>NC_140070.1:127606851-128806851 GCF_964194135.1 Talpa europaea
GTAAGTTGTGTAGTCTGAAGAGATGATAGTGTAACGGCTATTGTGGTGTCTTGCAATGCAGAGATTGGGAACTAAGGTGTGATAATTCTGGATACAAGTAAAGTACAGTGCGCTTGTGTTTTAAAAGAAAGAAAAAAAGGCAAAGGAAAGTGTTAAAGGTCTGAGTGAGGGATTTTTGACAGAAAACTTTTGTGTTCTCAAGTGACTTGCCATGAAATATTTTGGTTAACTTAAGTGTCAGTTGTGCACCTGTGTGGCACCAGGCTTTAGTTATTTTGATATATAAAATTGTTTCTGGTTGTGAAAACAAACTGAGTCAATTTGGGTATATTGATACCTCATAGAAAGTATTCTCATAAAATTGTTTCACCTTTTCAACATAAATGTAAACAAATAAAATTATTCAGAAGCACATAAGGCTTCTTAAAACCTAATAAGCCAGTCATTTCAAGCTAAATTTACTGAGGCTATAAAAAGGTATACTAATCTAGACCCTAAAAAGGACAAACAATTTAACGGTCTCTGTCTCCTTCATTAGTCAGCCTTGCTCTGACATCAGGTGCACACTCCAGAGACTAAATCAAGGGCCTAAAATTCTTTCAACACTTTTAAACATGGCCTTCAAGGCCTATAGTAATATGGAGGGGACAAACTAGACTAAAAAGAAAGAGAGAGGAAGGCAAGAGAAGGGCCAGTCAATGGCAGTTGCCATTGTTAGTACCCTGCCACCTCAAACTCACCCAAGGCCCCATGCGCCCTAGGGCATTTGAGACCTCAACCTCTTAATGGGCTGCCAGCTTACTTCCACTGCCTGCAACCAGGACACCTCAGCTGCAAAAAGCTGTCCCCAGGGCCATGCCTTCTGTGCCATCACACAGGGCACTAAAAAGGGACTGTCCCACTCTCCAGAGAGGGAGGGGCCAGCCCAAACAACGGGCCAGGATGGGAGGACAGGCTTGACCATCAGCTGCCTCTGACTATGAAGAACCGGGTGCAGGAGAAGATCTCTGAAGAAGCCCAGAGGTGAGAGAAACTCCCCTGTTTACTGTTTATATGGACAAGCCTCGGGTGACCCTAAAAGTGGCAGACATAAAATTCACCTTTTTGGTAATTAAGGGGCCACTTACTCTGCCTTACTCCAATTCTTTTGACTGACCTACTGGTCAATTGTCCCCCCTCACTAGTACAATTGGCCAGCCTGAGCCAGAATACTTTACAACACTGCTACCTTGCTGGCTACAAGGCTATTTGTTTATACATTTTTAGTTTTGTTTTCCTAACTATTAAGATGGAGAAAATTGTAACTAAATTCCAAACTAGCAGCCTCCACAGCCACCTTGGCTCTCCTAGCTGCTGCTACTAAACATAAAGTGGTACTGAAGTCCTAGGTCTCACTCATTCTGTCATTTTGGCTACAACACCTCCAAGTGTTTAGGGCACTAGCCCAACATTGCTCCTTAAAATCTCTAGTCTTAGTGGTAATATAAAATCGCAGAACCCTAGACCTGCTGATGGCTAAAGTTAAAGGAGTTTGTGCCCTCTTAAATAAAACATGTTGCTTTTAAATAAATACTTCTCATGAGGTAAAAGAAAATTTAAAAATACTAAAAAAAAAAATATACAAATTGTGGATGATCTCAAAAAAACAAACAGGGCAAGGGCTTAGCTGAACACAAGCAATCTTTGCTTCTATAAAAGGACAACTTCTGTCCTGGCTACTCCCTTTTCTCTTTCCCTTACTAATTCTCTTTATTGTTCTTTTGTTTGGGCCCTGCATCCTTAATACTCTCCTCGGAATCATCTCCGCTCGCCTGGAGGCCATCAAGCTCCAAATGGTCCTGCAAATAAAACCCAAAATGACGTCTCCACGATCCATCTTCCGGGGTCCCTTAAATCGTCATCCTACTGTGGAACCCTAACTGTCTCCCCACGTCGCCCACTCTCAGCAGGAAGCAGTCATTGATCAGACCTACCTCCCTTTTCCCTAACTGCAGTTAGGGCTCCATTTGTAAAAGGGGGGAATGAGACAGGGCAAGCTAGGGTTATTAGGCAGTTTTAGGGATAGTGCAGGAGGGGACCTCTGAAAAATTTAGGGAGGCTTCAGAGATAAGGACAAGCAAGGGAAAGTAACCCATTCCATTAGGAAAAACAAACATGCCAGGACCAAGGACAACATTGTTAACGCTGGTCCTGGTTTCCTTCAGGTGGTAAAGGGAGGCGGAGATTGGAGAAATGGAGAGTGGTTTAATTTATGGTCACATTAGAAGGGCAGCTGTTTAACTTCAATGCAGGGATGTCCATCCAGAAGACTGGGCCATAAATTTAAAGATGCAACTAATGGGGAAAGAGAAAGCTGTTAGATAAGGAATGCGAAGATCCCCACTCAGTAGCAAATTAAGTGAGACAGGCGAAAACTAACCAATCACAAAGAGACTGGTGAAGTTTTAGAATAATGAGGGAAAAAAAGGTATATATTCCCTAAGACACGACTCTACTTGGGCTTCCTTGCCCCTCCCAGGCCTGGTTCCCTGGCCTGGGAGTCCCACTTTATTTCTGCTCTTTTTCTCCTCAATAAACTTTTTCTTCTAAACAAACCTGCCTTTGCTTGCTTGCTTGCCTGAGCGTCTGCGAAGTTCCTGCTGCGGCTTCGTGAGACACCAACCCGTGGGGGGGTCTAGCGGCTGGGGCTCAGCGCTGCCCTGCAGCCTGGAATCCGTTCCTGCCTGGGAGACTAGACCTGACAATTCCGGTATCACAAACACAAAAGGGAGTTTATTTCAGACTCGAGTCTGGGTTCACAGAACCTACCAACGCAGTGGCAGATACCGAGAGCCCCGAACAAAGGAAGCAGGGGTCTTTTAATAAGGTTAAATTATGCTGGCAGTTACTCATAGGCTACAAGGATGCATTCTCCAACTTTGCCCAGCTATCATTCTAAGCTGACTGGCCAGGCCAAGATGCAGCTCCAACCTGCAGCTCCAATTACAGCAAGTTCGCCCTCATTGGTGACCGGAGAGTAAGGGTGGAGTGAGGGTCCAAACTATCTCTGGAATGCAGTGTTTTCCCAGCAAAATCCAAAATTCTAAAATGGCAGTTACACAAAGCAATGGCTAAGAATACTTATGCTTGGTTCCACAGGTTCATACGGCGGGAAAAGTTTGTAGGGCGCCAAAAGGTTCCTGGGGCAGGTAGAGGTTCTTTGTTTGAGAAGAGACTCGTGGGGGAAGGGGGAGGCTCATTGTCTGAGTCCTCCAGGCAGGTATCCGCATTCCTGCCCCCAGGTGGGCTTCCTGGTAGGTTTTTGCATTCCGGCCTCCTCCATGGACCTTTCATTTTTAAGGTTGCATTTGATAAGAAAATAGAGCTTAAGGTGGTAATGAGCTTAAAATGCTGATTGTTATGTATTTATATTTTAAACACAAATATATTTATATTTTATAGTCCTAATCTAAGGAAAAGAGCAGATCTTGCAAAAACTCTGACTACCTTTGGATTCTATTTGATTTGAAAAAAAGCAGAGGCATCCTGTGTGTGTCTGCTATGTGTGTGTGTCTGCTGTGTGTGTGTGTGTGTGTGTTTGTGTACTATTTTCATAGTTTTGCTAATACTCAGAAATATTTCTAGATCCACAAAGGGTTGTCATTAAATATTTTTCCCAGTAGATGGCGCTATATCTTTAATTTTTTTGGAGCTTTATCTTTATTACAAGAGAATTTAAAAGAATTGTAGAAGGAATGTTTTATAGAGGATGAATTTTAAGATGAAACAAGAAACATATACGTATACATGCCAGTTCTGGTATGTATAAATAAAGAAATCTTTTTTTAAAAAAAGAGAGATCTACACTGAATAAAGACTTGCCAGTATCCATTCATTTCAATCGACTGTATTTGTTACATGTCTACCATGGGCTAGTTTCCTTAACTCCCTCCTATGTTTCTATAACAATTTTTAAAAAGATTTATTTTATTTATGCATACAAGAACTGGGGTATGGGAGGGGAGGAGGGAGAGGGAATTCACCAGAGACAGAGTGGGGAGCAGAAAAGGCAGATGGAATGAAATACACTGCCAAGGGGAGCAGGAGGAGAGACAGGAGAGGTCTGCTGTACCATAGGTGGGTTAACTCCCTGGCAAGGGATTGAACTCTTCTTGCTGCAGTGACTGGCGATAGTTTGATAATGTTGAGACTTAACCCTTAGGCCACCAGGGAGGCCCTTACTACAACAATTTTGATAAGAGTGGAAAGAAAGAAAAGGTGGAGACAGGAAAGGTCTGTCTCCTGACAGATACCATCTATCAGAGGAAAGGTGACCACTGAAGTCACTGGCACGTTATTTTGCATTTATAAGTGTAGAAAATCTGTAGCTCCCATTATGCTATAAGCTTTATTAATAGGCTGATGTTCATTCACACTTAACCATTATTTCCCATGAATTAAAGACAATGCCTGGAAACTATAATCACCCAGAAAATACCTATTAAATAAAGTAGTTATTTAAGTCCACTTCATTCCTTCGGAAATAGAACCTGAATTCCAAAAATGAAACTAACTAAAGTCATAAAATTAAATAATGTCAGAATTCATCAGATATCAGGGTTGCAAAGATGTGTTGCTTTCATTAGAAAAGATGATTTTTTTGGGGGGGGGCGGTCAGAATGCGGGGGCTGCAATTGTATGGGGAATATAAAAATAAAATTTATTATTAAAAAAAAAGAAAAGATGATTTTTTTTTTTGGTTCACAGAGCAAGTAAAAGCATGCCTCCTCAATTCAAAATGAATTATTGTCATGCCCAAACTAATGGCCAAAATGTGTCCCAATTACTTGTATATTTACAGGATGATTTCAGGGTTCTATGTAGACTATGGTATCTTCAGAAAGGAAGTGAACTTCACCATTGACAACTGGTTTATCAAAGTGCTGACATTCGGAGTAAGTAAGTTTTTTTCTTTCTTTTTAAAAATTACTTTTTTAGTTTTCAAAATCTTCCTAAAGTAAGAATCAACTCTTTACCCTGGAATACAGTATAAAGTACACCTTTGTTATAAAATACAAACATTGGATCCTACCACAAAGACCCAGGAGCCATATTTCAAGAATTCTGGCTTCTACCACAAAATTTGCTACTGCTTCTTAGTATAAGCTGTTTTCTAAGTTCAAATGCCTCTTGGTTGTGACCAAAACCTCTGTGGTTATTTTCAGAGGCCTCTAAGGAGCGCTTCCTAAACTTTAATTCCAGTATTCTATTGGATCCATGTCCATGCATGTGTCCAGTCATTCTTTCAAAAATTATTTTATGAAGAAAATAATTTTAAAATCCTAATGACTTAGGGCCTGCCTGGTGGTGCAGTGATTAAGTCTCAGCACTATCAAACTATTGCCAACCACTGCTGCATGAATCTTAAGTGGGGCTAACCCACATGGCACAACAGACCTCTCCTGCCTAGCAGTGTATTTTGGTAGATCCACCTGTTCTGCTCCCCACTGTGTCTGGTGAATCCTCTCACCCCCCATACCTCTGGCCTACACCCCAGTTCTTGCATACATAAATAAAGTCTTCCCCCCAAAAAACTCCTAATGACTTATTTATTTAATGTCTGGAAACAAAGAAGTTGCTCTTTTGCAGCCTGGGAACTTCTGTAACACAAGTACTGTCTTAAATTATTTCTACAGAAATTCAGTTTAAAATGTTAGTTGCGGGCCTCCCTGGCGCAAAGGTGAAGCACTGCACCATGAAGCAATCTGCAGCCTCTGCAGCACGAATTCTATCCCAGGGCGGCCAGGGAGAAACCCTCATGGCGAAGCAGACTTCTCCTGTCACCTGCTGCTCCCCTCAGCAGTGTGTTTCAGTCTGCCTGTTCTATTCCCCACTCTGTCTCTGGTGAGTCCTCTCACCCCCTGCATCTCTGGCCTGTACCCCAGCTCTTGTATGCATAAATAAATACACTTTACAAATAAATAAAATAAAATGTTAGTTGACAACATCCAAAATCAATTAATAATGTCCCTCCACGAGAGGGAAGGCCTGGCTGAGCGACTGGCTTGGAAGTGAAGGACACCTCCAGGAGAGGGATGGCCCTTGCACCCAATCTTTGGTTTTTTCACCCTCCTAGGGCTCCAGTCCTATCACTGTGGGGCAGGCGCGCACCTAGGGATTCCCGCACCGAGCGGGGCCCCGCAGCCTCGCCCCGCCCCTGGAGCGCGTACTTTGGCCGCTGGCCCCGCCCCCTCCCCGGACAGCGCCCCAAAACCAGGAGAAGGGGCGGGACCTAGGTGCCTCCTCCATCCTCGAGAGGAGACCGGAGGGATGTTCCCAGACCAGGAAGAGGCCGACAGGACGGTGTTTGTGGGAAATCTCGAGGCCCGTGTGCGGGAAGAGATCCTTTACGAGCTGTTCCTTCAGGTACAGTGGTTGGGGAAGGGCCGGCGGAGTGGCGGGGCGCACTTGGATCACTGGAGCCCCCTCCCCTCCTACGCCTTGGCTTTAAGTTAGTTCCTCCTTAGCTCACCTGCCTCCAGGTGAGCGACTGGCTGGTGAAGTGGCAATGTGCACCCCACCCCCATCTTCGCTGCGGTGTCCTGGGCTGGGCAGCCCCCAACCCCCAACCCTGAGTAAGGGCTTTTTGGAAGCTGCTTGGCCCTGGGTGTGCTGAAGCCAAAAGAAAACCGCCCTATCACCGGCTTCCTTCGGACAATAGACACTCTCAGGCCACTCATCACAGGAAATGAGATATTGAAATAGTTTCCTATTCATTACTTAACTCCCCCAAGCCCTTTCTGTGGCAGGTGTTTTTTGCTCCAGCACATAAATGAGATTTGAGAAGCCAAATCTGAACTGCGGTCACTTGATTCCCTACTAGTCCCCTGTTTTCATATCAAAAGGACTTTCTGGAAACTTTTAGGCACTGGATCTTCTATGAGCACTCACCTGTCAGGTACTGCTAGGTGTCACTTGCTAAAGAGATACCTTCGTTCAGCCACTCCTCTAACCGTTCGGTGATGCAGAATTACTTATGAATCATTAAGTAAGGTGCTAACCATACAAATTAAGAGACAATCTATGGTCTTTCTAAAAGGGACTATTTCAAATTATTAGCTTGATTTAGGGTAATCTACAAATGGGAGAGAACACATTTATAGCAGAATTACTATAGAGTGTGAGCTCTGATGTCAGCAAGTAAATGAATAGCTCAATGCCTCAAGTTTCCTCAAATGTCCAAGGGGAGTAATAATATCTACAATATGATGTCGTCGTGAGGATTAAATTAACTAATCCTGGTAAAATAGTTAAAACTAAACATGGAACTTACTATGTATTTCCTGCTGTTACTACTACTAATAGTACCATTATTACTATTAGTAATACTACTAAAACTAATGTCAAGAGAAATCAAGACAGAGTGACTTCGCCTATTAAAATAAGAGCAAGTTCCAAATCAGACAATAGCAGAGCTAAGTTTCTAGGACTGAATGAAACTGAAGAGGACTTTTATTTGGTTTTTGAGAAGTCCTGCCTTTGTTTGTGTGTGTTTGCTTTTTTAATAATTTGTTTTTAATAATTTATTAATGATAATTAATAAATTATATATTTTATATCATTGTTCACTTTTGTACAATGTTTGCTTTTTTTTTCAAGTGTAGTCTCCATAGAATTTTCACCACCAATTCCCCTGTGCACCATCCCCATAGTCCCTTGTGTCTATGTCTTTCTATATTCTGGAAGGATTTGCTAAAGTGAGGTATTTACTAAAAAGTCAAAAACCTAGCAAATCCTGATGACTGCAAAGTTACGTGCTTCATTCTGGTTTAAAAAGAATATAATGATGTGATTGTTGCTACAAGAAAGTGTGGAACCAAGCTTAGCTGAGGTTTCGCCATTTTGTATATCCTCCACCTTGATATGTTAGTCCTTGTCCTGCCGCATTCCGGAGATAGTTTCAGCAGTCACAACCCTCACTCCACTTGGTGACGAAAAAGCAGACCACCCCAGCCGCCAATGAGGGCAGTCCTGTCCATAAATGGGACAGCATCTCTAACCGTCCAATCAGTTTGAAACTGTAACCGCGCGCGCCAAAATGCCTTTGTAGTAGCCAATGAATAATTGCCAGCTTCTTTCAAAGTTCCCGCCACTTGCGACCCTATAAGATATCCCAGCGTCCTCTGTTCGGGGCTCTCGACCTCTGCCGTTGCATCGGTGCGTGTCGAGGGCCCGGTCTCGAGCCCGTATTAAACTCCTTTGTGCCCATGCATCGGTTGTCTGTGTCCTTGGGGGCTGCACTGGTCGACGTGGGCACAACAGAAAGTTCTCTTGTTAAATTTTTATTTTTAAAAATGATACAGCATACTTTGAATTTGTAAAATTTAAGACTTGAATATATTCCATCCCTTTGTGATTTCACATATGCATCAGTAGTGGAAAAAGCACTGACTAAAATTGGCTTTATTAGTGTATGCTATCCTTTTACAAGTTTCTGATTACCCTTTGATTTAAGAAAATAAATTTTAAGATTTTTGTAGTTTTAACTAAGGAATATTGGAATAGAGATTTTCAGGGGAAAACAGTGAATTCAGCTTCAAATGTGTTCAATTGGAAGTACAATCACACAGAGGTCACTAGAAGACTTGTTTCCATGATAGAGGCATGAATAGGAAAAATCAATGTGTTGATGAGGTAGTCCTTGAAACCAGGAGGGAGAATGTGCTAGTCACTGGGAAAGCCAGGGTATTTTAAGAGAAAAACTTGATTTTAAAGATGATAATTAATTTTCTTTAGATTAAAAGCAATTTGTTAATATATTTATCCAGCTCTATAAAGAAAAGCAATCAGTCATTAAAGTACAATTAATTAAGTATGAACCTTTCGCCATTAAATCTCGGTTGTTTATCTTTGTGAGTGCCTTCTTTGATCATTAGCATGGTGGATATAATTTTTCGAAGTAGTAATTGACAGGTTTTTTTTTGCAATCTGTGTTTCTTTGTAATGCTTTGTCACATCGTAAAGCTAATTATAGGTCTTACTATTGATACAATTTGAATATTTTTAATTTATGTTATTTTACGCCATTTAATAAAATACTATGGTATTATATTCTGTAGCTGTAATATTTAGAACCTTTCTAATTTTTCACTCTTCTAAATAATATACCTACTCAAAAGGCCTAACTAAGCATGCTAAAATATTTTTTCTTTGGGAATATTTCCCAAGTGGGATTATTAGCTCAGAATATAAGGTAAATTAAGTTTCTTTTGTCAATATTTTTTTATCTTATTGATAGAAAAAATATACTGCAATATGATGTTACTTTTTTTTATAATTCAACCAACAGTGGATTTTTTTTCAATTATTTTTTTACTTATACATTACTCATATGTATGGAAACAAAGTAGTAATTTAATCTTAGATGTAAGTGTTCTCAAAATTGCTTTAAGAGTTGGTGCTAGTGTTTAAAATTTCATGTCCATAACATTATGACGTTTTTTTGATGAGCCAGAAAATCCCAAGAAAGTGTGATATTTTTTCTTATAAAAATACATTATTAGCAGCTATGTTACCTTAGCAGATTTATTTTAGTCTAAAGTGAATATACTTGATATATCTGAGTGTAAAGTAATCCTTAGATTTATGAGAAAATAACTTTAAAGTTTCTTATAGGCCGGGCCATTAACCAAAGTGACTATATGCAAAGACAGAGAAGGAAAGCCGAAGTCTTTTGGATTTGTCTGCTTTAAACACCCAGAATCCGTGTCTTATGCCATAGCTTTGCTGAATGGAATTCGTTTATACGGAAGACCAATTTATGTGCAGTATCGATTTGGTAGGTTCTGTCACTGGTGACTCTTCCAAGCATGCTTTCTTGTTGGTGTGTTTCTCAGACATGTAAGCAGTTAGTTTTGTGTGTATCTAGTGTACATTTTTGTATGTAGCCTAAGACCAGAAAAGTACCGTTTTGGTCAGAACATATGCAGATATTTACAATGCTATACAATTTCTATTGCCAATTACATTGCCAACTCTGTAGCATCTCTTCTGTGTTAAAATTTAAAATGGGGCCTCCCTGGTGGCATAGGCGGTTGAGTGCTGGACTGCGAAGCTGCCCGCAGCCTCTGCAGCGCCAGTTCGATCCCCGACCAATGGTGAGGGTCCCACATGGCGCGCAGACCTCTCCTGCCACGCCCACCTGTTCCCCTCAGCAGTGTACTTTGTCAGTCTGCCTGTTCTGTTCCCCACTCTGGCTCTGGTGAATTCTCTCACCTTCCCTCACTTCTGACTGTACCCAGTGCTTGTATAAATAAATAAATAAATCTTTATTAAAAAAAAAATAAAGACAGAGTGATATCTAGCTATTGCCAGCCACTGCAGCACGAGTTCGATCCCAGGCTAGGGAGCTACCCACATGGCACAGCAGACCTCCCCTGTCTCACCCGCTGTTCCTCTCAGCAGTGTATTTCGGTAGATCTGCCTGTTTAGCTCCCCACTCTATCTCTAGTGACTCCTCTCACCTGCCCTGAAACTCTGGCATACACCCCAGTTCTTGTATGCATAAATAAATAAATCTTTAAAAATATATATGAATCAGGGGGCCTCCCCGGTGACGCAGCGGGTTGAGTGCCACGCTATGCAGCTGTCCGCAGCCTCTGCAGTGCTGGTTCGATTCCCCACAGGCCATGGAGATTCCCACATGGCACGGTGAATCTCTCCTGTCTCACCCGCTGCTCCCCTCAGGAGTGTTCTGTTCCCTGCTCTGTCTCTGGTGGATTCTCTCACCCTCCTGTGCTTCTGACCTGTACCTCAGTTTTTGTATAAAAAATACATGAATCAAGTGGGGACACACATTCTAGCTTTTATACAGCAAGACAGTTTGCTGGTCTTCTTGTCATCTTTAATGTACAGTATCAAATACTTAACAATTTGGAAGACAAGATGCATGCTTTGTCTTTCTCTTGGGGAAGGCAGTTTATAGAATGTCCTGGACTTCGGGCTCTCTAAGAGAACTGACCAAAGGCATTTGCAGAGTAGCTCTTAATAGCCATGGAGAAAGTGGCCTCAAATGTCTTCTGCACATATCAAGAACTGACCATCTTTGATAAGGACTGACAGAGGCAGTGCTTATGCTGATGTTACAATGTTTGCATTCTGTTGCCTCCCTCCACTAAATGATTCAAACTTACCAGAGTCTCACATATTTGTTTGCTTTTTATTCTTCTTGGTATATTAAAAGCAAACAAATAAGAGACCAATATAATATTTTATTGCAAAGGAAAAGTTTTTGCTTTGCATTTCTCTCTCTCTCATTTTTTTATTGTCTTTGCAAAGAAAACGGACTATATCATACTCTCAAGGACTGTCAGTTGACTCATACTGGCAGGTAGAATGGACCAGTCATTATGTTCTGACTCATCTCTCTAGTCAGCCACCCTGAGTCTTGTGTCAGGTTTTATTGGCTTTTGTCAGTACAGTTTGGAGAATCCATGTCTTATATGGGAGGCAAATTATTTGCCATATTTAGTTGACAGGTATGTAGACCAAACATAACTCTGTATCTTTTATGGTCTGTCAATATAATGCTCTTGTAGAGCCATTGGTTTGGACGAAACTTAACTATAATTCAATCATTTATACTAATATAGCTACCTCACATTATAATCTTACAACTATATATATATATATAACTATAATTTTTTAATTTATTTATGCATACAAGAACTGGGGGAGAGGCTTGAGGAGCAGGGGGTGAGAGGATCCATCAGTAACAGAGTGAGGAGCAGAACAGGTGGACCCACTGAAATACACAGCTAAGGGGAGCAGTGGGAGAGACAGGAGAGGTCCTCCTCACCATATGTGAGCCACCTCCCGGACCAGGGATCGAACCCAGGCCATCATAGTGAAAGTGCTGAGACCCAACCCCTCTGCCACCAGGGAGGCCCCTATATTTCTATAATATAAATATCACTGGAGAGATCGAAGACCTATCCATGTATCTTATGTGTATATGGCATTTAATCAATACTATATCCTTTTAGTGTTTTTTATGTTTTAATATTAATATTAATATTAATGAATAATCTCCAAAAAATTATACCATGAAGTAATGTGTCATTCTGTTACTTTTACAGGGAGTTCTCACTCTCCTGAACCAGCTAACCAAAGTTTTCAGAGCTGCATTAAGATAAATTCACAGAGTTACAGGTAATAAAAAAAAATTGCTTTCTTGAAGGTTAAACGAGTAAATATGTTCTTGTGTCATGAGAGTTTTTTATATATTCTAAACTATTGTAAAATCTTACCACTTAAACATAGGAAAAAATTAAGAATTCATTTTTCTGAATACATGATAAATGAAAAAAAAAGCTTTTAACTTATAGTTCAATCAGTATTTTTAGCAGTAGATGAGATTCACTCCTATAGTGTTATTTGTATTTACTATGTGCTTGTGATAGCTGTTAAATCATTTCAGCATCAAAGGTCTGGGTGTGATAGATATTAGAGATAACTATTAATCCATTTTTAATATTTGAATAAATAGAAATACAGAAGTTAACTAACTTCCAAAGCCACAAACATTAAAAAATGGTAGTTCTAGGTTTGAAATTAAACCTCCTGGCATTAAGCCATTCTATTATATATTTCACTATGTTTTAGAACTTCTCTAAGGTAATTTTCCAAATACTCTAAAACTTTGCATACACACACTATCAAGCCAGCTAACTCAAAGGTCATGAACAGGAAGGCTCTGTAACCCAAACAAGATGTTCAAATCAAAACATGGGTTAAACCAATGTAAAAGACAGAATGAAAAGAAAAAGGAAAGATACTGGAGAAGGGAGATCCCTTAGGATAGCATGGAAGTGACTAAAAGGCCCACATAAGCTGAGTTCTAGTTATACTAATATTTGCATGTCCTTTTACTCTCTGGCAGCTGTATCAGCCTCCCCCACTGACAGTGTGGTTATGAGGACCAGAGTTGAGGCTTGAGACTAGTAAGAGCATCCACTCTGATGGGAAGTTTCTGGATTTCACTCATTTACTTCCTCTGAGACATAGGAGGAGATAACACCTGGCCACAGCTAGATGCCCGCAAGTTTTATCTGAGTTTCTTAAGCAGAGCAAAGCCAAGAAAGTAAGCATAACTGTTAGCCCAGAGAGGGTGTGATCAGGACTTAGATTTCCTTTCCTTTCTATGTAGGAATAACACTTTTATTTGTTACATCATATTCCTATTGAATCAATCTATCTGCGGCATTCTTTACAGGATGACTCATTTACTTTCTTTTTTTCTTTAAGATTTATTTTATTTATGCATACAAGAGCTGGGGTATAGTCCAGCACTGCTGGGGGAGAAGGGTGAGAGTATTAATAAGAGACAGAGTGGGGAGCAGAACAGGCAGATTGATTGAAATACACTGCTGAGGGGAGCAGTGGGCTAGACAGGAGAGGTCTGCTGTGCCATGTGGGTCAGCTCCTTGGACAGGAATCGAATTCATGCTGCAATGGCTGCTGCTAGCTTCATAGTGCTGAGACTTAACCCCTTGTGCCACCAGGGAGGCCCATGACTCATTTACTTTCTATCATATATTTCTGTATATGTCTTTGTCTCCCAGTCTACCCCTAACACAATTTCATTGTTATCTCATACATTATTAGCTTGCCTAAAGTCTACTCTGAGCGTGTCTTACGAGTTTCAGCCATTCTGTTTGTTATCTTGTCTTCTATAGCAGAACTGAATATACTCAAATAAACTGAAAAGCTGGGCCTTCTCTCCCTGTTAGTTATATCAGCCCTCTGAGGCCTAGAGTGGCTCTTGCGACTGGTAATTACCCAGGTTTCTCTTTACGAAAAGTATCATACTCCAAATAAAACTCAGTGTGCTCCACATCTTCATTCTCCCCAGCATTTTTATAGTGAAAGGAGAAGGTAAGAAAGGAGGTGCTGAAATAAGATGACCTGAATTTGAATCCTACTTTTGCTACTTTACTAACAGTATGACTTTGGACAAGTTATTTCACTACTCTGCAACCCATCTCAAAAGTGATGATAGTATCTAAAAAATTTATAATGAGAAATTCATTTTATAATAAATCCAAGGTATTTGAAATAGTGGATCCATAACCAGAATTCAGTGAATACTTTCAGGGAATGTTAGCAAAAAGAGGGAGTGATTTACCACCTTGGTACAATGAGAAAAAGAGCAGCATGTTATGCGCTTCCCCTCATCTTTGAGTGGAAAAGTAAACCCTTTTTCCTCAGAAGTTAGGTGCAGAGAATATACTGCTAGGATTTGGGATAGAGAGGAAACACTAGAAAAACACTAGCGGATGTGAGTATAACTCTTGTATTCTCTGGGTATGTTTTTAAAATCATCTCACAGGCTAGTGTTGAAAATAAGAATTGTGTGTATTCCATAATGCTACACTTCATTGATAATAATTTATTCTTCTGGCATTTGTTACTTTATTTTTTTTTTAAGGTTTTATTTATTTATTTATTTATGCAAGCACTGGGTACAGTCAGAAGCGTGGGAGGGTGAGAGAATTCACTAGAGACAGAGCAGGGAACAGAACAGGCAGACTGACAAAATACACTGCTGAGGGGAGCAGCGGGCACTGCAGGAGAGGTCTGTTGTGCCATGTGGCACCCTCGCCAGTGGCTGGGGATCAAACTGCTGCTGCAGAGGCTGTGGGCAGCTTCTCCGCCCAGCGCTCAACTGCTGCACCACCAGGGGAGGCCCTGGCATTTGTTACTTTATAAAGGAGGAATAGATAATCCGTGTCCTACAAGATGTGTACAGAGAAAAACAGTGCCTATTAATAGCCTAGCCTTTCACTGGTGCTTCTTGGAAATGGATTTTTGTGCTCCTTACTGCCAGTTTTACTTGTTGTTATTAATGAATAATTCTGGTATTTTTTAATAGGGTTGCTATAACAAAGTACCACACACTATTGTCTCACAGTTCCAGAAGTCAGAAGTCCAAGATCAAGTATCAGCGGGTTAGGTTACTTCCTTCAATGGGTGATGAGGAAGAATATACCCCATGCCTGTCCCCTACCTCCTCATGGTCTGTGGGTGATCTTTGATATCCCTTGGCTTGTAGAAATTCACCCAGATCTCTGCTTTCATCTTCATGTGGTCTTCTCCCTGTGTGTCTGTCTGTCTCCAAATGTCCTCTTTTAAGAACACCAATTTTACCAAATGAGGAGCCATTCCTACCTGAATGCGACCTCCTCTTAACTAATTACATCTGCAACAGCTCTTTTTCCAAATACGGTCATATTTTGAGGTATTGGGTACAGACATAATTCAGTTTATAACCACTCCCCATTTATATCTGATTCCTCTTCAAAGATAACTGTACATGCTCTGAAATTCACATAAGACAGAGATTTAGAAAATCTACATCTGTTTTCATAATATTGCAAATCTCACCACTTCTGCTACTGAAGTCATATCTTCCCCACATTGTAACCTCATTGTACATTTTGTTCTCCATCATTTATTCCACATACATGTCCTGGTCTCCCTGAATACTGTCTCATAATCAGGCTGTTATATTTTTCCTGTCTTATCACTGAAAACTCTTATCCTTCATATCCTACTTCCCATTCTCTTATTAACCCAGTTGATCAAGAATTCAGTGATTTCTGGGCCTCCCCGGTGGCGCAGCGGGTTGAGCGCTATGCTGTGAAGCTGTCCGCAGCCTCTGCAGCCCCGGATCAATTACAGGCCGGCCAGGGAGAATCCCACATGGCGAGGCAGACCTCCCCTGTCTTGCCCGCTGCTACCCTCAGCAATGTATTTCATCAGTCTGCCTGTTCTTTTCCCCACTCTGTCTCTGGTGAATCCTCTCACCCTTCTGCGACTCCTGCCTGTACCCCAGCTCTTGTATAAATAAAAATAAATCTTTAAAAAAAAAAAGAAAAAAAAAGAATTCAGTGATTTCTGATTTCTTACTTATCCAATTTACTTTAATACAACAGATACCTGTCTACTGTCTTCCTTATGGAAATTCACTCTTCCATGGGCTTCTCTTGCATGTGTGTTCAATTTAACATCAGCAGTCCATTTAGAAAGAACATAATTTTCATAAGCATCACAGAGATCTTTGAAAATGAATTGAGGAAATTTTTCTAACTTTCACTTTTTGCATCTGTACAAGATTGAATGTACCCTGGGTGATTATTAATAACTTGCTTTGCTCTCTTCATAGCTAACTGTTCTTTGTCCAATATAATATTGTTTCATACTTTCCTATCACAAAGCCAAATGAGACTCTAAATATTGAGATTTCAATATGTGATTAAATAACATTATCTCTATAATTAATTATGTATGTTTAAAGTAAACAAATATTGGGACCTCCCTGGTGGTGAAAGGGGTTAAGCGTCAGCACTATGAAGCAATCCACAGCTACTGCAGCAAGAGTTTGTTCCCGGACAGTGAGCTGACCCACATGGTGCAGCAGACCTCTCCTGTATTGCTCTCTGCTCCCCTTAGCAGTGTATTTCAGTAGATCTGCCTGTTCTGCTCCCCACTCTGTCTTTGGTGAATCCTCTTACCCCCCACACCTGTACCCCAGCTCTGGCCTGTACCGCAGCTTTTATATGCATAAAAAAATAAATCTTTAAAAAATAAACTAATATTAACTTCTCTCTTGGAGAAGTTTATCTTATTTGAAATATAAAAAGCTGTAGGGGGGCCTCCCTGGTGGTGCAGTGGTTGAGCGCTGGTTTGCGAAGCTGCCCACAGCCTCTGTGGCGCTGGTTCGATCCCCGGCTGCTCTCTGGCCACTGGAGGAGGGTCCCATATGGCGCGCAGACCTCTCCTGCCGCCCACTGCTCCCCTCAGCAGTGTACTTCGGTCCTTCTGCCTGCTCTGCTCCCCGCTCTGACTCTGGTGAACTCTCTCACCCTCCCGCTTCTGACTGTACCCAGCGCATGTATAAATAAACAAACAAACAAATAAATAAATAAATTAATAAAAAATACATGCCTCTTTAAAAAGAGGCATGGGGTGCAAGGGGTTAAGACACAACCTATGAGGCTATCAGCAGCCACTGCAGCACGAGTTCCATCTACACCTAGGTAGCAACCCACATGGTGCAGCAGACCTCTCCTGACTCACCCACTGCTCCCCTCAGCAGTGTATTTCTTCAGTCTGCCTGTTCTGTTACCTGCTCTGTCTCTGGTGAGTCCCCTCACCCTCCATACCTCTGGCCTGTACCCCAGTTCTTGTATGCATGAATAAATAAATCTTTAAATATATGTATATATATATATAATATAAAGCTATATTGTTTAAGGACATTTGTGCATATGAATTTTAACTTTATATTACTTTCTCTTTTACCTACCCTAAGAAATGAAGAAGTTGTGGGCAGGTATCCCTTTCCCATGCAGTTCTTTCCACTTAACAATGCGGCTTTACCTCAAGTTTACTTCTCCTTTCAGAAGACGGTAAGTTTGATATGCCTTTGGTTCAACTTATAACATGGTACAAACTATGAAGAATATAAAAATGACTTGGTGCTCAAATAAAAGCCTGGATAAAGGCAGAAGCTGACCTGAGCACAGTCCCCCAGGGTACATCCATCCTAACCTAGTCCTCTCGGAAATCACAGACTGACCTCAGCCGACAGCCAGTGGTCCATAGAAGTGGACGGATGGGAGAGAGGGGATGCTGTGGCCCAAGTAAAAGTGAAGTAGAGGCTTCTCATTTAAATGGCTATTTTGAGGCCCTCCCTGGTGGTGCAAGGAATTAGGATGCAGCCTATGAGGCTGTCCACAGCCTCTGCCACACGAGTTCTATCCCCGCCAGGGAGCAACTCACATGATGCAGCAGACCTCTCCTGCCTCGCCTGCTGCTCCCCTCAGCAGTGTACTTCAGTCAGTCTGCCTGTTCTGTTCCCCACTCTGTCTCTGGTGACTCCCCTCACCCCCACCACCTCTGGCCTACACCCTAGTTTTTTATATGCATAAATAAATAAATCTGTAAATAAATAAAATATGGCTCTTTTGAAAGATACCTTTTAGAATTGAATGATCTGGAAATCATGATTATAGTCTTGATTAAAGGGGAGCTTAAGAAAACTTCCCTCCAACTCCTCATCTTCTACATAATAAAGTTGGGGTCAGGGATTTTAATAATAGATACACAGCTTGTTAGTGATAGAGGTGGGACTATAACTCAGGTATTCTAATCACAGGGTATCATTTTTGCAAACATCTGATACACATATAACCTTCAGATTTTTCAAATAAATATTATCATTTTATAGACCTACCTAAGGAAATTGATAATTTAACTTTTGGAAAAAAATCTTTTCTTAGTTGTCATGAGATTTGAGTAAACAGTGAGTTCTGATGTCAAATTGTCAGTATCTTCCTAGCATTTTTTAATATTAAGAGAAAGGAGAAACACACACACATACATACACACCCCTCACAAGCTCATGTTATCACTATAAATCTTTAATCTACTTTGAATAGTTATAAGTTTGTGTTAAAAGCTAATTTAAGGGCCTCTCCGGTGGCGCAGCGGTTGAGCGCTGGGTTGCAAAGCTGCCGGCGACCTCTGCGGCGGCGGTTCGATCCCCGGCTGCTCCCCGGCCACCGGAGGAGGGTCCCACATGGCGCGCAGACCTCTCCTGCCGCCCGCTGCTCCCCTCAGCAGTGTACTTCGGTCCTTCTGCCTGCTCTGCTCCCCGCTCTGGCTCTGGTGAATTCTCTCACCCTTCCGCGCTTCTAACTGTACCCAGTGCATGTATAAACAAAACGAACGAACAAACAAACAAATAAATAAAAACATGCCTCTATAAAAAAAATAATAAAAAAATAAAAAATAAATAAAATAAATAAAAAAAAAAAAGCTAATTTTAAAACAGGGAAGGGCCTCTCCCCGGTGGCGCAGTGGATTGAGGGCTGCACTGTGAAGCTGTTTGCAGCCTCTGCAGCAGGGGTTTGAATCCCTGCCAGCCTGGGAGATACCCACATGGCACAGTAGACCTCTCCTGACTCACCCGCTGCTCCCCTCTGCAGTGTTTACAGTCCGTCTGCCTGTTCTCCCCACTTTGTCTCTGGTGAATTATCTCACCCTCCCGTGCCTCTGGTCTGTACCCCAGTTCTATATAAATAAAAATAAATCTTTTTAAAAAAAAATAAAAACAGGGAAGTGTCTATCTTAATTAACAAATGCTTTGTACCATATGGTGACCATTAGCCACATGTGAGACTTAGGAGCAGTGTTTTTAATTTTTAATTTTAATTGAAAAACAGATACTTGTTTCAGTTATTGAAAAATTTTTTAAGTATACTTGAAAAAATTTAGGTATGTGAATCTACATTTTCAACTGTAAATTTTATGTCATCTAAATGCAAATTAGCTACTTTCAATGGAAATTCAGCTTCCAAATTGAGATTTACTGTAAGTATAAAATGCATACCAGATTTTGAAAGTTAATAATGTTTTTAAAAAAGCAGAATGTCTCATTGGTTACATGTTAAAATGACTGAAATATTTTGGTATAAATAAAATACCTTATTTATTTTTCTAGCTACTAGAAGATTTAAAACTGTATATGCCACTGGCATTTAATTTCTATAAGACAACACTAATCTGTATTGTAGTAAACTATACATGACCTTGAATCTTTATGTTAACCATTTAAAAAATCTACCACGTCCCCACTATGAAGTCACTGTCCTTCTTATACTACCACATGGTTTGCTTTGATCAGAGTTATTTTTTTTTAAGATTTATTTATTTATGCATACAAGAGCTGGGGTACAGGCCAGAGATGCGGTGGGGGTGTGTGTGTGTGTGTGAGAGGATTCACCAGAGACAGAGTGGGGAACAGAATAGGCAGACTGACTGAAAGACACTGCTGAGGAGAGCAGCAGGCAAGACAGGAAAAGTCTGCGGTGCCATGTGGGTAGCTCCCTGGCAGGCGGGCATCGAACTTGTGCTGCAGAGGCTGTGGACTGCTTCATAGTGTGGTGCTTAACCCCTTGTGCCAACAGGGAGGCCCCTGATCAGAGTTGTTTTTATATATATGTAAACTGTTGACTTTTTGAAAATGTTTTGGGTTTCTTTTGGTAGATGAATGTCTTTCTTTCCCTGTAGTGGCATACATTTAATCCTGTGCTGCAGCTGCCTTACTATGAGATGACAGCACCACTTCCTAATAGCACATCTGTGGCCTCTTCACTAAATCCTGTTCAAGATCAAGAGGCTGGACCCAGCTCTTATGAATGGACTTACCAACAACCCAGTGACTCTGACCTTTATCAGACCAACAAAAAAGAGGCAAAACCAAAATAGTGATAGTGATAGTAGCACAGAAAACAATACAGGAAACAAATATAACCAGACATTCCAGAAGTGTAAGAGGAAAAAATATTAGTATAACATTCAAATAAAATTTATCTACACTAACCTTATTTCTCTTTAAAAAATGGATTCTACTAAATGACCAATTTCATGCCTTTCTTGTCTTTTTTGAACTTTATCATGATATGATATCTGATTTACTTTTCAATTTTTATCTTGAGTGACAAAAACATAAAAATAGTAGATTTGAATATTAATGATACTTTTGACCCATGGTCAACAGAAAATAGACCGTGAGTTCTTCTAGTTTAGTGCTGTTGATGAAACTGCAGTAAGCTATCCGTGAAAAGTCACTTCCTGAGTACTTTGTGTAAGTCACCATGCTCTCCCAGATTTTCGTGTGAAACCCTCAGTAGTGATTAGAATGGAGTAGTAAATTTTCTGAAAGAAACCAGTGCAAATGTTTAAGAATTGCTTGTTCCTCATGATGGAATAAGTAGGCCTTAGTTTCTTTTGTTAATAACATTTTTTGGCGGCTAAATATGTTGTTTCTGAGCCTTACTGTCCTACAGGTTTATTTTACAAAATGCAGATACATGATTGTGACACCAAAGGAAAGCTGATTATCACTGCACTAGTTTTTTTATTATTCCCTTTTCATATGATTGTATATGAGTAGGAATACCTGACTGTTTACCCTCACTTATTATTTGTATTTTATGCAAATGAATTGACTATGTTAGTGTTTATTATGCATCTTTTTTGTCAGCTGGGTATATTTGACATACTCATTTCTTGATAATGAACAATAAATAGAAATATTTACTCATTATATACAAAATACTGCTATATTTTGTATATCATATGTTTGTTATGTACTGGATTTAAGAGAGTATATTTGACATTCAAATCTTGATAATGAACTCACTAAATGTGTTCATTATCTACAAAAATATTTTGTTAATATGTGACATTTAATATGTATCATCTAATCAAGTTTCTATTTCTGATTATTTTTAGAGGATAAATAGTCTGTATGGTTTATTTGGACATTTTTGTAACTTTGTAATTCATCATAAACTAGAATGATGAAAATATCTACTAACACTAATTGAAAGAATCATGCAACTTTGATACCAAAAGCCGGCCTCCGAGTCCCTCAGCCAATAAAATAAAACAGCTTAAAGAAAAGGAAAGTGGCTTAATTTGTCGACAAATGAGGGCAGCAGACTTATGTTCAAAAGACCACCATCCTGCTCTTTGGCAGAGTGCAGGGGTATTTATACAAAGGGAAAAAAAAGGGGGAGATGGGCAGGGGTCTGCAGGGAGATAGGTGGGTGCCAGCTTGGTTTTTTTAGCAACTGCTGTTTAACTCCCTTTTCCTTGGAAGACAAGAAGACAAGCCTGTCATACAAGGGGGAAAGTGCAAGAAATATGGGAAAGACAAACTTGTTAATACTTATCTGAGAGACTGGGCATAACGAAGGCAAACCTGTCACATAAGGGGGAAATTGTAAGAGATGGGGGAAAACAAACTTATTCTTATCTGAGAGAACAGTCATTTGTAACTGCATCCACTTCATTGGGAATTAGCCATCTAATTCACTAGGAAAAGCCATGATTGGTGATTGCTTTTGCATGTTGCATAGCACTTTATAGGTCTTTATTAAAGTGATAAAGATTTTTTTTTGCAAAGTGAGTAATTTTTGGTTATAAACATAAATGCAATAGAGTTTGGGTTTTTTTTTTCTTTTTTTTTTTTTTTCTTTACTTTTTTTCTGTAACCTCTTTTTAGTAAGTTAAGATTGGTTTTACAATACTGCATATGATTTAGGGAAATAGTTTTACTTGTAAATATTGGTCTATTTCAATCTGATTAATATGAAAAACTAAATTCTGCTTAATTTAGTTTGACTTATACATTTCAATATTCCTGAACATTTGAAGTAAAGAAGATTACTTTTTTTCTTTTAAAATTCACATTTTTGGACTTTTGAATCATGCCAAAGGCATATTTCTATATACATAGAATATGATATATACTTAAACACATTAACTTCACTTCAGCCTTTCTTTAATATACCTTACAGTTTACCTTAACCCTCAATTATTTCATTGATTTGTGGGCAGCTTAAGGTCTTTCCCCTAAGGTTCAAATATGAGCAGAATAGCCTTGGCGCTGAGGACTCAGATGGCAGAATGACACTAAGGGAACTTTCAGCCTGAATAGAAGTGAAGCTGACCAGCATCTTACCAAGCCCAGATGGGAGAGGGCCATGTGTATCTTGGGAACACAGAAGCTAGTCATGTTCTTTAGGCTACAGTAGGTTAGCAAGACAAAGAAGTCTGGGTGGAGGAGGGGCAGATGCATCTCAGGAGCACTGAAATTAGCTTAAAGCACCACCACATGTTCCAATCTTCAGTTTTCTATCAATCCCTCAGACAGAATTCTTTCTAGGGAACATGCACCTGCCCACCTTCAATAGGCTTGTGAGCCACTAGAAACCCTGGAAGGGAGGACTGGGCGCTTCTCCCATCGCCTCAGTATCATCCTGGTGTTGTGGAACAAGGCATAAGGATTCTTAGCCATTGCTTTGTCATTTTGTGTGTAACTGACATTTTAGAATTTTAGGTTTTGCTGTCCCGGAAATGACGACTGCATTCCAGAGATAGTTTTGACCCTCACTCCACCCTCGCCTCTGGTCACCAAGCTGAAGGCTGGCGCTGCATCTCGGCCAGGCCAGTCAGCTTAGAATTATAGCCAGGCAAAGTTGAAGAACGCATCCTTGTAGCCAATGAGTAACTGCCAGCATGATTTAACCCTATAAAAATCCCTTGCTTCCTTTGTCCGGGCCTCTCCATACCTGCTGCTGCATTGGGAGGTGCCATGAGCCTGGACTCGGGTCTGTAATAAACTCCCTTTTGTGTTTGCATTGGCTGTCTTTGGGTTCTTGGAGGCTATGCTTGCCGAGTCTGCTGAACTTGGGCACAACAGGTCCAAGTCTTAAGAGACTCATGTCCCGACACCCTGTGTCTTGGAATACTTACCTTTGCATTTTAAGTCTCCATATAAAAGACTGAGTGGAAGGGACCATGGTGGGAGACTCTCAAACTGCACAGAGAAGGGGAGGGACCTTCCAACAAAATCTGTAATGGCCAGACATGTTAATGAATCCATTTTGGACCTCTGAATGAGCCCATTAATTAAATACCTCCAGAACCCGAGCCAACACCAGAGAGAGCAAAAGAATTTCACAGCTAACACTTGCCTAGATTTCTGACCCATAGAATCATGAGATACAACAAAATTTCAGTGTGCAATGTTTTTTTAATATTATTTTTTATTTATGCATAGAGGAAGTGGGGTGTAGGCCAGAGGTGCAGGGGGTGAGAGGATTGACCAGAGACAGAATTGGGAGCAGAACAGGTAGATCTTCTGAGATGCACTGCTGAGGGGAGCAGAGGGCACCATAGGAGAGGTCTGCTGCACCATGTGGGTTAGCTCCCACAGGGATCAAACTCATGCCACAGTGATTGTCTACAGCTTGTTAGCAGTGGGACTTTAATCCCTGCACCACAAGGGAGGCCCTCAATGTGCACCTTTCCAGTCTGCAGTTTCTGGGTTGCATGAAAAGGAATTGATATTATTTTTAACATGCAAAAGGGAAAACACTGCCCTTCCCCTTAGTTTTCTTAGGGGTGAGTTCTTCTCAAGGTGTAAGTATTCTCTGTATCTGATATCATAAATTTTTTCAGCACCATCCTTACAGAGCTAGGAAAAATATTGAGTTTTGGAGTTCAAGAGTTCGGAGCGATTAACTACACCTTATTCCCAGACTTTATTGTTAACTGACACTTCTTTGTTGTCTGATATCTTTGAAATTCAGGTGGAGATTTGCGGGGTGGGGGATATTTTCTCCTCCCTCTCAAAAATGTTTCTGCCAAGCTCAACTTCAGAATTTTAATGCAGAAAGATTGGTTTTATTTGCTTTTAATAGCAGTGAAATGAAAAGAACTTTTTCTTGTCACATTCCATTAACCAATGGAAATAACATTCCATATGCTCACTGAACAATTTAAATGCATTTCTGCAAGTCAACCTGCCTTTAATCTTTTTGCAATATATCTGTTAAGTGAGAAGTTTATATCTACATGGCCCCATCTCCCTCCTTGTGATTAGAGAGTGAATAAAATTAGAGAGCTTTAATCCTTGGAGTTCATCAGTAAATTTTTTACTGCTCATTTAATTTTAACCATAAAAAATCTCACTTAATCATATGCTATATCCATAAACAGATATGCTTAAAAACCAGTCTTCAGAAGTATGGGGAAACAACATGCATTAAAGCTGTTCTAAGAATTTGCATATTTTGCTTATTGTTGGCTTCTAGTTTCATCTCTGAGCTGGCCATCTGTGTAACTACCTCTTGAACTTCTTCCTTCACACCTACATGTCATCCGCCATTTCATCCACAAGCAATAAAACCAAAAAAGCTTCAAACCCAGTTTAATCTCAGGTCAAGCAAAGCTTATAAAAGTGCTGTTTATCTCACTAAGAGCTTTCATTTCTTTATATTTCATTCAGGGATATCAAATAGTCTCTTCCCATCTTCCTTCTAAATCTAGCCTATTTATCCTAATGACTGCTGCAGATCCAGTCTTTCTAACTCCAATCATCTAGGTTGGATTAGGCTCCCTATTATTGCCTATAACTATTACATAAGAATCTAGGTATAAAAAGGATAGATAGTAAATATTTTTATAAGCATGAATGTGTGATCTCTAGTTGTCTTATGCTTAAGTGAAAGCTCTAAATCCTTCAATGGACTGGATTACTTTGGAATTCCATCCAAGGGCACAGTAGTGTCCTTTGTGTCCCTTCTGCTGATTTCAGTAAGAGTAAAAGAGGACTCCATATCTCTCTGACATTCCTGGAAGATCTTCAGTGCTTTCTGTCCCACTTGCCTCCAACCCTCCTACTCATACCTTCTCCCTCCCTTTTTCCCTGGAGCACATTAAGATCATTCTTATTATTATTAAGAAAAATAAATAGGGCCTCCCTGGTGGCACAAGGGGTTAAGTCTCAGCACTATGAAGCTATCAGTAGCCACTGATGCATGAGTTCAAATGAGTTCGATCCCCAGCTAGGGAGCTGACCCACATGGCTCAGCAGACCTCTCCTGTCTTCCCCTGTTGCTCCCCTCAGCAGTGTATCTCTGTAGATCCACCTATTCTGTTCCTCACTCTGTCTCTGGTGAATCCTCTCACCCTTTACACCCCTACCTCTAGCCTATACCCCAGTTCTTGTAAGTATAAATAAAAATAAATCTTTGAAAAACAAAAGATTTTTCTAACATGCCACATTTATTGCAAGAGTTCTATTTGTAATCACAAGAGGGTGCATGGAAATGGATTTGTTTTTTCTCAAAGCAAACACTTAACAAACCTCTGTTCCATAACAATGAGAACACACTCAACACAGCAGAACCTTTTAATAGTTCTAAACATCAACACAAGAATATGCTATAGCTATGCTCTCTTTTCCATATCTACGTGCCTGTAGTTATCCATTGAATCAGATAATTGATACAATTCTCCAATTCAAGTTATCTGTGCAAGAATGAATTTTAATATGTTTCACCCCTAGTATTTTCACATGATTAGGAAAAGAGATAATATTTTATTTTCATAAGTTTTGACCCATTACCTAAATAGCACAGTCAGATTGTGAGGAATAAATTGCTGCAACATGACAAGCAGGAAAGTGAGTTAAAATTCTTCTTAAATCAAAGGCAACTGTCAGAATAACCCAGAACACAGTGGTAATGTAGAAACGTGACTAAATCATTCAAGTATTCAAGAGATCACCCTTCATCTATTACCATTTTCTCTATGCAACAACAGCACTGATATTTTGACTCATCTCTTTTGTTACCATGGATAAACAATGTCTCAAATGCCTTACAAAATTCATTTTTGCAATGAGAAATAGAAGAGAAAAATTACATCTTTCCAGTTTCTGAGACTGTAATATTTTTATCCTAGAGTTTTCTGAGAAGATAGATGGCTGTTATGAATATTGAATCTTTTACAGATTCACTGATCCTTCATAGAAGATGTCAAAGGAAGGCTGAGGAAATCAATCTCCCTAAGAACTATAAGGGCAAACTGTTGTACTTTCAAAGAACAGAATAAGAACTTATGTTCCCTGCCCCACCCTAAGGACAGGAGGAGCTGGGCAGGGAGGGGGAGCTAGAAAAGAGATTGGAAATAATTGAGAGAGCAAGCAGGAGAAGCGGAGAGAGATGGAGGAAGGAGGAGACTGGAGGAGGCTCTTGGGGCAGAGACACATAAGATGAGCCATGCTTGCTCAGCCTTGGACTGACACCAAGGACTTGGGGGACATGGAGGGAGACCCTTGAAATAGCCATGGGTGAGAGACATGTGGGGAAGTTTACAATGGCAGCCTTTATTTTAATTTTGAGTTTGCTTTTTTCCTTCCAGATCTGCCAAGCCCCTTCTACCTCTTTCCTATAGGTCCCCACCAGAAGGTGCCTTAGACTTGTGTAAAGCTTCTGGGCCTCAGCTGCCCTGCATTGGGCCAACCCTGTTTGGCTGGACATTTACCCATGGGAGGATGGGTAACATTGGGCGCTTGCTTTGGAAAGTATATTCTTTCTCTGCTCTATTGTGCATTAATTTTACTCAAGGTGTTTTCTGTTGAAGGTCTTATGCGCTACAGTATGTTTTGTCTTGATGTGGCAGGTGGCAGAACCTATTGAGAGTAGACAGGTTTGGGGGTTCCGGGGTGCTCCTCATTCTGATCTGTAACCATAGGAATCCTCTAGAGTTTCAACCATAAGCCCTTCCTTAAAGACAAGGTTTGATGATGTAGGGAAGAATAAATCTGCCAATCCAAACTATGTTTTTTGGCAAAAGGTTTATTTCATTAGAAGAAGCTCTGAGGATTGGGTAGGGATTGTCTTTTATTGAAGACATTTGCATATGCAAAGGGGAATTTCCTCTGTCAGGGTGTCTCCATCTTTGTACCAGGAAGACCTAGTCTCCTTAACCTTTCCAGTGGAGAAAGTAAAACTTAAATCCACCCAGCAGTGATACCTTTGCTTATTGTGCTTCCATCATTACTCCCCATAACTGACATCCTTTCTTCCCCTACCCTGGTGAGAGACCTGTGGCAAGGTGACAATGGCAGCCTTTAACTTGATTTGCACTTTGATTTTGCTCCTTTTGTCTCAGACTTGCCTGGCCCTTTTTACCCCTTTCTGGTGGTTCCAGGCAGAAGGTGACTTCAACTTGGGGCAGCTTTCAGGCCTTACCAATCCCACCTCAGGTCAAACTTTCTTTAGAGGATGGGTAACTTTGGGTGTTTTATTGGGAAACTATTATCCTTTCTTCTTTCTCTATGCACACAGTCTATTAAAGGTCTTTCACACTAAGTTTTCTTTGTCTTTGTGTGCATGGATGCTGGACCCCTTTAGAGTATGCAAGTTTGGGGATCGTAGGGTCCCCCTCAGTCTATGTCCTAATGTAACAGGGTGGTCCCCAGGAAAGGGGGAGGTTCCCTGCCCCACCCAAGGGAGGGTGGAGCTTAGCAGGAAGAGGAGAAGCTGCAGAAGAGACAGGAAGGAAGCAGGATGGAGCCAGGAGACCTGGAGGAAGCGCGTGGAGCCTAGAGACACGTGAAGAAACTGCGCTTGTCTTTTGGTCGTGGACTGGGTGACACAGATGTGGGTGAGACCCGTGGGGAGGTGACAATGGCAGCTTTTATCTTGATGTTGATTTTGCTCTTTTCCTTTCGGGCTTGTCTGGTTGTTTCTGGCCCTTTTCTGTGGGTCCCCACTGGAAGATGCTTTAGACTTGTGGCAGGCTTTGGGGCCTTGCTCTGGGCCAATCCCATTTGGATGGACTTTTACCCACGAGGGTACGGGTAACTTTGGGTGCTTCATTTAGAAACTAGACTCTGCCTTATCTGTATTATTTCCTAATTAAAGTTCCTTCCCATTAAAGTCTCCTATGTTTTGTGTTGATGTGACGGATGGCAGAACCCATTTAGAATAGGCAGGTTTGTGGGGTTTGGGCTGCCCCTCTCCCTGTTCTATAACACTAACAGGTTTTGGGATTTTTTTTTTTTTGGATGTGAATTTATCAAATCCAGTAGGAAATAAGAGTCATTGAACTACAAATTAGGCAAAATCAAACTTCACTCTGGCACATTTAATTCAAGAACTTTGGACATTACATTTCTAGCCAACGATACAAACTCAAGGGCACTCAGTATATCTTAGAACAGATCGATAAATCTCATTGACCCTTTCCCCTACTAGGCTTTTCATTAAAAACATCTATCTCATCCTGATCTTTGTGACTCCACCCCTGAGCCGACTCTTGAATGCAGTCCCTTATGCACACGTGCCTCAACTGTGCCTGAACTGCAGATATTTGAAGCAGTTTATTATTTTGAAAAATAGAAAAACTGAAGTTTTAGCTTTGTTCCAGAAAATAAGTTGTTCTCTCTAGATTCTCTTAAGGGAAACTTAGTGATTTATATCTTGGGAATCATACAGTCAGCATTCTAAAAAAGATATTTTTTAAATCATACAAGTGTCTGTATAGGTTTTCTGAGTTCTCATTGCTGTCGTTTTGGAGAGGTATGGGCTTCAGAGAACAGGGTGCATGGGGTAAAAGAAAACATTCACTAGAGTTTCCCTTTCATCAGTACACAGTGAGTTTCCTCATGAGGCAGAGACCTTTAGTTCTATCTAAAGGGGCAGGTTTATTGTATTATGAAAAGGAGAAAAAGGGCCTGTGAGGTGACAGGTAGGCAGGGAGGGCTGCATCTTGCCAGAGCGGTAATTATACTGATGCAGTATTCTTTTTGGGAGGGGCTCATTCCTTTGTGGGTTTGAAATCTATTGTTATATTAATTGCTTCTAGGGTGTGGCTAGGTCCATTTGTAAGGACTAGAGATTGTTTACAATAGCCTCAATCTACATATCCCCCACTCTGATCTGCTTTGGGAATGTTTCCTATACCTGATAACTTGCCATAGCAGTTGGTGCTAAGGATTTTTTATTTATATACCTGATTCTGTTAGGGGGAAAAGGATGTCCTAAAGCTAATTCCATACAGGCTTTGTGGACTCCACCCCCACCCCAGGCCAAAGCCAAAGACACTGGGAACTCCAAATCCCATCACTGTTACAGGACAGGGAGACCACCCTGTTACATAACCACCAAAGGGAAGGTGGCTGGGACCTGAGGGTGGGGTTAAGCAGCCAAGTTGGTATAAAGCCAGACACGTGGGCTTTGGGGCAGGGGTCCCCCATTTTGGCTCTCTGCCAGTTCTGAGAGTGACTTTGGGTTTCCAGGTCGGCGGATCGGGTAGCATGCATTAAAGACTTTATTTCCCTATTTTCTCCCTGAGTTGTACATTTTCCTTATTTCCTTTTCCCTTGTAAATAAACCTTTTATTAACCTTTTGTGTGTGCCTGTAGTGGAGTATTAATAAGTCCCTTTTAAGCGCGTGGGTGAGGACCCACAGCCAGGCAACCCGTTCAATATCGGGGCTGCCCTATAACACTTCTAGAATGATGTTGTTGCAGAAATAAATTCTAGCCTTTTACTCAGGCTGGGGAAGAACAAGCAGTACTTCAGAAAAGGTGAGGCCAGGAGAAGCGTTATTACCCATGCATGAGGCCTCAGACCTGGGTAGGCCCGTAAGGTCTGAGCCCTGGTCTAGAGACAAAGAGTCTCTTTTATCCATAACCACTTTACATTGACAAAGTTGGTTAGTTAGCATACAAATTCTTGACACAGGAAAAGGGGAAGGATATAGATCTTGGAGGATGGCCTGGGAGATCAATCAGCCTAGCAGGCTGCCAGACCTTGTTTAGATATGCTTATTAAGGAAGCCAACTTGTTATTTACTTTACATTTCCAGGTCTAAGACTTTAACTGGGAAATATTTCCTTTTCTTAGCAGTTCCCTTTCAATGTTAATCATCTTTACCTTGACCTCCAGTTTCTGGTCTTGCAATGCCTCCTTTCCAAATTTTTCACTCAGCCTCTGTCATCATTTAGAATGAAAAACATTATTTCAGTCCACTGAATTTTACAGTGAGGTCTTAAAAGTCAGTTGTCAGTAATGGTAAATAAAACAAAAAAGAAAAAATTAAATTCAGAGTAGCTCCTTTAAAACTTCTAATTTCAGTGATTTCTTCTGTGCAAAACAGGATGAACCACTCTGAAATGTGGCCAAGTGACTCACCCTCATGGAAGATATTTTTAATTGATATTGTTCATTGACAGATTTTTTTTAAAGAGAAATCAGGTTTTTGCAAAGCAAGTGAAATAAATGCTTAACATCTTCTTCACTGATTCCTTAAGAACTTAAAAAAATTACAAATATATATACACATATGTACACACACATACATATACAAATCACACACACACACAAATATATATAACTTGTGTGGAAAACTGGTTTAGTCTATTACAATTGAAATACTTAAAAAGGAATTGTTCTTAATAGCCAAGTTACAGGATAGGGAAGTGTTTGTTTAGGAAAATACCTGACGGGGCCACTGGAGGGCAATGGTTAGCAGGAAAACAAGCAACAAACATGTGAGTACAGAACAAGATGATGTAGGGTAAAGAAGATAAACTGAGTAAAACATTAAGAAGAGCAAAAGAAAACCACTGACCAAAATAGCATAAGACTGGATTTAGAAAAGTGTAATATTCAATTTCAAATGATTTAGTCACATCAGCCTGGTTTTATGTCCAGAACATCAGTACAGTCAGCTATGCCAGTAAAGACCTCTGTGTGTGTATGGGTGTGAATGTGTGTGTGTGTCATGGAGGTTAAGAGTAGAAAATTTGGAAAGAGTCACCACAAGACCCCAAACCTGGCTCTCTCAAAGATACAAGCTTGAGGGCCTCCCTGGTGGAGCAAGGGGTTAAGCATCAGCACTATGAAGCTATCTGCAGCCTCTGCAGCACGAGTTTGATCCCTGACCAGGGAGCTGACCCACATGGAGCAGCAGACCTGTCTTGTCCCGCCACTGCTCTGCTTAGCAGTGTGTTTCAGTAGATCCCCGTGTTCTACTCCCTACTCTATCTCTGGTCAATACTCTTACCTCATCCCACCTCTGGCCTACACCCTAGTTCTTCCACAAGATAAAAAAAAAAAAGAAAGTCCCCTTAGAATTAACAGCCATGGGGCCTCCCCGGTGGCGCAGCGGTTGAGCGCTGGGTTGCGAAGCTGCCCGCGGCCTCTGCAGCGCCGGTTCGATCCCCAGCTGCTCCCCGGCCACCGGAGGAGGGTCCCACATGGCGCGCAGACCTCTCCTGCTGCCCGCTGCTCCCCTCAGCAGTGTACTTCGGTCCTTCTGCCTGCTCTGCTCCCTGCTCTGGCTCTGGTGAATTCTCTCACCCTCCCGCACTTCTGACTGTACCCAGTGCATGTATAAACAAAACAAACAAACAAACCAGCAAACAAATAAATAAAGCATGCCTCTATAAAAAAAAATAAAATAAAAAAAAAAAAAGAGAATTAACAGCCATGAAGAGAGGAGCGGTGAGCGGTGAATGGTGATGGACAGAGGGAGAAGTCTGGATGGAGGCTGCTGTTCCATCATGCAGAGGTATCCTATTTTGGGCAGAAATAGCTTGGTCTTTATACTGCAAATTTAATCTGTCAGTTATTATAAGCTTCCCCCAGGAGGGTGAGATTGTGGGCCAGCCTGCTCTTTGCAGCTGAGGCAATCCCAGCTCAGGAGGGACTGAAAACTAGAGGAAACATAGGATCCAAAAGATGAAAAGCACAAAATAAGATGTTATATCTAAATGCAAATATATCAATAATTACATGGAATATAAAAGTTCCAGATTAATGTGATTCTCAGACTAGTTATGTTTTAAAGTCCAACTATGAGCTATTTACAATAACATAACTAATAGAAAAGGATTCTGAAATGTTGGAAATAACAGAATGGAAAATTATATAGCATGAAACAAAAAGAGAAAAAAACTGGCATAATTTTTTAATATAAGAAAAGAGATTTATAAGCAACATTATTACATATTGAGACAGGGCAAGCTAGGGTTATTAGGCAGTTTTAGGGACAGTGCAGGAGGGGACCTCTGAAGAATTTAGGGAGGCTTCAGAGATAAGGACAACCAAAGAAATATAACCAATTCCATTAGGAAAAACAAACATGCCAGGACCAAGGACAACATTGTTAATGCTGGTCCTGGTTTCCTTCAGGTGGTAAAGGGAGGCGGAGATTGGAGAAATGGAGAGTGGTTTAATTTATGGACACATTAGAAGGGCAGCTGTTTAACTTCAATGCAGGGATGTCCATCCAGAGGACTGGGCCAAAATTTAAAGATGCAACAAATGGGGAAAGACAAAGCTGTTAGATAAGGAATGTGAAGATCCCTCACTCAGTAGCAATTTAAGTGAGACAGCCGAGAACTAACCAATCACAAAGAGACTGGTGAAGTTTTAGAATAATGAGGGAAAAAAGGTATATATTCCCTGAAACACAATTCCACTTTGGCTTCCTTGCCCCTCCCAGGCCTGGTTCCCTGGCCTGGGAGTCCCACTTTATTTCTGCTCTTTTTCTCCTCAATAAACTTTTTCTTCTAAACAAACCTGCCTCTTCTCGCTTGCTTGCCTGAGCGTCTGCGAAGTTCCTGCTGAGGCTTCGTGAGACACCAACCCGTGGGGGTCTAGCGGCTGGGGCTCAGCGCTGCCCTGCAGCCTGAAATCCGATCCAGGCTGGGAGACTAGGCCTGACAATTCCGGTATCAATATGATAAGGAGAGTACTTGAAAAAAATAATTCTATTTATTAATTTGATATCAATCTAAATTCTATGTACCTAATACCATACCCTCAAAATTTATAAAGCAAAAAATTTCTAGAGACATAAGAAGAAATAGGCAAATTTCACAATTATAGTGAGAGATTTTATACAAATTTATACATAAGAAAAAGCAGTAGATATATAAGCCTATGAAGGGGTAGAAGAATGAAACATGCTACTGTTAAATTTGACTATCATCCATCCATCCATCCATTAATACATCATTCCATCCACTGTCATACCAATAAGAGCACTAAATAGGACAACGGAACTTATACTAGGTCTTTAAAAAAAGTTATTGAAAGTTGTAAATGTTTAAATCATATGTATCAGTGATTGATAAACTATGAATCATAGGGCACAAGCTTGCCTATTTCAAATTAACTTTTATTTTACTAAGATAGTCACACTATTTGTCCACTACTACTTTCACATTACATTGGCAGAACTGAGTACTTATGTTCAAGACTCAATGGCTCTCAGAATTTGTGGTGCTACTAATTTTGGTTCCCAAGGGAGGAGTTCTTCATGAAGGGATAAAGTAATATGATTCCATAAAACTGAAAATTGAGCCTAACACCCAGCTACTTGCAGCGCCCAATGGCTATAAATCAACAGGCAAAGAAGGTGGTGAATGCCCTGGTTGGACAATAATTTTGAATCGCTAGAGGAAATAGGTAGTTACTACTCAAGGGACTTCCAGATATAAGTGCAAATATATCTGGAATTCCCGAGTTCTCCAGTGATCTCAGTATTGTTGTCTAAAGCAAATTAGTCATATAAGTGTCCAGCAGATGGCGCCCAAGTAACGTGCATACTTGACTTGGGGTTCCTACTAACTGATCCAAGACTTCATTTGCTCCCACTGCCAGACATCCTTTGCCTTAAACAAAGACAGCAAATGAGATGTTAGATGGATGGATCTCTGCCTCTGTAAAGAATTTGGAAGTGATTGCTTGCTTAACTTATGGTGTAGAAAGAGCAAAGGTCAAACCAAAATCTTAACACCTTTGTTGATGCATAACAATCTTAAAATATTCTTGAAGCAAAATCAGAATAGGTTGGGTGCAGAAAGGCAATAAATACCTTAAATATTTTTTATATTTTAATACAATAAATACTTTGGAATCATATCTCATGCTTTTTATTGAAAAGTCATATTGCTGTTTTTAATCTATACTACGCTTAGACTCTGGTCCAAAACAAGAGTATTTGCTACATCTGTTTTGATCATTTATAGGAATTCTCCTATCACTGAAACAAATAGTCACGATATTGAAAAGAGCTTCAATTTAAATTTATAAAGCTATAAATAATCAAAAGCACTTGGTAAGAAAATTAAAGTTATAATATATAAAGGATTTCATTGTTTTTGAACAACAAAAATGGTTGAAAGCTCAGGCTCTAAAAACAAACAACCTAGGTTCAAACACTTACTCAGTAAGATCTGGAACACAGTTGAGATTCTTTCTTTGCCTCAGTTTCTACAACTATAGATGAGGATATTTATGACATCTTCCTCAGAGGTTTACTCTGAAATAACATGAGTACAAATAAAGCTGTTAGAACATGTCTGGCATATGGGAAGTGCTAAATAAATGCTAGTAATAGTTGTTATATTTTAACAAGTGTAGATGTTGTAAACACATGTTAAATTATTAACATTTTGCTTTATAATTGAATCATTCATTTAGGGTAAATTTGTGCTTTTTTCTGATTTAAATATTTTATGCAAATCAACTTTATAAAATGCAATGTTATTATCTTCTATTTAAATAGCAATGACACTCAGGGTATATTTAATTAAATTTTAATGGATTTCAATTAAATCAGGATTTAATTCATTAGTCAGGATTAATTTCCTCTGTTTTTTATGAATGACATTCTGGTTCAATATAACAATATTTATATTCTTTATAGTTAAGAGCTTAGTTGCAAATTTTGTGCTTAAATGTAATAAACATTTACAATGCACATCCTTTTATTGCAAATAAGGTATCCAAGTTAATAAATGACAGTCGATTCTGTAGCTACATTATCACATGGGCTTGTTCTAGATATGAAAGTGTGTTCCAGCTGACTTTTACCGGGGCAGTGGAAGGAGTCTCTCCAACACTTTTTTTGTTTTTAATTATTTATTTAATTTATTTATACAAGCACTGGGTACAGTCAGAAGCATGGGAGGGTGAGAGAATTCACCAGAGCCAGAGCGGGGAGCAGAGCAGGCAGAAGGACTGAAGTACACTGCTGAGGGGAGCAGCGGGCGGCAGGAGAGGTCTGTGCGCCATGTGGGACCCTCCTCCAGTGGCCGGGGAGCAGCCAGGGATCAAACCAGCGCTGCAGAGGCTGCGGGCAGCTTCGCAACCCAGCACTCAACCGCTGCGTCACCAGGGAGGCCCTCTCCAATACTTACTTATGGAAATTGTTGCATTTTCATTATATTGAGAAGCTAACAATAATGCCTTAACAATTTGACTTTGATTATAGTGAAAGGAGTAAACATTCCTGAAGTTAACATATATACTTAAAACCATCAGTACCTGACTTACTTATTTTTTTTTTTTATTTTTTAATTTTTTTAAAAAAAATTTTTTTTTAATCGAGGCATGTTTTATTTATTTATTTATTTGTTTGTTTGTTTTTGTTTATACACGCACTGGGTACAGTCAGAAGCGCGGGAGGGTGAGAGAATTCACCAGAGCCAGAGCAGGGAGCAGAGCAGGCAGAAGGACCCAAGTACACTGCTGAGGGGAGCAGCGGGCGGCAGGAGAGGTCTGCGCGCCATGTGGGACCCTCCTCCTGTGGCCGGGGAGCAGCCAGGGATCGAACCGGTGCCGCAGAGGCCGCGGGCAGCTTCGCAACCCAACGCTCAACCGCTGCGCCACCGGGGAGGCCCCTTACTTATTTTTAAATTCAACTAAATAATTCTAAAATTTGCTGGTTAAAAATGTTATAAATCAATGATACCTCAATAAAAGAAAAAAAGATTTGAGTGTTTTGTAACTACTGCATCTAAATACCTTTTATTCTTTGATAGGCTAAAAATTCTTGGTAATTCACTTCAATTAAAAGCAGTAGATCAAAACATTTTCTACATGAAAAGCTTATACCTGGGTATTGGGAGATAGTAACTATTCATTTATTTCTTATTTTTTTTAAGATTTATTTTTTATTTTTATTTTTTATTTTTTAAAGATTCATTTATTTATACAAGCCCTGGGTTACAAGCCAGAGGTGAGGGAGTGTGAGAGGATTCACCAAAAACAGAGCAGGGACCAGAACAGGCAGAAGGACAGAAATACACTGCTAAGGGGAACAGTGGGTGAGACAGGAGAGGTCTGTTGCACCATGTGGGAATCTCCCTGGCTGGCTGGGAATCGAACCTGTGCTGTAGAGGCTAAGGACAGCTTCACAGCACTGCGCTCAACCCGCTGTGCCACTGGGGAGGCCCAAGATTAATTTTTATTATTTATTTATGCATACAATAACTGGGTGCAGGCCACAGGTGTGAGGGTGAGAAGATTCACAAGAGACAAGAGTGAGGAACAGAACAGGTGAATTGTCAGAAATACGCTACTGAGGGGAGCAGCAGGTGAGACAGGAGAGGTCTGCTGTGCCACGTGGGTCAGCTTCCTGGTTGGGATGGAACTCATACTGCAGTGGCTGTAGATAGCTTGATAGTGCTGAGCCTTAATCCCTTGCACCACCAGGGAGGCCTGATAATAACAATTTTTAAATAATCTAAAATTTGAAGAAACAATGTTACAACTTATTAATTTATGCTACATTAGCAATATAGATTGTTAGGTAGTTATTTTAATGTAACGGTGGAGAAAATTTAGCAAAAGAAAATGTTTTTGTTACTTGAAAAAGAAAACAATAAATGTAATCTTGACAAGAACATAATTAAGTATAATGATGGTACGTATAGACAAACTTAAGGCGCACCAGTTGCCATCATGGGGAATGAATTTTAGTTGATTTTTTTTCTTTCTCATAAGATTTTCTCTTTTTGTATGCTTTTTTAATTCATAAAATTGGAAGATAAATAATTCAGTTACTTTCCTCAATTTATTACTATTTACAAATGTGAAAGCAAGTATATTTGATACTTACATTTAAAATAATATGAACTTTAGTTTCAGCTATTACAGTGATCATTTAATACATTAAATAATACATAATTTTACTTTCTATTCCATTTTACATTAAGTTTGGGAAAAAATTCTTGAATTCTTACATTAGCTGCCAGTTAAAAAATCATTGGGGGAGAAACTTTAAATTTTGGTAGTAATCTACTATGATTAAGGCTAGATAATTGCTTTGGTGGTCTTTGTAGAATCTAAATCTTTTCTGACTTCTCTCTGTTCATTAATGTGTCATTTTAAAAGCCAAATTAATAAGGCTTTTCCTTCTATAGCTCATCCTTAGCCTATAAATTCATCTTGTTAATGTTAATGGGAAGATAACGACTACATTATTGTGTCATAACCACCACCTTTTCTTAATAAAGATTGATGGCACTTCTAATAGAAGAATATTGGTCTAGGAGGGAATAATTCAGGAAAAGAGGAAGAAATTGTACACAATCTATTATGACCTCTTTTTCCATTTTATTGTTTCCATCGCTAGCCATTTAAGAGACATCAGCCTTGTTTTGAAATGACTTTTTTTGAGATTTGCAAACCTTAATCGTTGACGGAATTCTGCCATCTGCTGCTTTACAACATTGTAATTCATTGGACCTAAATGATTGCACAGACTTTTACCATTATTTTATGGCTCACTAGTTTAGAAAAAGCTAATGATTACATTACAAAATGATGTTTTCTTATCTATTAAATGTTTTAATTTATGATTGTTTAGAGAGCTCTTCAAGACCTGAGACAAAGCTTTAGTTATACCACTGTTGTACCTACATAAATAGAAACAAACTACATCAATTAATATATTTCTAAAATTTCTTTGCATACATATCTAACTTTTCTGAATCTCTTCAAATCTGAGTTGGTTGTGTGGACTTAAATTAGATAGTAAATGTAAATAGCTTAGTACACCATCTGACACATAATAAGTGCACTGTAAATATTCATTATTCAGTTTTGATCTGAAATCCTCATGTCTCTGTTCTAACATTCTACATTATTCAATGTATTTTATATGCATTAATTTTATATGCATTATAGGCAGAATATACAGACAGAAGCACTTACACAAACTTGGGCTATGATGTGATCAAAATTTGTTTACATAAGTTAAATGTGGACTTTACCCTTTAAATGTTCCCATGGAAACCAAATAATGATATAGATGATGGTGAGGAAAGATAGATGGAAGAATAAAGAATACAGTTCTGCTGCAGGTTTAATAATACCGACAAGTGGGCAGATTTGTGGACGTGGGCAGTAATTTGTATCACAACAATACGAAAAAACAAACACAAAAAGAAATGTTTATACTCTTCCCCCAGTATTGCCTTACCTGAAAGTTTCTTTCAGTTATTCTTTTTTTTTAATATTAAATTTTATTTTATATTCCCCCATACAATTGCAAACGCCCCATTCTGACCCCAATCCTTCCCCTCCCGCCCCCCACCCCCCAAAAAGTGTCTCTGGTTCATAGTTTTTTGTTGATTTTGATTTTCACTTTCTTATATTCATTTTCCTGGTCCCTTATTTAAGTTTTCTAGATTCCTGCTATGAGTGAGACCATTCTTTCAGTTATTCTTTTGCTGGTTATAATTTACTCATCATAAAAAAAAATTACTCATCGTATTATATAATCTGGGAGTCTACCCCAAGTAATCTGCATAGTGGTGCATATGTTGACTCATTATTCTCTAACACTGCATCTTGTTCATTTTCTTCATAGCACTGTACTTTTGACATTTTGTTTGTTTGTTATTGTATACTTAATCCTTCTTGTTTCAGTGGGACACGGTGTTTAATCCAATGAGGACAAAAATGACAGAGTAGGTTTCTAGTACCTACCATAATGCTTAGCACAAAGAGGTGGTTAATTAATGCATATTAAATTCATTTAGAAAAATGCAGTGAGGATTTAAGAAATTCTTTAGAAAATATTTGCTTGGGTTTTTTTTTGCTAACTCGTGTATACAAATTTTGGAATCATAACAAAAATCACAAATAATTGTATACTTTTTGTAGTAATATGAGCAGATTGTAGCTCTCAACTGTTTGTGGCTAAATGGATAAAGAAAATTTGACATATCATACAAATATATATATGAGGGAATATTGTTCAGACATAAAAATTAATAAAATCTTGCCATTTGTGACAACATGAATCGAACTTGAGGGCATTATCCTAAGTGAGATAAATCACATAGAGAAAGAAAATACCTCCTAATCTTAAGTATACATGGAAGCTAAAAATTTCAAATTTTTATATATGATAGCAGATCGTGCTTGCCAGAGGTGGGGGTAAGATTGGGTGAAATGGGTAAAGGCTCAAAAAGAAAATGGAATCAGCAAAGGGCTTTGCTACTTCTACTAATGCTATTCTTTTTTTTTTAAAGATTTATTTTTTTATACAAGCACAGGGTACAGTCAGAAGTGTGGGGTGGGGTGTGTGTGAGAGAACTCACCAGAGCCAGAGTGGGGAACAGAGTAGGCAGACTGACGGAATACACTGCTGAGGGGAGAAATGGGGGTGGCAGAAGAGGTCTATGCGCCATGTGGGACCCTCACCAGTAGCTGGGTATCCAACCCGCACTGCAGAGGCTGCGGGCAGCTTCGCAGCCCAGCGCTCACCCTACTAATGTTATTCTAACTCCATTTACTATCAGCTGTCATCTTAGAAATGTATAGATAAAAATCTGGGAATCTTCCCAGCACTGTCAAATACTGAGGTCTGAACTCAATAGCAAAATAACCTGTGTACATTTAATCAAAATAAACTAAGGCATTTTAACATAAAAAATTTAGATTCCCTCTGTGCAAATCAACACCTGCCATAAGCCATTATTGTGATTAGTGTGAAAGTTTTGAAATGATTCGCTGAGCTTTTTGGAAGGAAAAAAATGACAGCCATATTCATTACACAATAAAGCTCTCCATCCCTAATAACAGACCTGTATGTGGATTTCACATAAGAACCTCTATGTCCGGTAAAACAATGTCAGGTTCACCTTCAACAGGTAGTACTCTGTTAGCAGTCAGTGGAATGCTGTTTGGTCTGACTGTCCAAGGGCATATTTGGAATTTATGCCCTTGGTGACTGATTATTTAAAGAGAATGCATAAAGATGTTAAGTTCTCCTGTTCCCTATCCAATCTCCATGCCTCCGTGACCCAAACACTGTAAATTTTTGTGTCTTTTTAACATTTTAAAGGTCTTCTGTATTGAATAGCTCCAATCATTTCTTTCATTACTTCTGTTTTCATATCAATAAGCCTATCTGGAAGACAGCCTCATATTATGTTCACTAGCTGTGTTTTACATATCTGGTTTCCACACTTAGCTAGGCCCTAAACTTTAGACTTTTAGATATGGCTCTCAATATAATAGCCATTATAATATCACTGAGTATCTACAATATGATACATTTTGTGCACAAAATTTTATTCAGTTTCCAACTGAGCACTTTATTTTTTTAAAAATTTATTTATTTATGCATACAAGAGCTGGGGTACAGGCCAGAGGTGCAGCTGGAGAGAGGATTCACCAGGGACAGAGTGGGGAACAGAACAGGTGGACTGACTGAAATACACTGCTGAGGGGCGCAGCAGGTGAGTCAGGAGAGGTCTGCTGTGCCATGTGGGTAGCTCCCTGCCTGGCTGGGGATTGAACTTGTGCTGCAGAGGCTGCAGATAGCTTCGTAGGTTGTGTCTTAACCCTTTGTGCCACCAAGGAGGCCCCGGCTGAGTACTTTCCATGCTCAGTGAGGTCAAAATTAGACTGAGGAAACTGAAGCTAAGAAACAAGAAGCTAAATAATCTGCCTGACTTCATCCAGCTAGCAAATGTAAATTATGATTCAACTTCTGCTCATTCACATTAAAGCCCCTGCTTTCAAGTCTGCCTTTTTCCTTTACCTCTCCTCCTCCTATGCTAGGTCACCTGCAAAGTATGAGCAATGGAGGTGCTGGCAAGAGGAAATAAAGAAATTCTGTCATTTCAGCAGATGCAACTTAGAGTTTGTTGCCAATGAAATATTTACGTTTTTTCAGAGAATATTATATTTTTAGAATACTAGTATCTGTCACCATGCACTTAAAAGCTTCCCAATACTTAAAAGAATTTTCCAATGAAATGGTGGTGATATCAATAAATATTATTCTTTGATATGGTACAATATGTGCCAACATTTGGAAAATAGTCATAATTCAGAAAACCAATACATTCTGAATAGACAATACATAGTACAAAATTATGCAAACATTAAACATCCATTCAAAAAGCAGGAAAAACAAATGAATTTTAATTTAACCAAATACAAAAGGCTTACTGATAGGGTTTCAGGTTCTACATTGCAACTAACTTTCAAGAAACTGGCAGGATTTTGGTCTTATATTAAAGAAAAGTATCCAGAATTACCTAACAGGTAAATTAATCCTCTTCCACCTATATGTGTGTGAAGCCAGATTTTGTTCCCTACTTTAAGCAAAATTGTAGTTTGTAACAGATGAATGCAGAAACAGATGCGAACATATCTTCTACTAAGTCATATATTACATTATAAAATAATGCCAATATTCTTAAAAGTAGTTTTGTTCTTTAAATATTATTTTCAAAGATAATCTAATTTATGTATACATGTAATGGGTTTGTTTAAATAATTATGAGGAAATAAATATTCTTAAATTTTTCCAACCCCAATATTTTTAAGCTTTTAATTTTAATTTTGAATATGGCAAGGATCAGTAGACATACTCCACATAACAAAAGGTACTCCTTAATTTTGAAAAATGTAAAGAGCTCCTGAGTCCAAAAAATTTGAGAACCCTGGTCTACCAGATTCCTTATACCACTGCTTTGAGGGTGAGGAGTTGGAATTAGTGTATAAATTAGTCACTGGGTAACTAGATAAGTAATAATCATCAGAACCATTATGTGATATATATCATGTGCACTTGCTGTACTAAGTGCTTTACCTGTTTCATTCTTGAAACACATAATCCTTACACTAAACCTATGTGGAAGGCATCCATTTAATTGAAAATTGAGTTCTGAGAGTTGTTAATGAATTGCTGGTAAATATTGGAACAAGACTTGAACCTACAATCTTATCTTAGAATCTGTGTACTTTATGACGTTAGAGTTTCTGTAAGTTATATTTGTATAGAACAAAACATCTTGCAGCAATCAGGTACAATGGGTGAGTATTGCATAGCCACACAAGGGTAGGTGCTTACAAAAGATATTGAGGTACAAAATCATGGGAGGAGAAAGGAGATTGTATCGCAATGACTTTGTAACAAGTTACTGTTTTTATAGATTTTAAAAGCACATAAAATAGTACATTATGGGGAGTCTCCCTGGTGGCACAAGTGGTTAAGTCTCATCACTTTGAAGCTATCTGCAGCCACTGCAGCTGGAATTTGATCTCTGGCCAGGGAGCAAACCCACATGGCACAGCAGACCTCTCCTGTCTTGCCTGCTGCTCCCTTCAGCAGTCTATTTCAGTAGATCCACTTGTTCTGCTCCCCACTCTGTCTCTGGTGAATCCTCTCACTCCCCCACACCTCTGGCCTGTACCCCAGTTCTTGTATGTATAAATAAATAAATCTTTAAAAAATAGTACCATGTAGTTTTCAAGGTTAAAGAAATATTTCAATAAATGTAAAGAACTTGGATTGAAAAGATACTTATTTGTAACTTCAGATAATGATTTTTGGTGGGGAAAATGGATTGGAAAATATATAATTAGGGAAAGCAAATAAGAGAAAATAAAATGAAAATGACCCTGCACAAAATTATAGTATACCACAAACTGAATAGCATTGTTAATTCAAATTTTTTTTTAAGATTTATTTATTCATGCATACAAGAACCAGGGTACGGGACAGAGATGCGGAGGGTGAGAGGATTTATCAGAGACAGAGTGGGGAACAGAACAGGCGGAACTACAGAAATACACTGCTGAGGGGAGCAGTGGGCGAGTTAGAAGAGGTCTGCTGCGCCATACGGGTTGCTCCCTGTAGGGCTGGGGATTGAGCTTGTGCTGCAGAGGCTTCGGATTGCTTTATAGTGCAGTGCTTAACCCCTCGTGCCAGCAGGAAGAACAGCAACAAAAAATCTACTCCATCACCCTTCCCTACAAAGACACAATCTGCAATCCTCCTGAAGGAAAGAATTTTCTTTCCTTTGCCATGGAGCCAATGATATACCCAACTAACTTTCGCAAATAGGCAGTTCTTTCTTTTGGTCTTAATTCTAATCAGTCTTGAGATTCTGGCACCAGTCCCTGAGGTTTTCCTCAACAGGAAAAGGTGTGCTGCAGTGGCTGCAGAAATTATAAAATAGACCAGGATCCTGGAAGTACAGGAACCCTTATGGATTTTCCCAATAGTCTAAACAATTGACTATTTTGACATAAAATATGCTCCTTCTATGAATAAATCTATATGCTCTTTTATTTCACCTCTCCATGATTTTATTTTTTTTTTTTTTGCTGGAAAAGGAAATAATTATTTCACAATCCAACCAGCATGAGAATTTGGTGAGTCAGAATGCTAACTTTGTGGTAAGGTTTTGTTTATGTCAAGGTCATTTAATTTTATACTTTCTGTTCCCTAAAACAATGAGATCATTTCATTGTTTTCCTTAACAAAGTACCCAAGCAATGGAAACTACTTTCTAAAAAAACAAAAACCCTAAACCCTTAAAGTTTACTAGTACAATCTTGTAAATCCTTCAAAATGAAGAAAGTCATTAATAAAATAACATTTTGTGGGCCCACAGATCTATTTTCTCCTAATCCCTTTGGGAGATTGGGAGAGTCTCCATTACTGTAGGTGCCCAACACCCAGGAGATCTACTCAATAACTTTAGGATCCTTCTCTCTTCCCACCAATCTAGGAGCTGGGTGTCATGAAAGAGCTGAGTATTTGCAGAAATCTGTTTATTTGCAGTTACTAGAACAAGTCTTTGTTGAGAGGACTGATTCCAAGAGAAGAAAGGCAAATGATGAATTTAGTTAGAGCCTGCACTATTTTTAGGTCTTTACTTCCTGGCTTCCTATTCTATGGCACAGGTTCAAACTTCCTCTGAAAAAAATAAGGAGTGACCTCTATAACAAGATCTTGCCTTTTTCACATGGAGTCCATAAAATGAATAGTTTAACAGTGCAGGTGGGGGTCTCCCCGGTGGCACAGCGGGTTGAGCGCAGAGCTGTGAAGCTGTCCGCAGCTTTTGCAGCACAGGTTCGATTCCCGGCCAGCCAGGGAGATACCCACATGGCACAGCAGACCTCTCCTGTCACCCTGTTGCTCCCCTCAGCAGTGCTTTCCATCCTTCTGCCTGTTCTACTTCCCACTCTGCCTCCGGTGAATCCTCTCACCCTCCTGCGCCCAGCTCTTGTATACATAAAAAATCAAAACCTTTAAAAAAAAAAGTATAGGTGGGGTGAGAGTCTCATATTCAGGCTGCTGAGTAAATGTAATCAAATAGGCACATGAGTTTGTGGAAAGTTCTGGAAGAAGTAATATAAGTTTCTTAGTTCTGAGGTGAGACCTTTGTTCTTCACAGATACATTTATTTCAAAGAAGAACCTTTTGTACAATGTCCTCTTTGCATAGGGCAAGACAAATATGGACTAAGTGTCAAAGTGTGTCCTATAGATGACATGTTGGGAGATTTATGGGAACTACACCTGAGGGGAGAAGTCAAATACTGTACAAAAATGAACAACAATGTAAGAAAATTAAAACATATAGTAAAAAAAAATAAAGTGTGTTTTAAACATTTTCCAGGACTTTAATCTCATAAGGTATCATTTGGTCTGATCCTTACGCAAAAGTCAGCAGGTCTGGGCAGGCCTACACCTTCTTAGGTATCATTTTTGAACCCAGTTCTCCAGAAAGCTGACCTTTTCTTTTAATTCCTCACTTCATTCCACCTATCCCTAACATTAGGTTTAAACAAAAGACAGAATGTTCTTTGGTCCTGAAACTATTCATCCTTTTAAGATGACCACAAATCCCCTTAGCTCTGTTATTCAGAATTCCTAAAATTGCTCCCTCTTCTGTTGCTTCAGGTTCTAAGTAACTTAAAACAAAATACTTCAGACCAATGACAGACTCATGGATCAGCAGCTCTTCCTAAAGGTGACTTGTTGCCTACACCACTACTTCTTTATACAAGGCATGTGATTTACCAATATGCATTTAAAAGTCAAAATGGCAATCTTAATTTTTACGATCCCCTGTGTAATGTCAAGTATCACATTTTTTTAAAAAAAGATTTATTTATGCATACAAGAGCTGGAGTACAGGCCAGAGGAGTGTGTGTGTGTGTGTGTGTGTGTGTGTGTGTGTATGTGAGAGAGAGAGAGAGAGAGAGAGAGAGAGAGAGAGAGAGAGAGAGAGAGAGAGAGAGAGAATTCACCAGAGACAGTGGGGAACAGAACAGGAAGGCTGAGCAGCGGGCGAGACAGGCGAGGGGGCGAGACAGGCGAGGTTGCTCCCTGGCTGACCAGGGATTGAACTCGTGCTTCAGAGGCTGCAGAGGCTGCTTATTGCTACATAGTGCTGTGCTTAACCCCTTGAGCAACGAGGGAGGCCCCAAGTATCACATTTTTAAAGTTCTAGTTACTATGAAGGTTTTTAAATTTTTTTTCTTGTTTTATAATTTGCAGAGTAAACTTGAGATTAAATCTATTGTTACAGTTTTCTATTACCAAGGGAAGTATATAATTTGTTCCGAATTTTAAAGCCACTGCAGTAAATTCGCTCTGCAAAATTCTGCTGCTGACCTTAACATTCTTTTTGTAGGCAACAGCTATAATAACCTGTTTGCAAACAGATAAATGTCACCCTAGCAAGGGTGGAAGACCAAGTTTTGATCTTCATTAAAAGGCACAGATGTTCTACAAAGAGCAACCCTAGAAACTGAAGGGTTGAGAATGAACGAGGCAAATGCAAAATCCTCAAAAGGCAAAGATCCCGAGACTCTGCGGGAAGTCCCTCCTCTTCTTCCCCGGCCCGCCCGGCCCTCCTCCTCCTACGCTCCTCTCCCACCTCCCTCCTCCCGCAGCCCGCGCGGGCCAGCAGGAAGGGCCAGTGGAGAGCTGGGCGGCTGCTGACTCGGTGGGGCTGAGCACAAGCTTTTTCCCACTTTCCAGGGGCCAGTCGGAGAGGCCCCGCCGAGAGGTGACAGTCTCCCCACCCTCTCCTCTGCTTGCGCAGCGCCGGCGAGGACCATGTTTTGCAAACTGCGGAGGTGGGGTGCCCGCGGCGCCTACCAGCGAGTCCCGGAGGGGCCCGGGGCGCAGGTAAAGCTCATTGGTCCTGGGGGGAGAGGCGGGGCTGCCTTTGGGCCACTCTAGGAGGAGAAACGCGAGCAGAGAAAACTGACTTTGCAGACCCTGAAAAGGGAACTGAAGTCTTTTGGTAGCAACTGAGTGTGCGCGCGCGTGTGTGTGCGCATGAGAGACAGCTGAGATCTGTACACACACACACACACACACACACACACGAGAGACAGCTGAGATCTGTACACACACACACACACACACACACGAGAGACAGCTGAGATCTGTACACACACGAGAGACAGCTGAGATCTGTACACACACACACACACACACACACCACACACCACACACACGAGAGACAGCTGAGATCTGTCTCCAGGATACTGTGAAATCTGAGCTACCACGATCTCAGGATGGTTGCTGGAGCAAAGAGGCATTTAGTTTGAAGGGAGAGCTTAATTCCAGTAAACAACCAAGCATTTTAAAGAGTGAATGGAGGGGCTGAGGTTGTGAAGAAATTCTACAACCAGTGGTCCAGACCAGTACAACCATAGAAGAGACTCAGGATAAATAATGTGATATCTGTGGTAGTATTGGGACTGTAAGGTCTGGGTGAAGTCTAGAAACTGCAGGGCTTAACCTGACTTCTCTGCCCCTTGACACCACGTGCTTCCTCCACAATAGAAGTCATGTGCTTGGGCAGTGGTACAAGGAAATGAACCCTGTGTTTGTGTATTAGGAACAATTTTCCTAATAAAATTGCCATCCCTTTAATTTGTCACTATACAAGGCTGGGGCTCAGAAATCACCCTTAACACAGGTAATTCTGTAGATCTAAAATAGGACAAAATAATAGATTAAGGGGACCGTGTTCTATTCCTGGCTTTCATAGTATCTAAATCCATGTGTCAAGTAATTATGACAACTATTCTGATCACATATAAAGTGAAATTTGAAAGTTTTACATTATAAATATATAAATATATATTTAAATATATAAATATATATGAAGTATTTTTTTAAGTTTGTAAGATATAGGGGCTGAATAAATTTCTGAAATGTGAAAGGGCTCCTTCAGGACAATACACATATTTTACTTTAAAACAGAGGTGGTAGACTCAATGGGCAAACTAGTTTAACATCACCAGTGGAACTGCAGAGTTTAGGAAAGGCTACAAACTTGTGGGGTAGAAAGCTATAAACTCAAACCATTTCCTCCCCTTTCTTTCTCTAAGATTTGTAGAGTATTTATTTCCTTGATTTATTTAACCTGGATAGCTTTAGGGATAGGAATCTAGACAAGATTGAAAACATTTGTTTTTTTAAAAATTATTAATTTTTACATCATTGTTCATTTTTAAACAATGTTTGCTTACCCCCCTACCCCTCAGGTGTAGTCCCCATAGAGTTTCCTTTACCAATGCACCCATGCACCATCACCTCAGACCCCTGTGCTGCTCCCTCCCTCCTTCTGATTCCTCTGATCCTGCTCCTTCCTCTTCCCCTGCATGATCTTTGTTTTGTAATTGTCTGTTTGTTGAAAACATTCATTTTCATTGCACTTTCTATCTGTTACATCTATGATAACAATATTTTTTTTAAATAATAAATTTTATTTTTATATTCCCCATACAATTGCAGCCCCCCCATTCTGACCCCAATCCCTCCCCTCCCGCCCCCGCCCCCCTAAAAAGTGTCTCTGGTTCATAGTTTTTTGTTGATATGATAACAATATTTTTAAAAAGTTGATGACTTTAAAGCGTATTGAAAACCATGTATAATTCATTACTAAGCCTTTATACTATTGCTCTATTAGAGCTCAGGTAAAAATATCTACCTAAACCATAAGCTAAGAATGTGACTTTCTGATTGAGTTTCAAGAACTGACATGGTGACCTATGAATAGAATACTTCTAAATTTTTTTTTTGTGGCATTCATCCATACCTTCATTTATTCATCTGAAACTTTGTTTATTATGAGCTAGATTGTAGGCTAAAGCTGTAAGTACAAAGATAAATCAAATATAGTCTGTCTTCTACAGGAACTAAGTCTAGCAGAAGAGAAACACCTGACAGCAAATGATTAGATAGTTGGGTAAAGAGCAGATAAATTCAATGAGGGCAGATGTGAGTGAACCTTTAAATCTCTTAGTGTATGTTGAGAATGCTGTGGTAACATAGAACAAGAATCTAAGCTTTGGAGGCCGGCGGTGAGGAGAAATATTACCAAATGAAGTAAATCCTGAAAAGGATTAAAGCACAAGTAAGAACAAGATAGAAGTGAAGTAATAGGAAGTGGGTAGGAGTAAAATGTTCTCTAACAGAAAACAGCTTGAAACAGCAGAACTGAGAGTGTGGAATTCTGACTGCAGGGTAGAGTGAACTAACTGGATTAGGTTCAATCTTTTAAACATTTTAGTTGGAGGATCTTAAACTCTGGATCTTAATTTTCTCATCTGATTGTGGGTGATAAAATAGTGCCACAACAAGATATGATGAATGAGATTATATACTTAGTCAGAACCTGGCACATAATAAGTGATGACTAAATTCTTTTTATTTGTAGGTGTTTTCCTCCTCTATGAACCAGTATTTCTACTTTTCCATAACTTCCTCCACTATTCCCAGAACCTCCTTCCAATAACCACAATGAAGCTCCTGAAGTTAAGAATTAAAAGGTGTTACTATGCTCAAGTTAACACTCAAGGAAGACTGAGAACAACACATTTCCCTATATCCTAGGCCCTGGCTGTGCATGGTTCCATGGTCTTAATTCTTTCTGTTCTTCCACTATAATCCAGAAATAACAGGATTTCCATTCAAATACTCTTAAGTAAGCAATGTTAAGGTATGTTGTCCAATGGCATAAAATATAAAAGATAATAAAATGGCAAATAAAATGAAAGCCCATCGTGGGCTTAGACAAGGTCTAGTCTTGCTCTGAAGACTAGAAGTGTTATCAAATTGAAAATAGGTGAGTTAGAAGGATTGAGATATGGGCCTCCCTGGTGGCACAGCGGGTTGAGCGCAGCGCTGTGAAGCTCTCGCAGCCTCTGCAGTGCAGGTTCAATTCCCGGCCGACTGGGGAGATATCCACATGGTGCAGCAGACCTCCCCTACCGTGCCCGTTGCACCCCTCAGCAGTGTCTTCAGTCTGTCTGCCTGTTCTGCTCCCCATTCTGTCTCTGGTGAATCCTCTCACCCTCCCGCGCCTATGGCCTGTACCCCAGCTATTGTATGAATAAAAAATAAAATCTTTTAAAAAAAAGAAGGATTGAGGTATGGTTAATGGAGAAGGTAGGAATAGATTAGAACATTGAAAAATATCTCAGAATTGTCACAGTTTCTTCTACACATACATTGCTTTACAGCAATTTAGAAATAATCAAAGTAGCGAGGCCTCTACAATGAATTCTGCAATTACCAATTCATTAAGAAATCATGTATTTTTTTTAAGATTTATTTATGCATACAAGAACTGGGGTACAGGCCAGAGGTGCAGGGGGTGAGAAGATTCACGAGAGACAGAGTAGGGAACAGAACAGGCAGATCTACTGAAATACACTGCTGAGGGGACCTGCGGGTGAGTCAGGAGAGGTCTACTGTGCCCTGTGGGAAGCTCCCTGGCCAGGGATCAAACCTGTGCTGCAGTGGCTGAGGATAGCTTCATAGGTTGCATCTTAACTCCTTGCACCACCAAGGAGGTCCAAGAAATCATGTATTCTTCGTGCTTTGAAAAGATGAATTATCTTCACCAGATATTTTACCTGCTGACTCTTCCTTCTGAAAAGTAATTACTAAGATAAGCATTGCTTCAGAGAGAAATTGACTATGATAAATCCAGGATAAGATGCCTGGCCCACAGGCCCACATCTAAGGAGGCTTTTACCAGAGGGCTTAAAGGGCTTTCCCATGAAACAGTCCTAGAGGGATGCTAAGTTCAACATTGAGTCCTTGGTGTGGTGAAATTGCTTTGCAAAATTTAGGTGCTGAAAGCAACAGTCTTTTTAGGTAGCTACTGATCCTGCACCAACTAGACCCTTTGCTGGTTTGGGTCAGCTTGGCTGGCTCTGCCTTGCTCTCAGGCTTCCGCAATCAGCTGGTGGGGTGGGGCGGGGGGAGGGGTTGCCTTGATAATCTAGAACCAACTTACTCATGCTGTCTGGTAAACACCTTGGTTTTCTTCCACATGCTTTCATCCTCCTGGAGCTCAGCCTCAGACACGATAGTCTCAGGATTCCAAACAACAAATCTCTGGGGGCTTACACCTGTAATTCTCAATGTCATTCCTGTTGCATTTTTATGAACAAAAGAAGAATCACCACTGGCCCAGATTCAGGAGACACAAAATAGATTCTACTTTTTCATGGGAAAAGCTGCAAAAGATTTGCAGTCACTTCTAGCCTGCCAAGAAATATCTGCTTTGGATAGATATGAGATCCTTACTGGTAGTAAATTATCAAATTGTCAACTCCCTGTGAGATTTGTACATAAGTCATAAAATGTGACCTTCAGGATAATTAGAGAATACTCGAGACATTTTCCCAATAATATGTGCTCTTACTTTTCAAATAGTATGTTTGGTAACAGTGTTGATGGCAATATCACAGTCGCATGTTTGAGCTAATGGCTGGGACAATAGTGTGATAAACGTTTTACATTCATCATTGCATTTCTCATAACAACCATGAGAATAGATACCGTTCTGGTAAATTATACATATCTTCAATAATTAATATTATAACTGCTGTAACTCAGACAACAGATTTGGAATTGAATGCCATGCTTGCTTCTTTATATCCAACACATTTTACCCTATAAGGTGAAATTTTGTTTTACTCAGCCTTCCTAGGATAAGAATTTTTAAAAATATGTTAAATACTTTTAAAGTTTGAGCATGAAATCAGAACTCGGTTAGAGAGAGGATCAATGAAGAAGTTATTAAATGTGGGAATTTTGATGTTAATCACTTTTACATTTTGAAATACAAAGAAATTGTTGCCAATTCTTGAAATGTGAAATGATTATTCTTGAGGTAGTCTTCCCTTTTTAAACTAAACTCACCAAATTAATGGGAATTATGGAAAGTTATAACTGCCAAAATAATATAATTATGATAAATATATAATTATGTATATATCTGTACACTTATACAAAAATGTCATTAAACACAGTAGTAAACTATTAAAATCTATTTTTTAGAAAGAAAGTTATCTTTAATTTTGCAATTAAAATTTTTAAATTTAGATCATATGTTTGTATGTACTAACTTATAATGTGTATATTTGTATGTGTACACTACCACATAGTATATAAATTTTGTAAACAGCCATGTGCCAACAAATTCCAGGAACTATACTAAGATACATATTTCATATTTACTTTGCCAGCTACTGGCAAGGATATTTCCAATATAAGTCAAAGACATCTTCCTCATACACTACTTGTTATATTTTCTTTTTAGAAATGCAGTCCAGAGAAAAGTGCTTCATTCTTCAGTAAGATGACGTATTCCTGGTTTAGCAGGTAGGACATTTACAAATTTGTTTGCTTACTATGCTTGATACAGTTAACAAGTTTGACTTCTTTTATTTTTTGTGATTTTTTTTATTTAGTATTGGCAGGATTGATGTTTTTTTTTTTTTTATTTGTTGCAGTTTTTTCTCCCCTTGGGAAGAAAAACAAGCTGGCGCCCACTGGTTTTTTTGTAGACCCTTCCCCCTCGCCCTAAGAAAAACAAGTTGGCGCTTTGTGCCTTGACACCTTTTTTTTTTTTTTTTTAAGATGAATGAGTTGACACCCATTTATTTTCTTGTTGAGCGCCAGCTTGTTTTTCTTCCCAAGGGAAGGGAAAGCTGCAACAAATAAAAAAAACAAGCCATCAATCCTGCCAATGCTAAATAAAAAAAATTACAAAAAATAAAAAAAAACAAACTTGTTAACTGTATCATGCTGACGAACATTCAGTGGGAACTGATTCCCAAATTTTATTCCTTTAATCTACATATGAATACTTTTATATGAATTTGTAAAAAAATTTTCTCAAGAGTAATCACAAATAATAACACACAAAGTAGTTCCATGGATGAGACTATTAATGTAATATAAAGGCAGTATGGCTATCCTTTTATAGAAATTATGTATGTTATCACAAGGGAGGGGCAGAAATATGAACATTGTTTGTAGCATCTAATATTTGTTATCCACCTCATACATATCAATTCATTTAAGCCTCTTCCAACTCCTATAAGATAGGCATATGGTGAAAAAATTGGGGTTCACTTTCTTTTTTTAAATTTATTTATTTATACAAGCACTGGGTACAGTCAGAAGTGCGGGAGGGTAAGAGAATTCACCAGAGCCAGAGCGGGGAGCAGAGCAGGCAGAAGGACCGAAGTACACTGCTGAGGGGAGCAGCGGGCGGCAGGAGAGGTCTGCGTGCCATGTGGGACCCTCGCCCGGCGGCTGGGGATTGAACCAGCGCTGCAGAGGCTGTGGGCAGTTTTGCAATCCAGCGCTCAACTACTGCGCTACTGGGGAGGCCCTCACTTTCTTTTTTTTTAAAGATTTATTTATTTATGCATACAAGAACTAGGGTATCGGCCAGAGATATGGTGGGGGTGTGAAAGGATTTACCTGAGACAGAGTGAGTGGGGAACAGAACAGGCAGACCAACTGAAATACACTGCTGAGGGGAGCAGTGGGCGAAACAGGAGAGGTCTGCTGCGCCATGTGGGTTCCTCCCTGGCCGGCTGGGAATTGAACTTGTGCTGCAGTGGCTGTAGATTGCTTCATAGGTTGCGTCTTAACCCCTTGCACCACCAGGGAGGCCCGGGGTTCAGTTTCTTGTCCACTGATATATTGATACCCAGGTAGGAACACAGTGACTCGATGTTATGAATCTAAATTTATCATCTTAATTTTATGCTCCTTGCATACATTTTTTTTTTTAAAGATTTATTTTTATTTATTTATTTATTTAATTTATTTATACAAGCACTGGGTACAGTCAGAAGCATGGGAGGGTGAGAGAATTCACCAGAGCCAGAGCGGGGAACAGAGCAGGCAGAAGGACTGAAGGACACTGCTGAGGGGAGCAGTGGGCGGCAGGAGAGGTCTGCGCGCCATGTGGGACCCTCCTCCAGTGGCCGGGGAGCAGCCAGGGATCGAACCAGCGCTGCAGAGGCTGCGGGCAGCTTCGCAACCCAGCGCTCAACCGCTGGGCCACCGGGGAGGCCCTCCTTGCATACATTTCATTGTAAATTGCCAATTTGTTCTGCCAGTATGTTGTCAAGAGTAGATGAATTATTTTTTTAAAACAAAGTTTATTGTATACTAGATCTCTTGCACTATGCTACCTTTAAAAACACAGAGGTAAATGTAGAAGAATTTGTAGTTGAATTAGTGGATTAAAAGGTAGACCTGGGCCTCCCTGGTGGCACAAGGGGTTAAGACACAACCTGTGAACCTATCTGCAGCCTCTGCAGTGCAAGTTTGATCCCCGACCAGGGAGCTACCCACATGGCACAGCAGACCTCTCCTGACTCCCCCGCTGCTCCCCTCAGCAGTGTATTTCAGTCAGTCTGCCTGTTCTGCTCTCCACTCTGTCTCTGGTTAATCCTCTCACCACCCCTACCCCGCACCTCTGGCCTGTACCCCAGCTCTTGTATGCATAAATAAATAAATCTTTAAACAAAATATCAAACACCGGTTTGGACATGTAGAGCTCAGACTTAAAACTAAACCGTTGACCTGTGGATATGTGTTTGGGAGTCACTGTAGGTCAGAAGTTGAAGCCATGAGTGTGAATATGATCACCCAGGGAGAGAGCAGATTAAATAGGATGAACAAAGAGAATGCTGGGAATCCTCGGTAATTTCAGAATATGAAAGAAAGGCCAAGGAAAGAATGTGATTGAAAACTAAGGAAACTATCAAAAAAGGAAAAATATAAAGTTGCCAATAGGGCCACATACTGAAAAATAGTAAATTAAAATAAGAACTGAATGTTCTCCATTACACTTGGTGATATAAAGATCATTGGTGATTTTTACGAGACAGTTTAAATAGAAAACTTTAGTATACTTGGTGAACAAATAATTGGGCATAAGAAGTTGAATTACAGTAAGAATACCAAATTACACAAATCTAGAAATCATTTAAAGAGGATGGCAATAATTTTATACCAGTATGCTACATTAAGTTTCACACTAGAAGGGTGAGATAGAATTATGTAAATGTGAGTGATTTACAGTTAATGATTTTGATTTTTAAAAAATTCTCATATATGTGTTGATACGTCTTCCAAACCTGAATTCTGTTTCATTCATGACTTGGGAGAAAGAATAACATCTGCTCTGTCTTTAAAATATTTCAGACCATAATTTTTAAATCACAGGATATCATAAAATTTGAATAATACAAATAAAATGAATTTTAAGTAAGTGTACTTTTACAGTTTTAATTATCAAACTGTAAAAATTATATGCCTTTATATTAAATATTACAAACACTAAGGAGGATTGAGGATTGAAATAAAGGACTGAAAGTAAGTATTTAAAGCAAGGTAAGGCATATTTAAATATATGGCAGTTTAATATCTCAAAGTACATATCTTAAAACAAATCAATAAGCTATACTAATTGAATATCACATTTATTTTCTGTTTTAATTGAACATCTCAGAGCTTGATCAGAATTATTTTTATAGCAATGTTATCTGATACTGTCAATGGCATGAATCTAAATTGATTTCTTATCTGGCGATTAATCAATCGTAGCTGAAACATAGCTATTGTATAAGAGAATGTCTCTTTGAAGACAGTGGTTAATTGTGTTCTCAGATCTATTCTTTGAGCTACTGAATAAAGTCACAAATTATTTCCTAGGCCAAATTCAGGCTCCCATAATTATATGAATAATTCAATTAAACTGTGCTCCGATGATACAAATGATTAGGGAATGATATGCTTATGAACCTTAATTCCTAAGACAGTAGCTGTCGAGATCGTTTTGATGATCAAATAATTATGAAGGCTTTATTAGCAAATATAATCTGTCATCAGTGTATAATAATCATGGTCATTGAATAATCCCCTTGACACAAATAGAAAAAGCTAGTTTAAGTTTTTATAGGTCACAGTTGTACCATTTTTTTAAGCAGAGATGCACTATTCAATCTGTCCTACCCTTTCCTTAAATATTAATAAAATTTGCCATTATCTGACTTTGCCATAGCCTACACTTTTTCAGACAGCCTAACATTTTTTTCTTTTCCTATCACACAATTATCCCTTTTCAGAAATGTTTGAGAAGCTGATTGATAGTAAAAAAATTGATAATACTACTCAATACCCATATTTATCTACAAAATTTACATTTTATCTTAACTTCCTAGCCAACTGCTAATGATTTGCTACTGGTAACATAAATTGAAGAAATGTTCACATACAATTAATTGTTAATATACTTAAAGTTCCAAGATAAGGACATTGAAAAAAGAATGGAGGACCTCCCTGGTGGCACAGGGGTTAAATCTCAGCACTATCAAGCTCTCAGCAGCCACTGCTGCATGAGTTCAATCCCCTGCCAAGGAGCTAAACCACATGGCACAGCAGACCTCTCCTGTCTTGCCCACTGCTCCCCTCAGCAGTGTATTTCAGTAGATCCACTTGTTCTGCTCCCCACTCTGTTTCTGGTGAATCCTCTCACCCCCAACATCTCTGGCCTAGACCCCAGTTCTTGAATAAATAAAATAAACCTTTAAAAAAGAAAAAAGAATGGAAATATAACACTTAAAGATATTGTCTATTAAGTAAGCATCACTTTGTGTTATGTTTAAAAACCTGTGACCAGTTTCTGGAGTTCCTGGTGTTTCGTTGCCTGTAAAAATGAGAACTAAATACTGCTTTGCCTGCTTTAGAGAGCTATGAAAATCAAATTAATTTAAGTGAAGTCCTTTGAAAAGAAATAACCCATCTAATAACAAAATATGACTTTAGAAATAAAGTCCACAGGTCTTTAAGATTGAGTGCATGCTACATTTCACCTATCAGGACAGTCAACTATCAGTCCTCATTGTTTCCCCAAAAACTTCCTTAACATTCATTTTAGAGAAGCTGTTTCCTCTCCTAGACTCTTGCACATGAAAGTAAGACGAGCCCTTGCAATAAAAGTATTCAAGAGGAGGAGGAAGCACACACCTGGGAAAAGGGAGTCACAGTAGTTAAACAGCCAAGCCAAGTGCATCACAATCAATTCAGCTTAAGTGTCACTTTTAGATGCTGCATTATTTGGAGACTCAGCATGAAAGCCAGGGGTCACTTACTCCATGAACCAAAACCGCTGAGTTTTGCACAGTTCTAACTCAAAATGCTGAGGCAGTAAATGTTATTAAAAATGCTTTGGTGAAAATCAATGCAACCTTATTTTGAAAATGAATATTTATTTTATGGAATGGAATAGAAGGACTTAATATGACATAAAAGAAGTTTATTGCTTAATATGTTTTTAAAAGTGCACTGCAGGAAAATGTCCAGCATATTTGAGCCAATGAAAATGTGATTACTGAAGGTTCTTTCTCATTACATTTAAGCTTTTTTGTTAAATATGACTGATCGGATGATATATTGTAATATAATGAAAGTGAAATTGAGCCCAGTGGAGACTGTGGTTACCACAGAGTTTAAATCCATCCCAGGGTCACTCAATTGAGATTATTCAATAACAATGACAATGGAATCTGTCCCAATTTGGAGTAGTGTAATATTTTGTTTGGTCTTTTGGACTTATAAACTAATAGCCTTTATAATAGAATGAACTGACACTACAGATGAAGAAGATGGGCTTTAAATGGGGCTTTAATTTCTTAGTGAACAAGTCTTGTTACCAGGCTCATAAAATGAGTATAGCTGAACCACATCACCAGGAGTAGGTTTGGCTTAAATTAACAGATAATGTTAACAGAACTAAATAGCTTAAACTAAATAGCTTATCTATTTTCTTATGTTATCGGGAAGAAGACTGGGACTAGGCTAGTGAAGTGCTCAGAAATGTAATAAAGGACTCAGGTTTTTTCTGTCTTTCCATTTCCCATCACTATAGTTCAGCTTTTCATTCTTGGTGGTAAAAACGGCTCCTCTATCTTAAAACATCATGTCTTCAGTACTGGCAGGAAGGAAGAAGGGGAAGAAAAGTGAAGCAAAATGTTTTCTCCTCTTGATATGTTGTGAGTTCATTTGAAAATGTAGGTTAGCTCCTTCAGAGAAAGTGAGAATCCTTAGCCATAACTGAGTTATGGTTTTTTTTTTTAATTAATAAATTTATTTATATAAGCACTGGGTACAGTCAGAAATGCAGGAGGGTGAGAGAATTCACCAGAGCCAGAGCGGGGAACAGAAAAGGCAGACCGAGAAAGTACACTGCTGAGGGGAGCAGCGGGCATGGAAGGAGAGGTCTGTGTGCCATGTGGGACCCTTGCCAATGGCCGGGGATTGAACCGGGGCTGCAGAGGCTGCTGGCAACTTTGCAGCCCAGCACTCAACTGCTGCGCCACGGGGGAGGCCCTGAGTTGTGTTATTAATGCCAAGCAAAAGGTAATAATATTACTAGGACCAGTTTTGACTAATCCTAATCCCTAGCTCTGTAGCTGGGATGAGTTATGCTGAGTTCAAGGGATTTTTTTTTTTTTTAGCTGAAATACCATATAGATTCATGTTAGAGGACTATGGTGGGACAGAAGGATGGCTGTAAATTAAGTGGAATTATCTACCACAATCTGTGGTATAACTGAACAATGCATCTTACTTTGCTTGGTATAGTCCTAGTTTACTATTTTTTTTATAGTTTATAGTCCTAGTTCTTGCTATTGTATTTATTTACAATGTCCTCTGAAGTGTACAGGGAAGAGATAGGTACTCTACAATCTACTTAGTCAATCTGTAAAAGCAAGTGGCAGGAATTATACAAAGCCCCATTGGAAAAGGAGAAATTGTTATACAGAGATTGGATCCATTTTTCCTCTGTTACAAACCTAAAAACAAGTTCTAGAGTGTATACCTCACTGTGAAGTTTAGTTCTTTCCATTTCAGTGAAGTTGGGTAGGTTGGTGCCTCAATTAAGAGATGAATCGATGAAGTGAGTGTCTCACTAAATAACTGAATGCTAAAGAACCCCTCTAAAAGCCACAAGTGATTATTGCATATTATTGAACTTTGGGATAAAGTTTTATGATTTTTCAAACCCCTCATCTAGTCATTGCATCCTGGTGAATAAAATAATTTATAAATGAAGAAATGAAATGCATGCAAAATTATTTTTGACTATTGATTTTGCTGAATTATTAACTTTGCTTTTTCACTTTTAGAATAATTATTTTAGGCTATAAGAAACCTTTGGAAAGAGAGGATCTTTTTGAATTAAATGAAAGTGATTCCTCCTATTCTGTGTGTTCCATCTTTGAAAAACAATGGAGGAAGGAAGTTTTAAGACATCAAGAGAGGCAAAATGTACAGGTACTTAATTATTAAATTCTAAATACTTGCTTATTACTGCTTAAAGCTAGAGAAAACTCATTCCATATATGAGAAATTATTATGGAACTCCCCTAAAATATGTGAAATCACAAGACATTTCCATAAGTATAATTGATTGTTATTGCTGCTAATATCTGTCTTTAAATTATTCAGCATCCTTTCCCTTCAAATTTCAGGAAAAAAAGTGTCTATTTGTATATAATCTTTGACCTCTTATCAAATATCTTTTGTCACCCATCATGGCAAAGATGGTTTCTATAATGCAGAACATTATTCTATGGGTTAGAGAGTCGTATGGTAACCAAGGCTAATGTTGATGAGGTTTAACATCATATATAAAATAGGTATTTATATATCTCTTTAGACTTCTCAAAAAGAAGGTATAATTTGAAGATAAACCCTGTATGAATGAAACGGGCTTGAAACTCACAAGAGTGATGAAATACAACTGTTTTACCCATTTACAAATAATACCAACTGGGTTATAGTATAGGTCATATTTTCCAATTATTAATATCTTTGGAGTGCATTGCTAATTGTATGGCTAATTTACATATACTAGTATTAGTTCTGTCCAGTTTTCACATTGTTTATATTTTCTTTAATTTTGTAAATTAAAGCCATTCTTTCAGAAAGAGTCACATACTAGGAAACCATCTCTGTTCTACGCCTTATGGAACACCTTTAAGTTTGTCCTGATTCAAGTTGCTTTACTCAAAGTTTTTGCTGATGTCTTGGCCTTCACTAGCCCATTCATAATGAAGTGAGTACAGCCTTATTTTTTCTTTATGTACCCCATAGGTACATAATAAGCAAATGTTCCACTGTAAAATTTGTGTTAAAAAATGTAGAGAAGGTCCTTGGTGAAAATTTGATTGAAAACAGGGGAATTCTATTAGATTTACCTCATTATGAGTGTGAGTATGACAATATAGTATTTACTGAGTATAATCAGGTACTCAGTTATATTGAATATAACCAGGTTCTAAACACTATTCTAAAATGCTTAAGTGAAAATAAAGGGGGTGGGATGCTAAGTCAGGCAAGCAGAGAGAAAGAAAAGCTAAGAATGTGTGTGTGTGATTGCATAACATTTTGTTAATACAGCACCCAAACATTTAACTACTTCAAATATTTCATATTTCTTCCCCTTTCTCAATTTTTACATGACATTCAGGCAAATGATCATTTTCTGTGAGCACCATCAAGATTTTGACTGGAGTGGCTTTGGTTATGCCTTGGCACTATTTGTTGTAGTTTTATTGCAAACCCTGATCCTTCAGCAATATCAACGTTTTAACATGCTCACTTCAGCAAAAATTAAAACAGCTGTGGCTGGATTGGTCTACAAAAAGGTAAAAAAATCAAGAAATTCCTATTATTCAAATGGACAATTCTCTTATATGCTTTACAAGAACTGGATTAGAAAAATAGGAGAGAATTTTTAAAGTGTATTTTCAAGTATACATTTGTTTTAGTGTAAAAGAATTTTGACTTAAAAATATTGATTGTAATAATTTTTCTATTGTCCTTGCAACTTCTAGTCATTCCTAACCCAAGAAATTAAATGATGTTATTTGTTTACTATGTGAGTTAACTCCTCTTCAGAAAGAGAATGGAAATCAAATGTTTTCATGATTTTCTATATTTATATATCAGTAAAATTTCTTATTTTCATGATTACTTATTCTACATTCTAACTCTTTATTCCTCCTCTGCTTGTTATATTTATTCATAAAATAATTATTTTTCTCTGTATAGCCATTATATGTTTCTCTTTCATTCTAAATTCATCCATCCCTTTCCCCCCACCCCCAAAAATGAAGTCTGGCTGATCCTTATACCTGACATCACTCAAAATTTAACTTGTCCCTTCTTGAAAATATAAATTTGAATATTAACTCTAACATTCAGAACCTATTATTCATTATAATTATAAAAAGTTAGGGAATCTCTCCCTTTTCTTAGTCATCATAGTTACTCAATCAACAGGTGTGTTTTGAATTTTAATCTGTACTTAATAAATGGTGGGTTTTTCAAGATTTGGGATAGGATCTTATTTGTCTGTTGTGCCTTTATCATCTAAGAAAGTGAGTTTTAGACATTTTTGTAAAAGTTGAATGATTAAATAAATAAGTCCCAGCCTTCAAGAAATCAGGGAGAAGTATTCACATACATTATAAGAATGTGGAACAAAATGCGGATTTTATAAAAGCTAAGATGAGCAGAAAATCTACAATGACTATACACAGTTAAGGAATTTTTTACATGAAAGGGAGCCTTGAAATGGTCTTTGAGAGAGTGACAGAATGTATGTTAGTAGAAGGAAATATTCTAATTTGGGTTGAGCTGAGTATGAAACATTATAAATGGCCTATAAACAGGATAAGCCATTGCTTACATTGAGCACAAATGGAGTTATAGAGTGGCTTTAGAGAGCCTGGAATGACCCAGCATCATTTGAGCCAGGAAATGGTAGCTCACCTTGCAGCAGAATTAGTTCTGTAGCCCATAGTGTAAACACAGGGTCAGAGCAATGGCCCAGTGGTAATTCCAGAGACTGTAAATTTTGAAAAATCCAAATATGAAGGAAAGATATTAAAAAGCACAGAAATCAATTTAAATGCTAATCCTTGTTGGAATAGGATTTTATTCCGTGATTAAAGCTTTGGAGTTTGGATACAGGATTAGGGTAAATTTACAAGCATAAAAGAGTGGAGTGCAGCAGAAATTAGAGCAAGCTGTCAGACGTCAAAAGAGAAATCAAGTGTCCTGGGAAAGACTGTGGCAAGGGCAGAGAGACCCTGGAGATAATTTAAGAGGGAACAGAAACTACAGGATACCCTCACATGGTTCCTTAGAGATTGTTCAACCTCAAAGGGCATTCAAGGATCAATGGAGTACAGCAATCAAGGCTACTCAGTGGATCCTGTTCCAAGTTCATCAAACAAGTAGCAGAAGAGTCTGACCTGTATCTTTAGGATGCATTGGGAGAGTGGCATTGTTTTAAGGCAGCCCTTTCTCTGAATCATCTTTCTTTCTGACCCACCTCTCTCCATGGGATCCATTGAGGTTGTTACATAAGGTTTTGATATTGGGCTTCCCTGGTGGCACAAGGGGTTAAGATGGAACCTATTAAGCTGTCTGTAGCCTCTACAGCACGAGTTCAATTCCCAGCCAGGGAACAACCCACATGGTGCAGCAGATCTCTCCTGATTCGCCCGCTGCTCCCGTCAGCAGTGTTTTTCAGTAGATCAGCCTGTTCTGCTCCCCACTCTCTCTGGTGAATCCTCTCACTCCCCACACATCTGGTCTATACCCCAGTTCTTGTATGCATAAATAAATGAATTTTTTAAAAAGATTCTCATATTTATCATATTTAGAGAACTTCAAGATTTTAAATGACTGACCCATATTCATGCAACCCTGGACCTACTTTATCAGGCACTTGTTATTTAAAGTGGGGTAAAGTTGGTCTCAGACACTTTTCTTGGTGAAGAGGAGAGGTGTTAGGACTGGTTCTCTGACCATCCACATGACTGCTACTGGTTTAGGATAAAGTTAAGGGAGTATTTTTTTTTTTAAAGATTCACTTTATTCATTTATGCATATAAGAACTGGCGTGTATGCCAGAGGTGCGGGGGGTGAGAGGATTCACTAGAGACAGAGTGGGGAACAGAACAGGCAGATCTACTGGAGTGGAACTTAGGGGTTCTGGAACTTAGGAGGTTCTGGTATAGTATGAACTTCTCAGGGCTGTGCAGTCCTTCTGAGTACCCCTTGAAACTCCTCCATCCCCCGCTCTTACACTAAATACCTAAGCTTTAAACTAAGAAATGTCAGAATAGTCCACTGAAGTTCCTGTCTACTTACTTTCCAGATGGGCTTTTCTTTTGACTGTGTATTATACATTTATTGAGTAAGTAGATTTTGAGTGCCTGACTCCTGTCAGCTCCAAGTCTCAAATCTGTCTCTCCTTGAATCAGTGTAGTGCAAATTCCTTAAAGTTTTTGGCATATGAGTATTTTGCCTTGTTTCCAGGATAAATACACATTCCTTACTACATTTACAACTATTTACATGTTTCACTCAGAATTTTAAATGGTTGGGAAATTAGAAGTTAGCTATAATTAAGTTCAGGGTTATTGAATTCTCTATACAAATATTAGGTAATATGCACAAATAGAAAGTGAGAATTGGGCCTTGGAAAAAAGGTATATTTACATTTGCTCCAAGAAGCCTTCCCAATGCTATTATCTGTCTAAATTCCCATGGCTCTTCTTAACTATTTTTATAATTACAGTTGATATGTGTTGGGTGTTGGGGGAATTGCACAATTAGGTTATAAGCTCTTTGCGAATTGGGACTGTGCTGTGTCATTGAAAAATTTTCCATAGTTTGAAACATAATACTAATTATCAACATTCATTAGATATTCATCAATTTTTTGGTTACTTTGTACTGATCACACTTAGTTGAGCATGATAGTGGTGCTAACTAAGAGAGGATCCCCATGCTCCATGCTAGAATGTAGAATAGATATACATTGTTTGCAGTTTCCACAATAAGCAAGTTGTAAAGGACTCTTGGTGAACATATTTGATCAGAATTACAAATGTTACTTTCTATACACAATGAATTTTTAAATTATATAATTAATGAAATATTAGGTAATATGCACAAATAGAAAGTGAAAATTGGGCCTTGGCAGAAAGATATATTACATCATTACATCATTTTCCTCATCTTAAAACATGTCTCTTGACACTATATGATCCAAATATACAGATAATCTTGCATATTTTCCTAAGTGTATTAAGAATTGATATGGAAAGTTACTATTGATTGACTTCAAAGATGTCCTAGGAGCTACAGAACTCTTTAAATATTTTATTTCTCTATTTCCAGGCTCTTCTTTTATCTAATGTTTCTCGAAAAAAGTTTTCCACTGGGGAAATTATTAACTTGATGTCTGCAGATGCCCAGCAGCTCATGGACTTGACAGCAAACCTCAACCTCCTCTGGTCAGCCCCTTTTCAGATCCTGATGTCCATAGCACTCCTTTGGCAAGAACTGGGTCTGGCAGTGTTAGCCGGGGTGGCAGTCCTTGTGTTGGTTATACCAATCAATGCTTTAGTTGCCACAAAAATGAAAAAACTGAAGGTAAGGAAATGACTGCCTCATGTTACAAGTGAAACAGAAGCTGAGTTTTTGGACTTGAACTGACAAGAACCATCCAATGGTCTATCTATGGAAAGTAGAGGTTGTTGAAGGAAATGATACAAATTTAGCTTTGATTCATTCAACCAATACTGATTGTAATTGATCCTGCATTGGGCACTGGAAGTACAGCAGTAAGAATGACTGATTATTGCATTAGTGGGGGAGACAGACACTGAACAAGTAAATAAGTAGATATATAATATAATGCCTGGTGTTGACTTGTGTATGAAGAAAAATAAGATAATACAGTTTCACTTACATGTGGAATATAGAGAAATTCAACAAAGGGGTCAGGAAAAAGACAAAACTTGCAAGCTAATCATAGATCTGAGGCATGCAACAGGGGAGGGGTTGGGAGAGGGGTCAAAACAGGGGAAGAAAAGCATAGAGGATTGTGATGATGGATCTCGGATGCTATGGTAGGGGGAGAACTATAGCGACTACACCCGTAGAAATCAAATGCTATACAAAAATTAACAATGATGTAAGGAAATAAATTTAATTAAAAAAAAAGATAATAGGGCCTCCCCTGGTGGCGCTGAGGTTGAGCGCTGCTTCAGCCTCTGCAGCGCCGGTTTGTTCCCCGGCCACCGGCGAGGGTCCCACAAAAAAAAAAAAAAAAGATAATGCCATTACAAAGAATAAAAGAATACCATTTCACATACAAAGTATAGGAAAGTCCCAAGGAAGCTAATGATATATTCACGGATTAAGGGAACCATCCAATTGGATGCCAGAGAAGAAGCTGAATCAAACACAGGAAACAGCATACACCTGCCTGGAGGCAGGTGGTTTGTCTGAAGCATGCACAAAAGCCTAATGAACTAAACTGAGCAAAGAGTAAATGATTGACTGAATATATTTCAATATTCTTTCCTTGCATTCAATCAATGTATTTTTCCACATTTACCATTGGATAGATAGCGTGTACCATGTTGTACTGTGGGAATGGAGAAGCAGGACATTTAGGATAGTTTAAAGGTATGGCTGTGCATGAGGAGATCACTTGTTATGGGATGTTATATTTTCTACTGTTTTGGAAAGTACATGCTTGGCTGTTATTCTGCTACTGTTAACTTTGAAGTTTAAAATATCTATTTTAGCTATTTTTTCACATTATCAATAAAATAGAATTGTATGAATATTAAAATGTGTTTTTCACTACACATTATATAAAAGGAAATTGTATTTTTTAAAATAGCTTTGACCATATATGTTAAAAGTATTAGTAACTTTTTTCAATTATGCCTTTATTTTTTCCCATTACATAGAAAAGGCAAACAAAGAACAAAGATAAAGAAATAAAACTACTCAATGAAATTTTGCATGGAATTAAGGTAATAAAAGAGATATACCTTTAATTTTACTATTTAAAATATAGAAAAAAGCTTGTCATTGAATGAATTTTTTACCGTTCTCAATGTCAAAGTAATGATATATGTATAATTGCTTGGGAGAATAGTTCAGATTTCAGATATAGAAATTGTTATTGTTAAAATAACAGTTAAACAATTCCCCAGAAATACAGGGTTTTCTTCATTGTTGTTGTCATTGTTTATTTCCTAAAGATGTAAACAGAAATATTCCTAAAGACACAAAATAGTACTTGTTTTCTGTGTTTAGAAGAGATGAAATGAAGCGAGCAAGAGTGGCAGTGACATTGTCATCAGTGTGAAGGCAGATTTATATAAGAGATGTGATGGGATGTCATTCAAGTTCTTTTTTGTAGACTAGATATCATCATACAAAGAGTATGCACTTCCTTGTTCATCAGAACTACTAGCCTTTTCTCTGTGACAAAATGAGTAAAACCTCATAAAAATATTGAAGCTGGATAGATAGGTAATATTTGTTAGATGAATTGGTTCATAGATTGTGGGTGTGGCAAGTATGAGCTCCCTAGGGTAGACTAAATTTCAGCAGAGGCTGATGTAGTTGTCCTGATCTGGGGGTAGAATTCCTTTCTTCTCTGGGAAACTCAGTCTTTCTTGTAAGGTCTTCAACCAGTTGAACCAGGCTCTCACCCATTTTATGGAGGGTAATCTGCTTTACTTTCAAAGTTTACTGATTTAAATATTAATCTCATATGAAAGAGAACATCTAGAGTGGTTTTTGATCAAACAACAGGGCACCAAGCCCAACTAATATGATGCATAAAATTAAAAACCACAGAGAGAGAGGTAGAATTTGAATGTAAGTCTACCTCACTCTAAAATTCATTCAGTGAAAAATTAAATAAAATTCAATGCATTCAGTGAATCATTGTATGAATCTGCTTCTTAACAGTCTCCATCTTAGAAATTGTTCACAATCTCAAAACAGTAGTCATCTTACAAAAACTGACTTTAAGTACAAAGACATTAGTCTTCAAAAAATTGGGAAGTTGGGATGAGAAACAACTCTTAAGAAAAGAGGAGTGAACAGAAATTAGAGTTTGACCAGCAGGAAGAGTGACCAAACTAAGCTAGACAGAAAGTGTTATGGAGTTAATGCAAGAGTTGGGACATTGCCAAAGTCTGGCTCAAGTATAAGCTACTGATGAGTACGAAGAACATGAAACTGGGGAGATGGTAATGTCTTCCTCCCACTCACCACCCCCAAACCACAATTTTTTTTTAAAGATTGATTTATATATACAAGAACTGAGGTACAGGCCAGATGTGTGGGAAGATGAGAGGATTCACCAGAAACAGAGCTGGGAACAGGACAGGCAGACTGAAGAAATACACTGCTGAGGGGAGCAGTGGGAGCAACAGGAGAGGTCTGCTGCGCCATGTGGGATTCTCGTCCGGCTGGCCAGGATTGAACCCATGCTGTGGAGGCTGCGAACAGCTTCACAGTGCAGTGCTCAACTGCCTGCACCACCAGGGAGGACCCCCAAACCACAATTTAAGGAAATATTTGGGCTAATGAAAACAGAAGCAACTTACTTTTCTTTATGAGACTACCACCTTATTTTTGCCTTCACAATGTGTATGTGTTAGAAAGACACACACATATTTGTTTGTGTACATTTTTTTTCTCCTATGATTTTGATTGTCAAATCACTATCTTACTCTTTTTCAGATCCTCAAACTTTATGCATGGGAACCCTCCTATAAAAAGAAGGTTCTTGAAATTCGAGATCAGGAATTGGAAGTTCAAAAGTCAGCGAGCTATCTTGCTGTATTTTCTATGCTGACATTAACTTGCATTCCATTCTTGGTAAGAGCATATAATATTTCCTATTTTGCTTTTTAAATTTGATTTGCAGATTCACCTTCAAATTACCTATAATTAAGACCTACAAAGTGAAATTTTCCATATCTGAATTAAAATATTCAAGAAATGCAGTCATTAATTTATGTTGATTACAGAACAAGCATTTTAAAGAAGGGAAAATATGTGAATTCACATTAGTCTGTATTTTTTATATACCATAAAATTTCACAGATTGAACTCATCCTCCTAATTCTTAAAAAGTTTAAACTTCATTTTAAATTTTCCTTTCAGTTCATAAATGTCTTGTTTAATTAATCTTTCATAAGCAAGACCCAAAGGCACATATATGGTGCTGGGAAGGGGAAGAACAGTCTTTGAATGTTTCTACTGAATATCAGACAAGTTATGTACATTGTCTTATTTCATTTTTGTGGTAATAAAGCATTGCTTTTTTTATTTCACAAGTGGAAATGAAAGTTCACAGTACTTTAGAAACACCTTCAAAGTTATAGAAGTAGTATTTGGAGGTGAAATGAAATGAGTGGAGCTCATTCCCTTTATATCATTCAATGGAAGCATCTAGAATCCCAGGCTATTTATACTAGAGCATATGTTAACTTGAGTGGGTGCAAGCCAAAGGATCAGCAAACAACCATATAAATGAATTAATTTTAATCAAAATTATCACTCCTGCTGGTGATAGGCTACTCTTATTGGTCATTGAAGGCATTTTTACTTAATTAAATAAATTTACATTATGAAAGTGCCTTATTTATGTTTGGAATACTTGCTGAAATTGTCCAAGAAACATTTACTTGAGACAATCCTATGTAATGATGAATAGTCAATACATCCTCATGACAAATGAGCTTTTCTGTCTTTTCTAAATGAAACTTAGGGTAAACATAAATCTCATCAAGTGTGATTCATTACTTTATGATACATGGAGAAGTATGAATATCACACCTGAGTCAGAATGTATGCATATACCTTGGAAAATAAGTTTATATAAAATTCCATTAAAAACAATAAAATGGTACACCTTTTAAATGGGAATAATAACTTTAGTGAGAACATGATCATTCTTTAAGAAGGGTGTGGGAACCATGTGTCTCAGGGATACCATTGTCTTAGATTCTTCACTGCATGATCCATACTAACAATCTATTTTGTATTTATCAGTTACAGTAGAGTACTGAATTTTGGTATAATAATAAAATATGGTTATTAAAATATTCTTCCCTAATTTTGGGGACTGTAACTTTTAACAATGTTATCAATGAATACTAGAAGAAAAAAACCATAATATCTTTTTTTTTTTTTAGGTTTCACTGGCAACATTTGGCATCTATTTCTTACTTGACAAAGGAAACAATTTAACAGCCACGAAAGTGTTCACATCCATGTCTTTATTTAATATTTTGAGGCTTCCTCTGTTTGATTTACCAATGGTGATCTCAGCTGTGGTTCAGGTACATCCAAAGTATCCCATTAACTAAGAATCATTCCTCTACAGAAATCCATGGTTTTGCACTTTTCTTTTTTTCTTTCTATTTCACTTTTTCTGGTTAACACTGCTTTCAAAATTAGTAATAGACCACTATAGAATAGAAGAAAGCAGGTTTTCCTTGCCTATGCTTTTCTTCCATCAAAAAGCTTTTAAGTATTTCACGATATCACATTGTTTTCTTTGCTGAGTGTTAGTTTCTTTTGTTTCTTTTTATTTTTTTAAAAGATTTATTTATATTTACTTATTTATACAATCACTGGGTATAGTCAGGAGTGCAAGAGGTGAGAGAATTCACCAGAGTCAGAGCAGGGAGCAGAACAGGCAGAAGGACCGAAGTACACTGCTGAGGGGAGCAGCGGGGGGCAGGAGAGGTCTCCGCGCCATGTGGGACCCTCCTCCAGTGGCCGTGGAGCAGCCAGGGATCGAACTGGCACCGAAGAGGTCGCGGGCAGCTTCGCAACCCAGCGCTCAACTGCTGCGCCACCGGGGAGGCCCTTGTTTAGGTTTTTAAGTTGCCATCAAAGGGCTCATTTTCTGTTTCCAATTGAATTTTTTAAACTAGATGCTTTGACCAGACCTGCATCTGAATACTTCCCCAGGCTTCAGCAGCATTTTATCTGTCCCCAGTGAATAAAGCAGGGAGACAAATGCATTGATAGTATCAGTCTGCCAACAATCCTGTGTGAGCTGTCTGGTTCAGCCTGTCTTTGTTATAATCATCAATCACTGGGCAAATACTTAGATAGGACTATGAGTGGAAGACTACTAAAGACTACTAAAACGCTAGGGAATCCAAAGAAGTGAGTTCCTTGATCACCTTGCCTGGAGATTTTTTTCAGTTACATTTGTCGGATGTTTGGTTTGAATTATCTCAAACAAAAGTTGGGGCATCCCACATCTAGTCCTTTTCTTCAAGTCTGGGCTCATAAACAAATGAATCTTTGCTTATTGAAACCAGCTCTTAGATCTAAGAACTTTGCATTTAAATTTCTAACTTCTTTGTGTAAAGTATAACATAATTATACAATAAATACCAGTTAAGCCATTTTTGTTAACAGCATACCTTTTTCATATTATTTTATTTTAATGACCAACAGAGGGCACAGAAGTACTACTGATGTTTTCAGAGCACACTTAGCAGAAATGTCATTCTTAGAGTACTGGTTTTGTTTTGCTTTTGAAAGTAGAATCTAGTGAGAGGTGTAGTATCTCGAAGTGTTCTCTAACTCATAGCAGTATGCTTCTGCCTTTCACTAGATAAATAAGAACAGTTGTCGAAAAAAAAAAAAGTAGGAAAAGAATCAGTCCTGCATACAGATATGACACTTTGTAAATAAAACCATTACATTAGGTTAGTAGGTTAGTTACATCTAACCTACTGACAATGGAAGATTCCACATATAAAGTAAATAAAAAAATGCACTAAGGATTTTATAGAAGTCAGTTATGGGGGAAATGATTTTATAGAAGTCAGTTATGGGGGAAATGATTTTACTTCTCCTAATTATAGGTAAACATTTATAGTTATTTTGCTGTAACTCACTATTATTGCTAAAGCTATCCTCTTGCATAAAACTTAGAAGCAGAATTTATTCAAGAATGTTGGGTCTTCCTGGTGGCCTAGGGGTTAAGTCTCAGCTATTGCCTGAGTTCCAACCCCAGCCAGGGAGCTACCCACATGGCGCAGTGGACCTCTCCTGTCTCACCTGCTGCTCCCCTCAGCAGTGTATTTCAGTATATCTGCTTGTTCTGCTCCCTACTCTCTCTGGTGAATTCTCTCATCTCCTGCACTTCTGGCCTACACCCCTATTCTTCTACAAAATGAATAAATAAATAAAATTTAAAAAATAATTTAAAAAATCTTGAAGTTGCTTTCAAAAACTAATCTTTTTTATAATTATTAATTAATAGATTATTATGGGTCCAAGAAACGAGGAATTTTTCCTCTCTTTTTATGACTTCTTGCCTCTATTATGCTTGTTTTGAGTGTTGATCCTTGAAACTGTTCTTTCTCTTTTGGAATGAACTTACTTATAAGATTAAAACAATTCAAATTATGTTTGCTGAATATTTATATCAGTATCTTCACTTTCCATCAAAAAATGTTAAAGAAGCTGTAATAAAACCTCTTCACTTAAAATTCTACTTGAACTCCCAATAATTGACATCTGTGTTTATTTTAATAGACAAGAATATCATTGGGTCGTTTGGAAGAATTTTTGAACTCTGAGGAGCTTCTTCCTCAAAATATTGAAACAAACTACATAGGAGGTCAGCAGTTCCTCTTTGCATTCAATATTTATTTGACTTCTGGGTTGTGGATAATTGATTCTAAAATGCATCATTGTATTTATTTTTCTTCCCAGACCATGTAGTTGGTTTTACAAATGCTTCTTTCTCCTGGGATAACACAGGAAATCCAGTATTAAAAGAGTAAGTCATGGTTTGGGAAAAATTAAAACCATTTTTTTTAACATTTATTTGTTTATGTATATAAGAGCTGGGGTGTAGGCTAGAGATGCAAGGGGTGAAAAGATTCACCAGAGACAGAGTTGGGGGCAGAACAGGCAGATGTACTGAAATACACTGCTGAGGGGAGCAGAGGGCGAACAGGAGAGGTCTGCTATGCCATGTGGGTAGCTCCCTGGCCAGGGCTTGAACTCAAGCTGCAGTGCTGCAGAAAGCTTCATAGTGCTGTGTCTTAACCCCTTGCACCACCAGGGACGGCCCCAAAATAATTTTTTTCTTAGAAATTTTTAGCAGGTGAATATATTGAAATCTACCAGACTTTTTTTTCCCAACCTTTCACTGTTTCTTTTTCCTTCTTCTCTTCTCTCCTCTTTCTCTTCCTCTTCTTTCTTCCCCCACCCCGACTCCATATCCCCCTTTTTTTCCACCCCCCTCTCTTTTGGCATTGATTTCCTCTATTTCCTCTAATTTTGTTGTTTTAATTTTAGAAGGTTAAGTGTTTTTAGAATAATGTAGAAAAATATGGGAAGCAGCAATTTCAGGAATTAAGCTCTGTGCTATGAAAGTGAAATATTTGTCTAGTAATACATGCTAAAAACAACTTTAACATGGGATGATCTCATTCTTTTTTGTGTTCACGCAGCTTGAACATAAAGATTCCAGAAGGAGCCTTAGTGGCCATTGTAGGGCAAGTTGGGTCTGGAAAATCATCTGTGCTTTCAGCCATTCTGGGGGAAATGGAGAAACTTTCAGGAGTAGTCCACAGAAAGGTAAAGCCAACAAAATATTCTTTTCACAGCTTCTAGAGTAATAGGCTACATAGCCAGCACATCACTAGTGTCAATAAGAATTTATCAAATTGAATTGGAGATGCAAGTATTTAATGGTCATTTCTAGTTTCTAACAAACATTTCAGTTTCCAAAGAAATTGATTAGCTGTGGATGGATTAATAACAGCATTCTGTCATCCAAATTCTTCAGCAAATCATTTATGAATGCTTATGGTAATTGTTTGATAATATTAACTGAATTGCAACCAATTATAGAATAACAAATATGATTTATGCTGTAATTTGATTAGGTTTCTAATTATCACTCATTGTAAGGTTCCCTAAGCAGTTATATCCATTCTGTTCTAATAATTCTTACAGCAGCTCATGGATAGGAGCTTTAACCTAAAAGAAATCACAGAAAAATAATAATATTGATAGATTACATTTAATTTTTAACCTAAGGACTATGGGACTATCTGTCTACTCACAGCTTTTTTTTCTTTTTTTTAAAGATTTATTTATTTAAGCATACAAGAACTAGGGTACAGGTCAGAGGTGCCGGGGGTGAGAGGATTCACCAGAGACAGAGTGGGGAGCAGAACAGGCAAATTGACTGAAAAGCACTGTGAGGGGAGCAGTGGGTGAGAACAGGAGAGGTCTGCTGTGCCATGTGGGTAGCTCCCTGGCTGGCTGGGGATTGAACTCGTGCTGCAGTGGCTGCAGACAGCTTCACACTGCTGTGCTTAACCCCTTGTGCCACCATGGAGGCCCCTATTTTTTTTCTCTATTCTTAAATTTCAATAGGAATAAGAATTCCCCGAGTGCTTAATCAGCTACTTCTTTTTAGAAACTTATTAGACTATCCAATGAGCTTTCCCTTAGATCTAACTCTTGCGTAGAATTCTATCCTAATCCTTCCTTCTCACTTTGGACAAGATAGAGAAGTTCTGTATTGCTGAGATCAGTTTCTTCATAGTTTTTCTCTCTAGGAAAAATCAATTTCAACTCCTTATATTGTCCCTCCTAATATCTTTCCTCTTATCCTTATATCTTTTCTGATTCCAGTCTTTTAATGATTATTTATTGTTCTATTCTCTTTCAGCATTATTTCTTAGCTTAGAACCAAGTATGGTGCCTATATTTACTTTTGGATGAGAATATACTTACTGAACAATACAGTAACCTTCATTTTAGTATCCTGATAACACCATTACTTTCATGGCAAATCAACCATTTCTTTATAGTTTAAGATGACTGTAACATTTCCTAGGCCAGTGAGTATTATTTTTAAATATAATTTATATCATATTGATTTGGTTTTTATTTACTTTCTCCAGCTATGTATCACCAAGCAATAATTGAGTACACACCACCAGGGAAACAAACAAACAATATGTCCCTCTTACTACAGTGTTTAGAGTCTAGTGAGTGGCATGGTAAAATCAATTATGGTAAATGCTTAGATATAGATAAAATGATTCAAATTATAAAACCTATTAAATTCTGCTTTGAAGAGTAAGAAAAAGCATCAGAAGAGGTATCCATTTTTTCAAAATTGAAAAACAAATAGTAATTGAGCAAATAAAAATGATAATCAAATTAAAATGTTAATCAATTCTAGGTTTCACCTATCACATAAATGATAATAATAAGCTTATAAGACCAAAAAGCAGACTGAATCAGATGCTATGCAAAGACCTAACCTAGTACTTGGCTCAGAGTCAGCTGGCTCCCTATGAATATTTATAGTTATTGTAATCCTCTTTATGATCATGAAGGCTCTCATGATGAGATTTAAAGAGTATTTCTGATGCCTTGGAGGGTTTATAATTAAGGAAATGTTCATGGTGATGAAAGAAGTCGTAAGAATGCTACTGCTAGAGGCCTCCCCTGGTGGCGCAGGCAGTTGTGCGCAGCACTGTGAAGCGGTCTGCAGCCAATGCAGCGTGGGTTTGATCCTGGCCTGCTGGCCAGCCGGCCGGCCGGCAAGGGTCCCACCTGGTGCAGCAGACCTCTCCTGTCTCACCCGCTGCTCCCCTCAACAGTGTATTTCATCAGTCTGCCTGTTCTGCTCCCCGCTCTGTCTCTGGTGGATCCTCTCACCCTCCCGCACATCTGGTCTGTATCCTGGTTCTTGTATAAATAAATAAATAAATCTTAAAAAAAAAAAAAAGAATGCTACTGCTAGCAGTAGAGCAGAGAGGACACTCTGTTTATATTAAAAATAGAGTTGTCAAAGAGAGGACATATATAGCTGTCTAATGTAACTGGCCACTTCATCCTTCAAGAAGCTCATTAGTTTGGTTTAGTGATGGGATTTGAGGTCTCACATTCTGAATTATTTCCCGAAACTTTTTAAATACTAAATTTATAAGTATCATTCTAATTATCTCTACTTTAGTAAGGACAACCATAATAATGGCATGGCCAACTTAACATTGAAAGTTTACAAGATGCCTTTAGGTACATATTTCTGTTTCTTAAAGTCTCACACAAACACTTTTTTTGTGGCATATGCTATAACACTCAAACTCAACCAAGCCTATTCTCTCTAAGCTTTCTTTCTAGACTTCCTATTCTCCTATCAAAGGCCCCAACTAACCAGCATCCATGCAGAGCATTCCATATTCAGTGTGCTTTGATGGAACACCAGAGATTTGGAGAATAATTTTGAATTAGCAAATCCTTTATGGTATTTCATTATTAAGAATGAAACGAAACAAAAGTACATTTCATTTGTATTTGAGGCGGCAGCAATAATAATAAAGATAAAAGGGAAAATTTAAATCTCTATGAAAATCAACTTTTTTTCGGCTCCTGTCATATCAATAGATCAAATCCATACTTCTCAGTGCAGTACTTAGTTTTTGTTTTATATTGTATGCCATTTTGACTGTTCTTCAGTCTTTTTTTCCTATTCCTTATCCTCTGTTCTCTTGTGTTACCTAATATGTAGTATGTGTTCAAATTTCTATCACCCAAGGACTGATTTAATATGCTATTATAATCAAAGGTTATGCACTAGGCAAGGCAATTGAAGAGCATTTGCTTCTGTGTTCAAGATCAGGTCGGATCAGAATTATATTGTTTTGAATCAAAAGCCATTCAATGTTTTATATGTTCAACCAAGAAGAATTAAAAGTTAATCCTTGATCTTTAAAGTAGTTGGGAGAAATCAAAAGGCTAGTAGTTATATAAATGTCTACATCAGAAAACACTTTAAATGTCTGGTATTGTTACAGAGCGCACAGTAGTCAGAATACAAAAATCTTTGTTTGTCTAGTCTATGGGCAGAATGAAAGGGTAGGTCTCTACTTCAAATACAGTGCCTCCTTTTAAAAAAGAGTTAGTTATATAGACAGTCTATGCAGCAGATGGTCATATATTATATTTAGAAATTGCTTCAAAACATGAAATCATAAAAAAGTGAATTTTAAATGTAGTGACTATGTGTTAGGCACATAGATGTGCCACCCAGATTTCTCTCCTAATTTATTTGCTGTCCAGCATTGGGGATGCTTCCAGCAAAGTAGCTCCTTCAGGAGTGGCCTCAGCTGCCCACAGCAGCTGGCTCCGGGACTCCGCTCCTAGAGGCCACGCCAGGTCAGCCTCACAGGGAACAAATCTAATGAATGATGCTTCTCATCGCTCTCTGAAGGGTTGTCCAAAGCTCTGTTGGGGCGGAGTGCTGAGTCCCTTTTATCCCTCCCCATCCTTCTTTCTCCTTTTCTTCCACAGTGATTGATCCCAAATAAGCAGCTTGTATTTCAAATTCTGTCATAATGTTATGGGGGTAAAATGTGTTTTCCAAAATTCATATGTTGAAATCCTAATCCCTGGTACCGCAGAATGTGAATGTATTTGGAGATGAGGTCTTTAAAGAGGTAATTAAGGGCCTCCCCGTGGCGCAGCGGTTGAGCGCTGGGTTGCGAAGCTGCCCGCAGCCTCTGCAGCACCGGTTCGATCCCCGGCTGCTCCCTGGCCACCGGAGGAGGGTCCCACATGGCACGTAGACCTCTCCTGCCTCCCGCTGCTCCCCTCAGCAGTGTGCTTCAGTCCTTCTGCCTGCTCTGCTCCCCGCTCTGGCTCTGGTGAATTCTCTCACCTCCCACGCTTCTGACTGTACCCAGTGCTTGTATAAATAAATAAAATCTTTAAAGAAAAAAAAAAAAAACTTAGAACAAGTTTCAGAAAAAAAAAAAAGTACATCTGTAGGGTGGGAAATCATCCAATAAGACTGATAGCCTTAAAAAATAAAAGAAATTAAGTCACAGACACACACAAGGGAAGAACATGTGAAGATTTGGGAGAATCCTATAAGCTAAGGAAATAGGCCTCAGAACTAACCAAATTCCACTGACACTTTATCTCACGCCTTCAGAATTTTGAGAAAACAAATTTTTTGTTTAAGCCATACAGCGCATGGTACCATGTTACAGCAGACTGAGCAGACCAATACACTCAATATCTATAGATAATTCCACCAGGGACAATAACTTTGATAGAAACTACCATGAAAGCAAATAAGAAGCACAAACTCATTTGAAGGGAATGCTAATAAATATATATGATACTAAAATAGGATATAAAAGTGTACATAGGGAATATTTTAAGAAATAAACTATATTTTAAAAAAATTCAATTTAAGGTTAAAGAAAGTAAAACCATGGACTACAGATAGTCCTTTAACTTGGTGCATGCAATATCTTCTCCCTTGTTAAGAGCTTTCTTTTCTTTCTTTTTTTAGGGTTCTGTGGCTTATGTTTCCCAGCAGGCCTGGATTCAGAATTGTATTTTGCAAGAAAACATTCTCTTTGGCTCCGTCATGCAGAAACAGTTTTATGAGCGTGTATTAGAAGCCTGTGCTCTCCTTTGTGATTTGGAGCAGTTACCAAATGGAGATCAAACTGAAATTGGAGAAAGAGTAAGGAAGACATTGACCCAATGAGCATGTGGATTATTATTCAGCTCTGTTACTAATACATATTTTCAAAGTTAACTCAATAGTTTGTTTGAATATACTTTAAAAATACAAAAAAAAGAGTAAGGAAAATAAATTTATCATATGCAGGAATAAGACTCCATCTGTGCTAATAATATCTTAATAACTTTTTTCCTGAGGCCTCAAAGAGCTATACAACTATAATTTTAAAAAAAATCATTATAGAATTGCTATGAGAGGCAGTATTGCAGATAAGTAGTTATTTATAATTGACCATTTATAAGACAGATTAAAAAATCAGCAGGAAATTCTGTTGTTATCATGTTATCCCCATGTGGGGAATGAAAACCTATCAGTTGGATCAAGGTTTTGTTTCAGTTGTTGGCATAATGCTGTTCTCTGACTAATGAGTGAATATGTTTTTTTTTTTTCCTGTATATTTTACATACCAAAGTCAAGATCAAGACTGTAGCCATTGCTAAAAAACCAAAATTCATCCAAATAAATTTAGAGTCCTATGTGACTTTACTATATGATTCTATTCATGGATTGAGTAACATCCCATCTAACAAGTAGATACTTCTTGCAAGAAGTTGTACAAAATGAAAGGATTGCATAGTCAGAAAGGGGGTAGGAGAAGGTTATTAGCAAATGAAAAGAAAGATTATTTCAGGCACAGCCACCTTCCCTTAGGAGAAGGCATGGAGGTCCTACATGCAGATGACCTCACTAGCTGACTGAGAAACTCCAGATTTATTGGTTTAAGATTCTACCTTGAGGAAAGGCTGAAACTGCAATTATATGAGGAGTTAAGTCTTGTTGGGACTTGGCAGAAATTAATCCATTCGGGTCTGTTCCTTTTTTTTTGGCTCAGTGCAACACGAGTGTCAGTGGCGGCACGCAGGCCTGCTTCTAAAAAGACTGAGATGATGCTGTCATTGATGTGCCTGTTCATCTTTGCTCATTCCTGCTTAAGAGAAGCTTGTTTCCCAATCTTCTTCTTCTTTATCCTGTTTTATTTATTCTATTTATTTTTCATTGCGTTAATGAATAGTCATTACACTGCCCAATGTTTTGAAGTTAATACTAAACAAAACAAGATATTATGAGCCAAAGTACGAACCTGAGAGATTATCACTAACCCATGACTAAATTCTCCATTAATTAAGCATGAACCCTAAAGCAGCCTCTCTCTGCCTAAGACTCATGTGCCGTGATGATGAATAAATAATCCTTACTAAGTACTTTGAATTTCTGAAAAGAGAATTAGCATAACATTGTTAGGCATTTTTATTTCTACTCTTAAGTTGTTTAATTGTCTTGTTATATAATCAGCAAATAAAATACATAACAAAATTATAGAAAGTGGAAATATTTAAATCTAGAATTTAAGGCAAAATTTGTTTTGTAACTGGAATTAGACTGGCTTTATTCATAGCCTTTACTTTGCAGATATATTTCTCAAAGTATTGAATAGACAACCTTTTCCAGTCTTTGTTTTTTCCTCTGGCATCTTCACTATCTCTAGGAAAGATGGTGCCAAAGCTAAAATCACTCACCACTGTGACTTCTTCAATTTGTTAACACATACTGAACATTATTCTGATAAAGCCAATCTCTAGTAACATTAAATAGCTAATAGTATGTAACTGAAAATAATTTAAAATGAAAATATGCAAAATAAGAAATATATAGATTTAATAAAGGCTGTTGCCACTTATAATTTCTGCTGGATGTAGCTAAATTTCTCTCAATGCACTTTAAAATAAACATTCAATTAAATCTTTCAAAAGGAAGTTAGTTTATAACTCAAGGTAATAAATGCAGAATTCCCCTTTTATTTATCTCTTCTTTTGGCATGTTCAGTTGATCATAAACATTTACTTACCTACTTACTGTGTTCTTACTCTGCTATAGTGTACATAATGGTGAGACAGCTGTTACCCTGCCTTCAAGGGATTTACAGTCTAGTGGATCTCAGTCATTAGCTATTATTAGTAATATTAATAGATTGTCTTTACCATTATTTACTAGTGTTCTGCACTAATGTTCAACACTGTCTAGGTGCTGGAAATGTAAGGATGAACTAGGTAGGACACAGGCACAGACAGAGGGAAGCCCATGAAAACTCAAAGGCTAGACATGGGGCATATGGAGTAATTTTCCTTTATTCCTCTGAAGTTTTGCTCAGAGTGGCCAAGCAACAAATTAACATAAAATCAGCAGACAAATCAGCAGAAGAAAAAGAATACATTTAATTATTTAAAAAAAATAATTACGTTTAGAGAATTTACATGACTGAAAATACTATATGAGACAGGCTGAGGAATTATATCCTAAACTAAGGACTGGGATTGGAGTCTGGGGTGTCAAAGAGAGAAGAGGGGGACTCACAAGACCCCCTCTAGATGCTCTAGATGTTTTTCTTTGCATATGATAGTGTTTCTTCAACAAAAAGGTTATTTTAGGGGACAGCCTTAAATCTGAGTAACCTTATTCTTCTAGATAGTTAAAGTATCTCCTGTTTCTCCTGAAGCCTGCAGGGCCGCAACTGAATTTATCTCCAAAGGCCAAGGTAACACAGATTGGAAAAAGCCTGCTCTGGATATTTTGGAAAAACTTTATCTGATCATTTGGGGAAGTCTATCTTTCACTAATAAGACAGACTGCCAATTTTAGCAATGGGATGAGATAAGTAACTGAAGCAAGACAAGAAGGGAGAGGATGAGTCACTTTATACTGGTTGGAAGGTTGTTGTCTAAGACGACTTAGATAAATAGCCTTTGAGTTAAAAAGGGAGTATATAGGCTTCCCAGCAAGAGAACAGCCTTGGCCCATTTTTCAAAATGCAGGCTAGTCCCTTTCACCAACCATGATCACTGGAGGGCAGTACAAGGAGAGGGGCTGAATGATGAGTTAATACCAAAATATAAATATGTATCTTACAATAACTTGCTGTTATTCATGGATAATGGTAGGAGAGAGATAGAAGCATCAAGATTTTTTAGCAAGATGGATAAGTGATGACAAAGCAGAGGATGGATTGGAGACAGGGGTGACTGGGTTATATTTGTAATAGTTAATGATGATTGTCTCTGTACTCAGAGTTAGATTTGACCTAAATATTTTACAGTTATCAAATGGTGATGACAGACCCATGAAATGGGGCCCATTTTAGGCAATACAAGTGCAAGCACACTCACATACACACACATATGTATCATATTATTTGCTATATATTTCATGTCTGTATTCCCCATCACATTGTAATATCTTCATGAGAGACTCTATCATTATCTGATTACCACAACCTAGTCTAGAACCCAGAATACAGTTTATACAGATGAGATATTTGTTGAGTAGGAGGAGGATGAGAAAGGCAACGAAAAGCAATCGCATTTAACAATTATAGGTCACTGGCTAAGTTCTGTTCTCCATGGAGAGCTTTTAAATCAAATCTGTAAACACTAAATGTAAGATAAATCAAGTAAATTGGGCTTGACCCCATAATTCTCCATACATGGCTGTACATGTCGACTTTAATTCTCACATGGAGTGATCTATATACCTTATTCTTGCTTCTTAGGCTTGTACTTTTGCCAACAAGACTTGTACTAATCTCTCTACAGAAGAAAATAGGACATGTTGACTACTGCTTTGGTAATTTAGCTATTATTCTCAATTTCCTGTGTGTGAATTTTTCAATGATCACTGGTGTCAGTATATGGTTGGCAGCCAAAAGTCTAACTTAATATTCCACAGACAAGACTTTTCAGAGTTAGGGAACTGTAAAGTCTATTTTCTTAATTCTTGGTATCTCCTTTTAAGAGTGATAGTGGCTCTAAGAAATGGGGTGCAATTGGCCTCCGGAAATCTTGCATAAAGATTTGGTAGGGTTCACACATTGTTCCTGTCATCTTTTTTTTTTCTTCTAATGTTCCCTTTTCAGGGTGTGAATATAAGTGGGGGTCAGAAGCATAGAGTGAGCCTGGCCAGAGCTGTCTATAGTGGGGCTGACATCTACCTCCTGGATGATCCCTTGTCTGCGGTTGATGTTCATGTTGGAAAACAACTTTTTGAAAAAGTAATTGGCTCTTCAGGTCTTTTGAAAAACAAGGTAACGACAGCATCACTTAGACTTCTGGGGAGAAGAGAATAATATGCTTGTGCCTCAAATTCTAATATTTGCTTTATTCATTGAAGCAAAGTAGTAAAATTTCATGTAAAAAATGTAATTTTGGGCCTCCCAGGTGGCACAGCGGTTGAGCGCTCGGTTGCAAAGCTGCCTGCAGCCTCTGCAGCGCTGGTTCGATCCCCGCCCACCTGCGAGGGTCCCGCATGGCGTGCAGACCTCTCCTACCGCCTGCTGCTCCCATCAGCAGTGTATTTCGTCAGTCTGCCTGCTCTGCTCTCCGTTTTGGCTCTGGTGAATTCGCTCACCCTCCCGCGCTTCTGACTGTACCCAGTACTTGTATAAATAAAATAATAAAAAAAAACTTACAAAAATAAACAAAAAAAATGGAATTTTGCACACAAATTTTAACGAGTTTTTTTAAAAGTTTTTCTTGTAAGTTTACTCTGCAGGTGATATATGTGTTACCTCACTGGTTAATACCGTTTCCTAAGGAGATTTTTGCGTTAATCTGTATGGTTTTTAGTTGAGTTATTTTAAAAATATTTTTATGAATGGTACTTTTAAGAAACATATAATTAGTTTGTTGATTACTACTTAGAATCAGGTGTTATTAAAGTGGGTACTTTTAAATGGAAATAACTAAACTAAAAATCTGTCAGAATTTTAAGACCCACTTAAACTATTAGCCCATGTCTAAGGGGTATCCTGGGCTCCCCAAACTTGCACAATTTTAAGGGATCTGGCCATCGTGCACATGAAGACAAAGCATTTTCTTAGTGTAAAAGAACCTTAATAGAAGAAAATACATAGAAAAAGAAAAGAAGAAAGGATAATTGTATCCCAATAAAACACTTGAAGTTACCTTGTCCTCATGGGTAAATACCCAGCCAAACAGGGTTGACCCGAAGTGGGGCCAATGAGGATCAGAAATCTAGGCACCTTCTGGAAGGGGAACCATAGGAAAGGGATCTGAAGCAAGTCCCAAAAAATTGGGACAGAAGGAGCAAAATCAAGGTACAAATCAAGATAATGGCTGCCATTTTCAGCCTCCCCACAGGCCTCTCACCCACATTTCTCTTCCAGATGTCTTGACATGTCTGTTCTCCACATGTCTCCTCCAAGTCCCCCAAATCCCTGGTGCAAATTCAGAGGCAAGAGGCGAGCGTCCTTCTCTGCGTGTCTTCCTCTGAATGCGCTTGCATTTAGGGTTACGTGGCTTCACCTGGCCCTCAGCTCGCCCATTGCTAAGTGTTGTGAGGAACATGGTGCCTCCCTTGCAAAACAAAGTTAAAAGAGAAACCTGTGTTTCTTCTCTTGATCAACTCTGTAACTTCCTATAGGTACTAGTTAGGTAAAGACTTCAGTAAGAGTTGCTATAAGCTATTTCTGGTTTTCCACCTGCTGAAACTTCAAACTTCAATAATTCTAGATTAATTTTTTTTCTGGGCAGGAATGTCAGGTTTTTTTCACTTTGTCTTGTGGAGGGAATCATTTCCTTAAGTACGTAGTGAGAAGCTGTCAGAGTTTCTGTTGGTGTAACACTTCAAGCAGATAAGCAAAGAGAGACTTTATTTATGTGTAAGGTAGCTTATAAAAGAGCCAAATTCTGTAATTTTAAAATCCATGTGTTACATATAAAACATAAAAAAATAATAGCAATAATAACAATTCATTGGTTTTTTGAAGGGCCCAAAAAAGAATTCATATTTATCAACAGTATGCCATGTGACACTAAAATAGTTTGTTCTTACAATATATCTGAAGAAGGGGTTATGACTGATACTGTCTTAAACTGTCTTAAAGGAACTTGGGTGTCACAATGACTTGATATAGGTTGCTCAACTTAAAAAGAGCGAAGATTTTTAAGTCTGTCTAACCATAAAGCTTTGTGGTTTCCTATATTGAAGGGCCCGTGGGAAAACAATTTTCTCAGAGTTTCTCAGTGTTTTTCATCATGACCTTCCAGCACAGGTGCTCTAGTAGATAGCACATAGCCTTAAGATGCAGTGCACATGTGTGGAAAGCAGTAAATTATATGTGACCTTGATGTATAGTACGCATGAGCGAAACATACTTCTGTAAACTGAGCCTAAACTTGGCCCTGTCTATAAATGATAGCTTTGTGTATAAATCAAATAAAAGCTAATATATCTTCTGGGGTGGGTGGGGGCACTCACAGGCATCTCACAGCAGTGGCCCGGAGCCCGGTGGGGGATGCTGCTGCTGTTACTACTACTGCTGCTATTGCTGCCTTTGCTGCTGCCAAGGCCAAGGGGTGGAGTTGGGGGAGCCCTAGGGGACCAAGAGAACCTGATGCTTCCCCAGGGTGCCCAAGGTACCTGCCACCACCAGGGCTGGGACAGGGTTGCTGCCAATGGGCCGAGTCAATGGGCCAGGCTGCATCCTCCTGGCCAGCCAGCCAGATAATGCTCTTGCTACCTGCGTCTCTCCTGTTGCTGTAACAATGACTTGTTCTTGCTCCCCACATATGGGCTTTGTGACCTGCTTTCTCATCTGCTGCCATCAAAACCTGGGCAAGCTTGTAGCTGAGGCCCCTCACATGGGGGTGAGGATGCAGACAAGTAGGAGGCCCCACATATGTGTTTAAAGATTTATTAATATAGAGTACTCTGGAAAAACATTAAAAATGTATAGATGGTAAAAGGCATAGCTACATATATTATAGACAAATGTCTTTACTTATTGATATGAATGCAAAATAAAACCTTCTCATTCAATTTTATGTACTACGAAAAGATTTAAAATTAAGGACTATGAGTTATGACTTGAGTCAAATACGTTTTTCTGATGAACCAGCTTTTTAAAAAATTAAGCAAAAATGGCAGATGTGGAATTGCTTTGAATTTGTTAGGCTGTTGATTCTTTTTTAGTGCACAAAAAATACTTAAGCCAAAGGGTTAAAATCACATTTGCAAACTATTTTTTTTTTTTTTTGTCTAGCAGCATATCATCATTTATTGTGAAGTATAAACATGCTGTCTGAAACTTGTACCTAGGTGGAATTACATTGTGAAATAGTAAAGACAGAAAAAAATAACAGCAGCTTTGTTTAAAGGAGAGTATTTTTGCCATTTGTCTTGTAACTGACAGAATAAAATATTGTTTTTCAGACTCGTATTTTAGTTACCCACAACCTCACACTTCTGCCACAGATGGATCTTATTGTTGTGATGGAAAATGGCAGAGTAGCACAAATGGGCACATACCAGGAATTGCTGTCTAAAACCGGAAACCTCACAAATTTGCTTCAGGCCTTCAGTGAACAAGAAAAAGGTGAGGACAAAATAAAAAATAAACCTAAGATGCAGTGTACCTCCCTCTTAATTACCTGATTCCTTACTATGCATTTTTCTTCATTGATCCTGCTTTCATCAGGGCCTGGGATCCTTCATTTAAAAACAAAATACATGGAGCACATCAGTTAAAAATCAGCCTCATTTATTATTTTTAACCAAAATGTTATGCCCCAGGGTATATTTCTCCATCTATGAAATAAGAGATTAGATGATTTATAAACTCTATTCCCTATCTAGGATATTATGGGTCTAACTATTCTACCATCTTTTAAATTAAAAACAGGGGGCATAAATCTATGTCAAATAAACAATAAATATTTTAAACATCTATAGTACAATATTGCATGTCGAGGGAGAGAGACAAACAAAAAAAAATCAAAGGAAAGACAAAGGGGAATGATATTTGCCTTTTACAAAATAACAACTGGGTTTATTTGCTAGTTTATGTTACTCTAGTCCTAGATCTTGAAGTCAAGATCATAGATGTTTATAAATGAAGTGGCTTGGTCTTTCCCTAATTAGGACACAGGCTCTTAATCTAGCATTAGCGTAATAGGCCAGTGATCAGTCTTTCCCTACCCTGAACATTTGGCTAAACCATTACCCCTTTTCTCATGTATGATGGTTTCTCCTGTAAGCGGTGATCCTTGTCCCTTGCCTTTCTAAAACAACACTGAGAAATAACTGTAAAGCCAGTTAACTATTTCATCATTTCAGGGAAAACAGAATAAATTCAGAGCTATGTCTCAGCATTTTCTACATAGCTGATATCCATTAATTCACTTTACTTTATTTGGATGTATAGGTCATAAAAATACAAAACCAGTTTATTTTTTATTTATTATTTTTAAAGACTTATTTATTTATTTATTTATTTATACAAGCACTGGGTACAGTCAGAAGAGAGTGGGGAACAGAACAGGCAGACTGATGAAATACACTGCTGAGGGGAGCAGCGGGTGCGGCAGGAGAGGTCTGTCGCACCATGTGGGACCCTCGCCGGTGGCCGGGGATTGAACCGGCGCTGCAGAGACTGCGGGCAGCTTCACAGCCCAGTGCTCAATCCCTGCGCCACCAGGGGAGGCCCCAAAACCAGTTTATAATAAGATCAATGCAATTTAGTTTTGGGGGTACCTGAAATTAAAAAAAAAAGCCATTTCACTGATGTAGTTTTCTTTTGGATCTATGCCAATAAGAAATATTAGTAGTTCATAAAATAATATGTGGTTATATGCTGCCATTTCTTATTCCTTGATTCTATTTTCTCAAAATTAAATATTGTATTTGTGTATGCATTGAGAAATATCTGATACATCATCAGATAGCTATAGTCATTCTTAATAAAAGAAGCACCTTAATAGCTAGCAAATTTGGAAATGATCCTTTAACTACTCAATTAAGGTAACTCATAATTTATGCTTAGTTTATAGGAAAGAGATATCAGTGAATGTCTCCCAGTACGAGAATGAGACATTTGTCTAAAGTGATTCATTCTTTCATGGTCTCTATCAACCAGACCTAGGGTAGCCTCATGGTAGGCACAGAACAGGTACTCAGTTGTTTCTAAATAAATGAATCTGACTCTGTTGTTTTTACTGAAAGTGCTAACTCCCTGGGAGTTAACAGGATGATTTGAAATGCCAGGAGGTAGTATCTTTTTTCAGACCATTTAATGTTAAAAGCCACATGAAATTTAGGTTGAATTATTTTAGAAAATATCACTTTAAAGATGGGCAATGTGTCAGCTCTAAGTTCAAATTAATTTCCCATAATATATAAAAAGTATATCTTTTGAAAGCTGTGGAATTTTTTTTTGTTTAAGTCCTGTTTTGGAAACAAACATATGCTTTCTCTGCATTTATATCCCTTCTTATGCATTTGAGTCCTCTACAGTAACACGTTGAAAGTAATATTATTCTTGAAGTTGGCCTCACATGAATAGATGTTACTATTTCACCATCAAAAATCAGGTCCAGTAGATTTGATGTAGATTTCTTTACCACAAGTATTTTTTCTCAATAGCAAATTGTCCATAAAACCTATTTTGCTGTTAAAAGAAAAGATAAGTAATAAAAAATAAAAGGGGGGTATTCATTAGAAAGGACATAAATAGTTTTCACTAAAACGTCTTCCTTTATTGAGAAGGGTAGCAGTATCCTCCAAATGCTGAGATGCATATTTATACCTCAGTTTTGTATTGCGTTGTGAAAGCTTTCTACACTGTTGTCCGACAGATGAGAGATGGTGCTATTTCTTATTACATATAATGTCATGGTTACACATACATGCTGTTTCTTATTACATATAATGTCATGACCAGTAACATTATAGACAGCTAGACTATATGTAAATATCCCATCACATGCCCAGTCCTTATATTTCACCAGATCATCCCAGCCAATTTCTGTACTAAGTACCAAAATTCCATCTATATCATGTTCTCCACTATCAAATAGCAAAAAAATTCACCATTTTCAAGAAACATACTCATCAGGAATCATGTAATCATTTATTTTTGGATGAATAAGAAGCACTTGATTCTTTATCTCCAACTCTAATATCAGGTGATAAGTCTGGTAAAGCAAGCATGAGAGAATAAGCTATTGTAACTAAATTAGCTATATAAATTGATAAACAATGTGCTAGAAGACTCTTGTGAAATACTGCCTCCCTCTTTAAATTTGCCATAGTTTGGGGCCTCCCCCGTGGCACAGCGGTTGAGCGCTGGGTTGTGAAGCTGCCCGCGGCCTCTGCAGCACGGGTTCGATCCCTGGCTGCTCCCCGGCCACCACAGGAGGGTCCCACATGGCGCGCAGACCTCTCCTGCCGCTCGCTGCTCCCCTCAGCAATGTACTTCGGTCCTTCTGCCTGCTCTGCTCCCCGCTCTGGCTCTGGTGAATTCTCTCACCCTCCAGCGCTTCTGACTGTACCCAGTGCATGTATAAACAAAACAAACAAACAAATAAATAAATAAATAAAACATGCCTCTATAAAAAAAAATTTAAAAAAAATTTGCCATAGTTTGATAAACTTGACAATCTTTTGTCTTGATGGGTGGGAGAGACAGTTGTGTTCACCAAAGGACTTGCATAATTTTTCTGGTAAGTTTTATCTCTGTATTTTCTAAGAAGTCTATGTAGCTATAGTTTACTATTTCAAGACCACTATTCTAGTCGTCACAAAACAGACAATTTTGAAGGTTAAAGTTCATATAATAAATAAATGAGAATACTGCATCAATTGAAACTGAACTGTCCAACAAAGTATCAAACTAAACTGACAACCAATTGTTTTATCTTTTATAGCAAAATTGTCTTAGAACCAATTAGCTATGGCAAAAGTACTTGTGACAAAGATTTTTGAGCAATGCTATAAGCCATCAAAAATATTACAGAATTAGAAAAATATAAATCTAACTTAAAAAAGTTACTTCAACATTGTGCTTTCTCTTAAAATTCAGGAAGGTGGTGAGCAGAGATCACTTTTTATACTAGAAATAGAATATGTTTTTGAAAATGATTATTTCTGGGATTTTGAATGCTAAATACAAATATGTAAAGGCTTTTAAAAAGCAACTATAAAGATATTTTACTATTGATACAGAGATAGATAATTTGTAAACAGTCAACCATATTTTATGTAATTTTATTAATGGCCAAAGGGGGGGAAAAAAGTAGTGGGAAGATTTAGAGGAATCAGGATTGACTGATCTGGAGTGTGATTTGAAAAGTATGACACCCAGTTCTAAAACACTCTGATCTCCCATTTACTTATTATAATTTATCCTTATGGGTTTTGAGGCTGTTCAAGAATTCCTTTAAAAAGTAGACCATTTTTCCATTTAAAAATTCTGATTAATTTAGGTGGACACCACAGTGGGAGTAAAAGTCAGACAACATTGTGGAAAAAAACAGTGAAGGAATCCTCAGGAGACCTTGGCTCTTGTTCTGACGCTGAATAATTGAGTCCTCATAGAAATGACTTAACTCTTCTGCTTATTTCCATTTATGAAATACGGGGCTTGAACCAGATCTGTTGTTCTTATGGCTGACATGGAACTGAACAATGCACATTTTAATCACTCTCCTGTCCCCAAGCTGCTTGTGACCTAGCCACTTTTTCCTTTCCCAATCATTCTTATGCTCTCTTCTGTGATTGATAATAAATAACTTAGATTAAGTACATTTTCCTTCATATTATATAAAGTAATCAACAGAGGTGAGAACTGAGTTTATAAAGACAGATACCAGGATATCAGCATTAAACGTAAATTTATATTATTTGTGGATTTAGTTCGTCTCAGTTAATTGTTTCCCATTCTAATAATACTGATGGTAGCTCAAATGCCTTGAGTAGTAACTATGTTACCAAATTCACTTTTTACATTTACTTAATCCTCTTTCAAACTTCCTGAGGCAACAATGATTCAGATTTTACAAAGAGATTAGCTGTTTTGTACAAGTCAAAACAGATTGTAAGGGACATACTTGAATCTGACACTGTCTCTATTTCATGTTAGAGGCCAATGCAATTTAAACATGCTATCATATATTTCAGAGCAAATCCATTGTCTTGGTGTGAAAAGATGGACAGACACACACACACACACACACACAGACACATACCTCCCTCTGGATCTCAGGCCACTCATATATTCCCTCTGAGTTTTATTTTTCCCTACAAAATATAGGTAAGTTCATCTTCTCTCCTATCAGTTCACTTTAGCTCAAGTTATATAATGTATGTAAAAGTACTTTATAAGTTGTAAACACATAAATACAACTATTATTATTATAAGCTACAAAGATAGGGATGTGCCTTAGACAGGAGAGGCTGAAACATCTCCAAACTAAATTTTCATCCATTGAGTTGGGAGAACCCCATGTTTCATTGAGGTGCTTCATGTATGTCAAGAAGCATTATGAACTAGATGTTTACCTCTAGAAATAAGAAAGTACACAATTCATATAAAGATCTTAGCTATCTCCAAATTTTTTTCCCTTTTAAAGTTAAGGCTGAAATTAAGGTGTTTAAATATCATACTGTGAAAACAACCAAAAATTTGCTAGCTCTGAGATGTTTCCCATCCAGTTCATTAACAATAACTTGAACTTCAGTCTTGGAGTTCCAGGTGTGTGAACTTGGTTTATGTGACTTGCTTAACTTATTATGACTCAGTCTTTTTGTCTTAAAATAAGAGTAATTGTAGTATCATCCTCATAGGGTTAATTTTGATAATTAAGAGTTCACATAAAGCACTTAGATCAATTTGCCACATAGGAGCTAGTATTAGTAATATTAGGAAGAATATGACAGAGATTTGGTCAATTTATCATTCATTGTGTTTTTTTAATCATAATATTCCTCTGTGATGCTTGATGAAAGTGCATTTTTTTTAAAAGACTGGAGTCATGTTCCTCCTGGGCAAATACTCAGCCCTTCTGTAAAAGATCCAAAATAAGATTGAACCCTCTCTCATGTCCAAAAATGAATTACTCTGTAGGCTTTTCATTACAGAATCTGAGTTTTAGTAAGACAATTACCTATCGATACAGAACACAAAAATTCCTCTAACCTGTATAGCCTTTCATTATATTTCTATTTTATGCATTAGTTGCTTATGTGGATATAAAAACACTTACCATCTTCCTCTCCAGCTCATGCTTTAAAGCCAGTCAGTGTTATCAACTCCAGAAATATACTGAAAGGTCAAATCCTGGAGCAGAAAGATAGGTGAGTATTAGCATAATACCAGATTCACTGGGATTACAGACTAATTGTGTTGTATAGTCTTTAAAATGTACTTCACAAAAAAGATCTATACAGTATAATGAATATAAAATGTATTTGGTGGTTTCCAATTTGTAAACTATAGGTTAGATGGGTGTGTCTAAGTTTTTAAACTGAGGCGACTGTGATTTATGTGGGAAAGATGTGCTCATTAGACTTTGTGCTATTTTTTTTTAAAGATTTATTTTATTTATACAAGAACCGGGGTATAGACCAGATGTGCGGGAGGGTGAGAGGATTCACCAGAGACAGAGCGGGGAACAGAACAGGCAGACTGACTGAAATACACTGCTGAGGGGAGCAGCGGGCAAGACAGGAGAGGCCTGCAGCGCCATGTGGGTTGCTCCACGGCCGGAGGGGATTGAACTGGCACTGCAGAGGCTGCGGACAGATTCACAGTGCTGCACTCAACTGCCTGTGCCACTTAGGAAAGCCCTAGACTTTGAGCAATTTCCCACCAAATTCTGGTAGTAGAAATCTACTCTGATTTTTTGTGCCAAATATATCCCAACCCATTGCATTCATATATGCTATAGATGTGAATGTGAAAACAGACATGATATATGACTTAGAAATATAAACTTGGCCTAAGAGAATAATGTGCTTAGAAAAATAAGCTGAAGGAAGGGAGGGAGAGAGGGAGGAGCTAAGGACTGAGGGATTGAGAGGGTGTACGGAAGTGTGAGAGGAAACAAAAATAGTAAAATTTTGCTCCTGATTGGATTTTGTTATTTTATGCTTTTTTTTTGTAATCAATTAAATTGAGCAAAGACTGAAGGAAATAAACCTAAGCAGTTCTTTGCCCCAATATAGCATTCAGCAGTTACAATAGGAGACTGAAAGGAAAAGGAAATACAATATGAATAACGATATTAAAAAGTGATCTGCTGGAGTTATAGGGGAGAAGCCACTGGCTAAAATGGTGAATTGGGATGGGTTACAGGGAAGCAAGTGCTTCAAGATCACTAGTTCAGAATTTTATTAATTTGACCTTGAATAAAAGAATAGACCTTGAAATTATTTCACCCTGTTTCATATCATAATATTCTCTATTCTGTTCACCGTTATTTTTTCCCCATAATTCTTATTAATTTCAGAATACTGGATATTATATTTATTTACTTTTCTTTTGTCTTTCTTCCATCTCTGTGTAATAAACTTTATGAGAGCAAGAATTTTTATCTATATGTTCATTGTTCTATTGCCATCAACTAGAACAATAAATTGCACATAAACTGGTTTTTGATAAATATTTGTTGAATGGAAAAATAAATAACTAGAGACTTAAAAAATTCTCAAGGGTGTTTTAATCCATCATTTGTTTTAATATATCTTGTGGCCACTATAACAATACTTTTTATTTAAATGAGTGTCAGTTTTTAAGAATTTCAAGAGTAGTAAGTCCAGAAACACTGAAACAGACTTTGAAAATCATGTGCTATAATGGTCTACACATTGCTAGAACATAAGAATTTTCACCTGTGTATATTTTCACCATGCCTCTATAAGCAGCTTGCTTAAAAACTTAAAACTTAAAAATCAGTAAGTAGTCTTGTAAACTTTATCATATACTTTTTTGATAATAAATCAATTTTTTAGATTTATGAAATAATAGTCATAATATCTAAATTGAAGCACTTAAAGTTTCTGTCAACTGTTTTTGGGAAAATCTTTTTTGAAAAAGAACACAAGACTTTTATAGAGATCCATCTAGGTATCCAAGGATTTGTTACAGGTTTGGTTTTTAAAGATTTTTCAAATTGCAGAGACTCAAATTGGAGCTAACATTCTGAACATTTACTTTTTCAGTGAAAAGTACCTTAGGAATTTCACTTTGATTTGAATATGTCATACCCATTAACATAACCCATGTTAAGCTTAGTTTTTTAGTGACTGTGATAATGTTACTAGACATCCACAAGTCCTCCATGCTGATCTTTTCATGATTTTGACCACGATGATTCAATCATTTTTCATCTTGTGTTTGAGAGCCCAGAGACCTATTTTTATTGTTCCAAAATACATGTAAGTTCAGCTATACTAGTTTATTATTTTATGGTATGTTGTATTCTAGCTTTCCTTTTTTAAATCTGTATTAATGTTTGGTAAGATTTCATGAATAAAATTTTCCAAACTTTTTAACCTAATTTTTTTATTTCTTAGAATTACCCTGTTATTAACAATTAGAGCAGAATTAAGATAGGCTAAGGTTTGGAAGATACAAGAAGGAAATCAAGATAGGTTTAGACTCATGACAATGAGATATACTGAGATAGAATATGTGAGTCTTCTTAATGGGAGAGTTCAAAGGGAGATTGGATAAATGCTCAGGAGGAGGGAAGTAGAAAATAAGGAAATTGGACTGAATAATATCTGAGAATTCCTCCCTTGAAATTTAATAATTTAGATTTAATTATATTAAATCACTTTTATAATAGGCTCTAAAATAATCTGAACTCCTTCCACATTTTAGTTTTTATCTGAATTTATATAGTACATATTAATTATTTTATTTCCTGAACTATCTTCTATGGAGAAAAATAACTGAGACTGTCCTTTTAGTATCTATACTGCCCCCTTCTGGCTTTCATGCTACACTGTTTTGATCACTTCAATCCTCATATATACCTTGTCCTTGGCAATTGTATGCTTCATTCAGGAATAATGATTTCAATATGTTAATTTTATACCTTTTATACAAAAACGTGCAGATGGCTGTTGTGCCAACTTTCCAAAGGGTTTCTGAAGGACAGAACAAGATTAATTTTTAAAACTTCTCTACCAGACTAAAATAATTAGCTCTTTTAAAATGCAAAGAAAACCTGTTATTCACAACAAAGTGGCAGAACCAAATGCAGTATTTTTGTGGAAAATGAATAAATAGCATTGCCTAATGCTATCTCCTCCTGTATAGTATCCCATAAACTATTGGTCTTTGTTAGTTATGTCTAATTAGGATGTTTTAATTCCATTTTAACAGTTGGGCTTCATAGCATTTTATATCCAGCTACATTAAGAATTAATTCTTTGGCTTGACATCAAGCTAAATTTGCTTATCCAAACAGAGGCTATGCCAAGGGCTTGAAGGATGATGACAGTAATTAACCCAAATCATATACCAGGAGCTATTCCAATGATCGTGTTTGTTAAATAGTGTATCTTTTCCTGATGATGAAGCTAATCCTACAATGGGAATGTACTGTATGTACCCACAGAATGTTCCTTGATACTGGTGCCAGAGACAAAATGAAAAGAATGACCAGACTTGTTGAATAGGGCATTTTTGATTCTGATAAGTAAAATGGGAAATATGGAGAAAGGGGATTCTCATGACCTGCTGAGATGCTTGTGCTTCAATTCAATATTACTAGAGGTCAATTTGATTATAAATATATCATATGGTTTGGAATTTAGCATAGTTTGGAATTTAGCATACCCTATGTGTCCATGTTTGGGAACTTATCACAAGGGGCAATGAAAAATGTGTAAAAAGAATAATCATTACATTCTTAACTAAGGTAGGAAAAACTGCAACCAGTACAACAATTGATTTTGTTAAATAAATGGTAACATAGTAAAATGATGACATAGGTTGTCATATGATCAAATATAATGCTGTTATAGAATAACAAATTGGTATTAAATGTATATTGAGTTACATAGACCATCAACGGGGTAAGTCAAGTTGCTGTTAAGGTAGTAGAGAAATATGCAAGAAAATTATTAAGAATATGTAACATTTTTTAAAGTTTAGTTGATCTGAACCCTAAAAAATATACATTGTTTTGCTTTATCAGACCCCCACTGGATCAAGGAAAACAGTTCTCAATGAAAAAAGAAAAAATCCCAATTGGTGGGGTAAGCACTGGTAGAACTAGTTTGTGATTAAGCACTCAAGTATAAAAGATTACACTACATTATTAATAAACACCATACATTTATCATTGAATTTGAAAAGGGTTGCTGTATAATAGTTCAAATAAATAGTGATGCTTAGTTAGGATTGTATGCTTTTTAGTTATGTTTATTTTTGCTTACTACTGATAGTAAATAACATTATTTGAGTACTTATTTTGTTAAGTCTACAGGCCTGTGCTGATAATACATTTCCTTATAAAGTTGCTAGTTATTATAATTTAGAAATGAATAATCAGAGGATTAGAGGATTTAGTGATGTAAATAAAATAGCAATGCTTTGGAAATATAAGAGTAAGATTTATATTTAGCTTTTAGTCTAGCTTTTAAGTATAGTAACCTAATTTTATTTCAATTTTGCCTTTAGGTGAAGTTCTCCATCATTCTGAAGTATCTCCAAGCCTTTGGCTGGCTCTGGGTGTGGTTGAGTGTGGTCTCTTGCCTAGGGCAGAATTTGGTGGGCATTGCACAGAATCTATGGCTAAGTTCCTGGGCAAAAGAAGCAAAACAAATGAATGAGTTCACAGAATGGAAGCAAATAAGAAGCAATAAACTTAATATCTATGGACTATTGGGATTAATACAAGGTAAAAAAAAAAAACAACACAAAGAAGTCCAGCTGCTTCTCTTCTCTCTTTCTGAGCTAATTCATGAACTAATTCATTCACATGCAAGCATATGACATACATTTTATTCAAAATAAAATTATGTAATTTTATTATATGTAAATATAATATATATATACTTATACACAAATATAATTTTAATATATTTGGGTATATTTCAGATGCCTATTTTTTTCTTTCACTATGTTTGAGAAAGTAAACCAGAATTTGTATATGTCCTCGATCTGACCCACAGTGAATAATTTATTTGTCTCATTTAATCTTGATAATAATTAGAAAGGTACTGTTACCCCTATATTAGTCCTTTGTTACAAAGGCAATGATTTATGTGCAATTTAACTAAAAGATTTCTAAGATTTCTCCTGGCTTTTTGTTTAGAGTCTACAATCATGAGAGGATGACTCTTCTCTAATTCTTGAAAAATTTAAAATTCTCTCAAGTTGTTACTAAGTGGAATTATAAATCATCCATAATTAAAGTGAGGCTAAGAAATGAAACTATGCAATATCTGCATTTTTCACAGACCACAGCTACATCTTACAGAACCTTGTCCACTCAAGAACAGGCTAGTTTCACTGACCTCATCATAGTTCACTTTTTTCTTTTTCAGCTCTGAAGCATAAGAACCACTTTCACAAGTTAATACCAGAGGTCTGCTCTGAATAATACAGAAAGCTAACATTCAAACAGAATGAACACTGAAGCAGAAGGTGTTACATCTAAATCTTATAACATTAATGAAGATCTTATTTCCAAATGAATAAAATAGTGCTGAACATTTTTTCTGCCTGGGCCCACATATTTGCTTTAAAGTCTCTATGACTGAATATGCCTAGTTTATTGTGCTTTGTGTTTCATTGTTAGGAACGTCCTTTCTACAATCCAGGTGTAAGATATAGGCACCTTATTTTCAAAATGCAATGTGTAAAGAATCCATTGCTGTTTCCAGTTTAAAAGAGTGAGTGGATCACTTTCTTGACTTACCACACAAAGTTCCACTGAAATGATAGAGAATAAATTAAAAAGGAAAACTTATGGGATTTCAGAGTGCTAAATTTCTCTATTAAGTGATTATAATAATAGATAATGAAGGCTAGAAGGACCATAGCCAGGACGAGAAAAGCTCTAAGAGGGAGAGGTTCAATAGAGCCATGGAGAAATGTTAAACTCATGGTCAAAGGTACAGAGTGTAGGGTTGGGCTGCATGAACATAATCAAAGTAATTCACTAAAGTATTTTTGTCCTGGCCCATCAGCCTCTCTTACAACACCCACTCCTGATGCCAACAACAATACATACACAGCAGCTGGCATAGTGGAAATACAATGAAAATGACAAAGTTTATGTCTAAATAGGAAATTAGGGTTCTTAGTGTGTGTGATTAACATAGAAGAAAGCTTCCTCAAGTGGAGACCAATATGAAGACTTAAACAGAACTTGAAGCCCTTCCATTAGAGGAGAGAAATGTTGAGATAAGTTATTGCATGCAATAGCAAAAAAGTCATACCAAGAACCTCAATGAATTAGCCAGGTTTTTCTCTTACAAGTTTAAAATGCCAATGAAGGATGGTCATACATTTTAATCAGACCAACAATATAAATAAAACTCAACAAACAGAGCAGCTGAGCCCAGAGGTAAAGTAATCATATTTGAAATAGAAGTTTAAAATGTCTAATTAGCATCCACAGAGATTCAAAATATTGCCTCAAAACAAATGCATTGTGTGCTGAAATAAGTTCAATCTTAGAAGAAGAAAGTTCAGGAAAAATTGAAAAAATCTTAAAAGATTGTACAAGTATGAGAAGATAAATTAGAAGAAATTATCCCAGATGTGCAAGATCAAAAACATAGATGGGAAATGACAGATGAGAAAAAATTAGAGGAACAATGCAGCAACTTCAACATTCATATAAAATGACTTTCTGTAAATGCAGGGGAAAATGATCAGATCCTTAACATTTAACAACTTGTCCCATAGGTGAAGAATGCAAATGCCTGTTCCTGAAACCATTTCAGTTTAAAGCAGAGAGACAGAGGTATTCAGAGAGTAGTTTGTATGCAGGGAGGAGGAGGCTAAATAAAGTGAAAGAAATAATAGAATATCTAATGAGTTTGAATTTATTCAGAAGAGATTTGCTGACTATTGAAGTATTTGGGAATAAATTAGTCTTCTTGCATAGAAAACTAACATGGAAAAAATAATGGTGCACGCATTATAAATTTAGTGAACTTCTTGAGTAATATGTGATTAGTGGTAATGTAAACACTAAATATTTAATTGAGAAAAAGTGGTGACCACCTATTTTTTAGAAGGGGCAAAAGGAAGTAGGGGGGAGTGGGGTAGGAAAAGAGTAGAGACTAAGATCGTGAAATAATTTAACTGCTGTATGTGCTACTGTTTAAAATATCAAACAACTAGCTAAAAGACTAGAAGGTGGTCAGTGTCAGATATTTTGATTTTGTTTTTAAACTTTATATCTGCAAAGGAACAAGAATCATATTAGCACACTTTTATTAGCAATTTTGTATGTTAGAGTGCAATGGAGCAATTGTATATATTTTAAAACCTGGCTTAAGTGACTCTGAAATTTACTGATTCCCCAAACAGAAAAGTCCAGGCCTTAAACATACTTGAAGTGGCCACAACTCTGTACTTATCACTTGCATTCATGATTCTTGTTGACTTCGTTCTCAAGATCCATAAAATGATGGCAACGTTATCTTTCAAAGACTTCCCTTCCATAGGAATCGATTAAATTACTGTTGGAAATAATTTGATTGAAATAAGCTGTTTTCAAACCAATCATTGTAACAGAGCATTATTTTTTCTTCCAGCCCTATAAATTCCCTAATTTTGAGTCTCTTTGTCTTTTCATTTCTTCTTACACATCTACATAGTTCTTTTCCGAGCTCTTTTCTTCCTTGTAATATTTTGTAAAATGTAGTCAACAACAGTCCATGTATGTGCTAGTATCAGTTTTCCAAACACTGCTACCAAAGCTTCAAGTTTATGTCTGAACAATATCTGCCTTTTTAGTTGTTATAAGGAACCCTTCAGCCAAATCTCAGTAGCCTAACACAACAAAATATTTTTTTCCTAAGTCGTGCCATGTATCCACTGTGGATTAGGAAAGGGCCTCTGTTTATCCTAGGAACCCATGTGGAGGGAGTGTTCTACCAACCATTTAATATTGGCAGCACTGTGCAAAGGGAATAGGAGCTTTAGTGGTCTGACACCAGCAATTAAATGTTCTATACTAGAAGTATTGCGATTGTTTCTTTCACAACTGATTGTTCAGAACTATTCATTTGATCCCATTAACCACAAGAGGGCCAGAAAGTGCAATGCTACCATGGATCTAGAAATGAGGAAAATTGAAAGTATTTGGCTGACAGCTCCAGTGACTGACACTGGTCCCAAAGATACCTTAAAGTTAATAGGGAGTTAACTTTTTGTGAACCAGATTTATCCCTTGTCTTTGGTGCATTTCTGTTGGAGCCTATGACATGAATGAGAGAATGATCGTCGGCCAACCCAATACGAATGTCCGTATCTATTTTCAATGCACCAATCTATTTATACTTAGTTTGGCTCATACACATACTTAAGTTTGATATTGAGTTTTTAATTTAAAAAAGAAATGCTATTATAAGCAACATATTGAGCGTTATAACAAAATTTCTTTAAAGTATTGACCTGGGCCTACTAATAATTTGGTTATTAGGTCTCTTTGTCTGCGCTGGAGCCTATGTCCTCACCAAAGGGTCCCTAGCTGCCTCTCGAATTCTGCATGCTCAGCTGCTAGACAGTGTCCTTCACCTCCCACTCCAGTTTTTTGAAAACAGCCCCATAGGTCAGACCATCAATCGATTCACCAAGGTAAGTAAAGCCATTCTTTATCAAGTAGCATACCTAAAGATGATGGTGCATTTTTAGTGCCTTATAATATCCTTTGTAAAGTATATTATCCTAAAAAAAAAGCATATGTAGTATGGATTTTATTGCTAAGTCTATTTCTAATCCTTGGGACATTCGTAATTGGCATATAACAGAGAACATCTTACACATATGATTAAAAGAAAAAGAAAAATACTGGATGGTGGAATCTAGAAAACTTAAATAAGGGACCAGGAAAATGAATAACTATAAGAAAGTGAAAATCAAAATCCACAAAAAACTATGAACCAGAGACACTCTATGGGGGATGGGGGGTGGGGAGGGGAGGGATTGGGGTCAAAATAAGGGGATTGCAATTGTATGGGGAATATAAAAATAAAATTTATTTAAAAAAAAAGATACAGTAAAAAAAAAAAAGAACCCTTGAAAATTGCTGAAAGAATCCAAATGTATATGTGCTTTGGTATCTATGCTTCTAATTTTTACATGCTTTGACTATGGGAATCAGTGTTTAGATGAGAAGGGAAGAAAATGTAAGTTCTTATGGAGAGACTTAGATTTTTAAAAGCCTTTTGCCTTTAAGAAAATAATCAGCTTGCTTATGGTGCAAGGGGCGGGGGTAGCTTGAGCTCCCCAGAATGTTTCTGCTTACCTATAGGGTTTTTCCCATTGTGCTTACAACAAACACTTATAATTGCACTGTCTAATAGAACTGTAATGCAACCTGCCACATATGTAATTTAAAGTTCTTCGTAGCTGCAATAAAAAAAGTAAAAAGAAATAGCTGAAACAACTGATTTTAATAATATGTTAATTTTAACACAGATGATCTGAAATATTTCAAACTAATCAATGCAAAATTATTCATAAAATTACATTCTTTTTGTAAAATATCTTTAAAAGCAGATCTCTAAAATCTAATTTGTATCATATACTTCTAACACATTTGAATTTGCTGTAGCCACCTTTCATATGCTTAGTAGCCACATATTGCTAGCAATTCCTGCCTTAGTGCAGGTTCATAATCTTAAATTATGGCAATATATTTATGCATATATGTAAAATATATATATTTTTTGATGTGTCATAGCATTTGGTTTACATAGAATTGTTTCAGTCTTCATCACTGGGGAAAGTGAAGATTATACTTGGAAATATAAATACCTGGCATACTAAATGCTTGATGAAATATCAAATCTTGCTAATCATACCAATACATACTGCTCTTTGAATATGCACACTATTCCTTAAAAATGTATAGGTAGATAACCAAGTGTTCTCCATCTCTCAGTAGACATTACTCTTTGACCCTACTGAATAATTGTCATTTTTACATAGGAAGATGTCAACTGATTGGATGTTGAACAGATGGGCATATGGGAAGGCATGTTTTAAAGACAGGCAGAAAATTACATATGACGTGATTCAAGATCCAGTCTCTTCTATTCTATGGGATCTCTTAGATCACATCTTATACCACAAAGTTAGAGTTGGGGGGCTTCCCTGGTTACGAAAAGGGTTAAGTCTCAGCACTATCAAGCTATCCTCAGCTACTGCAGCACCAGTTCAATCCCCATCAGGGAGCTAACCCACGTGGCTCAGCAGACCCCTCCTGTCTCACAAATTGCTCTCCTCAGCAGAGTATTTCAATCTGCCTGTTCTGCTCCCCACTCTGTCTCTGGTGAATCCCCCTGCATCTCTGGCTATATCCCAGCCCTTGTATGCACAAATTAATAAAATAAATATTTTAAAAAAGAGCTAGATTTGATTACGTTATAAATGACTAATTGATCCATGACCATCCCTTTGTCCTCTCTTTTCCATTGCCCACAACCATCTTTAAGCTTCTAATTTTGTAAATGAGATTATTTTGTTTTGGGATCCACCTACCCAAGAAGGTGACAGGACATGTTCTCAGTGGATAGGTTTGCCTCAGGCATTTTTTACAGCTTTTAAGTAGTAAAAATGGTAAGGGTAGCCCAGGGTCCCCGAACACACAACTTGTGGGTTTTGGATTCTTTCTTTTATTTTTTTATTTTTATTTTTTTTTAATTTTTTTTTTTTAAAGCAAAGTTCCATAGTTTTTTTTTTTTAAAGATTTATTTATTTATTTATTCATTTATACAAGCACTGGGTACAGTCAGAAGTGCGGGAGGGTGAGAGAATTCACCAGAGCCAGAGCGGGGAGCAGAGCAGGCAGAAGGACCGAAGTACACTGCTGAGGGGAGCAGTGGGCGGCAGGAGAGGTCTGCGCGCCATGTGGGACCCTCCTCTAGTGGCCCAAGCAGCCGGGGATCGAACTGGCGCTGCAGAGGCTGCAGGCAGCTTCGCAACCCAGCGCTCAACCACTGCGCCACTGGGGAGGCCCTGGATTCTTTCTTTTAGTGGTATCTGACTTTGGTCAGATAAAGTCAGTGCTTTGTAGTTGTCATTGAGAAGTACAAATTGCTTGATCATAGATATCTTGTTACTAGAACACCCTTCGAACAGTTAAAATTGACCAACGGGGGAAAAATATACTGCTGGGTTGGGGTGGACAAAGACTTGATAGATTTATTTCATTATCAGATTGTCATATCTGGATAAATGTTTTTTTTTTTTTATTTTCCCACTTAATGCTATAGCTCCCCTCCCTCTCATTTTAAACCTTTGAAAGTTAAAAATTAAGTCACCTAATGTCACTTTTTTTCAGGACATGTTTATAATTGATATACGTTTCCATTACTACTTGCGCACCTGGGTGAATTGTACATTGGATGTTATAGGAACAATTTTGGTGATTGTGGGAGCTTTACCACTCTTCATTCTGGGGGTTATTCCATTGGTATTTCTCTACTTCACTATACAAGTAAGTACATGACTTTTTATGTGTATTAATAACTTAAAAGTTCACAGGAAAATATAGTTTCAACCCACTTCACTCCTGTAAGTGAAGTTTCTCCAACAAGCAGACTCCAGTAAAGAATTAGATGTACTAGAGAATTACTAGGGGAAATGTCTATTAAAAACAAAGGAGAAGGAACAGGAGAGGGTTGTGTGAGCCCTCAGACAATGATGCAGTTTTGATCCTTGTAAAGGAGCAAAAGGGGAGAGAAAGATTTAGTAGGGAAGAGTCTTGGACTGCAGAAGAGTTCCATAAAATGTTTGGTCAAACAAATGGGAATTTGACCACTAATTGGCCTGCTTTAGCACCTTCCCCCAATACTCACTCATTGGCTGGGAGCGACCTGTGCAGAAACAGAAACCATGCCAATACAGTAGGGCACCTGGGGACAGGGTGTATGGGGGGAGACTGCCAGTTAGCTCTGTCAGGGATGCTGCAAAAGAATGGAATGGGGGGCCTCCCTGGTGGCCTAGGGGTTAAGTCTCAGCTCTACACCACAATGGCCTAAGATTGATCCTTGGCCAAGGAGCTAAGCCACATGGTGCAGCAAACCTCTGCTGTCTCACCCGCTGCTCCCCTCAGCAGTGTATTTCAACAGATCTGCCTGTTCTGCTCCCCACTCTGTCTCTGGTAAATCCTCTCACCCCCTGCACCTCTGGCCTACACTTCAGTTCTTCTATACAAAAATAAATAAAATATTTTAAAAAAAAGAGAGAGAAAAGAGAGAATGGAATGATACATTTCTATGGCTGCCACAAACCTGTATGTTTACATTTTTGCAGAAAGTTAATTTGCTTGTAAATCTGAGAGAAGATACTGCCTTTTTGTCCTGTTATCCCAGATATCAGAAAACTATTGCTGCAAGAACTAAGTAGACCTATCATGATATACCTTTGTCTTCTACGTAAAGTGTTGTCAACCAACTTCAACTCCAAAATTATGATATTGTGAGGCTACAGGGAAGACCAAAATTTCTTATCATATATTTTAAATTAAATATAAATGTATTTTTTTAAATGGAAGGTTTTTTTTTTAAAGATTTATTCATTTTTCTACAAGAACTGGGGTACAGGTAAGAGGCATGGGAGGGTGAGAGGATTCACCAGAGACAGAGCAGGGAGCAGAACAGGAATATGGACCAAAGGCATTGCTGAGGGGAGCAGCAGGAGAGACAGGAGAGGTCTGCCACACCATGTGGGTATCTCCTTGGCCACTGGGAATTGAACCAGTGCTAGTGCTGCAGAGGCTGCGGACAGCTTCACAGTGCTACACTCAACCCGTTGCTCCACTGGGGAGGCCCAACATAAATGCATTTTTGAAGCTCTTTACACAAATGGATATAGTAATTGTATTTTAATGCTTAGCAAAAATAGTAAGTTTTAAATTCATATTGGGGTTTAGTCTGCTCAGACCAGAAGATTAATCGTTTCCTCATTTCTACACCTATGCTATCATCATTCCCCCTACCTTGCATTTTTTCCTTATTTTCTCTACCTGTTTAACTGAGGGATGGTATTGAAGATCAAGAATATCTGATTAAAAATACCATTAACAAATGAAATTGTGTTAAATAGTCTTAATGGTTGGTAGCAAGGTGACTAAGAACAGAGTTTAGAAACCATGTTTTTTTAAGTGGGAACTGTCAAGGGTGAACCATGAATGTGGATCAGAACCTCAAATTCTAGTCACTTTCCTCTGTTTGGCACATCATTTGCCTTTGCAGGCTTCATTTCTTTTCTCTGTAAGAGTTTTGCTTTAGGTCAGTGGTACTCAAAGGATGGTCCCTAGAGCCATGAGTCATACTCTAGACCTATTGAGCCAGAGTCCCTGGCTGTGACCCTTAAAGAAAACATTTTACAACCTAAATATATGCAATTTTTAATTTGTTAATCATAAAATAATAAAACTGGATGGAAAGAATCTCTCAGGGTAGAGCCTCTGTATTTTAATAAACTCTCTAAGTGACTTTTGCTAAAGCATCAGAAACAATGATCTAGATTACAGTTTCTTAAACTAAATTCTTTGGAGAGGTTCATGGATAGAGTCCAGGACTTCTATAATTCACTGAGTTTTTATGACAAGCTCTGAGTGCGCATGTGTATATACATTTGTCTAAGGAAAAGGGTCTTACCATTAATCATATACGCAGATGGGTCTATGACCCCAATCTTAATTCCCAGTCTATATACAATCTTTTAGATTCCCTTGCATTCCCAAGTGTTATAGTCCTTTGCAGTTTTCAGAGAACTCAGAGCAGAGTTTGTAAACTGCAAGCTAACAGATCATACTTAGCTCAGGATATGTTTTGGCTTAGCTTACTCAGTGTTTTTGTCAAAATGAAGATATTTCAGTCTCTTGTGCTTTTCCCTCCCCTGTTTTGATCACTCTCCTGCCTCCCTCCCCTGCTGTATGTCTCTAATTTATAGCTTGCCTGCTAGCTTTGTCTCTTGTATTTTATTCTTTCCTTACTATGATGATGGGTGACTTGGTGGTGGGAATTTGGGATTACACCTGAGGGGAAATATCAAACATCACACAAAAATGAACACTGATGTAATATATACACACATATATGTATATATATTTAATAAAAAATGAAGACATTTTAAAATCAGGATTTTATATAAAATTCCAGAACTGCAGGTTTTTCAAGATGTGGCAGCTGCTGGTTTTCATTTCCAGTTTGCAACAGTTATCTTGGGGCTGGTGAATGATGGTCCAGTTAACTCAAGAGTATATTCCCCCCAGCTCTCCAGGTCCCCACCCATCCCAATTGTCCTCAACCCAATGCCAAAGGGAAGTAACCAATTATAACTATAGACTGCACTGGTATTTTTCATAAAGAAAAAGTAATAAAATATTTTTCTATCATTATATTTAGGTCTAAAAATATTGTCCCTTTGGCTTGTTTCCCTCATTGGATGTGTTACTGTTTATGTTTTCACCATATGACACAGAGCTCTTTCGCCGTAGTAGATAGCCAATAAAGATCATTTAGAGCACAATTAAAGTGAAATTTTGCTAATTATGTTCTAGTTGTGCTATCCAGAATTTACTCTTATGAGGTTATATTAATTTCCTAGAACTTCTGTGACAAACTGGGTGGCTTAAAAGAACAGAAATTTATTCTCTTACAGTTTTGGAGGCCAGAAGTCCAAAATCATGGTGCAGGTAGAGTTGGTTTCTTCTGGATTATCTGAGGGAGGATCTCGTCATTGTTTCTCTCCTCTCCTTCCAGTGGCTATTAGGGAACCCTGACATTTTCCTTGACAAATCAATCCAGTCTGTTCCATCTTCATAAGCATTCTCCATGTCTGTGTCTTCTCCTTTTCTGTCTGTTATGAGGACAATCATAATAGAATTTCAGTGCAAATCCTAAATCCAAGATGATCTCCTCTTGAAATCCTTAGTGATACTCTGCCAAGATCTCATTACAAGTGAAATCACACTTACAGGTACTGGGAAGTAGACCATGAACTTAACTTTTGGGAACCATTCTTTTTTTTTTTTAAAGATTTATTTATTTATTTATACAAGCACTGGGTACAGTCAGAAGCGCAGGAGGGTGAGAGGATTCACCAGAGCCAGAGCAGGGTGCAGAACAGGCAGACCAACGAAGTACACTGCTGAGGGGAGCGGCGGGAGGCAGGGGAGGTCTGCGCGCCATGTGGGACCCTCGCCCGGTGGCTGGGGATCGAACCGGTGCTGCAGAGGCTGCGGGCAGCTTTGCAGCCCAGCACTCAACTGCTGCACCACTGGAGAGGCCCTGGGAACCATTCTTTAAACCAGTACACAAGTGTCTTGCAGTATTCAAACCACAGAGAAACTTCTGCTACATCTTTTCACCTCCACCTTTTGGTTTTGGACTAGAGATACTACATGGCGAGCTCTCGGCAGATTCGACGTTTAGCAGGGGCATCTCGTTCTCCTATCATTTCCCACTTTAGTGAGACCTTATCTGGAGTGTCCACTATTAGGGCATTTGGACACGAACAGAGGTTCATCCAGCAAAACAAAGAGGTGGTGAATGAGAACTTGGTCTGTTTCTACAATAACATAATTTCAAATAGGTAAGTCATATCAATACAAAATTCAGGACCAATCTGTTCTTTCATATTCTTCACTGACTTCTAAACAGAAACATTGTTTTATTGTGGCATTTGGTGATGTTAAAGACAAAGACGAAAGTCTTAAATAATTTTAGTATTTAATATCCATTTTAATTACATTTTATTTATTACATTCATATATAAGTTATATACTAATTTATATGAAAATAAGGGCTCAAGGTATTTGAAGGTTATATTGGCTACTATTAGAATTAGTGATGATGTGACTATGTTGAATTTATATTTGTAGAATATATTTTATTTGTATACAATATGATATTTTGTATTTGCAGTTATAATTTTATATAAAGGAGAATAAATATTAAATGGTAGTTTGGCACAAAGTAAATCTTTTTTTTTTTAAAAAAGATTTATTTATTTATGCATACAAGAGCTGGGGTACAGGCCAGAGGTGTGGGGGATGAGAGGATTCACCAGAGACAGAGTGGGGAACAGAGCAGGCAGATTGAAGTACACTGCTGAGGGGAGCAGTGGGCAAGTCAGGAGAGGTCTGCTGTGCCATGTGGGTTGCTCCCTGTCTGGCAGGGAATTGAACTTGTGCTGCAGAGGCTGCGGACAGCTTCATAGGTTGCGTCTTAACACCTTGTGCCACCAGGGAGGCCCCAAAGTAAATCTCTAAAGACTAAATTTATAACCTAAAAAAAGTATATATAATCAGAAAAGTAGTTGATTTTCCAATAATATTAAAAAATACAATGCATCATTTTAGCTGGTACTCTTTTCTCTTGCTCTTCATTACTGATTAGGTTTTAAAGCAATGTTCAGCCAAAATAAAGTACATATTTATGCAGAGAAATCTATAAGCTATCATCATTATGATAGTCTTGTGTTTGACTGCCTCCTACCTAAGTGAGGAAAAAAGAGAAAGCAGCTCTAAATGTTGCTTCTTGATTTCAAAACATCTTGTTGATTTCTTTGAGGAGAGTTCGTACTAAGTGCACCAAAACTTTTGCGTCTCATTTATTAAAGATTATTTTCCATTATTACAGGTGGCTGTCTGTAAGACTTGAATTTCTTGGCAACTTAATGGTGTTCTTTGTTGCACTGCTTGCTGTGCTGGCTGGCAATTCTATAGATTCAGCAATAGTTGGTTTGTCTATATCCTATGCCCTAAATGTAAGTAATTATGATTTTGTGGTATGTGATATGTTTATAATCCAATTAATTAAATTCTCATCTCCTTTGCCTGTCTGAGTTATAGATTGTATTAACTAAGTCATTTGGATTACCCAGGAGGCTCATTTCTTCCTCTCTTGGTACTAGCAGGAAGCTGGCTCAGCAGTTCTAAATTAGCTCACAGAAAGACCAGGCAGATGCCCAAGCTGAGTGCTAGGGGAGCAGGAAACTCCTGCTGTTACAAAATTACTCAGAAGTTTCCTGTTCTCCTATCCTTATAGGTTTACAGAGTTTAACAGGGCTAGGGGCTCCCTCTACCATGGCTGGATCTCTCAAATTTGCCCAGTCTAAGTAAGAAGATATGGCAAGCTCTGGGGAAAATATATGTTCTTCTTTGCTTGTAAGTTTTCCTCTGATAAGCCCTGTTTTATATTACACTACAAAGCACTAGTGATATGAGTGTGATCATGTTCCCTTTATGAAACAGAACATTCTTTAATGTACTTAATATAATTTCACATAATTTAAAAGAACTCTAGCTGATTTGGGTATATACCTTTAGTCTCTTACCAAAATCCCTTGAGATTTGCTGCATTTCAGAATTTAGAATTTACACTTCTAGAAAGGAAATATGGTACATATGCATATGCAGAGTTCAGGGGAGAACTCTGTGTGTTAGGTGGGTTAAATAAATACCTTAAAGAGCCCCACATCAGTTTAAGTCAGGTTAGTCATGGCACAAAACTGAGAAACAAACAAATGAAATTTTCTGAGTTTTTTAGACTTTCCTAATTAAATTTGAAGTTATAACCTTGGAAAAACTATATTTGGGGGCAAGGTGAGAAGATAGTAGAGTTAAAAGAAAAAGGAGAAAGGAGTAATCAGAAAGCTAGGAGAATCCTCCTTCTGATGGAAGTAAGAATGTCCAAGGTAACATGTACACAAATTTTTTTCTCATTTAGAAAAAGGCACATCCAGTTAATTTTGGTATTTATCATTCCTTATACCAAATATGGACAGCTTTAATATATGTTGAACTATGTTCATTTTATCTTCTGCCAAATCATTATTCATTTTATTTATGAGGTAAATATATTTAAAGAAACTTGTAATTGTATATATAAATATGCTTATAATTTGAAAAAAGCCACAAGATATAATGTATATAGAACATTGAAAATATAACCTTATAATGTATTATTAATATTATGTAAAAGACTAAGGAATATTCTTGATGTCCCTCCCCACACCCAGATTACTCAATCTCTGAATTTTTGGGTAAGGAAAGCATGTGAAATTGAAACAAATGCAGTTTCCATTGAAAGAGTTTGTGAATATGAAAATATGAATAAAGAGGTAAGCACTCTTAAATAATCACCACTTCAGTCAACTTGATTTTGGTCTCTCTGGTTCCTCACTTTATCTGAACTGTCATCTTGTTACAGGGCAACCCCAATAAAAAACGGGTTGCCTGACTGTGGGTCCTCTCCTGCACACTTAAAGGGACTTACACTGCAGACACACACAAAAGGTTAACAAAAGGTTTCTTTGCAAGGGAAGGGGAAATGAGGAAATGAACAACTCAGGGAGAAAGAGGAGATAAATTCTTAAATGCGTCCTACTGGTTCTGCCGACCTGGAATCCCAAATGACCCTCTGAGACAAAACACTGCCTGGCCAAGATCATGAGCCAAGAGAGCTGCCCTCACTCACATGGCCAGTTAAATACCCAAACGGAGAAAATGGCTGCTTAACTCTGTCTGCCCTTAGGTCCTCGCAACCTCCCTTTGGGGATCGTAGGATTTGTAGTTCCCAGTGTCTTGTTGGAGTGGGGGTGGCATCCACAAAGCCAGTATGGAATTTGCTCAGGACATCCTTTCTCCCTAACAATCTGATCCCAGTGATCATTCTATCTCATGAAAACACTACCCCTCCCTGTGCAGCTTTTGAGCAGGACATGTCTCTTCTGTGCTTTCTACCATCTGTTGTACCTCCAATAATCCATCTCAGATCCTCAGCACATGTTATTAGTACCCTTTGTCATCTGCTGATATGTGCATGGCTTATTCCCTATGTCCAATCAAGCCTTCCCTAACCATCCCTACTTAAAATTACACTACCACCACCACAAATTTTATTTCTTGCTTGCCAAAGTTTTATTATCATCTAATGCTCTGCATATGCTATTTTGTTCATTTGGTCTTTTTTTTAATTATAAGATTTCTTTATTTATTTATATAAGAACCGGGGTACAGGCCAGAATCGCGGGAGGGTGAGAGGATTCACCAGAGACAAAGCGGGGAACAGAACAGGCAGACTGATGAAATATACTGCTGAGGGGAGCAGCGGGCGTGACAGGAGAGGTCTGCCGTGCTATGTGGGACCCTCGCCGGCTGGCCTGGATTGAACCACGCTGCAGAGGCTGCAGCACTCAACCGCTGTGCCACCAGAGGAGGCCCTGTTCATTCAGTCTTAATGAATTTTAATGAACCTTAATAAATAAGGGCAAGACATTTTGTTTTACTCATTGCTGAATCTCCAGGAAGCATATATTGGCAGAGTGAACACTGAATATTTGGGAAATGAATGCATGACACAAACTGCCCTCATCTCAGCTAAAATTTTGTTGCCTTCAGCTCTTTTACGGGATTTTAATAGTTTTTTTCTGAATTTTCTAGGAGATAATCCTTCCTATTTCTGAAAACATATCTAAAACTTCACAAATAGATGAAAAATTTTGTCTGCAATATTTAAGATTATTTTAGAAAAATCATAATATCAAAAAGCATTATTTTTTTGTCATTGATCCTCACTGCTGTTTACATGCTTGATAATTTTCAGGGGGAAGGTTTTTTATTATAATTATAGTTTAACATTATTTCTTTGTTTTAAGGCACCCTGGATAATGTCTAAAAGGCCTCCATCACAATGGCCCAATAAAGGAATAGTGGAATTTGTTAATTATCAGACTCGATACCGAGATGATCTTGGGTTAGCATTACAAGATATCACTTTCCAGACTCATGGGGAAGAGAAGGTACCACATGTATTTCATAAGTTTCACTTTCCTTTTTATCCAAATGCAGACCAAATATAATGTTTAATATAAGGTGATCATTTGTTCAAATTTTATTAAAAAATAATAGACATGAGGTTGCTGCTGCTTATAGTAAGTTTTTCTTCTATAAATAAAAAATGTATATTCAAGATGCTCATGCTCCATCTTGAAACATAGTTTTAGTATACTTTAATTTTTTTAGCTTTATTGATTATAATTGACATAAATTTGTATATATTTAATGTGTATAACATGATAGTTAGATATGTATCTATATAGTGAAATGATTACCACAATCAAATTAACATGTTCATTATCTCACATAAGTACCAGTTTATTTTCTGAAAATACATTTGACTTTGTGTAAAGTTAAGGTGGACAACATGTAAACTTGATACACTTATATGTTATGACTACCATTGTAGTAATATTGGCACCTCATTTCTTTTTAGTGATTAGAATAATTAAGTACTATTCTCTTGGCAAGTTTGATGTTTTTAATGGATGCAGGATATCAAATATATATAGGCATGCCTATATTTATTGTAACATTATTCACAATAGTCAAGATATGAAAACAACCTAAGTGTCCATCAATATATAAATGGATAAAGATGTGAGATACACACGCATGCATGCATGCACACACATGCACACACAGAGGGAAGGAGGAATATTATTTAGTCATGAGCAAGAAAGACATCCTGTCATCAATCACAACTTGGATGGACTGTGAATACATTATATTAATGAGATAAATCAGACAGAGAAAGTAAATATATGGTATCACTTATATGTAGAATGTAAAATAGTCAAACTCATAAAAACAGAGTAAAATGGTGTTTACCAGAGAATGGGGTTGGTGGGGTAGGACAGATGTTGTCTAAGGACACAAACTTGCAATGAGTAGTAAATAAGCATTAAATAAGTAGTAAATAGATTTTAATGTACACTGTAGTGAACAGAGACAATAATATTGCATTTTTTAATTACCAGGGGTTATTTGGGGATGTGGTAAGAACACTTAAGATCCATTTTCTTAGAAAATTTCAAATATATGCTATAACATTATTAACTGTAGTATACATGTTATACATTAGATAACCAGTGCTTGTCAAATATCTCCCCATTTTCTGAATACCTGGTATCCACCATGCTACTCACTGATTATATGAATTTGACTGTTTTATAGTACACATTTAAGTGATATTATTTGTCTTCCTCTTTCCAGCTCTTTTCACTCAGTATAATGGCTTCTAGTGTCATCCATGGCATCACAAATGGCAGGATTTCCTTCCCTTTTGTGGATGAATAATATTTCATTGTATGAACACTACATTTTCTTTATCCATGCATCCATTAACAGACATCTTGATTACTTCCCTGTCTTGGCTATTTTGTGTGGGAGTGCAGATTTCTCTTTGAGATACTGACTTCACTTCCATCAGACATATACCAGTATATTTAATTTTACTTCAACTATAAAGTAAAATGCAACAATAGGACTACAATAACTGCCCAACATAAACTAAATCCATAGGAGAGAATGTTCATATAATTGATGACATCATGTTTCCCAAGACTATTAGTAAGATGGGAAAATGGTTGAGTTCCAATTTAGTTAATAAAAACCATGTATAAAAAATTGATAGTATATCGGTTTTGTATTTTTAAAAAAGCAAATATATACACAGCAAAAATATTAAAAGAATACCTCCTATCTCTCTCTCTCTCTCTCTCTCTCTATATATATATATATATAGAGAGAGAGAGAGAGTAACATATAGTACTTCTCTCTGGATAATGGGATTTAGGTCACTTTTACTTCTATGTTTTTTTCCACATTTCTTAAAATATTTTTTTAAAGCAAAATATTTTATTTATTTTTAAAAAATATTTATTTAGGGCCTCCCTGGTGGCGCAGCGGTTGAGCGCTGGGTTGCGAAGCTGCCCGCGGCCTCTGCGGCGCCGGTTCGATCCCCGGCTGCTCCCCGGCCACCGGAGGAGGGTCCCACATGGCGCGCAGACCTCTCCTGCCGCCCGCTGCTCCCCTCAGCAGTGTACTTCGGTCCTTCTGCCTGCTCTGCTCCCTGCTCTGGCTCTGGTGAATTCTCTCACCCTCCCGTGCTTCTGACTGTACCCAGTGCATGTATAAACAAAACAAACAAACAAATAAATAAATAAAACATGCCTCTATTAAAAAAAAAAATATTTATTTATTGATACAAGAACTGGGGTACAGGCCAGACGTGTGGGGGGTGAGAGAGGATTCGCCAAAGACAGAGCGGGGAACAGAACAGGCAGACTGACTGAAATACACTGCTGAGGGGAGCAGTGGGCGAGTCAGGAGAGGTCTGCTGTGCCACGTGGGTTTCTCCCTGGCCAGCCGGGAATCGAAACCCGCACTGCAGAGGCTGCGGACAGCTTCACAGTGCTGCGCTCAACCTGCTGTGCCACCGGGGAGGCCCCTCTCAAAATATTTTTAAGAAAATATATTATTTCCCTAATCAGAATGCTCTTTTACAATTATAGAAAAAGTCATAATATCCCCCTTTCTCACAGAGATTTATCTTTTATAACCCCAAACATCTGTTTTTCTAACCTTTTCAATCAGGTCTACTGTGGTGATATTAAGGACAGAAATATTTTGGGACAAATGAAATCATTGTGAAGTTTTGCTACCCCAATTGATACAATAGATTCCTGACTTTTCTGATAAAGTTCACCAGATTTGAGATTTAGATCTTTTATTAAGGCAATTCAAGCACCTTAATGTTCTCTCTGTTTAATTTTCCTACCATCCAGATGGGAATCAACACCAGAGAGACTGCTTTAGTTCTTAGGACCAAGTGAACACTTTCAATCACATTTTCAATTATGACAAACTGTTTATTTTGTCCAGGAGTCCAAAATCTTCAGACATTTTCTATGGCCACCCTCAATAGATTTAATGTAGTGGCTATTTTGACACACCAAGGAAATTCTCAGACATGCCTTTAGATTTTCAAGTCTATCTGATAAAACATTACAAGACCTCTTTGATTGCTTATTTGCTTGAGGGAGGCAGGGCAGACAATCTCGTTTCTCAAGCCAACTCATTACCATTGTCTGCTTTGCCACATTCTAATGGCTAGATCTGTTCATTTGGGGGCCATTGGTTTGCTTAAGTTAGATAGTAACACAATTACTTAGGACTAGGGGGAAAACACATATTAGCCTGAGTCTTTCCAATGAGTAGGGAGTGTATGTATAAAGACTTCCTTAGAAGCCACATTACCTCTTCCATGCCAGTCGAGCTTATTCTAGTCAAAATTAGATCCCAATTGTCAGCCATCCAACATATCTGTTTTCTATTTCCTGAAAAAAAAAGTATAGTGTGAACTGTTTATGATCATTTTATTACAGATTGGAATTGTGGGAAGGACTGGGGCAGGCAAATCAACATTATCAAACTGCCTATTTAGAATTGTGGAACGGTCAGGAGGCAAAATTATTATTGATGGAATTGACATATCAACTATAGGACTTCATGACCTTCGTGGCAAACTTAACATTATACCCCAGGTAAAGCCTTTCTGAACTCACTCCAGTTAAACTTTATTTTTTTAATGTGGTCCTTCCAGGCATATAAATTAATTTTTGGAAGCCACATAAAATATTATGAAAAATTTCTATGTATATAATACTATTAAAAAGTTTTACTCTAACACATTCTTCTATTTGAAAATCTGGCATATCATTTTGTAAGTTTCCCTCATAACAGTAAATGCAATAAAATTTTAATGAAGAGCAGAGTGAATGCATTGTGTTTTATGGAGAGAAAGAAATATCTGAAGCTCTTGCTTGATTGGTGATAGGACTGTAGAATTTTGATTCTTTTGACTTGAAGTTTAGAAACATGAAAAAAAAAATGATCACATCATTTTCTAAAGTCCTTTGATTCTTCCATCTGTGAAATCAAAGCAACTTGATCATTACCAAGTATGCATATTGGTTTAAACATATGTCTGCAGTTAAAGATGACTTGTTCACTTGAGACTGAGAAATTTAAACTGAACATTTATGAGATCTTTGTATTACTTTCTAAAAATATCTTAAAATACTATAATTTCTGTGTCATATTATTTAGATTTATGCTTATAAATTTCCTTCAAAAATTTGAGTAATATCTGATTCTGGCAGGGAATGCTGTAAAGAAAGGAGAGATTAACCACTCCTCTTTTATGAATAAAATGCAGGTATATTAAAATACAGTTTTACCAGCCATGTTGGTGTATTAGAAAGAGATTGGACTTGACCAAACATTTACTTTCTAGTTTGTGGACAAGAGTTCTTTGGAATCTATAGTTTACTCTCTGTAAAATGGAGAATTTGACTTTTATTATTTCTGGTTGGAGTGTTTCTTGATAATAAAATATACATATTGTACATATATCCTATTTTATATCATATCCCTTATGATCACTATTGTTGTGACTGACATTTTTTTATACAAGTATACGAGGAGGAAAAAGAGAAACAAATATTTTAAGGATTTAATATGATTTATAGTTTATTCTAATTCTATTCTGCTTTTAATTTAAATATGAAATGAATTTAATAACTATATTAGGTTTGGTCATTTTTCTATTTCCATACTTATTTTCTGAGTCTGATTATTTTTAAAACTGTACTTATGCCTCAAATGACAGCAAGATTACCAAGTACCAATTTTATTTTCTAGGATCCTATTTTATTTTCTGGAACCCTTAAAATGAACTTGGATCCCCTAGAGAAGTATTCTGATAGCGAGCTGTGGAAGGTGCTGGAACTTTGTCACTTAAAAGAGTTTGTACGTTCCCTTCCCAAAAAGCTGTTACATGAGGTTTCTGAGGGTGGTGAAAATCTCAGGTAAGCTAAGAACAAAGCCCTCTGCCCAGGTTATTCATTCCCACTTTTTTAGAAATTCATTCCCACCTTTTTAGAGCTGGCCTAAAAGGGAAATTGGTTCTAAGCCACCAGGACTTTGTTTGGTGTGTTCAAAACACACCATTGCTGATTCTCTATAGAGAAGAGGGACAAGGAATAAGATGGCCACCACAGGCTGGAAAACTACTGGTAAAGGGGAAAAAAAGGGAGAGGAATAGTAAAATATGATAAATCATCTAATTGAATCTTTTTTTAGCGCAGACTCCTAAAAGAATTACCTTCCGAAAAAATGTTTTAAGTGGCTCCTTTGTCTTAAGGCTGTTTGATGTTATTAGATAGTTCCCTTCATGTGTTCAGAGACTATGCAAGAGAATTAGCTCCCCTCAACTCCTGCATCCCATAGCTCTGCTTATGCCTTGTTTTTTTTTCCTCTTTCCTTTCTGTTTCTGCCACACTGGATTCCTTGCTGGTTCATGAATATGCTTGACCAGCTCCTCCCTGTCTCAGGGATTTTATACCAGCTGTAGCATTTGCCAGGAATGCTTCCCTTGGAAATCTGCTTGGTTCAGCACCCAATTCTTACAGGTCTTAAATTAAAAGGGTTCTTTGAGTGAGGATTTCTTTGACACGCCCATCTAAAATGTACACTCCAGTTTACACCCTCCCTTTCTGTCTGTTTGAATTCTTCTTATTTCTATATATTTTGCTTATTTTGAGAATGTAAATTCCGTACAGACAAATATTTTTGCCTGCTTTGTTCTTTGCTCTATTTCCAGAACTTGGCTTTGTGGCTGGTATACTCATTTCTTTTTGGATATTTGTCACTCATCGAATACTTTTGATTAAAATATTTAATTATGAATGTGTGGTAGAATCATTTTAGAACAGGAAGTGCATGACTATAAAATTTACTGTTGAAATTATTTTTTTCTTTTCTCTAACAGCATTGGACAGCGGCAGCTTGTCTGTCTTGCTCGTGCTTTGCTTCGAAAAACAAAAATTCTCGTCTTGGATGAGGCAACAGCTTCCATTGATTTTGAAACTGATAGCTTGGTACAGTCAACGATCAGGAAGGAATTTTCCAACTGTACTGTCCTGACAATTGCTCATCGACTGCATTCTGTCATTGATTCAGATAGGTAAGCTTTTCTTGTTTTCAAAAATAAATCAATTTCTACAGAGGTAATTATTGAACATATAAAACATTTCAATTTTAATATTATTTACCACAAATAAAAAATAGTATCTGTGCAAAGAAATATAAAATTTTTCCTAGTGGATGGGAGTTTCCAAAATAATTACAAGAAAATTTTAATGCTAAGATAAACTAGAAAACTTGATAAAGTAAATAGAATATCTGATATAACTTAGTTATCTAATATTTACATTAACAAAAATAAAATAAAGGTGAACTGGAAAAAATGATTATAGTTTGCCTAATTGGATTTTTTTCTACATTGCAGGGTGCTTGTTTTAGACTCTGGAAGGATTATAGAATTTGAAACACCACAGAATTTGATACACCAGAAAGGACTTTTCTTTGAAATGATAAAAGAAGCTGGAATAAAACAAGACTCAGAGACAAAAAATAAATAACTTAAATTGTATTTTGGTTACATCAAGTTAAAAGAAAAGACTGGTATTTAAAAAAAAAAGACGGGAAGAAATGTACAAATAGGCTACTATCTGGCACATATGTTGATTGGCACCATAGTTCTAATTCTACTGGGCTGTATCTTCTCTCTCACATTCACGGTCTCTGTACTAGCTACTTTCTCGTAGGTGCTAAATGCCTCTGATACTTGACATTTCTGACTTTGTTCAGGGTCACCTCTCTGAAGGTTTCATTTTTTCCTTCTTCAGATCCAAATGCGCTTGTGTGTGTGTGTGTGTGTGTGTGTGTGTGTGTGTATACTCACTGACCCCATGTGCAAACCTTTGTCATGGGAGGGATCATAATCTATTTTAATTCATTTAGTCTTTCTCCCCACTAAAGCTTCTTGAATGCAAGTGTCCTATTTTAGTTGTTATGTATCATAGTGCTTTCATGTAGTTGGTACCTTACAGATATTTGTAGAATGAATAACTGGGTATTTTAGTGCAATAGACACAAGTATATAAATGTATATACATATGTATTTACCCACATATATATAAGCAATGTGTTGAGTCACTGTACAGTATATAAAATTATGGAGGAACAAGAGAAAGAAATTTTAAGCTATTTAGCTGTTTTTTGGAAAGAATGGTTATATGTTAACTGAATTTTATGTGCTATATATATTTACAAATAATTTTTAAAAATATTTTTACTACTTTGAGAAAAGAATTTTTTTGAACATTATTTTTGGCTGGATTACCTCAGTGAGTTATGTATCAGATGATATACATTCATGAGAAGATTACTGATTTGTAGTTCTAAAACTATCTAAAAGCTTTTTGACTTAAAAGTTTATGGAGTATTATAAAAGCAACATTATTTCTCTGTCTTGCCCTTCAAATTTGAAGTGTTGAAACTTCAGTATTTTTCCTTCAAGCTGATTTTAATAAAATATTTTAACATGTTTTAATGTTCACCAGTTCTTTTATTCTTTTGTCTCCTCCCTATACAACAACCTTGCATAATCTTGTTTCATCCCCTGAAAGTACTTACGAAAACTGCTTAAATTATAAAACCCTATTTTTTCTAAAACTTGCTCTCATTAGTGTGTAAATTACTTGAAATATTGTCCTGTTTTTACAATCCTTGAAATGCCTACCACTATTCTTTGAATGCAGTAAATTTTGAATAAATATTTGTTGATTCCACTGAAGGATTTAGATATTTCATTAGTCAATTAAATGTCATGCTTTAGCTTCTTTATGCCTACAGTAAGCCAATCATAGATACTCTGTAATTTAAAATATTAATTCAAAATGGATTAAATGATTTGAATGTAAGGCTTGAAACCATAAAACTCCTGAAAGAAAACGTAGTATGACAAGGGTCTTAGCAATGATTTTTTGAATCTAATACAAAAACCATAGGCAAGAAAGAATGAAATTATTGTAGCATACCATCTCACATCATACATAAAAACTGACTCAGAATGAATTAAAGACTATAATATAATACTTGAAACCATAAAACACCTACCTGAAAACACAGGCTGCAAAACTGGCTTCAGTGATGTCTTTGGAGACTCAACTAGACTGTCAAGGGAAACAAAAGCAAAAATAAACAATGAGACTACATCAGATCACAGCTTCTACACAGTGAAAGAAACTCTCCCTAAAAGAAGCCCTTCTGAATGGGGGAAACTTTTTACACATCAGACAATCAACAAGTGACTAATATCTAAGATTTCCAAAGTTCTCAAACAACTTAACAACCAAAAAAAAAAAAAAAAAAAAAATCCCAACACTAATAAACTTATTTTGACTAGAAGAGCTAAATAGACATTTCACAAATCAAGGCAGATGGACAACCGGCACAAGAAAATAGTCATTTCTTATGAGTTAAATGTAAACAAAAATCACAATGAGAAATGATCTCAAATGTGAGAATGGTCACTATTACAAAACTAAGAAACAAGCGTGGGCAAGCTGTGCAGAAAAAAGAACACTCATTCACTGTCAGTTGCAATGTAGACTGGTCTCTCTTTTTTAAATGCGTTAATTTATTTTTTATTTTTATATCATTTTTCATTTTTGTACAATGTATGCATTTCATCTTGGTTATAGTCCCCGTAAAATTCTCACCACCTATTTACCCATGAACTATCAGATATCGGTCTTTTTTTAACCCACATTTCCATGTGACATCACAAGCACTTCTGTCATGTTCAGTATATTAGCAAGTCATCAAATCTTGCCCAAATTCAAGGCAAGAGTATTACACAACTTGGCGAACATCAGGTCAGGATCACTGGACGATTTACTAGAGGACACCTACCTCAGTGGGCACTGTGTATTTGTTAAATACAGAAATGTCACTATATTTCCTCAAAATTTTTTTAAAGATGTATTTATTTATGCATACAAGATCTGGGGTACAGGCCAGAGATGTGAGGGGTGAGAGGATTCACCAGAGACAAGAGTGGGGAGCAGAACAGGCAGACTGACTTAAATACATAGCTGAGGGGAGCAGCGGGCGAGTCTGGAGAGGTCTAGGTAGTTCCCTGGCTGGGGATCGAACTCTTGTAGTGGCTGCTGATAGCTTCATAGTGCTGAGACTTAACCCTTTGCGCCACCAGGGAGGCCCATTTCCTCAAATTAGAGTCCCTTGGCAAATACCTATGAAAGAATCACAATTGGTGAGAGTTAAGCCTACCAATTTTATTTAAGGGCTATTTTGAGATGTTATTTGAATGAATTTCTTAGAAATGTAATATTGAGGTTTTTGTCAAAATTGTTTTGATATGGCGCAGCGGTTGAGCGCTGGGTTGCGAAGCTGCCCGCAGCCTCTGCAGCGCCGGTTCGATTCCCGGCTGCTCCTCGGCCACCAGAGGAGGGTCCCACATGGCGCGCAGACCTCTCCTGCCGCCCGCTGCTCCCCTCAGCAGTGTACTTCGGTCCTTCTGCCTGCTCTACTCCCCGCTCTGGCTCTGGTGAATTCTCTCACCCTCCCGCGCTTCTGACTGAACCCAGTGCATGTATAAACAAAAAACAAAACGAACAAACAAATAAATAAATAAATAATAAACATGCCTCTATAAAAAAAAAAAAAAAAAAAAAAAAGATAATACAAATCTTGTTAGAAAATTATAAAGTATTAAACCATCAACCAAAGGAATAGTCTATTATGCAATACAAACTATCTATATTATAGCCAAAATGTGTGAATTAGCATTCAGAATTTGGGAGAAACTGTTTCTATGATATAGGAACTGTCTCTTGTAAATTAGGGCAACAAGTAGCAAAAAGTATGTAAGCAACCCGAGATAGTCAGCATACAGGGTATGAGGCAATAGCTGCTGAGGTCACAAACCATGAGCATCAGATCAGCTCTGTCCTCACTTTCTTATTTATACAATTCAAAAAATGAACAAAGAATGAAAAATAAAGTACACAGTTTAAAAAATAAACCGCGAAGTGTTATTTATTTACATTAAAATGTGAATTACACACAAATTTAAGAAGAACAATCTGTTAAGACACAGCAACCACAATCTTCAGTATATGTTATACACAGCAGTAGGTGTTGGTAAGTTCAGTGGTTTCAGAAAGAACACAGTACCAAAACATTCCTGATACAAAATAAATAACTAATTCACATATTCTAACTATACAAGACTGTTAATATTTTAAGTTACATACTTCATAAAACACTAGCTAAATGTACAACCAAAATGTAGTTTACCTTGTGAAAAACATCTTTAATTAGCATAAATCATCCCTTTCAGGATACATTTTTATCTTTTAAATAAACTACAATGATTTCAAGACTATACAGAGACCCCTACAATATGATTGAAGGCAGACATTCATTCAGGTGTAACTAGAGAAAATGCTAAACTGCCTTCCACAAATTCCAACACTGCCATTCTACTTTCATAAACAAATTAATATTCCAATTTTAGTGTATGAGATTAGCTGCCCTGTTTTGCAAATTGTTTCCTCTAAAAAGTATTAAGATTGTTTTGAACTGCCTTTTACGTATTTGAGAAATTCAAGTTTATTTTTAAAAATCTTAAAATGCTTTAGAGGTTAAAGCTGATATTGTATGTGGAGATTCTGATAAATTGCTTTTCTCTTAAAGAGCTTTACAAAAAGGCCTTTTTCAATTATAAAATTTACTGAAGATTTATATAAAGTCCAAGGAAACACTTTAATATTTTCATAATGCAGTGAAGGATTCATCTTTGGCATTTCTCTTTTAGTTCTAAAATAAAATGTCAACACTCTATGCTTTTCTAGCTATCTACCACATTTTCTACACAGAATTATCTGATTGAAACTCTATTATAATAGCAATTCCTTTGCTAAGCAACTTTTTTTTAGAGACCTGCAAAACGTTAACATTCAGCTTTATACTGAGAAGCTGAAATGTTTTAATACCACTGGAATGATTTGTGTAGTTTTCTTTTTGGGTGATTGAAAACTCAACATCTTCTCAAATTCAATCATGGATAAAGCTGACATAGTTTACATTAACAAAAATGTTGACCAGAGTATAAATTTTAAATACTGAAATCAAGCATGCCTCTAACAAGGAAAAAAAAAAAATCTAGTAATATGGGCATCACAGAAATAAAACTGCTGTACTTTTTTGGTCCGTGTAGTTTTTCTAAAAGGATATAAACAAAAACAAAACAAAACAAATTCTCTTTTGTGAAATGCATCAACAATGCCTTCCATATCAGATTCCCACAATGCTTCCAGAATTCAATTTACTGTAAATTCAAATGCAATTTCATCTAACCTTAAGGCTGAAAACAGTTCAAGTGTGACTTTTAAAATGATAGCAGGAAACAAAACTAAGATTTTTACAATTGAACACAATTCCTTCACTCAAAATTAAATATGATGAATCTCAATAAAACTGAATCAATTATGATTTGATAGTTCAAATGCAAATTAAATTCTCTAAGGTTTATTAAAAACAAAGAAAAAATTATAAAGCAAGTACTACAGCTAATCACTATTTACAAATATCTCGGATAGCAAGAAACGTGATAGTAATGATGGTTTGATGGCTTTATTGTGACATTAACACATTTTAGAAACTGCTACTAACAATTCCTTATTGTTTTCTAACCAGGCAGAATCATGGAAAACCATTAAGAGAAAGAGGCACAGTAGATGAAGAAACAAGATTATAAGTTAGGTGTTTCTACTATCTGGTAGGAAACACTGAATAATTCTGTAACTAATTTAGAAAGAAAACAAATTGATCCAATAAATATATTTTAAAAATCTGGAGACTGTGCATTTACATGAACAGGACACTTAATGTGATATCATATTGATGAAAGTAAATTTGCTATATGGCAGTTATTGAGTATCTTATGTGCAGCTTATATGAATAATACTGCTATATCCCAGCCAATGTAAATACCTGACATCAACACCATCCTTCAAGTATAGATCAAATTAAGTTACATATGATAGTCAAGTAAATATACTACCAGCTCCTGCTAATATAATTTAGTAAGAACTGGGGATCCTATAATTGGCACTAGGCAATGTTTACAGTAAATAATTTTAAGAGCATATGGTTCTCTACTACTGAAACCCAGAAAATACCTCAATTTGCGCTCCTCTAAGTTTTACCTCATTTAAATTACTGTAAAAGTATCTGTTGGAATGGATTCTCTCCAAAATCAAATAGATTGATCTGGTCATATTCAATCTTAAAAAAAATGTTATGAAAACTTTTTGTGTATGTAATTTCTGCCTTTTAGGTAAATTTGCAAGATACTTCAGAGACTTCTCGTTTGGAAGTGGTCTGATAAAAAGAAAAGATCATCAGGCAATATCATAAGTGATAATCATTGTTCCATAATTCAGTTGAAGTTGGTCTTTTGTAAATGCTTATTGGGAATTTCTAAAGCACTAACTTGAAGAGGCCAAGAGCCTCCATCAATTCCTGCCTGGATAGCCACTCCTGTCACCACTGCCAGGTCTGGGTCTACAGATGTGTTGGGATCCTTCCCAAAGAACTCTTGAATGACTTGGCGGATCCGAGGAATACGAGTAGAGCCACCAACCAAAACCACTTCATCAATTTCAGTCTTTTCCAGGTGGCCTTCTTTTAATACTTGCCGAATGGGTACAAGTATTTTCTGGAATAGATCTTCATTAAGGGTGTCAAAGAGCTTCCGTGATATTTCTGTTTCAAATAAAACCAGACTTTCTCCACTTTTCTTTTCAGGATGGTTAACTCCAAACACACCATTCACATGGTGCCCATCTGCTGGGGAAAGTCTGTCCTTGGGCAGTTCAGTGTCACCACTTTGGGGTTCTTTCCTGGCTTCTTCCTCCACTGTGAGTAATACTGATACCTGGGCAGACTGATGAAGAGTCAAATTTAATTTCACCATTTCTACGGCTTGTCTTAATCTGTGGATTTCTTCTTTCCTAGATGGTCGGAAACCATATGTTTGATAGATCTGTTTATATAAGTATTGAAGCAATCTCTGATTGAAGTCCTGTCCTCCTAGTTTATTGTTTCCTAAGTTAAAAATAAAAGTTTGTTATTCATATATACACATGTGTATAAGTATGTGTATACTGTGTCTGTAACATGCATGTATAAAAATGAAATTCCAGGAATAGAAAATCTCTTGCTTAATGTTATTATTAGGATTTTATTCATACAAAAGTGATAAAGAATAACTGGAACAATATTTGAGCTCAAATGTGTATGATAAAAATTGTACATCTGAGTTAAAATTTTTAAGTATATATAAGGTAGTATTTCTTAATTATATCAAAATGATTTTTCAGAAAATAAAAACTGAGAAAATAGACTGCTTTTAAGTAGCTACTTGAATTATGACTAATTGTCATAATTCTCAACAGAAAAAAAACACATCTTAATTAAAAGGTACTGGGGCATTTTATCCTTTCTTAAAAATGCTTTTACTGGAGTGGTTAAGGGCAAACAAGTAGAAAAAATGGGGCCTCCCTGGTGGTGCAAAGGGTTAAGATGCAAACTGTGAAGCGGTCCACAGCCACTGCAGCACAAGTTCGATCCCTCGGCAGGCCACAGAGCTACCCACATGGTGCAGCAGACCTCTCCTTACTCGCCCACTGCTCCCTTCAGCAGTGTACTTTGGTCAATTTGTCTGTTCTGTTCCCCATTCTGTTTCTGGTGAATCCTCTCACCCCCCATACCTCTGGCCTGTACACCAGCTCCTGTATGCAGAAATTAATAAATCTTTTTAAAAAATTAAAAAAAAAGAAACAAGTAGAAAAAATGATGTCCAAGGAAAAGAATAATTTAAACCCCCGACACTAAAACTGGTTCTAAAAATAAGCCTAGTAAGGAGAAAGAAAGTGTTTAAGTTAGACCATCTCTAACTTACACGTCAACTTTTCAAACAGATTTAATTTCTTAAAATAAATGAAAGCAAAATCCTTAAAAAAAGTATTTAGGATGAATGACTGTATCATTTCCTACAGAATACTATAATATTTCTGAAGGTATCTATTTGTGAAACATTACCAAATAAAACTCATCCCCTTTGGTTCCCTTCAAAGATTATGAAAAGTACTGGCTCGGTGAGATACAAATGGTAGTGTACTTATTTGACTTGTAGGATTTCCAGGCATCTTTTGAGACTTCATTTTCTGCTACAAAAATTCATGAATGATAGTATAAATTACATATATAGAAGATTACCAAAAGAAAGTATGAAAGTATTGGAAAAAAATTCTTTTGACACCCCCAAAACTTAACTATAGCTGTCTCCTGGTATCCATTGATTTCAGGGTCCCCAAGGATACTAAAATCCATTGATGCTCAAATTATCATTGGCCCCTGTTATTCAATCAAGGGTTTCCCATTTTCAGCTGGTTGAATCTATGAATGTGGAACCGGTGGATATGGAAGGTCAACTATATTTACTGACAATAAGGACCCACATATAAGTGAGCCTGTGCAGTTCAAACTGGTGTTCATCAAGGCTCAACTCTTTTCCACCACTACCACCCCTTTTGTTTCCTGTCCTTTTACTTCTCCCCTCCCCTTTTAATACTTTATACTGAACTAATTTAATTTTAAGTCTTCCTATATTTTTCCTTACCAGACATTGCTCGGGTTACAAACATTCCTCCTTGTTTATTTAGCAACGACACATCTAGAGTTCCTCCGCCCAAGTCTATCACCAAGACATGAAAGACATCAACCTTGTGGAGACCATAGGCCATAGCTGCTGCTGTAGGTTCGTTTATTACTCTTAAGATCTTTAGTCCTGTGAGATTAGGTGGAGGAAGAATAATTCATGAGCAGACACTATTAAGAAATGCCTCACTCAATCTCATAGTTAATTAGTGCTTTCAATAACTTCAACTACACAGAGAAATAATGAGGAAGAATAGTCATAAACCCAATAAAATTAAGGAAAATGGGAAATACATGTTTTTTAAGCATGTCATTAAAGGTATTCTAAAAGATTAAACAAAGTAATAAAGGCCCAAACTCAGTGGAATACATCACTCAGTTCTATAATATTTAAAAAGTTTCTCACTCTTCTAATTTTTAATATATTACGTGGGAATATATAAGCAATAAAATTTTAATCATTAGTTACTATAACAAATTGCTGTGAGAATGAGATAAATTACTATGCTTCTTTAAAAAAACTTTCGAAAGATGAGAACACAGAAGGAATGAAGGGGGTTCTGCTAAATGAAGTAAGTGAGAAGGAGAAAGACAAATACTGGATGATTTCACTCATATGTGGAATATAGAAAGGGAGATAAAAAGAGAAGTGATGAAACTAAATCAAAACAAATCCTAGAACCATGTCTGCAGATTTGGGGCACTAGCGTGGCAGGCAGGGTGGAGACGGGAAGAAGGTAGCAGGGGGCCCAGTGGCATAGAGTAAAGGGCTATGGGTGATTGGATGGTGGGGGTGGTGTGGTAACATATATCAGAAGAGGTGTGAACCTATTCCCTGTATCACATATAGTGTTATAAAACAATGTTACCTCAATAAAGAAAAAAATGACTTTTTACTAAAAAGAAACACATGAATAAAATGACTAAAAAAAAATCTAGATGAGTTGCTCTTATTGCTACAACGTTAACTCTTTAAAAAGTACTGAAAAAGCAAGACCCACAAACGCAAACCTAACATATACAGCAAATCTCATTTTGAAGGTAATGTTAAATTGAAAGTGCATGTAAAAAAATCAGATTTCCTTGAGGACCATTCCTGCTTCAACGTAACTACCATAGTTAGGAAAGTAATGTGGAATTAGGTATTGGAATCATAAAAACTATCAAACTTTGAAGAATTTATTTAAATACTATGTCTTTCCCCTTAGTTTCTGACTTCATCACTTACTCTTCTCAGGTCATACTACCCACTTCTAACTTCTTAATTACCAATAAATTCCCATTTTATGGCTGCTACACTGGATGTGCTCTCTCCATGAAACATATTTCTTCCATGTATCTGCTTGGTTAACTACAAGAGTAGGCTCCTTCAAGAGTGCATAAATATCACTTTCTCAATAATGTCTACCCAACCATTGTCAGCCCCCCACTTCCTGATTACTACCAACAATCTTGCCGTCTTACCCTTTTTATAATAAGCAGGTTACTTTATGATATACAATGCATCAGGGTTCTGACCAGGGGTGATTTTGCCTCTCAGGAGACACCTGACACTGTCTGGAGACATATCTGATTGGGAGATGTCATAATGATCATTTGAAAACCGAGCCAAAATCCATTTAATTTACTACCATGCAATTTATTTAAGCACCAAGGTAAGTGGTTTTCAAAGTGATAAAACTGACTACAGAAGATTTTCAAGTTAAGTAAATTTTGAGAAAAATGCAACTCAGGCAAGGGTGTTATTACCTGCAAGGTTAGCAGCTTCAATTGTTGAATTTCTCTGTTTCAGATCAAATTCTGCTGGCACAGAAATCACAGCATTGACAACTGGCATTCCAAGGTATTCCTCTGCCATTTCCTTTAACTTTAACAAGAGTCTGGACCCAACATATTCGGGGGAAACAGTGATGGTCTCATTACTTGTCACAGAAAACTCTACCAATCCATTTTTGTTTAAAACCTAATAGAATTTGTCAAAAAAAGAGAAAAAGTTTGAGTTTGCAATGTATACACACATACACATATATAATAAACACATACTGGATTTTTTCAATAAAAACTTCCCCTTACATTTACAAGGTCATAAAATTAACTTCATGAAGATCAGAGGTTATTTCTGAAAAATTGTACTTTAAAAACTGTAAGTGAATCCACACCACAGTTTTCAAGAAAGGAGAATAATAAAAATTCATCACCATGCATCTAATTGGCAAATAGAAGACTCTCAATATATGTATTTATTAAATGAAAGACAAAATGAATGATAAAATATAAGGAAGAACAGTTGCTCTAACTTGTATCTCAGGATCCTTTTCTTTCCCTAAATTAACTTATTTCCAAAAATAATAAATACCAGAAAGAATGTTCTGGTGTATACTAACAAGAATTATTTTACTAACTCATTATGTTCTTATCTATGAATTAACTATCACTTACATTCTTGTGTCCAAGAAGACAAAACTTTACTATTCCTACTGATGTAGTTGTATATTTAAAAGATTACATTAGTTTTAAAAATAGTGTCCTACTTTCACCAACAGATTGCATTAATACCAGTAGTAGAATTAGTCTGTTTTAAGAAATTATAAGAATTTTTCTAGTCATTCTGGACTACATAATTAGTTTTCAATCATGAAAATGGTGACTGTCAAAAAAGTATTTCACTCGTCTGGGAAATGCAAGCAAGCTACACACATTATTATAATAAGGTCCAAAGACACCAGTACCATCGTAACACACATAAAAAAGAAACAACAAAAACTCATATCACTTAGAATTTTAAATAACTCTTAGTTGGAAACCAGCATAGAGGTTCCTCCAAAAATTAAAACTAGAACTAAGATATGATCCATCATTTCTTCTGGTAATATATTGGAAGGAAACAAAGACTATACAGAAGAGATATCTACACACCTGTGTTATAGCAACATTGCTTGTAAGAATAGTTAAGACGTAAAAACAACCTACAGGGCTTCCTTGGTGGTACAAGAGGTTAAGTCTCAGCATTATGAAACTATCAGCAGTCACTACAGTACAAATTTAATCCCTAGCCAGGGAGCTAATCCAAATGGCGCATCAGACCTCTCCTGTCTCTCCTGCTGCTCCCCTCAGCATATTTCAGAAGATTGGCCTGTTCTGCTCCCCACTCTGTCTCTGGTGAATCCTTTCACCTCCAACCCCCACACCTCTGGCCTGTACCCCAGCTCTTATATACATAAATAAATCTAAAAAAATAAAAGCAACCTAAGTGTCCACTGATAAGTGAATGAATAAAGGGATTATGGTATCTATACATATATATCTAATATCTTGTATAGATACCAAAAAAATACACACACTACATACACACACACACACAGAGGACTATTACTCATCCATGCAAATGAAGAATGCAATTTCTACTACATACATGGAACTTGAAGATATTACGCTTAGTGAAATAAGCTGTTCAGAGAAAGCAAATAGCTTGATTCACTTACATGTGAATCAGAAAGAAAAAAACAAAAACAAGAAACAAAAAAGTCACATACTTGTAGACCAGAGGTGGAGTAAATGAATGAAGGTGGTCATGTTTCCAGTTGTATTATAAATAAATTTAGGAAATTATCAGAGAAGTGTATAAAAATATGCATGGGCTATTCACTGAAACTCCAAAATTAGACAGTTTTGGGGAAAAAAGTAAGTACTTTGGCAAGAGACTAAATTCTGAGTTCTTATCACAAGGAAAAAAGCTGGTTTTCATAGCTATATGAGATGACAGATATTAAGCTTACTGTGGTAATCATAATATATGTCAATCAAGTCATTAACTTATACACCATACACTTTTATTTTGTTATATGTCAATTATTTAATATATAGGAGTCTAAGGAATAAACTAGAAAACAACAAAGAAATCATGGGGCAATTTTTTTTACTCCTCTGAAAGTGGATAAATCAATAATTTTTATGGATGCGTTATTTGGTAAGCAGCACAGATGCAGCTACCTATTTTAAAACCTATGCATTTAGAACACTTCTTAATTTATAAAGAAAAAGTTACATGAAATAAACATTTAATGTTTAACCATTAAATGTTCAAAACATGTAGCTTAACCTCAACCTGCATATATTAATACAAAAGCATTAGGAAAAAATATGCAAAGAAAGGGGATATAGAAGATGGTGGATGGACAGAAACCTTGAGTCACTGCTTGTCTCAGGGATACTGAGGATAAGTATCCAGAGGGAGCAGTAACATCTGGAATGGAGCTGGCGAAGGGAGGACCAGTGTTTTAGCAATGAGAGCTGAAACCATAAAAAGACTGAGAAACATAAGTCAGGAATGGTGCCAGTTCACGAGGAAGGATACAGGTCCTTCCCCAACCAGTCCCTACAGCATCAGGCTGTCCCACAGCACCAGCAGGAAGGAGAGTGCACCATTCACAGTGGCAGCATAGTCTGTTTGACAGTTCAATGAAGGACACCTAGGTGGCCAGGGACTGGGTTCAGCAGTGGGACCATCCATGACACACTTTCTGGGTTCCCAGTTTTGTCTTGAGTCCACCCTGGGGAGTTGTGAAAATTCCTATCCCTCCCTCCACCAGACCCTGTGCAACTTCTGCACCTAGAAAGAAACTGCAAGAGGCCACAGTGAGAAGACATAACTTTTCTGTGTGCAAGTTGGTCATTTAAGTCTTAAAAAATGTGCACACATTTCATTTCTCATGTCTACTTCTAGAACTCAAATTTAGGAAATTATCAGAGATGTGTATAAAGATATATGCACAAGGATATTGAGACTGAACAATTAAATAGGGGGACCAAACAGCATTCCATTCCAAACAACTATGAATAATACTTATGTAAACTTATTGTCTGTGCGACATTGTTGAGTTTCAAACGAGTCATACAACAGCATGCCTTGTATGATCTTTTTAAGTATATAAAATGTATATACTCACATAGAATATCCGTCCATACATCCATGCATGCATGCATCCATCCATCCACCACCTACCCACTCTACAAGGGTTTTATTAGCCTCTCTGTTACAATGAAAGACCTAAGTGGACATTCTGAGGATGGCAGAGCAAGAACACGGTAAGATCCTAAGTTCATAATAGTATTGCAGGGCCACTCACTTACTTACCCTGGAGCTGCTATAGGATTGCTTGTTATCTGAGATAACAAAACTTTGATACAGATTAAATGAAGATACAGATTTATTGGTTGAAATAAAACATTTTGTAACTGGAAGTCAAAGCATAAACTGAAACATTATATTGAACTAAAATTAAGTAAGAGTCCAGTTTTGTCACTTACCTTAAATGGGTATCTGCCAATTTCAGCCTCCAGTTCTTCTGGGGTAAAAATCTTGCCTATGAATCTTTTGGCATCATATATTGTATTCTGAGGATTTGAATCTGCCAGCTCTAAGCTTTCATACCCCACATAAACATCATTGTCAGTAAAGGACACCATGCTGGGTATGCTGACATGCCCATTTTCATCTGGAATAACCTTTACTTTTCCTGTGCCAGGAAAAAACACCCCAACTGAGCAGTAGGTGGTGCCAAGGTCAATGCCAATCACTTTAGGAGTAGGTAATGGTAAATACTGTTGTGCCAAATAACCAGCTAAAAGGAGAGTCAGAACAGCTGATCCTGAAATACAAGCAAATTAAAAGTTCTGTCTTATCAAAGTAGTACAATATGTCAAATTACAGCAAAGTCCCTTTAATACCACTTTTTGAAACAAGACTAAAATTACACATTCTCAAAATATTTTCTAGGCCTCCCTGGTGGCGCAATGGGTTAAGCACTGCACTATGAAGCAATCCGCAGCCTCTGCAGCAAAAGTTCCATCCCCGGCTGGCCACGGAGCAACCCACATGGTGCAGCAGATCTCTCCAGACTCGCCCGCTGCTCCCCTCAGCAGTGTGTTTCAGTCAGCCTGCCTGTTCTTTTTCCTGCTCTGTCTCTGGTGAATCCTCTCACCCCCTGCATCTCTGGCCTGTACCCCAGCTCTTGTATGCATAAATAAATAAATCTTAAAAAAATTTTCTTTTATAGCACCAATGATAACATTTCTTTAGACATCGTTCTTTATAATGTAATCTGGCTACAACACAATTAACAGGAAGTGTAGTTAGTTGTATGTGTACTTCATTCATGGTGAATAAAAGAATATGAAGCAAAATTATTTCAAAAAATAATTGTGTTGATGCTGGAGAAAAGCCATTCATTTACCTGGAGGGAAAGCTAGATCTAATCCAATTTCTTGATCATTTGGCATTTAGATTTTATTGCTTTTTAGAGGGTTTTCGTTCTTATTAAAAAAGAACTTCATAATTAAAATTCTCACAGCAAAACTTCTAGTATTGTCAGGCTCTTGACCTCCTTTTTTCTTCCAAAAGCATGGAATGGATAATGATTTTGAAAGCTGCCTAGCTATTCAACTTTATCACAGAACATAGTTAAATTTTCTGAACTTAAATATGAATTAAGGGCATATTTCTTATAGAGAAAATATTTAGGGAAGGAAAAGCACAGGCACGTATAACTGATGACAACATACATGGAAACTTCTAGAAAGGAGATTTTATTGAGTGTTGTATTACCTGAGCAAGGCATGGTTCCTACCAAACAGCTCCTCAACAGATATTAATTGATGGAAAAAAAATGAATCTTAACAATGCCATGCAGACTGTAACATAAGCGATCAAGAAGTCTGTCTCTTGGAATTCACAATTTATTAGTTATATGGTTTCAGGAGGCTGTGTTAAACACCTGTGTCCATCCCTGTTACATGACTCAAAACGTCAAATTGCAGGAGTCTATCTTACTAATTGTTAGCTCATCCTCGTCAACACATAACTCAAAGAAATTAAATCAAGAGGCAACCCCACTTTCCTCTCGTTCCTACGTGCAAAATTCAAAAACAATTCACCACCCGCTCTTCCGGGAGTGGAATTCCTACCCCCAATTGATGGAAAGAGCTTGGATCTCGCAAAATCCGGTACCCTAGGGGGACCCCTGACCCCCCAGGGGTCTACAGCCCCTGACACTGCTGCTGCTCCTCTCCCTCCACAAAGGGTATTGGAGATTCACGGGCTCGGAGACTCCTAAAGGCCTCAATTCAACCAATGATTCAAAACTGTCGTTCTGCTGGAAAGCGGATGCTCCCACGAAGTCCGCAGAGGGTAGCTGCAGCCCCCCCAGGCCTACTCCAGCTCCGGCCCTCCTGGAGGCGACCCCCAGCCCGGCGCCCCAAACAACCAGAAACTGCTTCTAAGTCACCTTTACTGCGCCCTTCCACCTAGCCAACTGGACTCGGGAGGTGCGACAACCGCCCCGTCCAATCCCGCCATCCCAAACCGCTCCGGCGCCCACAACTGCCACCGGGACCCCCCCCCCATCACTGACCTAAGATCGTCATCTCTCCGGCCATCACAGTCCTGCCAAAGAGACTTGGGATGACTGTACCCGACGCGAGGCACCGCCCCCACGCCGCCCGGCGGCCCCGCGCGTTCCTGGGAAATGTAGTTCTTTTTCTTTGATGAAGGCGGAAAAGTTACATTTCCGGCCCGAGCCAGGACTTCATGTACCATGATGTCGCGGGCCCGAGAGTCTCCATTCAACGGCTATCCGTGACGACTGAGACGCTCTCCTACGCACCGGCTGCCGAGCCAATTAGGCCGAGGAAAAGGGCCAAGACGAGCAGCTGGAGCTTATAACCAAACCTAAGGCGCTGAGAGCCAACAGGAGGTAAAAACAATCTCTTTAGCGCCGCCTACGCATTGCATTCTGGGAAGTGTAGTTCGGCTTACTTTCATTGATGGCGGGAGAGTGAGGACTGTTAGGTCATTGGTTTTTATAAGACCTGGCTCTAAGCAGGTCCGAGTTCACGCCTTTATTCTTTTGTCCTCCCTGCTTTGTAAAGCATATTCCTTTGTTTGGGGTCTAGACTTGAGCTGAGATTTCTCTATCACTCCCACCTGCATCTCTGCCCAATATACCTTAGACGTATCTCTGGTGAAGTGTGGATACAAAAGAGGCTGGGTTGCAGGTCCCTGAAGCTCCAACAAGATTCTCAGCCTGCTGCTTTTGTTTAGAAATCAAAGAATGCCAAGTCTTTAGTCAATGCGATCAACCCAGGACAGCAGTGACACGTATTCTCTATTGGTAGCACTGAAGTGGACCATTGAAAACAAAAAGAACATAACGTGTTAGTTTTCTCTTGTGTTGACTTTTAAGTGACAAGAGTTACTTTCAGGACAAGTCCTATAACATGAAATGGTTGTTTTGGACGTTTGTGAAACGTGTTTCAGGATATATCTGTTGTAGGCCAATAGTGCTTGCTCCTTGGTCACTGCTTACTTAGTGGTTCCTTCAGAGGGTATTTTGTCTGTTAATTGCTCTTAATATTCATGAGTATTGAGATCCTGGAGAACTGAAGTCCACCTCCTAACCTTAGATGTAAACAACTCCTTCTGATGATAGGTCAGTTTGTTGGGAAGAGTAAACTGCCACTGTCTTTCTAGCTGATTTAAAAATATATTTGAAAATGTTGATTGTTACTGAAGTTGAATTATGATTAATGGGCCTAATTATAAGTCTCTCTCTACTTTTGTATTTTCTTAGAATTTTTCACAAAGATAAAAAATGTCTATAATGAGTGCTCTTCAGTACAGTTCCCTTATTTCCAATACTTACTCAAACACTCAGTTCATGAATTTTATTATGTATGTGTTCATTTTAACAGGAATTTATTGAGCTCTTAACTACATGCTAAACATGGTGGTAGCCACTGGTAATATCCAGGAGAGACAGAGGACAAACATACAAGGATAATTTATTATGGTATAGATCATGTTTGCAATATTGACACGAGAAAGAAACTAAACAGTTTCTTTGAATAAACAGTTAAAGTTTTGCCTTGAAAAGAAAGCTTAAAGGAAGAGAATATGTCTAAGCAGTATTTTGAAGAATAAAATGGAGTCAGTAGGGTAGTTAATGGGATAGTATAAAACAGTGGGCTGGAGGTGTTTCAGGAAGAGGGAACTGAATTACCAAGAGCATCAATCTCTAGATTAGAGCAGCTGCTTCATAAAGCATGAAGTAGAAATCTGAAAGACAGGATTAAAGAGGCAAACTAAATCAAGAGGATTAGTCATTTGGTTCAGGAAGTACTGATTGCTGTTTTCTCTGCAGACACTGGTTATTGCCTTTCACTGTGCCACTCACCCATTTCTCCTTCCTAATAGGATCCTGATTTGTTCAAGAAGTAGGTACAGATTATAGGATCTCAAAGTGGAAGGCTTTAACCTAGGGAAGGAATTAAATGGCAACTAGACAAATTGTGTGAATTTTCTATTTGCTGCCGTAACAAATTACCACAAATTTATTGTCTTTAAACAGCACAAATTGTCTTATAATTCTGTGGGTCACAAATCTGGAGCAGGTCTCTTTGGATTAAATCAAGTCAGCAGGACTTGTGGTAAACTGAAGCCTGCAATTTGAGTTGCTGGCAGGATTAATTTCCTTATCATTGTCAGATCAAGGTCCCCATTTTTCTTGCTAGCTGTAAACTGAGGGCCATTGCCAGCTACTAGAAATCATCCTGAACCAAGGCTCAGGGACTCTTTCCCTCTATCTTCAAGGCCAACAATAATGGGTCAGTTCTTCTCAAAAGACATTCACTTATGTGATTTTTTTTCATATATACTCACTATTTGGTCATTTTTTTCTGTTTTTCTTAGATACTTCTTATGAATATCCACATCAAAGCTCTCAATTATATGTCATAGTAATTTTTTTCATGATACCATTTGTTTCTATTTTCTTTATGCCATACTTTGTCATGTTGAAGTTTTATTTATTTATTTAAAAAAAAGATTTATTTATTTATACAAGCACTGGGTAGAGTCAGAAGCTCAGGAGGGTGAGAGAATTCACCAGAGCCAGAGCGGGGAGCAGAGCAGGCAGAAGGACCAAAGTACACTGCTGAGGGGAGCAGCGTGCGGCAGGAGGGGTCTGCACGCCATGAGGGACCCTCCTCCTGTGGCTGGGGAGCAGCCGGGATCGAACCAGCATTGCAGAAGCTGCTGGCAGCTTCGCAAGCCAGCGCACAACCGCTGCGCCACCGGGGAGGCCCCATGTTGGGGTTTTAAATTTTTATATAGTCAACTCTCTTCTTTTATGGCTTCTCGCGTTGTTGTCTCAGGCTTTAAAAGAACTTCACAAACTAAGATTTGAACACTAGTCTCACATTTTGTTCTTACATATTTTTTAAATATTCAAATTGTAGAAGTTAGAAGATAACAGAAATTTATTATATGTGTGATATTGATTTTCAATTCTTTTCCAATCTCTTAGACATACAAGTAATTTAAAAAATAATATTTACTGAATAAATTATTCTTTTCAGCTGGTTTGAAATGCTCCATTTACCATATACAAAATTTTCACATGCACATTGGTCTTTTGCTTAATTACTGTGTTTCATTAATCTGATTATCAAGATCAGTTGCATAGTGTTTTAATCACTGAAACTTTATCTACATATTTATATCTGAGTGGACAAATATATACTTATTCTTCATTCCAGTAATTTCCTATCCGTTTTCATTGACTTACTTTTCCACATGAAGTTAACTATCAACTTAGTTTTTACATGGACTTACCAATCAACTTAGTTCCCTTTCCTACAAAATAATCCTATTAGGGTTATAATTTAAGATTTATTTTTATTTATGCATACAAGAACTGGGGTGTAGGCCAGAAATGTGGGGTATGAGAGGATTCATCAGAGACAGTGGGGAGCACAACAGACGGATCTACTGAAATACTCTGCTGAGGGGAGCAGCAGGTGAGATGGGAGATGTCTGCTGCGCCATATGGGCTTGTTACCTAGCTGGGGATCAAACTCATGCTACAGTGGCTGGCAATAGCTTGATAACGCTGAGACTTTAACCCTTGGGCCACCAGGGAGACCCCCTATTAGGATATTGATTGACTAATTCTGTGTATTGTTTTAAGAAGTACTGTTATCTTCACTTGAGATTTCCCATGTAAGAACAGTATATATTTATGCATTTGTTTTCCAGAAGTCAAGTTTCATATATCAAAGTCAGTTGTTTTTCTGTATAATTAACAAGTGGAATTTGAAATTGAAAATACTATACTATTTATGTTAACTTACAAACTAAGAAATATTTTGGTATAAGTCTAATAATAAATGTATAAGATCTCTATGAAAAAATTTAATGGACAAATAAATAAATAGATATTTTAGGAAGTATAGGAAGTATACTTATATATACTTAAGTATAGGATATGTATAGGAAGTCTCAGTGTTGTCAAGATATCAATTCTTCCAAACTTGATCTGTAAATTCAGTGTAATCCCAGTCTAAATCCCCAAATGTTATTTTGTGAATATCAACAAACTGATTATATATTTTATACAGAGAGGCAGATGACTCAAAATGGCCAACACAATGTTGAAAGAGGAACTGACACTATCAACTTCATGACTTATAATAAGGCTATAATAAAGATAGTGTGGTATTGGTAAAAAACAAACACAAACAAACAAACAAACAAACAAGCAAACATACAAAGCAGACAAATGGTTCAGTGGAACAGAATGAGCTTAGAAAAATGCCCAAAGAAATTTAATCAACTAATCTGTGGTAGAAGAGTAAAATCAGTGTGAAACAGGGTAATAGCAGTGTTGCAAAGATCAGTGCCAAGGTAGAGGACTGATCACCTGCTTATGGATTCTCATCCATGCTTTTAATTGCAAGACCACGCAGGTTTAGGGGAAAAACATGGAGTTTAGTTAGAAACAGGGGAAACAAAGTTTCTAAGATCTCAATTGACCAGCTCTCTCACCCCAGATGGTGTTGACAAAAGGCTGCTTATTCAAGATGGAACTGTCCCTTCATTGAGGGCCTCCAGCTATACTTGCTAGGGTTGAGGCATAGGTAAAGCAACACATCCCACTGCTCAAGCATTGGGAAAGAGCTGGTTTTGCCCTGTGGTATGTGCCATGGAGATCTGGTGCAAGATAGTCTTTTCAGGAAATGGTAATGAAACAACTTAACATCCACATGCAAAAAATGAATGTAGACACAAACTTTATATTTTTCACAAAAATTAACCCTAAATTCAGCATAGTCCCAAATGTAAAACACAAAACTATAAAACACCTCGAAGATATCACAGGAGAAAGCCTAGGTGACCAATGTTTATGATAAAAATTAGTTGATAAACTGGATGGACTTCAATAAAATTAAGAGCTGTTCTATGAAAGACAACACCAAGAGAATTAGAAGATAAGGCACAGACTAGGAAAAAATATTTGCAAAAGACACAACTGATGAAAGATTGTTATCCAAAAATACACAAAGAACTCTTTTTTTTTTTTTAAGATTTATTTGCTTATTTATTTATACAAGCACTGGGTACAGTCAGAAGCACGGGAGGGCGAGAGAATTCACCAGAGCCAGAGCAGGGAGCAGAACAGGCAGAAGGACCGAAGTACCCTGCTGAGGGGAGCAGCGGGCGGCAGGAGAGGTCTGCGCGCCATGCGAGATCCTCCTCCTGTGGCCGGGGAGCAGCCGGGGATCGAACCGGCGCTGCAAAGGCTGCGGGCAGCTTCGCAACCCAGCGCGCAACCGCGGAGGCCCACAAAGAATTCTTAAAACTTAACAGTAAGAGGGACCTCCCTGGTGGTGCAAGAGGTTAAGCACCCACTATGAAGCAACCCGCAGCCTCTGCAGTGCCAGTTTGACAGCCTGCCTGCCAGGGAGCATCACACATGGCGCAGCAGACCTCTCCTGACTCGCCTGCTGCTCCCCTCATCAGTGTATTTCAGTCAGTCTGCCTGTTCTGTTCACCACTCTGTCTCTGGTGAATCCTCTCACCCCCACATCTCTGGCCTGTACCTGAGCTCTTGTCTGCGTAAATAAATAAATCTTTAAAAAAAGCCCCCCAAAAACCTTTCATTAAAAAAAAAACTAAACTAAACAATAAGAAAACAACCAATGAGATTAGCAAAGGGGCGAAAACCTTCAGTACAGCTCAACAAAGAAGATATGCAGATGTCAAATAATATGAGAAGATGCTTCACATCATAGGTCATCAGGAAAATGCACATTAACATAACCATTAGATGCCATGACACAACTATTAGAATGGCCAACATTAGGAACATTGATGACACCAAATGCTGGTGAGGATGTGAATCAATAGAAACTCTCATTTGTTGCTAACAAGAATGCAAAATGCAGTTACTTTGGAAGATAGTTTGGCCATTTTTAACAAAACTGAAGATATTCTTACTGTATGACACAGCAATCACACTCATATTTACTAAAAGGTGCTGAAAATTTATGTACATGATGAAATTTGAATGTGGATGTTTATAGCAGCTTTATTGATAATTGACAAAACTTGAAAGCAATCAAGATGTCCTTTTCAGTAGATGAATGTATAAACTGTGGCACAACCCAACAATGGAGTTATTATATAAAACTAAAGGAAAAGACCTTATTTATTTTATTATTTATTTTAAAAGATTTATTTATTTATGCATACAAGAACTGGGGTACAGGCCAGAGGTGTGGGGGGTGAGAGGATTCATCAGAGACAGGGTGGGGAACAGAATAGGCAGACTGACTGAAGTACACTGCTGAGGGGAGCAGCTGGTGAGTCAGGAGAGGTCTGCTGCACCATGTGGGTATCTTCTTGGCCAGCCAGGATAAAAATTGTGCTGCAGTGGCTGTGAACAACTTCATAGGTTGGGTCTTAACCCCTTGCGCCACCAGGGAGATCCTAAAAGAACTTTTAAGCCATTAAAAAGGGATGGTGGCCCCTTTAATGCATATTAATAAGTGAAAGCAGTCGTTCTTAAAAAGTTATACACTATATAATTCAAATTATATGTCATTTTGAAAAAGACAAAACTATGGAGATTAAAAAAAAAAGCAGTGATTGCCAGGGGTTGCTCTGGTGGGGAGTGATGGGTAGGCAGAGCAGAGAGGATTTTTAGGGCAGTGGAAATACTCTGTAAATATTATACAGTAACAATGAACACATCTCATACATTTGTCCAAGTCCATACAACCTAAAATGCCAAAAGTAAAGTCAAAAGTAAACTGGATTTTGAGTGATCATGAGGTACCAGTAAAAGTTCATCACTTGCAACAAATGTATGGCTCTGGTGGGAGTTGTTGCTAATGGAGGCGCTTAAATGTGTGGGAGAGGAAATGTGTGGGAGATCTCTGTGTCTTCCCTATAATTTTGCTGTGAACTTAAAATAGAATAAAGTCATTATTTAAAACAAAATCTTACGAGATGATCCACGTTGATCAGGAAAACGGATCTGGGATCACTTTAGTCCTATCCAAAGCTGCCTGGCAAAATTCATCTCCCCAATCTTGTCACTGAACCTGGATTTGAATGATTATCTAGGCATTTGCCCGCAGGTCATTTCTGCTTGCTTTGGCTTCTTTTTTGACTTTCCTTTTGAATTTCAGCACCTTTTTTTTTTATGGTTCCTTAGATATTTTCCTCAAATTCTCATGAGCCCAGTGTGCAAAAAGAATAAAGTTTAATGGAAGCTTTTTTATTTTTTCTAGTGAGAGGTCTCTTTAAGATATGAAATTCAGAAGTGAAAATCCTCCAGATTTCTTATGTTGCAACCTAGAACTCTGAGCCAAGAATGTCATATTTTGAATTGACGGATGACTTCTGAAATAGCCTTTTTTTACTTGTGAGTTAGGGTCAATGAGAGAGACCAAATACCTTAACTTCTGCCATTAAAATCAAATGACTTGGATCCATTTCCTCTTTCTTTATTGTACATTATTACTAAAGTTGGAAATAACTGTACATCTAGATAGCTGACAGTCCTTAACCTTCTTTCTCTTACTTCAAAACTATAAACCAAAGATTATTTGCTCTCCAAATAGGTATATACTAATTAATAACACTGAAAAGTCATGCCAAAATGAGAAGTCAAAAAAATCTGTGTTAATAATTTATTGCAAGAATTAAAATGAAGGCCATAACATAGATATTTCTGAATTTTACCCCTCAAATTAAGTAGCATCCAGAAGAAAAAAGCAAAAAAAAAAACTAGAAGATTATTATGTTCTTATTTGTTATTCGATGTCAGGTTTCATTATGACTCTAGGATATTTCAAATTAATTTTGAAATTATGAATTGGAACTCTGCCACTTGAGTTCTTAGCCAGACCTTGCTATCAATACACATGCTTTTCATGATCACTGCAGCAGTAGTCCACTAACATTTTGGCATGCTGTAATTCGGATGTAGTTTGAAGTGGCCTTTAACTTTGACATTTAATTTTATGAAAATGAAGCAGGGGCAGGAATCATTTTAATGTCTCAAGTTGTGAGACAGGTAGGAGCATGCAGAGATCACAAGCTTTGCAGCAAGACAGACTTGACTGCATATCTCATACACATTCTAGTGACGTTTCTCCTGACCCTTGAGCCTCAAACAATCCACCTGGCAAAGTGGATATCACAATCCCTTCTTTGTAAGGGTGTTTAAGAAGTGAGATGATATGTATTTTCTGCCTGGCAAATGATAGTCATTCATTAGTAGTAGTATATATTATAATCAGTATATTCTTAATAAAGTCTTATATAATTCCTTGTAAACCTCATGCTTTTTCCTAAGTAGATAAGAAAAGCATGTTAATTATTCTCTTAAGCACTGTTTATCCCTCAATCAGGGAGTGGAATAAGAGAAGTAAAAAGGGTAGGTATGGGATATCATTTAGTAAGTTGCTCATCAGTATGAATCAAATTTATTGCTTTACTTTCTTCTTCATTCATTCATTATTGGCATGGACACCAAGTAAATAATTTAACCATCATATAGGATGTATGAAGTTATATATGAATTGCTTTTCCTGTAGTTGAAGTTTGAATCCAAATAGTATTAGCAAGTAATTCAAGTGGAGCCAATCTATTTTAGACCACTTATGGTGAAGGTTGCTGCCAAACTAATCATCCCTAAACAGTGAATTTATCAAGTCACTCTCTTTGAATTTATCAAAACTCATTTTTCTTATATCCTGATGCAGCAAATCTCAAGTTTCTGCCAAGCTTTTAAGTATCTCCCCACGGTGGTCCCACATTCTATATTTCAAGTCAAACATTTCTTACTATTTCCTCACTCCACTCTTTGTTTAGGGAGACTTACTCCCTGCCCAAGAACAAGTTCTTAACAGGCTTTGTCCCTTCTGATTAATAATGTTGTTCCCTTTGCCTGAAATAACTTGGACTAAGAGTTGGCCTACTGAAATCTAGCCCAATATTTATTTGCCCATTCAGTGTTCTTTCTACTATGAACATTTCCCTAACTATTGCTTAGCTTCCTCTCATGTAGGAACTTTCTTTTTTTAAAGATTTTATTTATTATTATTATTTTTTTAAGATTTATTTATTTACACAAGCACTGGGTACAGTCAGAAGCGTGGGAGGGTGAGAGAATTCACCAGAGCCAGAGCAGGAGCAGAACAGGCAGACTGACGAAGTACACTGCTGAGGGGAGCAGCAGGCAGCAGGAGAAGTCTGCGCACCATGTGGGACCCTCGCCTGGTGGCCGGGGATCGAACTGGCGCTGCAGGGGCTGTGGGCAGCTTCGCAGCCTAGTGCTTAACTGCTGCGCCACCGGGGAGGCCCTCATGTAGGAATTTTTACCTGACTTTGGGCCATTACCACCTACTTTAGCTCATAATTAAATGCTGACTTTAATTGTACACTATTCTTTCATATGAAATAAAGTCATTTATTCACTTAGAATACAGAATCCTTGAAAATAGATTGTCTTGCAATATGGTTTCTTTTATAACCCTAGCAATAGTACTGAACATAACCTGTAATAAATGTTAATTGATGGCTAATTGATTATAAATGGCACTTTTGATATTTGCCCACATTGTAAATTTTGTCATGTACATTATGCTGTATGAATTTATGATACATGAAATTTTAGATTCCTATTATAATTCTTGGTTTTTGAAATATTTTTTAAATCTGTGTTTTCAAAGCATGAAAATGAGGGTGTTAAAATTATGTTTTGCTTGACAAAAGTGATTTTATTCATAGTATCTTAATTTATCTGATTTAGGAAAAGGATATAGCCTCACTCTTAGTTCTCTTAGGAATGGGAGTCCCAACTTAGCCATAATCAGCTAATTCATCTTTATGTCTGAAGTCTTCTAAGTTTTGATTTAGTTGATATGGACACACCCATATCTTGAGAATTTTATGTGAGAAAATAAACCAGTTTCTTTTACTGGTTTATGATATTACTAGATAAATATTTTAATATTTCTATATAATCATAACTTACATTAATTTTCTAAGACAAAATCCTAAACTAGTATATTAAATATATGTTTTAATATTTTTATCTTTGTCATTAGCCATGTTATAATGTATTTTCAAAAAAACAAAGTTATTTTTTCTGGTAGAGTTGTGTGACACACTTCAGTCTAACTTTTGTAGCAAATTACATTGTACAAAACAAGTTTAATTATATTCAACAGGCATTAGCAAAGTTGTTAGAATGATTTTCACTCAGACTTAAAGTGAAATATACACTCCATTGATTTAATTATTATCTTTTTAGAATGAGTATCATCATATTCATGGTGTGATTTCTTTTAGTGGTTTAGAGGAACAGGATACAGAAGGAAAGAATAAATGTATTTTGAGGCTTTGAACAAAGAATTGCATAATGACCAGTAGGTGTCTCTGTCAGACAATATAGTTGAGATTCTAGCACCTTTTTGAACATTAACCCTATTTTACATCTAACTAAATTCTTTTCAATCTTTGCATTTAAATATCCTTTTTCCATTCCAAGAGAAGCAGTCCTTACTCTTTTTTTAATCATTAATCATGACTCTGTTTTTATTTTCCTTAAAATACTATGTCCAATATTATATTTTAGTGCCTGACTTCTACCTATTTTCTCTAAATTGATCTTGTATTTTTTAGAATATGGGCTGGATTAAGATTGTCAGAATCTTAAGCATTAAAAAGATTGTGATAGCACTTCTGCATATATACTATTAAATCAAAGCATAGTACTCTGTACAGCAATGGTAAGAAAGTTTCACATAGTGTTTTTTTTTAAATTCATGTAAAAGTAAAATAATAACCACAGAAATGTGGCAACATTTTCTAAATATATCAAATGTATTTTCTTCTTAAATTTTTAGGAAAAGAAAACCCTGATAATCCTATTTGAAAGGTTCTAAGTTTGCTTTTTGTATCATCTATCACTGTGTAAAAGAGAGGACTGAAATCAAACCCAGAGTTATGCAAAATGCTCCTGCCAAGAATGTAAACCATAGACCAGGCATATAGGAGTAGATAAAGAAGACCAAGGGGATGAGAGCTGAGTGAGGAGTAAATGAGTGCACAGAGACTTTGTCAGTGGGAGTGTCATGCTTTCCAATAGAATCTAACATTATTATGTGCTCAACTTTTTATGTGTTCTACCATCTCTCCTCGACGTATCTCTAATCTCATACTAAAATGAATAAACTGAGGCTCAGGTAAGCTGCAAAAATTTATACTCTCAAGAAATCAGTCAACTAGTATTCTTAACCTCTATACTATATATTTATTTTTATTTTATTTTATTTTATTTTTTTTTATAGAGGCATGCTTTATTTATTTGTTTGCTGGTTTGTTTGTTTGTTTTGTTTATACATGCACTGGGTACAGTCAGAAGCGCGGGAGGGTGAGAGAATTCACCAGAGCCAGAGCGGGGAGCAGAGCAGGCAGAAGGACCGAAGTACACTGCTGAGGGGAGCAGCGGGCGGCAGGAGAGGTCTGCGCGCCATGTGGGACCCTCCTCTGGTGGCCGGGGAGCAGCCGGGGATCGAACCGGCGCCGCAGAGGCCGCGCGCAGCTTCGCAACCCAGCGCTCAACCGCTGCGCCACCGGGGAGGCCCTATATACTATATATTTAGAAGACAATTTGGTACTCAATTTTCTTAATTAAAATTGTGTATACTCTAGCTTAGTATCTTGATCATGTAAAGAAATAATAATGGATAAATATGAAATATATCTGTAATATTTTTACTAGAGACTTATAATATTGAAAATCTTAGTTGGTGTGGCAGAATCAGATTGATTAATTTTCACAAAACTTTGTTAAAAGTCTCTTTGGGTGGCTCCAGAAGAATGGGCAGCTGATTCAACAAGCATAAAATTATCAAGAGAAAGGGGCAATAAGCAAAGTGATTGTCCTGTAACTGGCAACACTGGTCTAAATGCCCTCGTATCTCTAATAAACATTACCCTTGTTGGGATGAACATCTTCTAACATTTCCTTCTTGTACTTACTTAAAAGGTTCTAAGTCCCAGAACAAGGCCTCCAACTGGCCAAATTAAGGTTACATGTCAACATATGGTGGTTGAACTACAGGAGAAAGAATTTATTTCCTTTATTTTGTATAGTAGAAGGCAGACTCAGAATTCCCACCCCCCACCTCCAGATTTAAAACAATGGGAAATAGCTATTTTCTTTGTTGGAAATTAGGGTGCCACTGGGGAGAGGGAATGAAGCTAAGATAAAAAATAAGGGGACAAATGACACTAGACCATTTTAAAACTGAAGTATCCAGCAACAGGAGATTAATGTATTAATTATGTTATGCCACATCAATCTAATAGAATACAAATAAAAATTAAAAATGTTGTTAGAGAAGACTATTCTTGATGTTGAAAGATGATCATGATATATTGTTAAATTAAAATAAAAGCAGTATATAATGTATGAATCTTTTCATGTAAATATACATAGTCCCAAATATGCATTCCTTTTGTGGACTTAAGAAGCACTAATTCTTAGTGGAACTAAGTATTTTCCGAAATGTGCCTGACAGCTTTTCAGCTTTTTCTTCTTGGCAGTTGTTCTTTGCTTTCTCATGACCTTTTTAGTAGGTCTTCCATCACTTATCAGTTCCAGTGAATCTTTGAGGAAGAGCAGAGTGGTGGTGGTGGTGATGGTGGTGAGTGTGTGTATGAGAAAGAGCAAACGAAGAGAGAGAGATCTAGAATTATAACTTTTCCTCCCCTTTGTTATTTCTTTTGTGTAAATGTGTCTGTGTTTTGAAATCATTTGAGAATCATTGAGTAAGAATGATCATCACTTGATTTGATAATTGGAATATTTGAGTGGTTCTAATCTCTTTGCTTACTTTATGAATTTACATTACTTTCTCTGCGAGGGAGATGCAATCATACTGTTTTTTGAACTTACAGTAACACTGAGAAAAATGAGGAACATTTATAAAATATGTTGTTTTTTAAGGCAAATTTAATTACAAAAGCATTAGATAGTAATAATAAATTGCCATTTATAAAGATCACAAATTTTCCAGCATCTAATTTATAGCTGATTTTTTTGACATATGTTTGGTATTGAAATTACATCTGAAAATAACTTGAGACACTGACAATGCATGTGGGATTATGCTAGTGTTTCTTGAGTGGTTTCTAAGATAGTCCAAACTACTGACACCATAACACTGCTGTGTCTTCATCTGCATATCATGCCCACTTGTGCTCTCATGTGACTGGTATGTGTCTTAATGTCTGAGATTAGTGTAAAGAATTATTTGTTTGCTATAAGTGTAATTTTGAGCCTTCTTGGTCCTGCTGGTCAGCTGAAAATGATCTAATTTACACAAACTTCCTTAGTACACCAGAAGTTGTTCTGAAAGTCACAGTTTAGCGTATTTGGAACTTACTGTACAGCGCTAATGAAGTCAGGAAGATAAGCTTTGTAGGCCAGTTAACTTTGTTGTGTTCCTAGACCAAGTGCCTTCATTTCATAGAAACATTTGTCAGATATGTATTGCAGGAGAACTGGGCTGAAGTTTGCCAATGGATTAGTGGAAATCTAGTAACTATAATAGAAAATGAAATCAAGATTCATATTATCTTCCTTATGTGAAGCTCAAAGCATTTTATGAAACAAACTACTCAATTTTGTTTCGATTTTGAAAGAATAATCTTTTTCTTGCAAAATGCAGTGTTGGCAAAGACATGGCAATTTAAGCAATATACTAAGTTGTTAGAGCACTTTAGAAGTTATTTAAGAATCAAAAATCTAGTATTGACGGGAGCCTTATTTGGGCCATGTATTCCTTTGTCTGCAGAAAGCCAAGACAGGAAGGTCCCAGAAAATTTGCTCTCTCCTCCTTTAAAATTCTCATTTGTTACATTCCCTAATCATACCTTCCAGGAAAATAAAAGCATGTTACTGTTTTGAAATATTGTATCTAAAATAATGAAAGGAAAGTGAGATTGATGTTCACTCCTTTTACATGTATTCTTTCTATAGTATTTTTATCTTATTAGAAAAGTGGTATGTTCTGGGAACATGATAAAATGAAATCATAGAACATATATCATGTTGCACACTTGAAAGCAATTAAATAGGTCAAACAGGGCATAAACCAACAGTGTATAACCTCTATGTTTCTATCATGTACATAAATTAATATGTATTACATGAAAATGAGTCAAATATTTGTATCACTTAGAGTGTGAAGACAATAACTAGGAGAAAACATATTTTGCAAAGTATTTTATAAACATTATAAATGATTTCTCCAATTTCTTATTTTTTGCCTCCACGTGGAATTCACTTCCAAAGTTATGATACTCTATATTCTAATGTGGAAAAGGGAAATTAATAGGCCTACCTTTAATATTTCCATATGCAACAGTTAAATTAAACTGGATGCTTCCATCAGGATGCCTGATGAAAACAAGTATATGATTATCTTTCTACCACAAACCTATGGATAAAATACATTATTTTTATTTTTTTTATTTTTTATTTTTTAAAGATTGATTTATTTATTTATACAAGCACTGGTTACAGTCAGAGGTGGGGGAGGGTGAGAGAATTCACCAGAGACAGAGCGGAGAGCAGAGCAGGCAGAGTGACGAAGTACACTCTGAGGGGAGCAGCAGGCGGCAGGAGAGGTCTGCGCACCATGTGGGACCCTCACCCGGCGGCCGGGGATTGAACCAGCGCTGCAGAGGCTGCAGGCAGCTTCGCAACCCAGCGCTCAACCGCTGCGCCACCGGGGAGGCCCAAAATACATTATTTTGAAATGCACAGATGAGTTCAAAAGAAGAAAGGAAAATGATGAGGTGTCAAGGATGAAGAGACAATTAATTACTGGAGTTCTAGGTGCATGAATTTATCATACAGTTTATGGAAGTCTCTGTGCTGGTCACCAAGGAGTTTCATTTTAAGACTCATGCAGGGGTGAATGTGAAGCCTAGCATCTAACAGACTTTTGGAGCCAGGATCAATACACACGCCAAGATCTTTGAGGAGTTATGCTATTGTGAGAAATAGGGAAAAAGCCATCTTGGGCAACAGGGAACTTTATTTATCTGGAACTTGTGTGAAAATCAAAGTGAATTATACAATAGTAATCTTTTTCAGAATTCCTAGTTCTGCATCATTTACGAGGCTAAATTTATACTTTATTGCTGACCCTGAAACACTAAATTAATTTTCAAATTACAAAATTAACATAAAAATTAGTCTCAGACAAGGGATACTCTGGATTCCTTGTAGAAGCCTTTGCAAAATCATACTGGAAATAGACTACATAATACAGGTTGCTTAAGCATCAAACAAAAATAGCAAAACATAAGAGTACATTGCACAAGAGTAGAATCTACAGAACTTTTAATAATAGAATAATTTAAAAACATTATAAAATGTGGTTTTTAAGACATTAAAAAAAGTATATGTGTAATAAAAACAAGCAGAGCAAAGGAACAGACAACACCCACCCAAAACAAACCCAAGAAATCTTACTGTAGAATTGAGGTTACTAAAGGGAAAGTGGGAGATTGGTGGCAGGGGGCTGGATAGTCTACAGTGGTGGATTACTGGTTTTGACAGTCATGATATAACATACATTTGTAGAAACTGAAGTAAGAAGGAAATGCCATTTTTAAATACATTAAAAAAATACCAAATGAAACTATGAGGATGCTTTTCTTGTTTCTAAGAACAGATAAGGAAAGGGCCTCCCCCGTGGTGCAGCGGTTGAGCGCTGGGTTGCGAAGCTGCCCGCGGCCTCTGCGGCGCCGGTTCGATCCCCGGTTGCCCCCCGGCCACAGGAGGAGGGTCCCACATGGCGCGCAGACCTCTCCTGCCGCCCGCTGCTCCCCTCAGCAGTGTCCTTCGGTCCTTCTGCCTGCTCTGCTCCCCGCTCTGGCTCTGGTGAATTCTCTCACCCTCCCGCTCTTCTGACTGTACCCAGTGCATGTATAAACAAAATCAAACAAATAAAATAAATAAATAAAAAACATGCCTCTATTAAAAAAAAAAGTTTAAAAAAAAAGAACAGATAAGGAAAAAGAAACAATATCAGAAAATATATAACAGTGTTGAACTTGTATACACTAAGAATATAACCTCAAAGTGTCTGTATTTATGTCTGTTTTTATTTTAAATGTAATTAGGAATTTTGACCCCCCCCTTTAAAGTTTCACCAGAATTAAACCAGTGATATATTAGTAAGACTGTTGGAGACTTGAACATTTTAATTAACCCTCCTTAACCCACGGACTTTTGAAGAACCTTGTAACCAATATTTGTAAAGTGCATGTTCTTTTAAAGAACACATGGAAAGTATTAAAATTAATTATATTCTCAGCCTGAATACCTTTCAAAGATACAAAGTTTAAATCAGTGTTGTGCAGATAGCATTCCCTGACCAAGGAAATAAAAAATAAAATAAAGTACAAAAATATAACTAAATTCTTTATATATTAGGGCATATAGAGAATACATTCCTAAAGAATTGTTGGGTGAAAGTAGAAATCAAAATATAAGTTCGAAAATACTTAATTTGGATAACCGTGACCATGTTATTGAACAAAACTTACTAAGTACTGCTTAAACAATAATAAAGGAAATATAGACCTTTAAATTCATTTGGAAAGATAAAATGATTGAGAAAAGTTAAAGAAAAAAGAGAATATAATAAAGATCAGAAAATTAGTAAAATGAAATAGAAAAAAAATGAACAATAAAGATCACAAAAAGTCATCTTGATTTCACAAATCCATGTAGTTCTTATTTTCTTTTTTTTTTTTAAAACACATTGTGGGTTTTTTTTTTTTAAGATTTATTTATTTATTTTATTTATACAAGCACTGGGTACAGTCAGAATCGCGGGAGGGTGAGAGAATTCACCAGAGCCAGAGCAGGGAGCAGAGCAGGAGACTGACAAGCACACTGCTGAGGGGAGCAGTGGGCGGCAGGAGAGGTCTGCGCACCATGTGGAACCCTCGCCCTGCAGCCAGGGATCGAACCGGCGCTGCAGAGGCTGCTGGCAGCTTCACAGCCCAGCGCTCAACCGCTGCGCCACCAGGGAGGCCCATGTAGTTCTATTTCTGTGTACACTAATGATTTCTGAAGGTTTTTGTTGTTGTTTATCTCTGACATTGCTTTAATTATATCACATTATTATAAAAGCTGTCATCAAGATGAAGAAGGCATTACTAAATCAGTAGAGCAAGGATGGATTATTCAAGGAATGGTATGAGATAAGTAACTATGGAAATATATAAAGACACTATCTCCCACCATATACCAAAATATACTCAAGTCAGTTATATACTAAATATAAAAAAGCTAAACATTTGAAATTAAGATATCTTTTTGTTATAAGAGTAGCAAATATTTTTGTGTTCTAAGAATCTCAGTGCATTTGGTTTTATTGTGGGTTAACTGATATATTCAGGGCGCACAGAGTGAAATACATCACATATATTCATGATGGCACAAAAAGCTTATGATTATTGAAGAAATTATTGATTCCAGAGCTGGAATAGGAAATACACAAGATGAGGCTGGATCATTATGTAGTGCCAGAAAATCAGGAAATATTCACAAATAAGCAAATAGATAAACAACCTGTACTGATAGGACTGAGTCAAGGGACACAGGAGCCAAATGAGAGTTTCTTGTGACCAAAGCTGGAACAATTCGAGAATTTTGTGTTTTGATGTACACTCTATCTCATCACACACACACATATATAGTATTAAAGGAAAAAATCATTTTTTTAGTCAAAAATAATATGTAAATGAAAAAGGATATGTAGAATATATAATTACTAAAATTCCTTTTATTGATATTACTGTCCTTCCTTTACAGCCTCTCAAAATACAGCAATCCTTTCAAATGGTTACATCTGAGAAAAAAGAAGGGTGGGAGAAATAATAATAGTATGTTTTTCTTTTTGAATCTGCTCTGGACTCCCTCAGTCACTGCCATAGTCCAGTCAGGCATCTGCTTATTTTCTCTTTTATGCAAGACAAAAGATTATGGAAAAAGGGAGAATTCGTAATTGCTCCCAAGTTTTATGTGATGTCTAAAATAAGGAGGGACAAAATGACCCCCCTCCCCTGTTAGAGACAAGGTTTAATTGCAAATTTCTTGGAAACAATTACAATTATTAAAGTGATTCATACCAGAGTATCAATGATCAATATAAAATCAGTCTTTGAAATGATGATAGACACAAAGAAAGGTCACTGATGGGAGGTAGAGAACAACACCCAACATCTAAGTGGAAAAACAGCACAGACATGTTTAAGGAGACCAAGACTGGCTCTTATCCACAACTGCTTTTCGATAAGGCTTTCTTAGATATATGACATTTTACATGGGTCATGTCCCAAATGTTCTGTCACAAAAGTTCACAAAAAAACTTTAAAAGGGGCAAGGGGAGTGAGATTCCCTGTGGACAGTAATTCAGATTGTACAAAACACATGCAGTTGCTCAAAAGTACTGCTGGATTGAGAAATGAGGTCTTGAGAATTACAAAGAAGTTCTTTCAAAATAATAGAGCTTTACAGTGTTCCATGCCTGCAGAGGAACAGCAGGACAGATGGTTTTCCTTCTAAAAGGGCTAAACCTCTGAAACCTAAAAATGATGGAATTAAGGGTTTGGAATTGTTTTAAGAAAACACACAAAATAATTCTGTCAGAATTCATATCACTTCAGGATTGACAATAATTTTATTTATTTATTTTGGTGATGCTGGTAAAAGAATGTCACATGGGGTTAGGTCTTTATAACAGGAGGAAAGAAGAAATGTGAAGTAGCTACTTGGAAGATTCTGGGAGAGTGTCTGCTTATGCATACATTAGTTTAGGCATTTCAAGAAGCTGCAGAGAACTGCTAGTGCTCAGAACATGCTTTTTTTCTTTTTCAAGTGTCACAATGTTTATTGATAGACACAAGTATATAAAATCAAGGCATGAACATGATTTGATAAATTAAGTAGACTTAATTTTAACACTGTAAGAGGGACCAATTCAAAATTCTCACCATTTGTTTCACACCCACAAAAACCTCTTTTCAGAGGCCTTAATGATCTCTCAGAACTGATCAGTTTTGTGCTAGTAAATCATGTTTCTTTTTAAAAGACATGTGCACTTTCCCAGACTTAATATTCAAGTCAAGCACATAAAGCCTACAACTATAGGTGGAACATGCATAATGAAAATCCTTCATTCTCCACCTTAAATTCTTCCACATATGTAATTTTAAGAGATTGTTGACTCCCTTATTATTTGTCAATACCTAAAAGAATTTCAAGAATTACTGATGTTGCAGTTCTTTAAACTTCTAACTTCTTTCACCTTTGACCCAGACCTCTTCTAGTACTCACTTATCTTTTGAAAGGCCAAACTTTAGCGTAGCACTAGACATAAAATTTAGGGACATTGTTTAACTTTCATTTAGACTCCTTTGTCAGTACTGCTTTTGTCATTCTGTTACCTCTTGTCAGCTCTGACCTCTGTATCCTGGCACCACTTCTATCTTGAGTGCCATTCTCAAGTAGCTTGTTTGTTTGCTTTATCTCTGCTCGATAAATAAATATGGGGCATGGTGATTTGGCATGAGGTAAGAGTGATTGTATTTGATTTGTGGACCCCAAAGTGCAAATTGTGAAGCAAAGATTGATTGGTGGTGATGAAAGAGGCAGATGAAATTATGAAAAACCCTGCCTTGATGAACCTTTTAACAAATACACCAGAAAAATCCTCATTCTCATATTAGATGGAGGGGGAAACTTCCTTCACTATTTCTTTGTGTGAATGTTACTTGTGGTTATCTAAGAAGAAGATGAGATTCTCATCCTTCATTTAAGATAAGACTACAGCTATGAGAATTGAAAAGAACTAGGAAGTGGTTATAGTATATTAGCAAATCAATCATTTGGAATAAATGACTGAGATGGTAAGTAGAAAGTCTCCCTGAATCACTCAGATCATCTTTTCAAGATTCAACTTCTTGTTATGATCTCTTGGCCTTTCATATTATATCTCTGTGAAACTATCACCAAATTAAAAAAAAACAACAACAGGCCCTGGAATGATTTTAGTGCAGTGAAACATTCTCTGTTGCAGTTGTCACTTGTTTTGGTAAAATCAGTAGAGGTAGAATTTTGGTGATGAATTTATTTAGTTCATAGAATATAAACTAAAGTAAATCTTATTAAGGTAGAATTTTATAAGGGTCTTTGTTTACTTTTTTTGATTACTTGGTTTTCTTTGGACAATAGAATAGTGATTCTAATAACTAGCAAACATCTTCTGACCTGGATAACTATCTAGGAAGATAATTTCAGTATTGTTTAACTTAAGATTTTACAAGATAATAAGGTTTTACAAGAGGGTTATATGCTAACCCATCCTCTTGATACATAGTTTTTTGTTGTATGCAAAATTTAAAAATCATTCATAATCACAGCATTTTTAATCATTGAAAATATTTCCCTCATCTACCTCAATCTTCCTTTAATTACACTTCAGAACTGTAATCATTGCAAATTATTTTTTATAATATCCTTCCAGATTTTGTATACAAAGTATACAAAGACTTTCTTTTTGTTCTCTCCTGCCTTTTTTTTTTTTTTTTCCTGGAAATCATACTAGATGGATGCTAGCTCCTTGGAAATTTTCTTCCTTGTCTCTCAATGATGATTCTTCTTCTGTTTTCACACTTTATGAATTGATGACATGTTTTAGGAAAAATTTCCCATCTCCAACAAATATATATTGCTTCTTATTAATACTCTCCTGTCTATACTTCCAGATGAATTGCTTGCTTACATCATTTTAAGTAAAATTAAATCTTATTTTATATAGCTATTCTGATTAAGTAGTTTTTTTAATGAATATATCAATTCACTTTGTGATTTTTTTTTTCTCATGGTTTTGGTTTACATCAAAATTTCATTGAGAATTCCAACTAAACTGTCAGTTACCTCTCTGGAGGGGAAGGGTGGAATTATCAGTCAAGGGCTTATACTTTACTTGTTTTCAGTCAGAATAAAGGGAAAAATAATGTCTCGGTGATGGATTTTCTGTTTCTAACTTCTTAGTCCTCTGTGGTATCCATTGCCTATTTGAATTGCTACCATCTCTCTTTATTTTTTTTTTTTGATTCTTTTTTTTTTATAGAGGCATGTTTTATTTATTTATTTGTTTGTTTGTTTGTTTTTTGTTTATACAAGCATTGGGTACAGTCAGAAGCGCGGGAGGGTGAGAGAATTCACCAGAGCCAGAGCGGGGAGCAGAGCAGCCAGAAGGACCGAAGTACACTGCTGAGGGGAGCAGCGGGCGGCAGGAGAGGTCTGCGCGCCATGTGGGACCCTCCTCCAGTGGCTGGGGAGCAACCGGGGATCGAACCCGCGCTGCAGAGGCCGCAGGCAGCTTCGCAACCCAGCGCTCTACCGCTGCGCCACCGGGGAGGCCCACTACCATCTCTCTTTAAACAACTATCCATTCCTGGAAACAAATGCTACTGTAACCATAGGTGCACAACACACAAGGGTGGAGGATTCTAAAATTAGCCAGTCTCCATGCTCTCCTTGCAGTAATCAATTAATTCTGTTAATGGAACCATGCTTCATATAATTGTTGAAATTTAGCTTTTGGCATTTAACAATATATTCAGGACATCCAGGTTACCTCATTCTTTTTGACTGCATAGTATTCCATTCCTTCTTGGAGATGCTTATAGATTTCATTTTTTAGTATTTTCTGTTGGTTTCTGATAGATGTTACTTATGATATTTAGGAAACTGACTTTATTCTTATATTTGAACATTTTTAAATGAGAAATACCTGCCACATTTTATTATCTATTTGAGGGACTAGTAATAATCCTACATCTGCTGAAAAAATAAGTCTGGCTTGGTTTGGTTTCTTTTTCTGCCTTATAATTAATTTTCTTGTCACATGTGATCTTCACTGAATCATCTGTTAGTTAATATTTTATCATTAGTTTTTATTTTATGCATATGTATTTAATCAGCATGTAATATATTGAATCTTTTTAACTGATTTCTTGAAGAAGACCTGGTTTGTCCAAAATCTCATTAAATGCTCTCTGTGGCCATTTGATGCTGTGACTTCTGCTCTCATGTCTCAATCTTCCATCTGGATCTATGTTCTCGTTGGCAACGCTATTCTCTCTGTGGTAGCAGCCACCTCAGTGGCAACGGGAGAGGGGGAAATTTTACATCTTTGGCAGGAAGAAACACTTCCTGCCTGGAGTCCAAAATGAAAATAAATTGCCCACTGTGCGGAAACATGGAAGTCATGATAGTCCCCATGAAACATCTTTAAATAGTCTCCCGGCAGTCATGGTTTGGGTGTTACTGTTTACAATATCATAGGGGTTACATTTCCATGAGATTTTGAATAATTTAGCAATAAAATACAAATTGTTTACTCTGTAATGTCTATCTTTATTTTGCACTGTTTACACTTTAGCATTTTATTAGAGCTACGGGATGGTGTCCAGGTTATTTGCATCTTTATTTCTGCCATTCATGGAATAAAAGAAAAAATGAAAGTGACTTGGGCATATCAAGCAAGTTTTCACTGTGGATGATTACAGTTATGATTCTCAAGCTAATTCTTGAAAATGGGACCTTTTTGCACTCAAATGAAAGTGGATAATTGACATGTCAATGTGTATTTCCTTTTGTAACAGTAAGTCCAACCAGTTAGAATTAAAAGCATGATATTTTATCCTTTGCTTGCTATGTAAAATTATTCTAAATTTAATATCTATCTTCCCTTGACCTTTTACCATGCTAGTAGTTTTGTTTTTCTCATAACTAAGATTACCCCATTCTCTCAACCTTCTTTATTTATTAAATTAATTTGGTAGCTGTTCTCTGAATTTCTTCCAGTTTCTTGGTGTACTTTAACAAAGAACTCAACACCTGAATGCTGAGGTCTCTTTAGTACCAAATAGGGCAGAAAAACTACCTCATTTATTTTTACATGTGATACTCTTATTAGCAACATCAATACAGTGTTTACTTTTCTGGCAAGAATATTCATTATTGACTCACTTTTTCCATTCCCTTCCTTATAACCTTGGGGACGACACATAATGAACGTAAATGAAACTGAAAGCATAGGGCAGAGTTTGGGGGTCACAAGTAGGTGGTATTACTGTGTCTCACAATTAGCTTAACATTTGTGGTATTTGCTAGGCAAACAAACTTTAGGTATTAAATCAACACTATATGGCCAATAATATAAAATTCAAATGCTGCCTGCCTCTACCAGATATTAGTGGCCGTGTAAACAAGATCACATTAAACATTCTTATTGCTGATGTTATCATAATTTCAATTTAGTTAATGCAGCTTTATAATTGTTATCTTTCTACTTAAGTCTAATCAAACCATTCTATCACTTCATTTTTACTCTAGATGCAATTTTATACTTAATAAATATGTATTCAAAGATACTTTATAGCACTTTACAATTTCTAAATATCTTTCATGTACATGATTTTACTGTACATGTATAGCCTTATGGGGAGGACAGAAAATAAATTGTTAGATCCATTTTACAGATGGAAAATTGAGGTTCAGGTTATGTAAAAATCTGTCTAGTTAGTTAGCAAGAATATTTAGCCGCATGTTTACCCGATACAGAACTTGGGCTAGTGCTAATCCTTGGACTGCCAATTTCTCATTCGAGTATACAACTCTACAAGAAATGTTTACTATTATTTCAACTCTATGTTTCATGTCTGAGCTTAGATTATGCCCACAACTTATCGGTGGCAGCACACAGATGTAGATGGAGTATGGGACACAGAAGTTAAGAAGGAAAAAATAAAGAAAGCCAAGGAGGAGGTAGGCAGAGTACAGGCATGCAAATTATCTCTGGGTGCTCAGTAATGCCCTTGTCCCAGGCACAAATACAATTTTTAAATCACTCTAAGTCATTTAAGTATTGATTATGTAAATTATGCCAATAAGGCATATAACTTACTTATGTTACTAATACTCCCATTTTGTGCGCCTATGTGTGATTTCTGATTGTGTTTGTAATGTAATAACATAATTAGCCCCTACTACAACAAATCTTTCGCTCTAAACTCTAGACTTCAGAAATCACATCTTCTCCTTTCTCAGAGCCCTCACACTCACCTTGATGCTGGAACAAGAGCTCTCCCTTCCCCTGGGACTGTCATCAGTGCTGTTCTTCTGCAACCTGAGCTCTTTCCCTGTGGTTTTATTGCTATATGATTGGTTGCCCACACTCTCCCCAGGTGTAGTCTTGCAGCTTACCTTGTCAATACAGATGTTGCAAATTTGGGATCAAAAGGAACTTCATAACGCAGATCAAGTGTCATCCTTATTGCTAAAAGTGTCTGCAGATCTGAATAAAAACAGTCAAATGCAGAGATTTCCTGGCAGTAAGTTGTAAAATGCAATAACAGAAACTCCAGGTGTTTTACCTTTTCTCTCATGTCTGTTTGACTTCTGAGGTTCTGTTGATGTTCACAGAATGCTCCAGAATTGTAAAGCCACCTTACTCATTTCTTTACTACTTGCATTCAAGCTTTGAGTAAGTTATAATTATGGGACACTTTAGTTTAAGGCAGAGTCTTACTGTCCCCTGTGATATTCTGGCTTCCGTTTTTGACTCAATGCCAGTTTCTCTTGTGGCAAAGACCCAGAAGCCTGGGAACAAGAGAAATATACTATCAGTTCTCATCACACCTCCCTGGCTTTTTGCCACTCTCAGCTGAGAGCACTTGAAAAATAACAACCAGGTGAGCTGCCATTTTTTTGACTTGGGAAAAGGAAAAAGACAAATGGGCATAGTATTCCTGATTTAAACTGATTGGGTTCAATCCATCACGTATTTTTGAAAACACTGTGAAAGGCACAAAGCACACAAAAATGGATAGGAATTTGCTTCAGATGAGGCAGAAACTTACAATGTATTGTGATAAGGAGACTTTTAGTTGTATGTCCAAATAAGCAGTAGTGCTGGGGAGGCATTTATCACTCTAATGGGACACTCACTCATCCATCTGTATAGACCTCTCAAGTCCCTTTCCTATCTGTGAAGGTGGTGTAGTAGCAGGACAGGAAGGGACACAGGGCAGGAGCTCTATGATTCTATGCAGACAGGGTAAGGAGAAGTCTGGAGCCCTCAGTGGCTTTTCAGGCTTTTATTGGGATTTACCAGGCTTTTATTGGCAGGCCTCCCAGCCCCCAGCAAGTCTACAGTCTGTCTGGGCTCTCTGGTGTTCTCTGTCAGTCTCTGCTTTTCTTGCTCTCCTTTCTTTCGCTCTCGTTCTCTCTGCTTCTCTCGTGGTTCTGTTTCTCTGCTTCTTCTGGCATCCCTATGACGCCGCCCTTATAAGCCCAGTCTCAGCCTAGGTGAATCCCATCTACATATGCCCACACCCTACTCCAGGTGCCCGCCATTAGACATGCATTCAGGACCACAATGATCCATCATCAATCTTAATGCAGGAGGGCAGAAAAGCCTGAAAATCACTTACTCTACAGGTGTCATGCACCTCCAAGTGTTCTCTGAGGTCCAATGGAGGAACTAGGACAACCCATGGAAAGTGGTGGCCATTTCTAACAGTCCTGCAGTGGAGTGACTCTCGAAGTGGCTGACAGCCAATGACATTAAAAGGTCTAACCTTCTTAAGTTGTGTTTTGGTAGGGGGCCATTTTACTAGTTAATAGAAAAAGTCCACTAGACTTTTTTTTTTTTTTTCTTAAATCATTGGCAAGCTGCACTGCAAACTGTCATGACCATAAGACATCCTTGCAGACCAGGGAACAAAGTAAGTAGATGGAAAAGTTATTGAGATAATCTTAAGAGTATTGAACTACACCAGGGGTAATAGCATTGACTCACCCCAGAAGGATATAGTAAATAACGACCAATTAATTGTTGCAGGAACTCTGAAAATAAATCAATGAAAATCAGGGAGACAGATCTGAGTGACTCACTGAGTCTATTTGGCTTTTTATTTTTTTTTTTTTTTTTTTTTTTTTTTTTTTTTTTTTTTTATAAATTTTATTGTTATATTCCCCATACAATTGCAGCCCCCCATTCTGACCCCAATACCTCCCCTCCCGCCCCCGCTCCCGTAAAAGTGTCTCTGGTTCATAGTTTTTTGTTGATTTTGATTTTCACTTTCTTATAGTTATTCATTTTCCTGGTCCCTTATTTAAGTTTTCTAGATTCCTGCTATGAGTGAGACCATCCGGTATTTTTCTTTTTCTTTTTGGCTTATTTCGCTGAGCATGATCCCTTCCAGCGCCATCCATGTTGCAGCAAATTGCATGTGTTTATCTTTTTTGAATGCTGAGTAATATTCCATGGTATATATGTACCACATCTTCTTGATCCAGTCATCTATTTTTGGGCATTTGGGTTGTTTCCAAAGCTTAGCTATTGTAAACAGTGCTGCCATAAACATAGGGGTGCAGGTGTTCTTTGGAATTGATGTTTCTGTGTCCTTTGGGTAAATACCTAGGAGTGGAATTGCTGGGTCATATGGAAGCTCTATGTTTAGTAGGTCCAGAAATCTCCACACAGCTTTCCACAGTGGTTGGACCAGTTTGCACTCCCACCAACAGTGCAGAAGAGTTCCTTTTTCTCCACACCCTCGCCAACATTTGTTGTTGCTAGTTTTTTTAATATGTGCCATTCTCACTGGTGTAAGATGGTATCTCATGGTAGTTTTGATTTGCATTTCCCTGATGACAAGTGATGTTGAACATTTTTTCATATGCCTGTTGGCCATTTGCATTTCCTCTTCAGAGAAGATTCTTTTAAGCTCTTCTGCCCATTTTTTGACTGGATTATTTTCTTTGTTGTTGTTGAGTCTCATCAGCTCTTTGCAGATTTTTGTGATCAGTCCTTTATCATTAGTGTTGGGTGCAAAAATGTTCTCCCAGTTGGTGGGGTTTCTCTTTGTTTTTGTTATTGTCTCTTTTGCTGTGCAAAAGCTCTTTAATTTGATATAGTCCCAGCTGTTTATCTTTGCCTTCACTATCACTGCTTTGGGTGATGTGTCTGTAAAGATGTCTTTGATGTGCAAATCACGTAGTGTTTCGCCTATATTTCCTTCTATATATTTTATGGTTTCAGGTCTTATGTCTAGTTCTTTAATCCATTTTGAGTTGATTTTTGTGTATGGTGTGAGGTGGTGGTCAAGCTTCATTCTTTTGCATGTAGCGACCCAGTTTTCCCAGCACCATTTATTGAACAAACTTTCTTTGCTCCAATGCATAGTCTTTGCTCCTTTGTCAAAGATTAGTTGACCATAAATCTGTGGGTTTATTTCTGGATTTTCTATTCGATTCCATTGGTCTGTATGTCTGTTCTTGTTCCAATACCATGCAGTTTTGATGATTATGGCTTTGTAGTATAGTTTGAAGTCTGGGAGTCTGATGCCTCCATTCCCTTCTTTTTTTTTCAGGAGAGCTTTGGCTATTCGGGGTTTTTTGTGATTCCATATGAATTTCATCAATAATTGTTCTATTTCTTTGAAGAATGACATTGAAATTTTGATTGGAATAGCATTGAATCTGTATATTGCTTTTGGAAGGATGGCCATTTTAATAATGTTTATTCTTCCAATCCATGAGCAGGGGATGTCTCTCCATTTCTTTGTGTCTTCTTCTATTTCTTTTAACAGTGTTTTATAGTTTTCTTTGTATAGGTCCTTTACCTCTTTTGTTAGATTTATTCCCAAATATTTGATTTTTTTTGTTTCAATAACAAAAGGGATGGTCTTTTTGATTTCTTCTTCTTCAGATTTATTGTTTGTGTATAGGAAGGCTACTGACTTTTGCGTGTTGATTTTGTATCCTGCCACTTTACTGAACTGATTGATGAGTTGAATTAGCTTTTCTGTGGAGTTTTTGGGGTTCTCTATGTATAATATCATATCGTCTGCAAATAGTGATAGTTTGACTTCTTCTTTTCCTATTTGGATTCCTTGGATGTCTTTCTCTTGTCTTATTGCCCTGGCTAGGACTTCCAGTATTATATTGAAAAGCAATGGTGAGAGTGGACATCCTTGTCTTGTTCCAGATCTTAATGGAATTGCTTTCAGCTTTTCACCATTGAGAATGATACTGGCTGTTGGCTTGTCATAGATGGCCTTTATGATGTTGAGGTATGTTCCTTGTATCCCAAGAACTTCAAGGGCTTTTATCATGAATGGGTGTTGCACTTTGTCGAAAGCTTTCTCAGCATCTATTGATATTATCATATGGTTTTTATATTTCTTTTTGTTGATGTGTTGGATAACGTTGATTGATTTTCGGATGTTAAACCATCCTTGTGCCCCTGGAATGAATCCAACTTGGTCGTGGTGAATTATCTTATGGATACATTGTTGGATTCTGATAGCTAAAATTTTATTGAGGATTTTTGCATCAGTGTTCATTAGGGAGATTGGCCTGTAGTTTTCCTTTTTTGTGTTGTCCTTGTTCGGTTTTGGTATTAGTGTAATGTTGGCTTCATAGAACGTGTTTGGTATTGTCCCTTCCTTCTCAATTTTTTGGAAGAGTTTGTGAAGGATAGGCACTAATTCGTCTCTGAATGTTTGGTAGAATTCATTTGTAAATCCATCAGGTCCTGGGCTTTTGTTTTTGGGGAGGTTTTTGATTACCATTTCAATTTCGCTAATTGTAATTGGTCTGTTTAGGTGTTCTATTTCTTCTTTATCTAGCTTTGGGTGATTGTAGAGTTGTAGGAATTTGTCCATCTCCTCTAGATTGTTAAACTTGTTTCCATATAACTGTTCATAGTAGTTACTGATTATTCTTTTGATTTCTGCTGTGTCCGTTGTGATTTCTCCTCTTTCATTGATGATCCTGTTTATTTGTGCTTTCTCCCTTTTTTCCTTTGTGAGCCTGGCTAGGGGTTTGTCTATTTTATTGATTTTTTCAAAGAACCAGCTCTTGGTTTCATTGATCTTTTGGATTGTTTTTTTAGTTTCAATTTCATTTATTTCTGCTTTGGTTTTTATTATTTCTTTTCTTCTACTGGTTTTGGGGTTTTCTTGTTGTTCTTTTTCTAGATCTTTGAGCTTCGAGATTAGGTTGTTTCTTTGCGTTCTTTCTTGTTTCTTGATGTGAGCTTCTATTGCTATATATTTTCCTCTTATTACTGCTTTTGCTGCATCCCATACATTTAGGATATTGGTGTCCTCCTTGTCGTTCAATTCAAAAAATTTTTTAATTTCTTCTTTGATCTCCTCATTAGTCCAATGGTCTTCCAGTAGTGTGGTTTTTAATCTCCATGAGGTAGGAAAGTTCCTTGCCTTCTTTTTATGGATTATTTCTAGTTTGATGCCTTCATGGTCAGAAAAGATGGTTGATATGATTTCAATCTTGGTGTATCTGTTGATGTTTGTCTTGTGCCCCAGTATGTGATCGATCCTGGAGAATGATCCGTGTGCGCTTGAGAAAAATGTGTACTCCGTTTTTTTGGGGTTTAGTGTTCTATAGATGTCTGTTAAGCCCAATTGCTCTAGGTCTTTATTTAGAGCTTTGGTTTCTTTACTTATTTTTTGTCTTGTTGATCTATCCATTGTTGATAGTGGTGTGTTGAAGTCTCCCACTACATATGTGTTTTCTCTGATGTCTGTTTTCAGAGAGGACAACAGTTGTCTGATATATTTTGGTGCTCCTTCGTTTGGTGAGTATATATTAATGAGTGTTATTTCTTCTTGAAGTATTGTCCCCTTGATCATAATGTAGTGACCATTGGGGTCTCTTTTTATCTTTTTGAGTTTGAAATCTGTTTTATCTGATATAAGTATAGCTGTTCCTGCTTTCTTTTTTGGTCCATTTGCTTGTAGGATTGTTTTCCATCCTTTAACTTTGAGCCTATTTTTATCTTTTGTAGCTAAATGTGTTTCCTGGAGACAGCAAAAGGTTGGGTTTTGTTTCTTAATCCAGGCTGCAACTCTGTGTCTTTTTATTGAAGAGTTTAGTCCATTTACATTCAGAGTTATTATTGATATGTTAACATCTGTATTTGCCATTGTGTTTGTCTTTCCTTTGATTTTATTTATTTATTCTTTTAATAACTTTTTTTTTTTGGCCTTCTTTCATTGTTATTCGTCCCTCTGAGGTTCTGGCTTTAGGACTCCTTGTAGTATTTTTTGGAGTGGGGGTTTAGTTGCAATGAAATTCCGGAGTTTCTGTTTGTCTGGAAAGGTCCATATTCTTTCTTCAAAGAGGAAGGAGAGCTTTGCGGGATAGAGTATTCTTGGTTGGCATCTGTTTTCTTGGAGTCTGTTGACTATGTCCCTCCACTCTCTCCTTGCCCGTAGTGTTTCTTCGGAGAAGTCTGATGTCAGCCTGATTGGTTTTCCTTTGAATGTTATCTGTTTCTTCCCTCTTGCCAGCTTCATTATTTTTTCCTTGTCCTGGATTCTTGGGAGCTTTACTATTATGTGTCTTGCTGTATTTTTCCTTTCGTCGTGGAAGTTTGGTGTTCTTCTTGCTTCTTGTATATCAATTTTCAGCTCCTTCTTCACATTTGGGAAGTTCTCTTCAATTATCTCTTTGAATATTTTCTCTGTTCCTACATCTCTCTCCTCTCCTTCTGGTATTCCTATAACTCTTATATTTCCTTTCCTCATGGAGTCAGATAGTTCCCGAAGTCTTTCTTCGTTCTTTTTCCTTCGTACTTCTCTTTCCTTTTCTGTTTTGGTTCTTTTTATTTCTATGTCTTCAAGATTACTTATTCGTTCTTCCATTTCATCTATTCTGCTTTCATTGCTTTTCCCAGAATTCTTTAGTTCTTCCATTAATTCTTTGATCTCCTGCATTTCTTTTACTTCCCTCTTTAGGGACTCAATTTCTTTCTTCTGACCATTGTTTTCCCTCTCTAGGGACTCAATTGCATTCTTCTGATCGTTGATTATTTTTCCCTTATCATTGTTTTCCTTTATGACTTCTGTTAGTTTTTTAATCACGGCAATTTTAAATTCTCTTTCTGGAAGGCTCAGAAATTCTTCCAAGTTATTGTCTTTGCAATCTGGGGGCTGGCTTTCTTTTTGTGGTGTGCTTTTTCTCTGGAGAGTTGCTAGGTTGCGTGTGGTTCTTCTCTTCCCTACTGTCTGTTTTCTAATTTGCCGTATGCGTTGGGACACTGTGTAGTTGGGACTGGCCGGCATCTTGGGTGGGCTTCTCTGTTCCCCTCTGGTTCTTCCAGGAGTCATCTGTCAGTTTCAAGCAGTCTTTACTGGAGAAAGGTCCCTGTTCTAAAATGCCGATGTAGGGACACACTCCCCTGTGCGCCTGGTCTGCCCCGGCGGTGGGTTCCTGCTCCCCTCTGGGCTTGGACTGCAGGCCAGAGGGGGTCTGGCGTGGGCGAACTTCCCCCGCTCACCTCTGGCTCCTGAGGAAGCCTTCTGCAGGTAGTCTTTACTGAAGAAATGTCCCTGTTCTAAAATGGTGATGTGGGACACACTCCCTGCGTGTCTGGTCTCAGGCACACTCTTCTGCGCACCTGGTCTGCCCCAGCTGTGGGTGCTCGCTCTCCCTGTGGGCTCAGACTACTTGTTCGGAAGGGGCCCGGTGTGGGCAAACTCCCCAGCTGGCCACTAGCTCCTTCAGGAGCCTCTGCTGGCTTCAAGTCGCTAGGTGGTGCCAGAGATCTCTCCTAGAGCCCTTGGGGAGCTGATTTTCCACCCCGTGGGACAGGGAGCAGAGCGGGGATGGTAGGGTACACCTCAACGGCTTTGGGGTGCTGTGTCTGCCTTGTGCCCCACCGTCGTGGGGAACCCACGCCCCTAATTTCGTGCCCCGGGTCTCTGTTCCAAAGCCCTCAGTTCCAGGACGCGGGCTGTAGCCCAGATCAGTGGGGCGGGAATGGCGCCTTTTGAATCCTGCTCCCCTGCCTGGGCGCCTTGTTCCTGCTCACTCAGGATGGGCCTCCGCCGTCTCCCCCTAATTTCGTGCCCGGGTCTCAGTTCCAAAGCCCTCAGTTCCAGGATGCGGGCTGTAGCCCAGATCAGTGGCGCGGGAATGGCGCCTTTTGAGTCCAGCTCCCTTGCCTGGGCGCCTTGTTCCTGCTCACTCAGGGAGGGCCTCCGCAGTCTTCCCCTAATTTCGTGCCCCGGGTCTCAGTTCCAAAGCCCTCAGTTCCAGGACGCAGGCTGTAGCCCAGATCAGTGGCACGGGAATGGCGCCTTTTGAATCCAGCTCCCTTGCCTGGGCGCCTTGTTCCTGCTCACTCAGGGAGGGCCTCCGCAGTCTCCCCCTAATTTCGTGCCCCGGGTCTCAGTTCCAAAGCCCTCAGTTCCAGGACGCGGGCTGTAGCCCAGATCAGTGGCGCGGGAATGGCGCCTTTTGAATCCCGCTCCCCTGCCTGGGCGCCTTGTTCCTGCTCACTCAGGGAGGGCCTCCGCCGTCTCCCCCTAATTTCGTGCCCCGGGTCTCAGTTCCAAAGCCCTCAGTTCCAGGACGCGGGCTGTAGCCCAGATCAGTGGCGCGGGAATGGCGCCTTTTGAATCCAGCTCCCTTGCCTGGGCGCCTTGTTCCTGCTCACTCAGGGAGGGCCTCCGCCGTCTCCCCCTAATTTCGTGCCCCGGGTCTCAGTTCCAAAGCCCTCAGTTCCAGGACGCGGGCTGTAGCCCAGATCAGTGGCGCGGGAATGGCGCCTTTTGAATCCCGCTCCCCTGCCTGGGCGCCTTGTTCCTGTTCACTCAGGGAGGGCCTCCGCCGTCTCCCCGCAAGCCTAGGTCGCAGGCGCGGGGACCTGGGCAGCTGCGATCCGGTCCGGATCCGCGCCGCTTTCCGCACGCAAGCTTACCGGGCGGCCGGGGCTGTGTGCTGGTGCTGGTCTCCTCCTGGGGGGCGTGGCTCTCTTTAATGGCGCCTGGAGCTCACCTCCGCGGCGGATCCTGCAGGGTTCGCCTCTCCCGTTCACGGGGTGTGGTGGCTGCAATAGTTCCTTTCCACTCACAGTCCCACTTGCTGCGTCCGTTTTTCTTGTTGGCCGTTTTGGTTTGTTGTTTCCCTCCTTTCTGCCGGTCGGAGAGTGCCGACTTTGTGGGCGGGGGAGGGGAGCAGGGTTCTGCGCTTCCCTCCCTTCTCGTCCTCTTTTATGGCAACTTTCTTCTTCGGGCAGTTTGCTGGAGTCGTCCGTTTATCTTCCGTGTCCCAGTTCTCACTGGGACCTGCCGCTTTTCCTCCCTATTAACTTTTTTTAATGGGAGATCTTACTCGCAGCGTCTCCTCGCCGCCATGTTGCTCCGCCCCCTCCCTATTTGGCTTTTTAAAGAAAAACCTACTGGGTCCATTGTGGTCAGGGTTAATGGTATATTTGCAGTTCTGCCTGCCAGAAGCCTTGAGAAATTTTATCTCACTATTGTGATCCAAGTCTGGACTCCTCTGAAGTACCTATGCTCATTACTAAAAGCTTGAAAACAACACAGTTGACATGTAGAAAGACAATGGCAGAAACCTCTGGGGGTAGAAACTGCCCTTTCATGTTTACTGTGCTGAAGAAACAGCCAGAGGTCTCCAGTGATGAGGGATGTTTATAGGTGTGGAAGAGTGACCAGGAGAGGTTTGTTTTTCTGTCTCCTGCGTAGCATTTTTGCAATTTGCATTTTCTTTTTCTCAAGATGCAAATAGCACTCAGCACTCATTGGCTTCTCTGACCCTCCATCTCTCCTGTCATTCCTGTAGCTGTGTTGAGAAAATGACATCTTTACAAAAGGTCAAGTATTTACCACATAAGAAAACTATGTTACTCTTTCTCAGAATTATGATCTCAATATAGAGAGACAAAAGTTAGGTTACCAGAATCCTTCAATTAAGTTTATTTTTTTTGAACTTAAGGAATGTACCTACTTTGTAGATTCTTTGGATTACTATTATGGAACCAAACCTTTGATGAATGATTTTATCCTTCTTCACTCTGTCATATCTTTGATTTCCTAGTGAGCATTCAGAAACATAAGCAGTTATCCTCCTACTTGAGGAGACGAAGTAAAGATGAAGTTATTGCAAACAAATGAAAAGTAATCGTACCTTCAAAAACATGTACATCTAAGTTGCAAAGGTGATTGTTCAAAATTAGCCAATTATTGCCCCTCAATTTTCTTCAACTCCCAATCGGTATAAAGATACTCACTTTATGGGCAATTTAGAATGATTGCAGATGGTTTCAGAATACTTATTCTGATATCTTTGTAATAATAACTGTTTACATACACTGATTTTTTCCGATGTGCACCTGATATGCATTATCTTATTTAATGCTCAATGTGAGCCTAGGTGGTAGGTTCTTTTTATCCGTTATTTTACTGCTAAGTCAGCCAACCCTTTGCTTCACACTCAAATCATCACCAGCCCTTTTGATTCCACCCCCAGGATACAACTCGAGGAGTCCACTTAGCTCCATATCCAGGGTCAACCTGGTAGTTCAAGGCACTATCATCTCTCACTTAGCTGCCTGCAGTAATGGTTCTTCTTTCTATTCTGGCTCCTATCCAATCTACATAGTAGTCAGAATTACCTTTTAAAAATGCATATTGATTCACATTGCTCTTCCCTGAAAAATCTTACTCTCTGAAGTTCTTTGGAAACTGACCCACAGCAACCTGCTTATTCTGACCCCACCTTACTCTTGTTGCACCAGGGTTATTATAGTGTTTCCCCTCTAAAACATGCACACTTGTTTTACCTTCACCTGTGCTGTTTGCACCCAGGCTACCTGAAATGCTTTCAGAATTTGCCTCGCTACTCCTACTACTCCTACTCTTCATTTAGGTCTCTGCTAAAACGTTGCTTCTCAAAGTTTCCTCAGAGTGTCCATCTAAACTCTGTTCTTTTGCTCTCTGCTCTCACAGTAGTGCTTATATTTATATCTGTATATCTGTAACTGTCTGTCTATAACTGTGTCATATCAAGTGTCCTTTAGCTGATATGGATATATTCTTATGTAGACTTTAAACTGGTATCATTTTTCACTTTAAGTCCAAAATCACTTAACATTTTATTAAAAACGAAATAAACATTTTTGAGCATTTCTTAAGATTTGGAGAACTCTTGCCATTTGACAACATGGATGGAATTAGAGAGGCCAATCCTACGTGAAATAAATCAGAAGGAGAAAGATAAATACTAGTTTCACTTATATGTGGAATATAGAGAAACATAACAAAGGCTCAGGCAAAACCAATAATAGAGTATATCTATGAGCATAATATGCTATCTTAATGCAGAACTGGGGCAACCAGAATGGGAGGGGACTAGGGCAGGAGGGACAGAGGGAGGGGGACAGTGGACCATCGTGGACATTATATGGCACTGGTGGTGAGCGTGGTGTGAAATGATACATTTACTGTCTTAAAACTGATAACTCCCAAAACAGACAAACCAATGTAAAAAAACTTTACTCCAATAAACATAATTTGAAAAGAAAAACATAAGAAAGGATTTGGAATCCAAAATAAGTTGTGTTACCATAGTGCCAGAACATTTTGTTCTAAAATCTTGGTTTGCAAAGTTCTGTGGACACTTTTCCTGAAACCTGATTGTCCTTCATTGCCCTGACTCCATATCTAGGGCAAACCTGGTACAGTAGGGCACTAGAACTCTTACTCCCTGAGACAGTAGTACATACTCTCCCCATTCAAAAGGTGTGGCAGTTCTTTCTGTTCCAGCCTCTATTCACAAACCTCCACCTATTACACCTTGTCTATATAAGACAATCCAATATCCACTGGAACTGTTTAAAAACTGGGGACTATATGTAACTTACCAGATTTTTTGTTATGTTTATTTCTGTGATAATTTGTTTAATACCTTTTTCCTCACTAGGCTAAGATCCCTAACAGCATAGATCAGGACTATTATGCTCATGGATATACCCTTTGGACCTTGTATAATTTCTGGCTTTTGCAAAGCAATTAATATATCCTTCTTGAATGAATGGAATAACTTGCATAAGATCACACATGGTAAGAAATAGAGCCAAAACTTGAGTCCAGATAGCTCTGTATTTTCAAGGCCATTTTTTTCTTTTTTCTTTTAAAACAATGCTACAAAAGGCATAGCTGATAAAGTTATTGTTCATTGTGTATGCAAATGGGTGTAGATTTTATACATACCTGATTTGTCTTTATCATTCAAAGGTGGGAAGATATTTTTGTGGATGTGCTATCTTAGAGAAAATTAAATTCATTGAGGTCTAAGAGACAGGAGCACTGGAGAACATATGACAATATGTAGATGTAGTTCTAACTTGTGTTTTTTCCTAAAAGGAAACTACTCATCATTATCATTCTACCATCTGCCTCCTCTTATCACATTTTCAAAATATAGAGTATGGGAAAAAATTCCTGGCATCATAAGACACAATAATCCAGAAAAAAAATTATACTTCCCCCCTTAGTAAAATTTTTTCTTTCAAAGAATTGAATGGTATTTCCCTGCCATAAAAAGAGAAGATTTAAAGACATGGATTTGTGTAAACTCTTTGGAAACTGTTAGGTGACTTCCACGGTTTGTGTGAAATCATATTATCAGAGGAATCTGTGAAGGAGTCATAACAGGATGGCATGTGGCATGCCCTGGCCTAGCCACTGGGAAGAGTACCCTAGATGACTTGCCCTGTGGTTTCTTAATGGCCCAATTCATTTATCATACAAGAGAGAGCATAGTAACTTTCCAATTTAGCTTTTATTCTCAAGTTAGCAGTGGTAGCTCATTGATTTATTCGTGATGATTCCCAACATCATTTACTAAATCATAATTAATTTAACTCTAATATATACTTACTCACCAATTGAGTGTTTCTCTTTTTGGTTCTAAATTTAACATATGAAACTTCAATATTTGAAAAGTACTAAATAAAGGTAAAGATGATTTTTACAAATCTTCAAATCCATGGGTACCTACGATTACTATTGATATTTTGATTTGTGTGTATATATATATATATATATACACACACACACAAATATATATATACAAATATATTTCACATATATATGTTCATGTGCATTTCCATACTCATGAACATTTCTCCTAAAAGTTACGGGAAGAGTACAACTACTGGGACTTCTCTCTTCTATATGATATACAAGGAAATTTTAACATAACAAGACAAAGAGTTTCAAATGCTATTAATTCCACGTCAAGTGTAAGGCTAAATCTCTATGCAGAAAATACTTGAAGACACAATGGACTCTCCTGTACTGGATAGATGGAGTTTTCATTGGTTTGAGTGGTGCTTTACCCAAAGCTGACTCTCTCTACTTGGTGGTGGTGAGAAATAATGGTGGAGTGTTGCTTACAGTTGAACTCCTAGGGACACCCAGGCTAGTTTCCACTAAGAAGAGGGGTTCTTATAATTTTTTGTTACTTTCTCCAGGGTAACAATTGTGAAGCTATTTATGAAATCAAGTTAAAATTTATTTTTACCATTATTTTGCAGTCTATTTACCCATCGAGTAAATAAAGGAAAATCTCCAAGCAAAGGGGCTTTAAGCAAATGATGTGAAGTTACTCACTTGGTGCAGAGATGCAGTTCATAGCTCCAAAAAATGTACAATTGTTTTACTCCATTTTGATTATGACGTAGCCCTTCTTTCTGTGAAAATAAAGACAAAATAAATATCCCTATGATTTATAAAGAATATTTCATTAAATTTCATTCTTACAGCATACCTAAGGCTACATATTATGTTAGTTTGCTTGGGCTGTCAAAACAAAGTACCACAGATAGTGTCACTTAACCCACAGAAATTTATTTATCACAACTTTGGAGACTAGAAGTTCAAGATTAAAATGTTCACAGAGTTGTTTTTTTCTGAGGCTTCTCACTTCATTTTACAGATGGTTGTATTCACATACTCTTCCCTCTGTAAGTATATGTATTCTCTCCTTTTTCTGTAAGGACACCATTTAGATTAAGGCCCACTCAAATGACATTATTTAAACTTAATTAACTCTAAAGATCATATTTACTAACACATTCACATATGATTTCAACATACAAATTTTTTTTTAGGGGGAAGGAACACAACTGAGGCCATAATACATACATAAGATCTTACATTTAAACTGTGGTTTTTCTAACTCCAAAGTTCAGATATTTCTACTACATGAAAGCTGCCTTTGTGTCATTCAGTTTTCTTCTCCACCGCCTTCACTCCCTATCATTAAGCAACTCTGCTTTGCACCATCTTAAGGTACTGTTACTTGCTAATAAGATTTTGAGAAAATTAAAATCCTTACCTCTGAGTGGGTGAGCCATAATTAGAGGCAGCAGACAGTGAATGAAAAGCTTGAACTGTAGATTACAAAGGCTGTACAATTATTAATCTGAAAAAGACATTTATTGAATGAATAGGAATTATTTGCAAATAACTACAATTGCAGTCTTGGAGAAACTACAGTTTTTCTCAACAAATGAGAACTAGTTTAAAGAGAAAGTTAAGAGATTCCCAGGTCTATCTGGTCATCGTTTCACTTGTTCTTCACCATAACCCTATTAGATGAATAGAGTTCCTTTATTTTTATCAGTTTGGAGAATAAGGAGTTGAAGCTCAAAGAGATTGTATAACTTGCCCAAGAGGTAGAACTAGTACTTCAACCTACTTCTTTTGATTCAGAGTGCAGTGATCTTTTGCTTGTACTGTCTGTCTCCCTACTCAGTATGCCCACAGGATGCTGTGTGAAGTTCTGTAGGTAATTTGTAGATTCACCACAGGATATGCTCTCAAAGAACTTCCTTTGAGAAAGATCAAACTGTCATACTCCTCACCCTCTTCACTCAACCCCCACTGAAGCCCATGGCACATAAATGGATATGCATATCCACACTCACAAAGTTCTGTCTTACATTACTCTTATGGGAACACATTTTCTGAAAATGGGACTTACCCGTAGGTGAATGGAAAACTAACTGCTGCATTGTAAGATTGAAATTTTCACAACTCACATCTGCCCTCAAATATGTCTCCACCTGTCTGCCAAGACTTGTTCCTCTTAACGGATTATTATAATACCTTATCTATAAGAAAGCTAGAATTGGTAAAAAGAAATGACTTTAACTGCCATTATAACAGTGTTTTTCACTAGTGAGTTGTGAAATCAATCTTGTGGGTAAAGGTCAGTATTTCAAATATGACAGAGGATAAAATATAAAATATCAGGGCACAGCATGAAATTAGAGGAAATATTATTTCATGAAATTTTATTTTCATTTTTTACTCTGTGTTTGTAGGCTTTCAGGCTTATGAAATATGTATTCCTTGATCAATGGCAGTGTAAAAGGTTGAGAAACAATCTTTAAAAAACAAAACAAAACAAAACAATTTCTTGTGAATTTAGGCTGATCTAGCCCCTATGGAAAACTGTATGGCACTTCCTCAAAATGTTAAAAATATATAGACCATCTGACCCAACAATTCCACTTCAAGTATCTACTATACCTGAAGAATGCAAAAACCTAATTTATTTTATTATTATTTTTTAAAGATTTATTTATTTATTTATACAAGCACTGGGTACAGTCAGAAGCGCTGGAGGGTGAGAGAATTCACCAGAGTCAGAGTGGAGAGCAGAGCAGGCAGACTGACGAAGTACACTGCTGAGGGGAGCAGCGGGCCACAGGAGAGATCTGCACACCACGTGGGACCCTCGTCTGGCCTCCGGGGATCGAACCGGCGCTGCAGAGGCTGCGGGGAACTTCACAACCCAGCGCTCAACCACTGCGCCACCAGGGAGGCCCCAAAAATCTAATTTAAAGAATATATGCACTTCTGTGTTCATTGCAGCACTGTTTACAATAGCCAAGTTATGGAGTAAGCTAAATGCCCAAGGACAGATAAGTGGATTAGAAGATGTGGTTTATATAATAGGTATATATAATCAAAAAAAGTGAGTTTTGTATTTGCAACGGCATGGATTTTGCTAGTGAAATAAGTCAGACAAAGAAAGAAAAATGTTTTACATTCACATGTGAAACATAAAAATATAAAGCAAGCAAACAAAAATGTACAATAAACAAACTCAAATACAAAGAACAGATTGGTGGTTATCCAAGATTGCAGTTATAGTTGTTTGCAAATGATCAATATTCATTCAATAAGTGTCTTTTTCAGACTAACAATTGTACAACCTCTTCAATCTTCAATCTTAATCAATAGTTCAGAGAACTGAGTGGGGGGTTGTGAATTGGGTAAAGGGGTCAATTGTATGATGAAGGATGGAAACTTGACTTCAGGAGATTATCAGATGGATTTAATGTATACAGCTGTTGACTTATGTAATTGAAACACATATAATTCTATCAACAAGGTTATTTCAATAATTATTCTTTAGAAATCTCCTTTTAATATCTGATTTGAGGATACTGTTGATAATATTATAAAAATTCTTCTTCTTCCAAGTCAAATGCATGCAAATCCATACACCTATGTTTTTGGTACAATTTTAAAAGGACTTATAGACTCTATGAATCTCACTCACTGATTTCATGTTAAAAACACTTGCTTCACAGTGATAGTGAAGGCAAAGATAAACAGATGGGACTACATCAAATTGAAGAGCTTCTGTACAGCAAAAGAGATAGTAACCAAAACAGACAGATACCCCACCGACTGGGACAAAATTTTCACACACAACTCTAATGATAAAAGACTGATCGCAAAAATCTGCAAAGAGCTGAAGAGTCTCAACAAAAACAAAGTAAATAATCCGGTCAAAAAATGGGCAGAAGAGCTAAAAAGGAACTTCTCCAAAGAGGAAATGCGAATGGCCAACAGGCATATGAAAAAATGCTCAACATCACTTGCAATCAGGGAAATGTAAATCAAAACTATGAGATACCATCTTACACCAGTGAGAATGGCACATATTAAAAAAATTAGCAACAACAAATGTTGGCGAGGATGCGGAGAAAAAGGAACTCTCCTGCACTGTTGGTGGGAATGCAAACTGGTCCAACCACTATGGAAAGTTGCGAGGAGATTCCTCATCCTGCTAAAGATGGAGCTTCCATATGACCCAGCAATTCAACTCCTAGGTATTTACCCAAAGGACACAGAATCATTAATTCCAAAGAACACCTGCACCCCTATGTTTATAGCAGCACTATTTACGATAGATAAGCTATGGAAACCACCCAGATGCCCAAAAATAGATGACTGGATCCAGAAGATGTACATATACACAATGGAATACTACTCAGCAATCAAAAAAGATAAACTCATGCCATTTGCAGCAACATGGATGGAGCTAGAAGGGATTATGCTCAGCAAAATAAACCAGAAAGAAAAAGAAAAATACCAGATGGTCGCACTCATAGCAGGAATTTAGAAAACCCAATAAGGGACCAGGAGGAAGAATAACTATAAGAAAGAAAAAATCAAAATAACAGGCAACTATAAACCAGAGAAACACTACGGGGGGTAGGGTTATAGGTGGGATTACGGTCAAAATAAGGGGGGGTGGGAATTATATGGGGACTATAACCAAGATGAAAAAGCATACATTGTGCAAAAATGAAAAATGATGTAAAAATATATTAAAAAGTATAAAAAAAACACTTGCTTCAGCTAAAATGGCATGCTTTACTTGGAAATGGGAGAAGTGGCTATAGAGAATCTTTCTCAGTCCTTTTCTTTAACATTTTCATATGTCAGCCTGAATCCCTTTAACATATTAAACCTAAAAATCTAACCTAAAGAAGATGAGAGAATTAAACAATTCATTGACAATTTTTTACTGAATAAAATAAAACTTGGGATATATGATTATTCAAACCATACCTTATCAGCTCCATCAAGCTTAAGTTCTACAGGGGGGAAAAAAGGCAATAATCAAGTAAATGAATAGGGTTAAGTGTTAGAAAGGAAATAATTGGGGTGATGAGATAGAAAGAACTGGAGAAGAGCAGATATAGGTTAAGGAACTTTGTTTATTTTATGTGGGGAATCAGAGACTTGGATTTTCGAGCTGATAGCTATGGTCATGCCTCCCTACTACATTCCAGATCTCAGAGGGTTTTACAGTATTTCAGAGCACTTCATGAGTATTTATTGATTGATAATTTTATTTTTTTTCCAGAATAGATGGGAAGATAGCCTGTCGGAGAGTATAGATTGGACCTTAGACTGTCCCAGCTTGACTCCTCACTCTGTCCTTTACTAGCAGTGTAGTTGTGGGTGGGCAAGTTAATATCAAGTTCTAGTTTTTGGGGGTTTATCTCTAAAATGGGAAACAAATAGTATCAGTTATATTACTAGGCTTCTATGAGGATTTAACAAGTTAATAAATGAAAAAAAACATAATACATTTTTCTGATGTCTATCCCAGTACTTAATAACTTTGAAAAGTAGCCATTTTTTGATATCTTATAATTTTGTGGGTGAGAAATATGGGCAGGTCTCAAGGTGACTGCTTCATCCTTGTTTTGTGCTTCGTCAACCAAAGTCACTGGGTGGTTTTCAGTGGGCAGATTAGCTAGTTGGGGTAGGTGGGGAGTTCCAAGTGACTTCATTTACATGAATGCTGTGTGGTAGGGATGACTGGAAGACTGGAAGAGTAGATCAGAGTTCCTACATGTGACCTCATCAGCAGGTTTTCTCAGAATGATAGATCTCTTATGTGGAGACTCTGAGTTCTCAGAACCAATAGTCTAAGAAAAAGAAAATAGGAATTGATGATTTCTCAGGTACCGGGTCAGAAAGTAACAGTTGCTTTTGCCATATTCAACTGATCAAAGCAATCACAGAACCAATGCAGGTTCAGGATGGAATTATAGACTGTACCCATAGATATTCTCCCACATGAGAGAAATACCAAAGAAATTTGTAGCCATCCTTAACCTGCCAAACTAACCATAGGCTCCTAGGAAGTACTAGATAAATCTAAGTTATAATTATTATAGCCTGTTATACCTGTCAAAAATTCTAGTTGTCAGTTTATGCCAAATTGTCATAGCAATATCAAACATTGGCCTTGCTTTTTCTTTACCTTTGCATACTTCTTAAAATAACCCTCATAAGTGAGTGGCAGTTAGAGATGTTAAAACTGGCACACCCTCACAGGCCATTGAGCATTAATTAGTTTTGGCAACTTCCCCTCCATTCATAGTGACTTATTTTTTATAGAGACTTTTCTTATTTATGACACAAGTCATACAGAATTTGGTTTCAGTTTATTCATTGGTAGCCCATAATCCACTAATGTGTGTGTCTTCTCTCCAGAGGCCAGGACTTAGGATCAAATTGTCCTTGACTCATGTACTACTTGACTGAACTCCAGGCTCTCCTTTCACCCCCTCCAATACCAACAAATTCTTCCAAATTAAAAGAACAGAAATAAAAAGTCACCAAAAGTTGGACAAGTTTGCATTTTAAAATTTCTTTCAAAAGACTGATGATTGTGTGGCATTAATCTAAGCAGACATTTCCTGTAACCACTTATGCCCCATAACAAATCAGCAGCTTAATGGGGGTTCTGCATTCTTATCTATCGGTGGCTGTGTGACTGAGTAGGTATTGGCTTTGGCCAACTCTGCCTATCCTGCCTTCTTTTTATTTAATTTTTTTCTTGATTGAATACTGTCCTGAGGTACACAAATGCTCTTTTAGGTTTGTGAAGCTCAAGGTCAATTTAAAGGCAGTTCCCCGGAGAAGCGAGCATTTGTGACTGGGTCATCTATTTCCCCGAATCTGTTACAGCTTTTGAGATATGTGTAAGGAGGAGAAAACAGATAAGCCAAATTGGTTTTTGAGACGAGGGGCACCTACAAATGGAGCACTATTGACCATGAAAATGTAGCATAACAGTATTTATTTGGAGAAAAGATCCATTTGATTATTTTATCCTCTGTATTGAAACCAAAATGTCTGTATCTTGCTTTTATTAAAAAATTTATCATAATGTAAGCTATTCCTACTCCCTTCAGCCACTCCGCCACCCACCAAGTCCCAGTTGTATCTATTAAATAAATTTTGTTTCGAGGTCATTATTTTCCCCAAGTTTCCCAGAATTACCACTCCTCCCTCCGCAAACTGTTTTAATTTGTGTAGCAAGGCTACTTCAGAAGGGATTTTTGCTACTGGGAGTATTGATTCAGTAATGGAGTTGCAGTTCAATTGTGGTGACAAGAAGACTGATTTTTTTTCTTTAAGGATCATCAAGATATTTAGACTCCAGAGGATGCAATTTGTATATGGAATCACCTGATTTTACTTGTGTCATTTCTTTTTATTACTTAGGCAATACTCTTGTCTTAGCAGTTTGCTCAGAGTTCACACATTTGCACCTTTGAATAGCTTTCAAAAAGAAGGAAGTCATTCTTCTCTTTGGAGAAGAAAAATTGCCTTCTAACAAGTGAGAAGTTGATATTCCCTGGAGACCACTGGTCGTCTCATGTGTGACATTATTTCCATTATCGTACTGGGACTCTTACAGACTTTACCTGAAGCACAGTATGGAGGAAGGGGCACTAATTAGAAGCCAGGAGGACCAGCTTTGATACTTTCTTCTGTTCGTCACTAGCTGCTTAACTTGAACTCTCACTTAACCTTTCTGAGAGTCCATTTTCTCTGCTGTTTAAAGCAAGAATGAGAAACTCTGTGATCCTTTTAGTTCAAAAGGAAAACAAACATATAACAATATAGTTAGCTTTGGTGTGAATTTAAAAGTGTTAAATGAAATACCTTAAGCCTTTTTTTTGTTGTTTTAATGAATTCTTTAATATTGATTTAAATGAATAATTTCTTTCATCTGAGTTGGGTAGCCAAAAGCTGGTTCTGTTCTCCTTATTTTTCCTGATGAGATACTCCAAGAATCTTGCACAGGGTGTGAATATGGAAAACGTTGAGCTGATTTCTGAGTCTCAGTCACCTTTACTCTGCACGGCAACATTTCCAATCAAACTGATGTTCACAGTTCTATATCTGGCAGCAAACTGCTTGGCCACAGGGTTTGTACAATTTCTCTTTTTTTCTCAACACAGCACTTTCTCAGTTCATGTAAACTCTGTGTTAATTATTTTGGCTGTTAGCTGAGAAAGACGAAAAGCTCACATTTGCTAAATCAAGAATGACGAAGTGGATTCAGAAGTGCTCTCTCTACAAAATGGTTTGTTCTCTGGAGCTAATGCAGAGTCTGTCTTTGGTTCAATGTGTTTCTCACAAATATTGATTAATCATTTTTCTTTATTAGCTTATGTCCTCTTGCTTGTATAATGCATTTGACTTTACTTCTGTCTTCCAGGAGAGTAGGATGCTGTAAATCCATGCTGATACTGTCAGCAAAATAATCCAAAGATTCCAAAAGGTGGGGAAACAAATTAATATTAATATCCTCTAGTAGAAAGGGTGGTTTTTTTTCATATACTGTGAAATTTTGTACTGTGAGTATTTGATCCACAGTAAGATAGTACACATGGGGTGAAAACATCCATTTTTAAGATTCCAATCCTTCTGGTGTGCACGGCTTCCTAGACGAAGTTTTCTGTGCCTTTTAAAAAAGCAACAGAGGCCAATTCTAAGACTTGCACAACTGTCAGTGAAATACAAATGTCGAGGCAAAGGAGAAATTATGGATGAAGTCTTTCCCTATAACTACTTACGGAACATTTATTTTTAGGTGCAAAAGAGAGAATTAAGCTGTCATTTTAGGTCCCAGTTGATAATAGTTTTAATAGCCAGAACTCTTTGGCACTAAGTATGAAAGGGAACTTACACATAAAAGAGGTGCTTCACGGTACCAAGAACTGGGAAGTCATGAGGATAATGAAAGTAACCTTCCTGTGCATCTGCTTTATTCTTCTCATATCTTACACTGGCTTTGCTACTCAGTTGACACCGCGGGGAAGGTAACCACCTCATACCTCTTGGGATCACACTGTTGTGTTTCAAGAAATCAGATGATACTAAGTCAAGGTTCTTAAATCCCAACTTCAAATTTCAGAGAAAGCAGTTTATTGTCTCAGCTTGCGTCAGATGAATAGTCTTCCTTGAATTAACTGTGGCAGCAGGTTTGGTAAGGAAACACACCTGGCTACTGAGGACGTCCTCCTACCATCTATTCACCTCTTCTACCATGAGGAATCAGTGATATCCATCAGGTATATTACCTAAAGGACCTTGATCATTGTCAAAGACCTGAATGTTTATAGTTAGACCTACGAAATTAAAACCCAATATATATTCTTGATTAATGTCCCTTTGATGTGGCTTGTTAAAAGGAGCTTTTCCTTTTTTGCCAAGATAGGAAGTAAGGGGTGAAGCTGAGGATAAAAGATGTTTCTGTTTTTATTTCTTTGAACTTTAGCCACTATTAACTTTCCACTGTAAAAGACGGGATTTTTCTCTTTGAGACCCCACATTTCTACCATGCCATCATGCATATTTAGCAATCCCTTCCCCCATATATTCACAGCACTTCCACACAGCACATTTCCTATGCCTGCCATATAATCATATGCTTTTGTATAGAACAATAATTACTGTTTTATGATTATGAATATGTAAATGTTGTTTACAATGGGGCCATGTAAAATATTGTGTCAGTCAGAATAGGCTAATCCATATCACAGTAATGAACAATGCCAGAATTCCAATGGCTTTTGCTCATACAAAGTTCACTGTAGATTCAAGTGATTTTTTAGGGCAGTTGTCCATGCATTGACTCAGCAATGCAGAAAACTTTTTTCTTGTGGTTGTAGCAATTTAATAACAATCCCTAAGGCAGAAAAAAGAAAATGGAGTGGAAAATCCAGGGGATTTTCATTACTTTACACCAGAAATGATTGTACGTCACCTCTGTTCACATTTTATTGGTCCAGACCAGTCAAACAAGGCCTTATCTAGCTATAAGGATAATGGAATGTGGAATTCTCAAGAGAGAAAAGAGAATGGAATATTGGTGGTATCTACTGCATGTAGTTCATATTATCCTTATTTTGCATGCTTATATCAGAGATGCAAGTTTTATCTTCTGGATCCTATCACTTCAGCATTTGACCAGCTATAATCTGTACTGGTTTTCTGTAGATGTACAATTATTTTTCGGAATTCTTTTCTCCTTTCCTTGTGTGGACCCCAAATATTCTTCAGTTTGTTTTACATCTTAATTCTGATGGAATATATCTTCTAGTGGTTATTGGAGAAAGGGTACACTATAGGTAAAGTGTTGAATTACTTTTGCAAATGTCTGAAAATGCCTTTATTTGGCTAAATGTTACTTATAGTTTGGTTAGGTATGCCAATATTGTTTGGAAATAATTTTCTCACAGAATTTTAAAGGTGTTACTGTTTTGTTTTTTGTATAGTGCTTATGTGGGAAAGGATAAAGCATTTTTATTCTAGTTTTTTTTTTTTATTTTATCACATTTTTTCCCCCTGAAACTAATGTAGAGTCTTTTCTTGCTCATAGTACCCTAAAAGTTCACAATAATATTTAATGTGTGTGTACATTTATCCAATGCGTTGGCCATTCAAAAGGTTTCTTCAAGTAGAAGAATTCAGGAAAAAAATTCAGGAAATTTTATTGAAAAAAATGAATTTAATTTTTTTTTCCTCTTTCAGGCTTTTGTTATCTCATTCTGATTCTATAATTTTCTTATATTTTCTGTATTATATCTAATTTTAATAATACCATCCTTTAACATTTTAATTTAAATTTTAGCTTCTACTTTAATATTTTAAACTTCAAAACTCTCCTGTGATTTGTCCTTTCATAGAGTTGGTAGTTTTTATTTCATAGATGAAACAGCTTATCTTTTTTCTCTTCCCTCTACCCTCATTTATCTCCACCTCCCATGTAAATTGTTTCCTTCAAGCTGCTTTTTTTTTTAAAGATTTATTTATTTTTATACAAGAGCTGGGGTACAGGCCAGAGGCGTGGGAGGATGAGAGTATTCACCAGAGACAGAGCAGGGAGCAGAACAGACAGATAACCGAAATACACCTCTCAGGGGAGCAGCAAGTGCGACAGGAGAGGTCTGCCGCGTCATGTGGGAATCTGGCAGCAGACAGCTTCACAGCACTGCGCTCAACCCACTGCGCCAGTGGTGAGGCCCTCAAGCTGCTGCTTAAAGTTAGCTCATTTTGACTTGTCTTTCATGTTAGAGACTTTCCTTGGGTGTCTGGTAATTTTTGGTTCTATCTTCCCATGTTCTATCTTCCCACTACAAACTAACTTGTATGTTTGTATATGCATGTAGATATATGTTTGTGACTTGTTGATTATAGGTTTAATTTGTAATGTGTTCTTATTAGGCTGTTCCATTTGGAATCTAAAGTCAATATGTTTTAATTTTTTTCTTGTGACTAGTCAGATATTCCAGATAAAAACTTTCTTTTGTCTGGATTGTATAAGTCTGATAGCCAGCACCAGAAATACAAGAGATAAAGCAGTGGGGATTCCAGTGTAAATACATACACTTTTACAAAGTTTCCAGCATTTTAGTAGATTACCTGATTCAAATGCCTATCATGGTAATTCCCAATCCTGAAAAGCTCTGTGTTAACACTGCAACAATAAAATCTCTAGTTTTCAACAGAATAAAAATGAGCAGCATGAAGTTTTGAAGTCTGATTCTCAAAAAGACTTCCAACCAATCTTTCTTTTCTTAGTTGACATTCATGCATACCTCTATATATAAAATAGCCCCTAATTACATGTTTTTGAGAGTATATGAACCAAATAGAATTGTGTTTTGTATTTTTATGATGTTGATTTAAGATGTACTATAAAACATTTGTAGATTTTCTACCTCTCTGAAGTATTAGGGATGTTTCCTTCACTATTTGCATCTAGAATGACTATTGCTACTCTTAGGTAGCTAGCTTATCAAACTGGTTATTTAAAATACTCTTACTTATACAAAGTTAGCAAATCTGAAAAAAATTCAATTTAGAATTTAGTTTCTTGGGAGGTCTCTGAATCATCTCTGAATCGTTTATTATGCTTTCTATTTTTCCAAATTTTATGGCTATAACTGCTCTAACTCCCCACTAGAATATATTAAAACATATACCGAGCTCATGTAATTTTATTTGTAAGTATTATTCATGTTAATTTAATATATGAGGACTTAAAATGAAAAACAATTATCACACTCAACTAAGCTAACAATAGCATTAATATAATATAATGCCCAATGCTATGCTTAGTTCTCTCTGATTATCATGAACCTTGTCTTTTTACTTTACCTTTCTGTGTGTGTGCATATATATATGTTTATCACATGAGGAAATATGATTCCACTATTGCTGCCAGTTTCTGTGGAGGAAGGGCATAAGAAGACATAATCACATGTCCATGATCACTTTCAGGCAGCCTGTGTAAACCTTTTATACAAGCAAAATATTAATAGTGTCCTCAGTCATGCTCAGAAATATACTGTTTTACACATGAAATTATGTGTTCCTAAGCATAAGGACAGGGCCTACCATCAAAGAAGGATCCTAAAAGGAATTGCAATTCTCTATTTTTTTCTATAAGTCTCAGTTCTTCAAGAGGATTTTGCTTTTAAAAAATGGGCTCTGAAAAAAAAAAACAAAAAACAAGGGGCTCAGAAGTATCAGTTTTCCTGCTAGTTTCCTTCTAGATTTGACTGGGGGATTGCACAGCCAGGTGACTTCCCTTTATAATGAGTACAGCCTGTTCTCAAAGGTATTACTCAACTTTCATCATCACTATACTTGGGGACAAATGTACGATTCAGTAATTTGGAGGTAGAGAGGATTCCTGGCACAGCTGTTTTATCATTCTTTAATTAATTACCTGGACAGCTCTCCATGGCCATCACCATCTCCCAGACCCTGCTCTTTTTTTTTTTTTTTTTTTTTCTTTTTTTTTAAATGTGATTTGATGCTTAAAGAACTCGTCCGAGTTTCTCTTTGGTTCTCTGGGATTTATAGTTCCTTAGTTTATTAGGTTTCATTGTCAATTTCTTGCCACTTGCTCAATAATATCTTCTGGGAATTCTTCACTTTTTTAGTTTGTGGTAGCATACCATTTAGCTTTCAATTTATTTTTACTTTTTTATTTCGTGTGTCATTAGAAAAGGGATTTGAGATAACAAGGAAGCTAAATTCAAGAATATTTGGTAAGCCATCTTGAGTGACAATTTCTAATGCTGTTTTGTCTTTTTAGTATAGACTTCTTGAAATACCTTTTTTCCTCTATTGTTTTCAAATGTGCATTTTTAAAACTTGCAGAAACAATCTTTCAATGGAAAATGTAATTAATATGACAAAGATGTATACAGTCATAACTGCTAAAATCTCTCACCCAAGAAAAAATACAAGTTGCTCAATAAAGATGGGTTGATTCTTTATAAGGAGCAGTTCTACCAGAAAACTGAAGTTCTAGTTCTGACACGATAGATGCAATTGGTGTGATTCAGGAAAATGTAAACAAAGATGGTAATGGGTTACCCTCATAAAGTCACCAGAATGATTAAGATAAAAAATACTGATATTATCAAGTGCGGACAAGGATGCAGAGCAACTAAACCTCTTTTGCCAGATAGTAGGAGTAAAAATTCATAGGACCATGGGAAAGTTGGCGTTATCTAGAAAATTTACTTCTGGGAGTATAGAAAATAGAAATGCATAAGTACAGGTGTACCAAAGGCTTTTAAGAGATTGTTCATATTAGTATTATTTTCATAAGGCCCAAACTAGTAACAAATTATTATTCATCATTTGAAAAATGAATACATTGCAAATACTCATATATTTGTATATACAGATATGCCACTGTACAACAAAGAAAATAACAAACTGCTGCTACATATGAGATCAGACTCACAAAGTTGTAGTGAAAAAAAGAGATCAACTAAAAAAGAGTAATATTTTATGATTCAATTAGAAGATGTTTAAAAAGAGACAAAACTAATCTATGGTATTAGATGTCAGGACAGCAATTACCTTTAGGATGGAGGGAGGAGAGTGAAAATTATTGGAATGGATACAAAGTGTGACTTTAATTTCTGGCAGTGTTCTAGTTTCTTGACCTGGGTAGGGATTTCATGGGTGTGTTTACTTTCTGGTAATTCATCAAAATGTACATTGATTTGTGTATTTTTGTGAATATATACAATACTGCAATTAAAATTTTTAAAAAGAAAAACAACTGCTTGAAAAAATAAATCTTGTTATGTTCAATTTACATGAATCACCCCAGTCTCTAAATTATTATATTTCTGTACAAATAATGTCTGTACTTTTTTATTTGCATGGTATTCGATATTTTTCAGAGCACTCTCAAGTTAATTGTATCATTAGCTTCATGGCATCATAATATAAAGTATTCTGCGGGTAATCTTCGACTTGTTGAGAAAATAGAATAATGTTTTCCAGAGTTCTCCTTTGCCACTTTTGGTAAATAACATAGTTGAGTCTGGAACCCAAGGCTAAAGACTCCTCATATAACTTTCTTTCTACATAACCTTTCATAGATTCCTTTGTTACATCTCCTAATGAATATTTCTGTGTCATCACTATCCTAAGAAACTAATCTAAGCAATTAATTGGTAAATATATGAGTTAGCTATATTTGAAAAGGAGCCTTAGAAAAACTTTTTCACCCACTGGTGAAATCAGTCACCATGGCAGTTTGATCATGATTGTATTACTTTGAGATATGTGGCCTTATGATCAGTTTATAATAGCTAATTACTATGCTACGTGTAGAATTAGGTTTGTTCGAAGGGAAAGTCACCAATAAATGAATGCATTTATTACTCTGAACTCTAGAAATTTCTTGACTTCTTCCATGGCAAAAGCATACAGTGTAGAGCTGGAGAAATGGAAAGAGATTAAAAGTAAAGGCCTACAGCTAGTTAATCTTCCATGGGTATTTTTGACTTCTAAAATACCATCCTCTAGTTTACTTTTAAGTTCAAGTATCTGATAGAAGTTGATTCTAGAAAGAGAATAGAAAATACACATCTCATCTTGGGATGGAGTTGGGAATGCTTTGGAGGTGGAAGTCGAGGAAGAAATGAGGGAGCAGGGAAGTCACAGTACTTTAAAACAATTGAGGTCTTTTTAAAAGATCTCATGAAAATAACTAGGTTCATACTCAAAAAAAATAGTCGATACTAATTCAAATAACTCATAAATGCCAGAAGGCAAGGCCCATTGTCCATTTATTTCTATTCCAAGTTCCTATTTTTCTCAAGCCCCACAGTGTTTCTTTGTGTTTTATTTTCCCCTTTAATGTTTCCCACAGTTATCATAGTCCATTCTCTTCTTGTAGACCATATGTCCCTGCTCAAATTATATTTACTATGGACTCTCAAAATATTTCTAAATTGGATAATATTTCTAACACAGGAAATCTCTAAAGAAGAGCTTACAGATAAATAAGCAGTGGCTTAAGATGACAAAACAAAGAGATGCATTGTCAGGCACTGGTTTTCTGTGTTTACGTTGTTCTATCACTTATCTAGAATTGTTTGGAAATCATGGTTTTATAAAAGAAAATTGAGCTTACTGTTGTAATGTCTACATTTTGTAAACATGAAAGACTTTTCAGTGTAAATATAATACAGTTTTTAACATTCATACTTAATGTCCATATGTTTCAGGCAGATTAATGTCATTACCAGGAAATAGTCTACAAATTAAGAACACATCTCACACTAAAATGATAACAGAATCTTTTGTTATCCACAACATACTTTTAACTGCTTTAATACGTAACATTTTTTCCCAATCAACCTTTGCTGCTCTGAAGAAACTATTATAATTTTTTGAGTAAACAATGTTAAAACCAAAATGTGATGTTTATTCTCCAATATACATTTGAATCTTAACATTGTTTTTTTTTTAGTCTGATTAAAGGTGAATTTCTCATATTTAATGCTAGATTGAGAAATTATCATGTAACTTTTCTCCCTTCCTCCACCTCTTTTTCTCCTTCACTAAGATACAGGAGGGCAGTTAATTTTATAATTAACTTGTAAACAGTGATTATAATGACTCAAATCATGAGAAACTGAAATTATACTCTCAATTTGTTTTCTGTCCCATCACAAATCAATTTTATTTTACTATCATTTTAGACACTACAAAAGGGAGTAAGAAAAAAAAGATGAAATCCCATGAGCCTTACCTACCTCTGAAACCCGGTGCCAAAATCTTGATTTCCTTGTCAGGGCCAAGCCAGGCAGTGTTTTTTATTTTCTTGTTTTCCTCACTCAGAACAAGGGAACAGAGACAAAAGATAAGAGAATGAATTCTGTTAGCTCATGCAGGAGAGAATCTGTGGTAGAGAGAATCAGTGAGAAAAAAATTAGATAACTTTATCTCTTAAAAATTATTTTTATTGTAAAAGTGATACATGTTCACAAAGAAAAACACAGAAAAGTTAAAAAAATATATATCTGTGGTCCAATGTCTTGGGAACCACTGTTAATATTTTTTTGATTTCTAAGTTCTTCCTGTATATACATGCCTATAGCATATAAAACATGGATATTTAATATATGTGCATGTAATTACACACATATATACATACATGCAAGTATACATTTTGTTTTATAATTTTATAGATTAAAATTATTTGCTAATATATTCTAATGCTGTTATATACAACATGAAAAAAATAAGCTGGACCATTTTTCGATTGCAGATTTTAGGTTATTACACATTTACTCGATGTTGGTCCTTTACTCATTGCTGAGGTTACAATTTCTGCACCAGAGAGTAATGAGATTAATAGAGAAAATGAACACAATTCTGCAAGAGTAATAAAATCTGTAGAAGAATAATGCCCAGGATTATGTGGGAGCACACAGCAGGTAATGACTTATTCTGAAGGTACGCAGGATGACCTTTTAGAAAAGGTTACTGTCTGAGCTAACTCTCAAGACTGAGTTAAATTCTGAATGAAAGGAATGGGTATAGATATGGGATATTGGGTGTGGACCAGTTTATAAGGCGGTAAGAACCAAATTCATTGGAAAAGTTGAAATTAATTTCCTATTACCAGAGTTATGGGTAAAGAAGTAGGAGTGGTGGAGTGATAAATGATAAAGCTGGAGAATTAGATAGGAAATGATAATTAAAAATCACTGTCAGTGTCTGAATTTCATTGGGAAAGTACTTAAGAACCAGGAAGAGATAAACTGGGCAGGGATATAATCTGATTTGTATTTTAGAATGCAGTCTAGGGAAAGGATTAGAAGAGATCAAGTACAGAGTTATGGAGATTAGTTAGAATTCTGATGATAGTGATTCTGTGAAAGTCAATGATTGCTTGCATGCCTTGTGGTAGAGACTGTGGGCATGAAAGGGAAGGGGTAATGTTTTGGCATTGTTATTATGGGATGACTGTATGTGAACTAGGTGGGAGAGGAAAAAAATCAGGGTCATATTTGGATTTCTAATTGGGATATAAATGGATGATGCAACAGTGGTAGAAGATAGATTTTAGAAAGAAGATATCCAGTATAGTTTTAAGCAGGCTGAATTGGAGATTCCTGCAAGACACAATTAAGTCACTAGGTAGAAGTACTGGGTTGAAAACCGCGAGTATGTAGAATCACTGAGATCTGTGTAATTTTTTTTGCTATCTTGCATACATAACTAAGAGTAGAATTGTTGCATCATATAACTACATTTCACTTTATGGGAACTCTTTTTGAAGACTCCCAAATTGCTTTCCAAAGCAGCTCCATCATTTCACATTCCCACTGCAGTGCATGAGGATTCCAGTTTTTCCACATTCTGAACATTTGTTATCATTTACTTTTTTATTCTAGGCATTCCAGTAGTATGAAGTAGTATCTCAATGTGATTTTGATTTTGCATTTTCCTAATAACTAATAATACTGAGCATATTTTTGTGTATTTATGGCCATTTGCATATCTTCTTTGTAGAAATGTCTGTTCTGGGTCATAGTTTTTTGTTGATTTTGATTTTCACTCTCTTATAGTTATACATTTTCCTGGTCCCTTATTTAAGTTTTCTAGATTCCTGCTATGAGTGAGACCATCCAGTATTTTTCAAATTGTCTTTACACATATATTACCTAATATATTTTTTAATTGGGTTGTTTTTCATACTATTGTGTTGTAACAGTTCTTTATATCTTATAGATAAAGGTCCATTAATTGTAATTATTTTCTTCCATTTGTCAGTTTCCTTTACATTTCTTTTATGGTGTTTCTTGTAGTATAAAAGTTTTTGATTTTGATGAAGTTCACTTTATCAATTTTTGTTTTGTTATTTATGCCTTTTGTGTCATATCCAAGAAACCATTGCCTATTGCAAGGTCTGGGAGATTTATTCTGATATTTTCTATTACTGGTTAGAATTTTGTATAGATTTATATTAAGCTTAGTTGGTGTATAGTATCATTGAACCCACTAGTTTAAAAGAAAAGAGGATCAAGAGCCAGGTTATTGAAATTAAAAACATTTAAGACCATGGGCCTCCCTGGTGGTGCAAAGGGTTAAGACACAACCTATGAAGCTATCCGCAACCTCTGCAGCACAAGTTTGATCCCTGGCTGGCCAGGGAGAAACCCACATGGTGCAGAAGACCTCTCCTGTCTCACCCGCTGCTCCCCTCAGCAGTGTATTTCATCATTTTGCCTGTTCTGTTCCCCACTCTGTCTCTGGTGAATCCTCTCACCCCCCACACCTCTGGCCTGTACCCCAGCTCTTGTTTGCATAAATAAATATTTAAAAAAATATTTAAGACCAGGAAGTAGAAAAGGAATTTATGAATGAGGCAGGTAAATAATGAATGGATGGAATTTACAAAAAAACAAGAGGCATTTCAGAGAGAGAATAGTTAAACCTATTGAATACTGCCTACATAGTTCATAAAGTGGATTGAAAAATGCTGATCTGAATGATCTACTAAGAGCAGATTTTGATCTTTGTATACAGCAATTGCAATGGAGTGATGGGGCAGAATTCTAACTGCTCTAAGTTGTGATACAAAATGGAGGTAAGAAAGAAAAAAAAAAACAAATTGAGACTGAATAAACTGAGTTATGAAGGGAAGGAAAGATAATATACGTCAGGGCCTCTCTGGTGGCATAGTGGTTGAGTGCTGGGCTGCGAAGCTGCCTGCACCCCCTGCAGCGCCGGTTCGATCCCCGGCCGGCGAGGGTCCCACATGGCATGCAGACCTCTCCTGCTGCCCCTGCTGCTCCCCTCAGCAGTGTATTTCTTCAGTCTGCCTGTTCTGTTCCCTGCTTTGGCTCTGGAGAATTCTCTCACCCTCCGGTGCTTCTGACTGTACCCAGTGCTTGTGTAAATAAATAAATCTTTAAAAAAAATCTTTAAAAAAAAAGATAATATAGGTCAGTAGCTGAAATAGAAAATAGATTCTAGAAAGTTACTTTCTCACAGGATTCAGTTTAACTGTTTTATTCGTTATTCACGTATTTCTTTTTTGACTTCTACCCTATACCGTAGGGCTAACACTAATGGTTTATATTTGGGGGCAAGAAGGGTGACCTTTTCCCCATTGTATGGTCAAGAAATATGATTCTAGACAAATAAATTATGCCTCTAAAGAGATTATCCATGAAACTGTATGACTCTGCATTTATGAGAGGCAATCGACTAGCACATGCAGAAAGTCTGAGAAAAGAGATTAAATCCTAGCTCTACCAATTTGTTGGCACTAGCCATGTAATTTAACAAAATTATTTTTCTCTCTGTTTCATTTTCCTTATATGGATAGTAATATCAGCCTTTCAAGATTGGTATGTGGACTAATTGAGAAAATGCCTGTCTTGGCAATTTTTAGGAGTTCCAATCCTACCTCTTGCATATTATGTGAATAAGGAAAGGTTATCCTTTTAATCTATTTTTTTCATTTATAAAGTAAAGGAGTTGAATTATATAGTCTCCATGTTCCCTTCTAGCTCTAACAAATGGACTTCCACTATCTTTTAGTCCAGTACTATTCTTTATATTCTTTGTGGGCTAGATAGATATTTGGAATTGGTCTAAGCCATTAAGCCATTCTGTGTAAAATAGTTTACATTAGGAAAAGTATTCAGAATTCCAAAGGACTGGCTTCCAAATAAACTTTGGTAGATAGCTCTGCCATCTGGGGAGTACATTTAAATAGGTGAGCTCATCCCACGACATATAATATAGAACAGTCACCAAGGCATATTTTAGATTCTTTAGAAATGATCTTTGAAGGGAGGCACATATGGGATGATATCAGCTCCCAAAGATTTGGCTTGTGTTTTGAGAGCTCCTACATTCATTGTTCTACCTGAAATATTTGTGTGCTTCTAAACGTTTATAATTACTAGTTTTTGACGGTTGAGGAGACTTTGAAGCAATATTCCACATGAAGAAAACAGGCAGACTTGAAACTAACCTGATAGTGTTCAGGGGAGAAGTAAAGAGGGAAGTGAGAGCGAATCATTGGATGCAGAGAATTCACGAGACCAACAGAGCATGATGAGACCAGGATTAGATAAGGGACTCAGAGACATAGGAAAAGGGGGAACTGGAGGCCAATTAAGGCTGAGTTGGTCTGAGACAGAAAGAACAAAACAAAAATGATTTGTCTCCTTAGAGACTGATTTCTTTTTCCCACCAATGCTCTCAGATTGTGTCATTGAATTCGCTGATGTATTTTGGTAGAATTTTATTTGGGTAGAGAGTGTGAAATGTAACTTCTCATTTCAGTATAAAACATGCTCCTTTTCTTTTCTTTCTTTTTTTTTTTAAATAATAAATTTTATTTTTATATTCCCCCATACAATTGCAACCCCCCATTCTGACCCCAATCCCTCCCCTCCCGCCCCTCACCCCCCAAAAAGTGTCTCTGGTTCATAGTTTTTTGTTGATTCTGATTTTCACTTTCTTATAGTTATTCATTTTCCTGGTCCCTTATTTAAGTTTTCTAGATTCCTGCTATGAGTGAGGCCATCCGGTATTTTTCTTTTTCTTTTTGGCTTATTTCGCTGAGCATGATCCCTTCCAGCGCCATCCATGTTGCTGCAAATTGCATGTGTTTATCTTTTTTGAATGCTGAGTAATATTCCATGGTGTATATGTACCACATCTTCTTGATCCAGTCATCTATTTTTGGGCATTTGGGCTGTTTCCAAAGCTTAGCTATTGTAAATAGTGCTGCTATAAACATAGGGGTGCAGGTGTTCTTTGGAATTGATGTAAAACATGCTCCTTTTCTATTATCAGATTAGTGCTTTAAAAGAAAATGACTGTGAAATAAAAATACAGAAAAACAATACTGAAGAATACTGTATTCATTGTGATTTTACTAAAAACCACTTTCCACACCGGTTTTAGCACATGGTGTCACAACTGCAGTTTCTGCCTGAATTGTGGAAGAATTTCTTCTTTGATTCTTTTTTCTTCCACTGTGTATTCCTCCCATGGAGCTTGCAAAATAATTTTACTTTTAAAATGAAAGATGGTTGACAAATTTTATGTTGTGACTGTCCCAATTCAACATTACATCTTGGGACTGGAACTGTCTAAAGTGGTCTGGGAATGCCCCATTCCCATCGTCTGCTTTACTGGGAGGCAACACATTTATTCAAACATTTTGACAAGAGAGAATGACTGCCAGTTCACTGGATGGCCTCTTGTCTAGTGGACCGTTTGCTTGATCAGTAGGGGTTTTGGAGGCAGCGAGGCAGCACTGCAGCCTAGAGACCTTCCTCATCAACCTGCAAATGACACTAATATTATGAAAGATTTCTCCAAAGACAGACATTTTCAATTAGCCAAATTACTCTACCTGGGCGTAGCTCAGGAAGATTTAAGGCAGAGCTAGTTGCTGTGCCAGCCAAGAGGCCAGCTCTGCCAGTTGAAAGGTAAGCACATCTTTCCCTGCCAGCTTGCAATGAGATGGTTCTTGCAGTAACAGCAGATCTACCATGCATATTTGATTTAAGACTCTCGATTACCATACTTTTGTAATTATCATCAGGCGATAATGAATCCTGGAAAAGTATGTGTCTTAAGTATGGGGCATCCAGGAGCCTAATCAAATTGCAGTGTGTAGAATTCATCTTTCTTTTTGATGTTTCACCTCTTTTCAACCAATTGTTCTTGGTTTGAGTAAAACTATAGCACAACCCTTTGCCAATAATGTGATTCATTTTCACTTTGCTAATCAAAATGTTGTATCACAAGACTCTGATGGTGTTCAAGACACCTGTAGAAGATATGATTTTTCTCTAAGTTGGCTGATGTAGATCTCATCTTTCACATGAAGTTGTGGGAAAGATTTGTAAATCCTCCTTTGGCTCTTAAACCTGTTATTCTGGGATAGCTCTCTCATAGGAATTCTAAAAGACAAACATTTATGTTGTTAATTTTTCTTATTTTGCTACTATGTAGGATTAATGATATCTACACTACTCTACTTTTTCCTATGAATGTCAAATCATATGTTATTAGGAAATAAAAATTTCAGAGGACGTGTAAGAGTGAGAGAATTCTTTTTTTCCTTGATAATCCATTACTTTAATCAGCAATATTATGTTTTAAGTATCCATTTTGCCCAATGCCGTGTGTTTCACCTATTTTGAAGTAGCATGGTATGAAGACAGAGGCTTGGGTTAAATTCCAGAAATTCCAGAAAATGTCAGTTCAAATTCTGCTAATTAGTGGTTATTTGATTTTTTTTTTAAAGATTTATTTATGCAAACAAGAGTTGGGGGGTACAGGCCAGAGGTGTGTGTGGGGGGTAAGAGGATTCACCAGAGACAGAGTGGATAGCAGAACAGGCGGATTGACCAAAGCACACTGCTGAAGGGAGCAGCGGGCGAGTCAGGAGAGGTCTGCTGCGCCATGTGGGTTTCTCCCTGGCTGGCTGGGGATCAAACTTGTGCTGCAGAGGCTGCGAATTGCTCCACAGTGCAGTGCTTAACCCCTTGCGCCACCAGGGAGGCCCGGTTATTTGATTTTTAATTGAAAATACCTCTTACCTATAAATTATATTGTATACAAGTACTTGCTACTTCATAAAAAACTAGCATATCACACACACACACACACATATCTTACCTAGTTTGTGATTATGTGTTAGGTATTTGTGTGATTTATTTCCCCTGTAAAAGCGGAAATTAAAAACCAGAATATCTCAGTTTAGAAGACAAATATCCAAATCTTTTGGTATTTCTTCTCTGAATTCTAAACTATTAGTTTTTTTTTTTTTGGTTTAGCATGGTGATAAATCTTTTATTATAAGATTATGTTGCTATTACCATCTTCTCTATTGTCCTGCCTCTCCAGCTAAATTGCACACTTGTTGAGAGAAAAGACCACAAGTCTTATGTTTCAATTCCAAGTTTCAAATAGATTTTTACTTATCTCAAAGTGTTCAATTCATATTTACTAGAATCATATAGGTAGGGCAAGAGACACATCACTCATGGCAAACTCACAATAAAATCAGCAAATATTAGTTTAATTACTGAACTTTCTAATACATGAAACAACCTTAACGCATACTTTTATTTTGTAGTAATTTACTCTTATTTATTCCCTATATCAAAAGATTTATCTAGGTTTCTTGGATATTGCTATAGAGTTACATGTATCCTATACCTGAGATCTTATATTGGTATAGGATATTTCAATATTTAAAAATGCCTGTAATTCATTTAAAATAGCAAATTTGTTGGATAACAGTTTTTCTTTATCAACAATGCAGTATACATTAAAATGTGAGTGATCTTTCTAAGTATTTTAAAAATAATTGATTTTTATTAATAGATATTTATGAAATATCTGATTCATATAGCAAAAATATATTTGTACATAGTCCCTACATTTATATCCTTTACCTTTTTTAGAATTTTGGGATTTTGTTGAGGGGAAAACTGTCCTAGGCCTCTTAAAGCATGGTAAATAAAACATTTATAAAGGCAGTATTAAAGGGTCACTCAGAAAAATCTATATAAATCAGGGTCCCTAGAGTCCTTTTTAAGATTCAGGATAAGGAAGTAATTTCTCTCATTAAACTCCCTTGGTGTGAATATGATAGTTCAATATTTCATAAATATTTAATGAATTATTATTTTCTACAACTTATGAGTGTTTAGACAGTTGAAGCTTTATTTGGAATATGAGTATATGTTTGGTTGTGTGCAGAAACGTTCATTATAAATGCTTGACATTTAGAATGTGCCTTGAAAAAGTATGGGAAAATAATTTCTAAATTTTAGAGAAGGCAGGAGACATGTTTAATGAATTTTTTGTTTTAAATTTGAAAGTGTCTGATGGGAGTGCTTCTTAAAATATCATCATCATTACTATTATTATTACTAATACAAATAATGAATCTGACAGAGGTAAAATATTGCAGAGGTCATGCTAGATGCCTTATTTGTTTAAGTTTGTTTAATCTACAACCCTGCAATGTAGGCATTAATATTCCTTTTACATTGGAATAAACCAAAGTTTCTGTGCTTAGGAACTTGAAGCAAATAAAGGCTGAAATTAAGTCTGAACCCCAATCTGTCACATACTAAAAATCTATGCACTTAAATTGTATCATGTTAATTTCCTGTGCTGAAGACAAGTTATTTTTCCTTTTACTATCTAAAATATAGGTAGTTCTTTGCATACTGGTTCTGGCACTGTCTCACATAGGAGCTTCCAATAACTGCCAGTCACATGGTGACAATTATGCTTGATTAAGCAGATCCAGTAAGTACTTGATCGACTTTTTCCCATAAATGCTGACATTCTGCAGCCAAAGGGAAAAGAACACTTGCCATTATTCTAAGCACTCTGGCCATCTCCCCTTGTCCCTCCTAATAATATTTGTCCTGAATTTCCTAAGAACATTGTTCTCAGACACTTAGATTCAGTCTAGATTCCAGGTCTTCATCAAATATTTCCTGGGTAACTTGAATTTTTAAGGTCTGAAAGTCCTACAGGCAGGCAGATGATGATCTATGGGATTTGAGATGATATTTGGCAAAATTTTATTGTAGTTATTGGTCTTTCTATCCCTGATGATTAATTACTATGGATTTTGAAGTCTTTCAGTGTTTCAGAATTCTCTAAAAACACAGTAAAGAGTCTTGTAAATTATAAATGCATACCATTATGAAAATGCAAACATCCCCATGAGATAATACCCTATAGCTATAAGTTAGTACATTGGTTTATAGCCCACCAAAAAAGATGACTACAGTGATGTTTCTCAAAAGGTGGCCCAAGGCTAATGTATATTAGCGATGTATTACTTATTCTCAATGAGTTTGTTACCACTTTGGCCTGATTCCCCTTGTCTCATACTATTATATTCTCTAACAAAGTGTATTAGAGTAGCATTAGTGACTTAACAATAAAGTTTAATTTTATGTGGCACTCTAATGTGGATCAAACAGCATTCTTAAATGGCTTCCATCCAGAAATGATTCAGGGCATCAGACTTTTCCTATACTGGGCTTCACAATTCAGAGTAGATAAAGAAATGGAAGAACCCCCCAACCCCCTCCTAAATAAAAGAGCATGGAAAACCTAGTGAGGGGAGGATATGGATCACCAGGGAGATCTTATGAACCAAGTTCTAACTTAGACCAGAATTGGCCACAAAAACTCAACTAAGTACAAGAGGGCTGAGACTAGGCCCAGTAAGCTGAGAGATATATTCAATAGTTTGGAACACACATAACACTTTCCCTGCCTCAGAGGTTACGCAAGTCTAGAATAGAGCCAAGAAAAGCAAAATCAAGGAGCATGAAAAGTTTGATATAATAGAATTTTAATGGATGCACTACTATGTCTTTATAATTAATATAGACCGGTGCAAAGAATATATGATCATAATGTGACTTTTAGGTAAGTTATTTTCATTTCATACATCTATAGTGTAATCTTTTGGAAAATCCAATGGGAATTTTCAATAAGGAATACCTGAAATTGGGGCTAGCTTTATGGGTATGTGACCTTTGTTGTATAGGGGTATGCTTTCACAAAGGCCTCGCATTTGATTTAATTCTCTACTATTTCTGTTTTATAAGTCTTTTAAAACATATATAACTGGTTCTACCTGAAACTCAAGTGTTATCAGAGTCTAAAACTGAGCTTTGTAATGAAAGGAAGATGCAATCTTTAAGATGTAGTTAATAATAATTATAGAAAGCAAGTTACAGTAGCAAAACTCTGTTGTGTGTGTGGGTGTGTATTTGTGTGTACATGAACAGGAGTCCATGCAGAAATGTAGTTTTTTAGGACAAAGTTTATTGGGGACAATTGTTTTAATTGATATTCATTGAGCATCATCCCATTGTTTATTGTTAGCTACTCATGTGAAGAGTTGGTTGATGTCCATAGCACAAACATTTGTTTCAGATAAATGGGTGTTCCAGTTGGGTAAATTTTAATTAAGCAATCTTTATTGTACAAGTCATTTTTAAAACCATGAGAAAAACTACTATAATTTGCTAATTCTGTTATCCAGAATCTGAAAATGTTGAAACTTGTTTAGTGTAAACTTGAACATGATTTTCAAGATAGGTCCATGAATGTCCCAAATATTTGACATCCAGAATAAGGAATAAGAAACATTTCCAGTGTAATGTGTTAAATTATGTTCCTAGTGCAAATGCCTAGGCACAGTTTTACTATTCTCAAACTGATAGTGTTGGGTTGCTCTGCAACAATAGGATAATTTAATTCCAAAATAATTTATTTATTTATTTATTTTTTTAATAAATTTTATTGTTATATTCCCCATACAATTGCAGCCCCCCCATTCTGACCCCAATCCCTCCCCTCCCGCCCCCGCCCCCCTAAAAGTGTCTCTGGTTCATAGTTTCCAAAATAATTTATTTTTAAATCCTGCTTCCACACCCCTTGCCTGTTCTGCTATTATAGCATATAACATTCTATAGAGATCTATTTCTTTACACATTTGCCAAAGAAACACTGAATTCTTAACTCCTTCTTGTGCTGTAACTATGTATCCTCCTATTTCCATAACCCAGTGGACTGACCAGGAACCTAGAACTTGTTCAATAAATGTATGATGAAGGAATATAAGTCACGATAAATATATTATTTTTCTTTCAGTAAAATACTTATTTCCAAATCTTCAAGGAAGCATCCACTTACAATAAAATCCAAAATTGTTTTAAAAGGACGTTTTAAACTGTGCTATGCTCTTTAGCCATTCCAACATGGATGAAAGAAAATACTTTTTATATGAAATTTTGAAACATCTAAGGAAAAGTGGCATAAATTCATTATCTCATTGAAGGAGCTTTTTGTTATGTTTAAAAAAATCAAGTTGTTTAATTACATTAGCAGGATATATGTACAAAAACAATATTCATAGATTTCAAAGACTATATATGTTGATATACTTTTGTATTAAACTTGCTGTTAATATAATATTTTCCACTAGTAATCTCCATGAATAGGGGTCATTACCCTTTTGTTTAAGGCTAGAAATAACTTACTTACTATATTAGGTTCTTGTAACTACTATAACAAACCATCACAAACTTGGTGACATAGAGGACAGAAATTTTTCTCTCCTTAATACTGGAAGTCAGAAGTTCAGAACCAATATCATTGAATCAAAATATTAAACATGTCTTATAGGACCACACTTGTTCTAGAGGCCCTACCTCTTTGACTTCAGGTAGCTGTCAGAATTTGTTTTTATGGTCACATCATTCTTATCATCAAGGCCAGCCCTTTCAAGTCTTTCTTTGCTATGTCTTTACATTGTCTTCCCTTCTTTGTGTATCAAATCTTCCTCTACCTCTCCTTTAGAAGGACACTTGTGATTGCATTTAGGGACCACCCATTTAATCTCAGATGATATCCCTATTTCTGCATCCTTCATCACAACTGCAAAGACTTTTTCCAACAAGATAACATTTCCATTGTTCCTTGGATCAGGATCTTCTGTCTTTAGGGGCAATTATTCAGCCTAGTACCTTTGCCCTGCCTATTTTTACATTAATGATTATATAGTGGGATTCTAGATGATGTATAATAGTATACTTTTCTCTATGCATACTGAGTATGTGTACTGACATAGGAATAAGGGTGCTGTATAATAAGTGAATGTTGGAGAACTATAAACCAAATAACACCATAAAGGAAATGCTGCTGAAAGAAGATGTTGGCAAGTAGGGCTCAAAGGGGAGTGCATAACTTCATGATAATACCTCACATAAATTAAAGTAATGTTAATTGTCTCCCCCAAAGCAAGGCCATTAAGCAGCTTATTGCTCCTACCTTAAGAATTTATTTTGGTATTTCTTGTGGACCTAGTTTTTCAATGGTATTTTACTTTTTACCCAGAGGAGATATAAACACCTTCCTGACAGCTCTTTCTGGAACATTTCATCTCTAAGTATAACAAGAGGAAGAAATAAATGACCAAGTAGGTCCTGATAATCTCTACAGCAAAGACAAAAGACTCTAGAAATATGTCAGTAGGTAGAGCTTCATATTGAATCACAGTTCCTAACACATGGTAAGAATAAGTATGTCTATATTCCTACTTAGGAACAGCTAAACAGTCCGTGACCTTATCACTGACCAGGGAGGAATTTTCTTTTTCCTTTTTTCCATTGTTTAAGATAAGACTATCTGAACCTTGAAAAAAAGTCTTTCTTTTCTTGTGCATTTTCATTCATCTCCTACTATATGCCAGATACTATGTACAAAGAACTGGTTAACATAATTACAGTCTGTCTTCTTCTGTAAATTGCTTTGTACGTAATTTTCAACTTCTTCAAAACTTTTCAAATTCCTATGTTTGGTCAGTCACAACTGTACCAAGGTTACAAAAGAACAGCTTAGTTGGAGGTGGAAAAAGAAAAAAAAAAAACATGTATGCTAAGAAGTTACATAAATGTCCTCTAGCATATTCCTTGTTCTGAAGGCTAATGTACTGTAGCAATTCATCAGTCATTCTAATAGTCTTTTAACTTCTGTCAGAAAGTCTACTAAATGCTAACATCTTAAATGTTTAATATTCCAAAACATATTTTCATTAATCATGCAAATTATCTGGGCATCCATATTTTACAGTAACCTCTTTTGAGATTAAGAGGCCTAAGGCTTTGTGTATGAGGAACCCATGTTAGTGAATAGTAGTGTGGATCAAAAAAAACTTAGAATTAAAATTTTCAAAATGAAAAGTTACTAGTAAAATTCCAGTAGCTATGCAATCACATTTATTAAAAACTCCTTAGAACTGCTAATGTCAAATATTGCTGTTTAGGTACAACCAGCTAAAGTGCATACTTTTTTCATTCTATTTTATTACATAATAATTTTATTACATAATAATAAGTTGCAGTTATGAGAATCTGAAGGAAAGAGAGATATGTACAATGTCGCATGGAAAGAATTAATAGCGTTTGCTCAAAGGAGAGAGCCAGCACAAGGTGATGAGACAGGACCTACAATACTCTGATCTCCCTCCCTTCTTTGCTCCCTGCCTACTGATGGGACTTCCACTTTGTTGAGCCCAACAGGAACCGAGAGCATAGAACAAGAGGAAACCCAAATAGGTCAGGCTTCTTTGAGTGAGTATCAGGGCTTCACATGAGAATACAGATCTTGCATGAGACACAGGGAATAAGAAACAACTAATTTTGGTATGAATAACACTTCTCTGGTATGCAGTCAAAATCATGGACACTCTTGGAACGCTTTGTTTCTTTTTTTAAAACCATTTCATATATTTTCTTTTATGGTTAGTTTGCTTTGCTCTATCTCTTGAATCTCTAATGATTATCTTATCAAAATTTCTAGTAGCAATGCTGCTTCCTCAGTATTTTTGCATGAACTACCTTAGCCTCTGCGTAATCAAATAGATATTAAAAAAATAGCTAAATACCATCCAGATAGTTTTTTTTTTCAGTGTAATAGTAAACACCTTTTAAATGTTTAAATGTTGGGCCTCCCCGGTGGCGCAGCAGTTGAGCGCTGGGTTGCGAAGCTGCCCGTAGCCTCTGCAGCGCTGGTTCGATCCCCGGCTGCTCCCTGGCCACCGGAGGAGGGTCCCACATGGCACGCAGACCTCTCCTGCCGCCTGCTGCTCCCCTCAGCAGTGTACTTCGGTCCTTCTGCCTGCTCTGCTCCCCGCTCTGGCTCTGGTGAATTCTCTCACCCTCCCGCGCTTCTGACTGTACCCAGTGCTTGTATAAACAAACAAACAAATAAATAAATAAATAAGACATGCCTCTAGAAAATTAAAAAAAAAAAATAAATGTTTAAATGTTAATAATCTGTTTTGCTAAAGAAGCACTGAAGTCTTCACTTTTTAACATTGTTTGTCTGCTAACTATATTTTTCCGGTAAAATAATTACTTCCTGAATCATGGATTCTAAGGTACAATAAAAATCCAAAGAGAAATATATTTGTTGTTATACAAAAGATTTTTTTCCATAGCATTTTCAATGATTGCTACAAGAATGAATGAGTAAAGGTTTCAAGAATGAGTAGTTGCAGAAAACCAACTTACTGCTGTATATAAGCCCATGCAGCCCCTGGGTACAAGCACTTCTGTATTTCTCTCTCTCTCCCTTTTTATGAATATGCATATTGGGGGAAAAACGCCCATCTGCTCTCTTTTAGCTGATTCTATCACATTTTTGAGCTGTGCATCATTATGAAGCTTCAGAGAAAGATGATCATTTACATTACATATGGATATAAAGGAGAGAGGAGTTGATGAATTGCAAACAAGTATAATTTATATGGACAAAGTGTGCCAGAAGTGCTTTTCACCCCATTTTACTCTGTAAATGGAATTATTCCTGCCCATTCACTTGGCCTAGTGCCCAACAACTCAGAGAGGAAAATGGTCCCTTGAGTCTTTAGATCAGGATTCTACTCCTTCCCCTGAGGAAATGGTGCTCTGCACTTGTGCTCACCAGGGACCCCAAAAGGTGAAAAAAGATCTTTGAACATACTGTGGTCATTTTTCAGATGTTTCCCTTGTGACTTTTTAGATTATAACATACATCACGCAGCTACACTGCTACCCTGTTGGTAATTCAAATATGAAAATTTGCATGATGAAGAAGAGAAGAGGAAGTAATGAAACCTTCTCTTTTCCTGGTAGCCTTGCAGTCTCTCTCTGTGTTTTGATTACCCATGGTAGACCATTTGCCTAAATATTTATAAATTTCATAATTTTGTAAATATCTACATTTAGGGTACCTTCTTCCTAAGGGCTTCTCTGTTGACTACAGAACAACCAGCTGTGACTTTATATTGTTAAAAACCAGAACCCAAGTGCAATAATAACCCTCAATCTTTTATTTATGTAGTTATTCATTATTCTGGGCATTTCTTTATGTATTAAATCATTCAGTCTTCAACTACGATTTTCCCTCTCATGCTGCAGGAGGGAGGAATCAAAGTTAAATAAATACAACACGCCTCTTACTGACCTGGTTGGGAGTATACAAAGAAGCATTCTGTCATGACAAAATGATCATTTATCTACAACATCCTGTTAAATCAGCTGACTATCATATTGTTGCTGACAACACAGTTATCCTAGCCCTCAAATAATTTCTGTCCTAAGAATTTCAAATTATTGCAAGTTTAGACCTTTATTATAGTAGTATGTGTACTGATCCCACTTGAGTTTGCCTGTATTAGTTATAATTTTATATTATCTATTTATAACATTTTAGGTTCTCAGCAGATAAAAATGATATAGTGGGTTTAATAATGGTAGGGTAGAGAATTATAGCACATAATGTGTGTACTGTGCTGAGTGCTTTGTATACACTATCTCATTTAATAATAATATGAAATGTCATTACTAGAATTATTACATTTGTTGAGAGAGTCAAAACAAAAACTAAGCTTGAAGATAAGCGATCCACCCAAAGTCACACAGTTCTCAAACCAGAACCTCCAATGTATATGTTCAGGTCAACAGTAGGTGTGATCAGATGAAGTAAGCGGTTAGGTAGGAGATAGCATGAAGTGAGGGTTTCTTCTACCTTATTTCCATAGCCAGAAAAAAAACTGGTCAGATTTAGAAACTGTACTTTTACCTATATTTAGTCCCTATTCATCTTGCTCTCAACCTTTATATAATTTTAGCATGACTTCCCACTTTATGAAGGAGTACTTGAAGTCTGCATGCTGATTAGTTATACAGTTTTCTTTGTCAGTGGTGGGGGGATGGAAGTGTGTGCATGTGTGGGGTGATGGGGTATCTAAAATTTCTTCATATTATTTTTCTCAGAACTTGTACTTGTAACGGAAGTTTCTTAACATGAAGTGTCATCAATTTGGTCTCACTCAGGAAGTTGCAAGGCGCTTGACTGTAACCTCAATGAATTGGACATTGTCTAAAACTTAATAATCTCTAGCTCCCTTTTTTAAAAAGAAAATTGACAAGTTCTTTCTTCTTATTTCTTAACTAATTCTCTTCTAAAACATCCCATGTTTATATTTAAATCAGTCTAATCAATCTACAGGCAAGTTGACCTAATTTTTTAAAAGTAAATGAAGTATTTACTTACTTTTAAAATTTTCTTTGGGAAATATCAGGAAATGCAGAATGTTATTTCAACTTGCAGGAAACAACATTCTACTGTTAATCTCCTGTATATTTGTCCAAATCCATGAGCTATAATCCCATATGAAGTGGCCAGGCCAGGCGTAACCCATATATCCACTACTTTTCCCTTCCTTTCCATAAAATAGTGTTTCAATTTCAAATTTCCAACACACTGTCTCCACCATGGCCCCACTCCTGTTCAGGCTACCACACTGAATAGATTATTCTAGGGCCTCCTTGGACACTGCACAGACACTGACCATAATTTTTAAACTTTAATCAACTTGCTGCCTTAGGGAGGTCAAGAGAGTACTGCTTTATGAAGATGCCAGGAAATTGTAGGTTGGGAAGCATCTAAGGGAACTACTTGATTGTAAAATAGGGAAAATTACCTGTGAAGTATGCTCAGCCACAACTGCAGTTCCTTCAAAATGAAGATCTGGTGTCCAATCAAGGATTTAGGGAAATGCTTTTGAGCAGATGTTCTGCAGAGGCCCCAAGAGATTGAAGTAGCAAGAAAGATTGGACTCCTGTAGAGAGGAAAGGAGGGAGAAAAGTGGAGACGCTATAAGGGTCGAGTTGCTGGAAGGATGGCCCCATCACAGAGCAAAGCACTGAAAAAGACACATGTGTGGCAAAACTACCTATCACATTATGCTGCTTTTGCCTTTTGTACTGATCTTTGCAGAGCTAGCCTCACCTTCTTAAGGTTTTCCCTTGACCATGTGTTCTGTGACCATCCAAGGCTGGATAGGTTCACTGTCAGTTTAGCCAGCTTAAAAGAGAACCTTGGTGCTCTTGGCATCATTCCCAAAGGTTTTTAAATAGTACTGAGGGGAAACAAGCCAGCAGGGAGACAGCAACTTGGGCTCCCTTGCAAGTCTCTATATGCTTTTTTCTCTGGGCTTTTTTTTGCTGGCTGTTTTCTTGTGGCCTCTTCCTCTTGTTGCCGTAGCTCATCCTCTCATAGCCGTTCTCTGCCGCGGCTTTCTGCTGCCCTTATAGCCTCATCCTCTAGGCTCAGGTGTGCCCACTTACGCATGCCCAAACCATACTCCAGGTGTCCACAGTCAGGCACCCTCCCAAGCGCCTCCTGCATTAACACAATCAGGGTGACAGCCACAAAGGTGATAGCAGGTGATGGCCACAGAGGTGATAGCCACAGAGGTGATAGCAAGTGATAGCCACAGAGGCCAGCAGGGCAGAAGCCTGACCAATCTTCATTTACCCGACACTGTGAAAAACTGAATAAAGAGGAATAGAAAGAAATAGTTCTTTCAAGGTTGTGAGATAGTTGAGGAATTTAGCTCTTCTGTTGCTGTGACTGGGAGAGTAAAGAATGATAGTGGTTAGGGGTCTGACCAGATGATCACACTGGCTTTGTGTTTCTAGATTGATACCTAGTGGGAATCCCAGTCTCCTTCATTTATTTATTCGCTCAATAATGAATAGACTTGGAATATGTATGCTGCCAAGATTTGCCAGATTATCCGATCTCTTGGATCAGACAATCTACATTAGCCTCTCTATTGGATTTAGCTGAGTCTTTCTGTGTAGGAAGATTGTAGAACTGTTCTGAGATACATGATTCTTCTGATTCCAAGGATATCCTATATTAACAAACTAAAGTATGTTGTCACATGGTCAGATAATTTTTATTTCAGTTAAATGGAGTTAATCTTCATACTATGTAATATGATAAATGCATAAATGCTCTAACCAACTGATACGAGTTGCTTTGGGAACACAAAGAGGAAAACACCCAAGGAAGTCAGCGAAGTTTTCACAGAGTGACTTTTGTGACTAGTTTTAAGACAAAAACAGAGGGAGGCTTCTAGATGTAGAAAATATCAGGGGTCACTCCAGGAAAATAAAGAGCTTAAGAAAAGACACAAAGGTAGTAGTAATTCAGGGATTGTTATGACTACAATTCTCTGGTCTGGTTTCATATAGAATGAGAGGTGGGAAAGGAAATATATAACTCACAGGGTAGGTAAAGCACATGGGAAGGATAGAAGAAATTATATACTATACTTTATACTAAAGTATATAAAGACAATGAGGAGACATCCAAAAAATTTCTAGCTGGAAAGTACATGATTTGATTTATATGTATGTTAGAAAAATCTTTCTGGAGGCTGTCTAGTAGGTGGATCAGACTAAGGTAGAGTACTTGTAGAACAGAGGTAGTTGGAAAGCTATTGCACATTTCATACATGAAATCATGAGGGTCCAAAATAAGAGAGCAACCATGGGAATGGATTGAAAACCTTGAATATGAGAGTGTTTCTAGAGGTAGGAGCCATAGGGCTTGATTATTATTGAATCTGCATTGGGAGGATATCTCATACAAAATCTGATTTTATAGAAAAAATTATCATCTGATTTGGATGACTGGCTGAATGTTGTTATTAAAGCAAGAGCTAGGTTGGGAATAAAAAAGAAAAGACAAATTTGTAGTGAAAAATCAAATTCAAGCATTTGGGTATAACACGTTGAAGCTTCCTAGAGTGCTATGGAATGAATTGTGGCCACCCCCCTCCAGTATGTATGTTGAAACTCTAACCTCCAATGTATGAAGATGTGACCTTTGGAGATACAGATGAGGTCATGATGGGACTTAACAAACACTTAGTTCTGTAACACTTAGAGAACTTATCTCTCCCAAGTGAAGAGATGAAATTAGAAGGTGGCAAATCAAGAAAAGACCTCTTTCTAGAATCTAGCCATTCTAACAACTTGATCTGGACTTCTATTCTCCAGAATTGTGGGAAAAGATTCTGTAGTTTAAGACACCCAGACTGTGGCATGTGGTTATGGCAGCCTGAACTGACAAGTACATGGAGGTATTCAGAAATTGAATAATACACATCTGAGATAAAGAGATAGAGGTGATTGATTTGAGAATCATTTATATAGAGAGACATATTGTATATATCAACTGACTACATATATGAATACACGCACACGAATACACACAAACACACAAATATAAAAGTGACATCTAACTATGAAACCATGTCTGGTAGGAGATATTTTATCTAAAGGTCTAATGTGAAAATACCCTAGGAAACATCAACCTGGAAAATACCAAATGTACATGATTATTTTTATTATTTGGATTAAGGTATTTCAAAATTAAAAAAATATTTACATGCTTAAAGAGGAAACATCTGTACAAATTAGTTTTACTAAATCAGAATGGACAATATATTGTCATCTATACTTTTATACCAGATAACAGTAAAGAAGTCCACAAAAAAATTAGCACTTCACTTTGAATCAGTATAAAATTACTACAATATTAACACACTTTCCCAGTAAGCATAAAAATGAATGTAAATGTTGCCTTGACAATTAATTAAATAGACACATGCTCTATTACTGTTCATTCAGTAAAATATACAAATTCAAAGCTGGCAGGTATGAAAAAAAAGATTTTTTTCCACAGAATTTTTCATTTTTCACTTACAGAATACAGTAAAATAAGCTTATTTTATGCATATGTAATACCTACACTTTTTAACATAGGCAAGTGAAATATTAACATATATGACTTTTAAAAATAAATATACATATTTACAATTGGCAATGTTAACAATTATGAAATTGTATGTACAATTATTTAGATGAAAAGATTTTAACTTTAGATTGTTTCTGCAAATACTTTTCTCTCCAAGTTCAAGATGAGTTAGAATAAAATGTTTCTGTGGATGTAGAGTTGAGAATGTGTATTCATTCACTTGTCTCTGTGATAGTAATCTTCTGTACCATATCTGGCAGATTTTCTGACTCCAGATCTTCTTTGCCATTATCTGAATTTTCTAATGAGATATAACAACCAGAGTCTCTTGGACAGTCATCTAACTGGGACTTATTTAAGGAGATGTCTGGACTTAAGGAAAGGGACCCAGATTCATTTTCTTGCTCTTGAATAGCTGTAAATGGAAAAGAGGACATCAATTAAGAAGAGCCAAGAACAATTTTATTCATGCACTCATTCATCTATTTTAACTGTTCCAATTTTGACTTCATTACAATTAGAACTTTCATAAATAAATAATATATTTATTACAAAAGAGATCTTTGCACTCAAATATCCAAGTCGCTGTTCTCTTAAAAGCAGAGTTTACCCTTTTTTGTTCACTTGCAGGTTCATGGAATTCCTGTGAACTGCTTATATAAGTGAAAATCAATATGGACTCTCATTTTACATTAATGATAAGTTGCCAGAGAAAGCAGATTGTATCCACAGTGTGACTGATGCCTTGTCCAAATACTCTTTAAAGTAACATTAGAAAAAGTCATTTGTAGTTTAAAGTACAAATCAAATCAATAGAGATGTTTGTGAACAATTGTAGAATAATGATAATGTGGATTAATGAATAAAATATCACTATAGGGAACAATGTAACAGGAGTTCAATTACTTGGAATTTAACTAACAAAACTTGAAGTATCCAGAATTTTCCTGTTTGCATATAACAGAAAAATGGACACAGAAATCAAGTCGCTTTTAGATAGTAAAACACTGACCTTTCTACTGAACATTTAGTTTATCTTCACCTCAGTCTGAGTTCTGAATAACAGATTGGTTCATATTGGTAATTCTGTCATTAAGCAGTATTTTAGATTAAAAAAAATCTTTTAGGAAAAAAATAATATTGCAGAGGTAACAAAACATATTTCTAAAGAACCTAAGAAGCCATATAAAGTTTGTATATTTTTATTAATCCCTTAGCTTTTGCATTGTCTTTGTTAACATGAAGTTTTCTTTATCTTCTCTGACGTTAGTAGCTGGGTGTTTCTCTGTATTATGAGATAGGTTCCTCAGAAGAGATGGATCTTAGGCAACCATCTCTCATCTTGAACAACATGTCTCGCTTTTCCCCCTTCTAACCTCTGGACTTCCCCATTTTGGATATTTGAATAGCCTCACATTGGAAAAACCCAAACATATGTATTTCAGGGGTGGAGAAGACCTCTGCCTCAGAAACTATACTTTATTCCAATAAGAGAAGAGTAAATGTCAACTTCAAAATCCTGGAAAGAAGAAAATTGTGTGGTTTCTTCAGTAGACTATTGTAATACTAAGTAATATTTCCTTTGGAAATCTATTCTGTATCTTCTATATACATACCCTGATTTTCAAATGCATTTTCTAGGCTACAGATATGTTGCCAACAGGTTTTTAGTCTACTATGTATCCAGTTGTTATCAACCTCTGTTACAAGAGAGAATTGATCCCTGGTGTCCTAAGGTGTCCTTGTATATAATGAACTAACTTCTCTTCCATCTATCTAGAATTGTACTGATTATATACCATCGATGGAGGAATTGAGAAAATAGTCATTTAAATTATTTTCTGTATTCTTTGGGCTAGATGAGAAACACAGGTTGAGAAAGGCCAGAAAAAAATGATACAAAATCATTTTAGTCTACTCATCTTCAACACGATCCTAAAGTTCTTTTATCCTTTTCATCAACGTTTTATTTGCAACAATGAAACTATATTTTTACCATTCTCCTGAATCTTTTCCATGTTTGCCACAACTTTATTTAGCCGTGGAGCAGGTATCAGATATTTTAAATCTAGTGTCTCAGAAGCTTTAAATATAATATTTACTTATAATGAATATTATTTTAAAATTTTGCTACCATATAGCATTTTGTGTTTATTAGTCACAACAATGTTTAGATTTGAGGTAATCTATACACTATTCATTAGTCTTTGCGAATATCATTTGTTTTGTTTCTAAGTCCATCTTTTATGAAAAGGTAGCTCTAAATGGACTTCAGTCTCAGAGGAATAGCTTTCTTTCTTGCCTGTTTTTCTGTTTTATTGCCACTGAAATGAAAGGAGCCATTTCCATGTTCCATCATACAATTGTTTCTTTTGTATGTTTCCTGCCACATCAGCAGAGATCACCACAGTTAGAGTATGACTTCTTTAGTCAGAATGCTTGTGGGGATAAAGCCATATTTCCCCAAATTATATTTGGGCCTATCACTTCATCATAAAGATAAAAGTACTGAGTTACTTCCCTTCAGACACTATCCTAAACAGGACTTTGCATAATAAAAAAGATTTGTTCTTAGGACTGTGTTCTATTTAGGTTGGTTAATAACTGTGGGATTCTCTTAGAGATATAAAACTTAGGCTTAAATAACTCTAAATTCCAAAATTAGCTCTTTTCCTTTCAAAAAAATAAGCACTTCACTTGTTATTTCATTAAAGGCCTCTAAATATCCACCTCAAAGGATAACAAAGTAAATAAGCAATAAATGAAAAACTGACTTTAACAAAGAAATTTAAAACATTAGTGTAAAATTGTATCTGTTTTTATTTCCTCCTGAAGAGTGCCATATCACATTCTCTAAATTCTAGGAATTGGTTTATTTTAAATACAGGTTATTTATTGTAGAAATTTTTCATTTGCAATTTTTATGGAAAAAGGAAATAGTTTCTCAGTATGAAAGTGATGCAGCACAGTAATTTACGGAACAGCAGTCATTTGCTAAATGATTTCCTAGTGAAATGAAAGCGTGACTATGCCTCCTCAAATGCTTCCCACCAGGTTTGCAATAATTTCAGGCAGGTGATCAGCTGGAGCCCCTCAACTGTAACTATAAAAAGAAAAGGCAGATTATTATGTTATATTCTAGAAATAAGAGCTATAGAGCATCAGTTTTTGTACTTGGAGGGTCAAGATTTACCTCTTCTTTTTTTCCCCTTTATCCTAATACTGATGATTTAGGGATTGGCACAAATCTAGGTCTGGTGCTATGGTGGGGTTTTCAAGCAGAGGGGATGGATTCACACTATGTATCCACATTTTCTTTGTAAGTCATTTAGTCCCTTCATGGGGCCATGAAACAGAGTAAAACTAACTGGCCTACCTTGAAATTGAAACTATAACCTTCATCAGTTTTTGCCCCACAGTCCAATCACCTGAGCTAAATAGGCAAGTCACACATTGGAGCAAAAACTGGTTTGCCTCCAAAAGTACAGACTTAGCATAAATATTTGTGGATATCTTTTTTATACAAAAATGCTTCTGATAATGTATTAAGTTAAAAATTCAGTACATACAATTTATATATTCTGTTATTAAAATTATGTGAAATCATACACATATGCATATAATTCACCAATGAAAATGCTAAAATTATAGATCAATTTTCTCCATACTTCTCGAATCATCTACACTATTTTATATTTTAACAAAAAGTTTAAATGTTACATTTTTTCAATAAAGCCATGAAGACTATAGATTTTCAAATTTATGAGTCTATTGGAAGATCATTAAATAATTTGTAAAAGGGTCTGTCATTCATGCCAGCTAACAGCATGTATAATAGGAGGCCCGGAATGCAGCCTTAAACAATTTTGTACTCTATATAATGAAAAAAAAATTCGTTAAGAAAAAAATTTAGCAACTTGTGTATCATGAAGAACTAATTTAAATATTAAAATATTTTATTTCTGACCAAAATTATTTTTTACAAATCGTATAAAACCCATGGTTCAAAGTTGTAAGGTAGTCATCCATGAAGAAAAAAGTGGCATGATGATTAAAACACAAGACAACTGATGTAATTATTCATAAAATAATTACATTGGAACTGTGACATTTAATTAATTAACTACAAGCAATCTCAATTACACTAAAAGTGAAACATGGTTTAAGGAAGTCCAACTAGATCCTAATTCTGGGGAAAAGTTTTCAACCTCTAAGGAGTGAAATCTGGTCTATATTCACATATTAGAAAGTTAAGGATATAATAAAAATATAAACTACTTGTTTTTGCTGATTTTCTCATGTTTATTATCTCAAATGGTCCAGATTTGACTTTACTCCCTTCTTTACCTTAAGTATGAAACCTCTGTTTCTTTGGACCAAGTGCTAAAAATGTACGCAGCCTAGGAGTTTTAGGAAAATGCCGTGAATCAAAGTGCTCAATAATTTTTAAAAAGACTGCGATATTTAGATTAATTAAGGGAAATATGTACTAAAGAAGATCAAATGAGGAATTTTGTTGAAATTCAAATGAAGATACTTCTCAGTTCTTTGAATTATCCCCCTGGTGCTCTTTAACCTGGGGCCATGCATACTAGGGATATGCATCTTGGAATGGCTCAAAACCTAAACCTCACATTGTGGCCCCAATTGAATTACTCCATCCTCAAGCCCAGGAAGCCTCCAGATAGTTATGGCTATATTTATTTGTCCAGAGGCAGAACTCTGCCAAGGAAGAACATTTAGTGGACTATATACAACAGCTCTTAGTTATATGTGATTTCATTTTAAGTACAGACTTAAACTAACCGAACAATGTACTTTTCTAATTATGGTGAATATTTGGAATTTATTTCATTTGAATACTAACTCATTTTGGAAAAACAGCAACAAATGAAAAACAGAAATCCCTTCACAGCAAACCAGCCAGTTACTATTGTGTTCATGAAGTCATATGATAGAGAATTGAAATGACTCTCCCTCTGTTCCCGTATTTCTGTTTGCCTCCTAGCATTACAGTTTACCTTCTAATGAGATGTGAGCTGGGTAGTAAATGTTTTCATTCACACCCACAGGACCCTTCAGTTTCACCATTCTAGCTGCTCTGGGCAGGGCACACACACTCACTCAAGATCAGAGTCATGTTGTACCAATCTGTACAACACGATTACACAGACTGATTGGAAGAGGAATACATAGACCAATCACTGCTCTTTTAGCCAACAACATGCCCCGCCCCATGGGAAGCTTTGGTCCCAGGAAATATTTACCTTAAATTGAGTTGTTTTCATACTGGACTGACTATTTTGATAATGATCAAATGAGACTAAAAGCACTAGCATTATGTATAGCTTAATTAGGAAACTTGGGAAATCAATTTCACATTCCTTATAGTTTAAATTAATTCTGTTTACTTGATATGGTGAAAAAGTAGCCTAATTTATTATTATTTGACAAAAATGGTATTGTCTTGAATTTTATTGATCTATAGTTTGCGTTTATGATTTAATATGTTTTGGACATATTTTCATGTCAATGTACATTTCATCCTCTTAACCCCTTCATGCTATTTTGTTGTATGTATATACCCTTATTTATTTAAGAACTTAATTATTGATGAAAATTCACCTTATATTAATTTTAACTAATTTTAGTTAAAACTAGTTTTCATTTAACTAAAACCACTAATAGTATAGCTAGTATTTTTATGCATTTGGATATTGAAGTTAATACATTTATATTGCAATAGAAATGGGATTTCTAGATACAGAATTATGCACATTTTAAACTTTGATCGTTTTTACATTATCATCCTCTAGAAATATACTTATTTACATTCTTTCATACATAGTAATCATATACATAAAATGAATCTTGATGATGCACACCAACACCTACCTCCCTGCTGCAAAGACTTTTATATACTAGGTGAGATTGTGAGAGATTTTGTTTTATAACCAAAGAAAAGCCTTGCTAACTATTTGCAAATCTGTTTCCTCCCTCATTCAACATTTATTCACTATATAAGCATTGGTTAATTGTCCATTCAAAACAAAGAGTAGAACTAGGAGTTTTGGGAAGGCATGTGGTAAAAGAGGACACAATTTTTTCTTGGCCAGGGTAATATTGACAGTAGCACCATGTAGAACAAGTACAGTGTGCCCTCCATGTACAGCAGTACAGGTTTCTTCAGTGACTGAGATGAAAATCTCTGAACTCTCTTCTCTAGGAAATGTTCTCTAGTAGAAGAGTAAAATCTATTTCATTTTATTTTTTGTTGGAATTATCTATGACATTTAAAAAATGAAATTTTAGTGTAAAACAAAAAATCTGAAAAAATTAAATTGCAAAAATTAAATTGCATAAAATAGCTATGATTAGAAATACATATTTTAATGTATTTATAAATACATAAAAGTAAAATGTCTGTGCTGTCTCTGTTCTATATATGTGGATGGTTAGGTTATCTTTTCTTAAGAGCTGCACATTTCTTGAATCTCAATTCAAATCATATGGCAAGTGGATTGGAAACACCAGGAATGCATGTTAGGGGTGAGGGCACCAGGCAACTCTGGCACGCTGTCAGGCCAACTGCTGGACTGCTGCTTGGCATAACTACAAATCTCGCCTGCTGGCAGCTCGTGTTCCAGACTCCTGGCTGGGCCTTGCCATTTGCCCTGCATCGTTTTGGGCAGGTAGGCAGGCAGGAAGGCACAACTGGGGATAGTTGAGCAATGAGGGTTGCTGTGACCACAGCTGGTGCAGACAGCCTGGCACACAGTTCTCTTTCCCACTTCCTTCTCTTTGAGCACTGCAACCAAAGGTGGCAGGTACTTAAAAATATTATATGCAGATTCTAGCACAGTTTGCTTATTCAGTTACTAATTTTTTTTAAATTTAAAATTTAATTATCCCTGTGTTACTGGGAAAATAAGGTATTTCCATTTTCTCCAAGGGCAATAGTATACATTCTAATGGGTGCAATTTTAAGATGCAATTCTAAATGTGGGGAAAATGTTATAAGTGCGGATAAAGACAAAATATTTAATATAAACAGGAGTTAACTCTTAAGAGGCATTTCTCAGCAAGGTAAAGGGGTCTTCAAGGTTGTATTTATGGCGCATGTACACACACACACACACACACACGCACACACGTTTTTCTAGTCTCTTTCTTATTGCTGGGTATACTTACTTGAAGTAACAAACCAGTTTTAAATTCAGATGATAAATAAAGAAATTCTAATGTGCACAAAATAAACAGATTTTGCAGTTTTGCTCCTTCAAGAGCCAAGTCTCACTCCAATTTTTCTTTCCTTCTAACCTCATCTAGATTCCCAGTTGAGGGAGCCAATGACCTAATTCTACTGAGTTCTATTGCAACACAGGGACAAATTCAGATTATCTCTGTAGTGGTCTTGCTGGGATTGCAGGTCCCCAAAGTCACCCTCCTCCTCCAGAGGTAATCCTGTGGTCAGCTCTAATGCCACTTGCCATCCCTTCTGTCATTTTGTCGGAGAGGTGTCTTTACCTCTTTTCAAGCAGTGACCTAGAAAGTTTAATCCAGTTATGTTTTCAGGGTTAGAGTGGTACAATTCTATCTATCTTAGCCTAAGAGAAAAAGCAAAATTGTTTGCCCTAATTCATAGATTTCTGTTTTTGTTTCTGTTTCATTCCCCATCTTCTTGCTCCCTCTAGAATTATTAAAGGCTAATTTGGGGCTTCGAGTCTTTTGGCCGTTATTTCAGTTTTAATTCTTGTCCTCCAGACGGGTGCCCATTTTGAATTACTAGCAAAGCCAGACTTCCAAATTCCTAACCAAAGAAACAATGCAGTTCTAAATTATTTACATTCTCCAAACTGATATTAAAATATACATGTCAAAAAGATGCATCAAAGTTTATTAAAATAAAATGCATACCTAAAATCCTGGTCAATTTTCATTGACCACACACACACACACAGCGCTAACTATTTTTAACCTAAAACGTAACATCTATTTGTTTTTAATAATGTCTCAGTTTTCTATAACCAGATATTCCAGGTCTTTATCATTCAGGGTACATGAAGGTTGTGCATTTAATCTTTAGCATGGGTTGTAGAAGATATGATTCACAGAGTAGAGAATAGATAAATATAAGCATGCAGCAGCATGGTGCCGAATCATCAGAACTCACCATCTTATCAACAAATAGAAGTCATTCTTCTTTATTTCTTGAGCAAAGCAGTTTCATATAAGATAAATAGCTTTCAGTCAGAAAAGCCTAACATGCAATATGCATCTTTTTGACATGTATATTCTAATACTACTTTAGACTGTAAGATTAAAATAAGAAAAATCTCTGGGTTGTGTGTTGATAACAAACACTGGTTGAATCTGTATTTTTTCCATTTTTCATCTTCCATAATTTGGCTTGGTGTGTGTATGTTTGTACATTTTACCAGCTATTATTAGATGATCAACTTCTAGTGACCTTCAAGTATTGTTTTCTGAAGTTTCATGAAGGGAAATAATTGGGGATTTACACTTTACTTTTTATATCAAACATTGGAAGCCACATCATACTTTGGAGATAGTATTTTGTTTACAGAAGCCGGGGTACAGTAGAATGTGCTTCTAACAGATTTTGGAGACTGAGTTCTAGATATGTGACCTTTAGAAAGTCACTTAGCTATTCTAGTTTTAGGTTCCCCAACTTGCAAAGGAAGACTGGAAGAATTTGTTCAGATGATTTTTAAAATCGCATCTAACTCTAATATGATATTGTTTGTGAATCGCTGTTGTGTTAACATAAGTGATGGATGATGAGGGAGGTGAAAAGAAATTAAGTGGCTATCTTAAGTGGTCGACACCTTAGGTGATGGACAGATCTTTCCTCTGTCCATGCTGAGCTCTGCTTTATAACTGAAAACCTATTTACTGAGATTTCCTTCTATTCACATACCCTGTTGCAATGCAGGGAGTCATGATATTACAAGATTTTTGTTCTCACTTAAATATTAGCTTCCACCTTCTGCAATGGAAAACTGAACTGACACTTTTAAGGAAACTGATAAAGCAGTAGAAAAACTTCGATTTTCAAATTGCTCTTTTTATATTTATCAGTTTTCATGTGTGGAAGAAACTTTTGTAACAGACTGTCTTTGATTTAGAACCCAGTTTTGTGACTTATCTAACAGTTTGACTTGTTTGAAATTCTTCTCTGAAATATGTCTTCATCTGTAAAATGGGCAAAATACGTACATAATGGTATTGTACAGAACAGTAAATTGCAAGTATTCAGAAAAAATCAATCTCACTCTTCTTCTACCTACTTTAGTGTTAAATTATTTTGGAGAGTATTGACTATGATACTGAACATTATAAGTTACAAGAAATTTATAGAATCTAATACTTAGCCCAAGATTGCTAGTGAGTAGCCCTGTTTTGAAATGTTAAGCTGTGAAAGAAATTGTCTCATTAAAATGAAAGAAATTTCTGCATTTGTGTATACTGATCAGTTTTGTTTTGGCTGGTACAGTTAAGTAAATTGGCTAGTTTGAACTTTGTCTGCCTCTGTATTGCTCTCTCCCTTTTTTTACATCTCTTAATCTCTGCAGTTTCAAAGAATGCATATAAACACTTGGCCTAAATGAACTTAGCTATGCAGGTACCAGTTTAGTTATGCACATGACAGTTCTTTGAAAAGAATGAAGATCTATGCAAAATCAAGACAGTAAGTAAGAATAAAGTGAGGTGCAACTTTTATAAAAGTAAATTAATTCCTACTGCATAAAAGGACAGTGTATGATAAACATGTGCTTTGTAACTCTGTCCATTTTGTGGGATTGCATATAAGGAAGTCCATGAAGGAACAGTCAGGAGACCTTCCTCCTAAATACCATCAGTGTCTTTTCTCTCCATCTGGGCTGTTACGTGTAGTGTTAGCATCACGAACACTGGCCCTCGCTCACCAATTTCCGAGATACATGAGCTTGGACAAGTTATTGTCTCATTTTGTCATTATTAAAGTGGGGACAGTACCACCTAACTCAGATTTGTGGAGAGCACTAAAGAAGATAATAAATGTAAAGACCTTGGATCAAAGTTTTATTCTGAGAGCATGTTTAAAAAATGTGTTAGTGATTAATATTACTTTTGAAAAAGACGGTTGGATTAGATCATCTAAGTTCTTTCCCATTTTTAAAATTAGATATTCCTCCCTTTTTATCCTAACCACATAAAATACTCCTTGCAGAGTTTTGCATGCCCTGAACCTAGGTTTTTGGAAGCCTGACCAGATTTAGTAAGATGAGTGTTCATATTGGGCAATTGTAAAAACAAAAACGATTCTATCTTTACAAACCCAGTTGGCATAGCCAGTATCCTGCCATAAGTGAATCTGCGTGTATTACTCCATCTGCAGTTCATACTTACAAAGACAGAGAACTATCTCAGATAATGAAAGTGAATGTTGAATATTTTTGCAAGCTATTATAACATTTTGAGAGAATACTATAAACACGTACAAGATGTGCCTATATGGTAATGAAATAAATTTTCTGTGTGGTGCAAAGGCTCATTAGCTCAGAGCCATGCTCTGTGTTATTCTACAGAAGTCGCATATGACATTTCTCACTAATGACTCATGCTGTCACTAAATATTTGTCTCTAACTCCCTCAGTCTTTGGGATTGCAGGCATCCACTTGTGTGTAAATTAATAGCTCTGTAGAATCTAAATGAGTTACCAGAAAAGTCCTTTCATTTTCTGAGTACAGTAAGGAAAAAAGGTCAAATCTATAGCTAGTTGTTGTTTCCAAAGGAAGTAATAATTTATTATGAGTCTCAGTAAGTAAAACTGAGGCTTTGTTTTTAATAACTTTACTGTTTACACGAATCTGTGATTATTAGTCAGGAAGAGTATGTACACACACTACTTACTTTCTTCATCAAGGAGATTTTCAGCAGCTGATAGTAACCTCATCCTGTCTTCTGGGTTTTTAATGTTTAATTCAATGAGATGACTCTCTTTTATATCTTTTAAATCTTCTAGGCTCTCATAACCATTTAGCAAAAGTGTTGAAGTATATTCCTGTGGAGGAGAAAAAATATGTATAATATAAGTTACTAGATTCAAATAATTTATTTTTAGCTTTCTTTAGATTTAAAGAAAGTGGTAAAGCATATGAAAACCAAAAGTGCCCACAGTGCTTTACTTCACTTTAGTTTACTGCTACTAGTTTTTCACATGTGAACTTTAGGACTTATTTAAAAGGATGTGTTGTAGAATTCTGACCTTCTGGAAGGACAAATGTAAGAAAGAAATAATTACTTTAAGTTATACAATGGTAAATTAGGGATCAATTTAATAACTTGATTATTCATCCTTTTTGGCACATTTTCACTTCTCAGATAGCTAAATTGACAAAACTAGCATGTCCTTCAATGTATCAATAAAATGTCTCTAGTAGTATAATTAGAGTAATATTTTTGAATCATCTTGTTTGCTTGATTGCAAAGCATCTACCCTCATTTACTTCTTGGGGTAGGTAAGAGATTAATTTGAAAAAGACAACTCTAACCAAAAAAGTAGATAGCATTTTGGTTGAAAAGCATTATATAATTAACCTAAGGAATTCTGGACTTCCTGTTTAATTAAAAGCTTTTGTTAAGTATAAAAGCACTGAAAGAATTGTTTCCTTTTATCAACATGATATTTTGTCTATCATTTCCTTTAATATATATTAATTTAAAATTCATAGGCTTCAGACTTTGTCTATATATTTTTATGTAACCTTTGTTCTAGCAGAATAAAAACGCAAAATGAAGTTGAATGATTTCGACTTTCTAAAAGATTTCCATTTTACTTAATTATAATTTCAATATACTTATTTTAAATATTTAACGTGTTGAATAAGAGAAAGTATAAAAGTTTTAAGTAAGCAGGAAGAATTATTCCAGACCTTTAAAAAAAGAGAGAATAGCATTTATTTAAAAAAAATATATATCCTAGAAGGAGTACTGAATTAAAACATAGAAAACCAAAGTTCCCATCTTCGTGTCAACATTTAACTAAGCATTCTTGAGTAAGTTATTTCACTTCCTTAATTCCTGATTTTCTCACAGGTAGCAAACAAGTAACAAAGGCAGTATTCAAACTTACACTTCCTCCAAGGACTACCCCATTTGCGGGGCACCAAAAGTAAAATGGGAGGGCCTTGATAGTGTGTCTCCAGACAAGAATATAACTGCATCATTCAGGAAAAACAATTAAGGAAGGTTTAATTGTCTTTTGCCTTGATGAATTATTGAAAACTATCAAAGCGCTGCTGTGGCTGTTAATTTTAGAAATAGATTCCAAACAGTAAATTGAGTGATGGTGAGTATATAGAATGTATATTCCATATAATAAGGTAGATATTTCATAAAAAGTTTCACTAATATAACAAGAAAATAACTGTATTATAAATATAGGCAACATGGTTTCCTTAACACAACATTATGGGGGCTTAATGATTAGTGTTTTCTAACAAATTACTTTTAAACTGTTATATTTAGTTATCTTCTCTTGACTTCCTCTGTAGAAAATACAATTTTTCCTTTTGATTCTCTATCTTTTACTCTTTACCTTTATTATTCACACTCTCTTTATTATTCTCATTTACATGTTTTCTCTGGGCCCTTTAGTCTCCTATGTATTTTTCATTTGTCACTGCACTTTCTCAACATTAATCTCTACTGCACCATTTAACTACCATTAGAGCTTAGTCCAAGAGATGTTATATCATGACTTATTCTTGCATAATGAAAGAAATAAAGGAGAAATAAGAGCTGTTCTTGGAAAAAAGATTTTCCTTCTATGTAAGTTGTGTGTGTGTTTTTAAAGATTTATTTATTTATGCATACAAGAACTGGGGTACAGGCCAGAGGTGTGGAAGGGGGGTGAGAGGATTCACCAGAGACAGAGTGGGGAACAGAACAGGCAGACTGACTCAAAATACACTGCTGAGGGGAGCAGCGGGTGAGACAGGAGAGGTCTCCTGCACCATGTGGGTAGCTCCCTGGCTGGGGATAGAACTTGTGCTACAGTTGCTGCAGACTGCTTCATAGGTTGCATCTTAACTTCTTGTGCCACCAGGGAGGCCCAAGTTGTGTGTTTTTTAAACAACATTATCTAAACACTGCTCTACTTTCCTCAACTATTCCATATGCAGGCCACCAAAATCAAACAGGCCACAGTCTTGCTAACCTGAAGGTGAATCCTCTCCAGGAACTCCTGCAGAGTCTTGGGTTTTTCCTTTTCATTCCTTCCTTTTGTCTTTATTTTCTTGGGGGCTGCTTCCTCTTCTGAGATGACATCCACATATATAAATTTGAAGTTTCCCACCTTATTGTTCAACATTCCAGTCCACATGCCCATTGGTGTTTTGCATATAATGTCTATGATGTCTCCTTTCTAAGGACAAAGAAATAGATAAATCAGATTTCTGAGAAAACTGATGCTGTAACAACTGGTAAAGAAAATGGAATCAGAAAATTAGAAAAATGGGATTATACCATTAGAATGATGGGATTATACTAAAGGGGTTCAGAAATAACAGAAATCAATCTAAGAGGAAATTTAAGAGTTCAAGGAAGTATTTGATAGTAATAGTTAATAATTTGCTTGAAGAAAAGTTCCTACATGCATTTGATGACATGTTTATGTTTTTGGGATCATAATTAACTCGTCAGCTTGTCCTTGTGGGATACATTGTAATTTACAAATCACATTTGTGTCTTAACATACATATGTGAGGTGTCATTATTACTCTAAATCTATAATATTACTCTAACTCTATAATATCCTTTTCATTCATTTTGTCAGACCAATATATATGTAGCAAAGCTCAAGCCATCACTTCTGGAGGGGTATCAAAATGAGGAAGGTAAAGAAAGAGAATTTTGTGCCTTTATCCCTGCTCCAGTTCATCTGCAAATCCACCTATAGTATAAAACAAACCCATTTAAACTACTGCATCCATCTAAAATAGTAAAATATACACATTAAATATGTAACATAGATATGTTTGCACTAAGTATAAATTATGATACTTAATTTTTATTCTAGAGGATATAAAACTTAAGTTGAGGTCCACAACAAAGTCTGGATTGAACTATGATTGAAACCAGTATGATGGACAAACCAGTTGTTTTTTTCTTAATTCATACCTGAGAATTGTTAGCTAAAAGTTTCCACTTGTGGAAAGAGGGGAAAATCCTACAGGGGTATTTCTTTTGTAAAGAAAATTGATTTCTGTGCAATTATGGTATGTTTAAGAGTCATAGTTACTCCATTGCTACTTACAGCTTTATACTCCAAAGAGGACATTACAGATTCTAGTATTTTTACTGTTTTTAGGGATCTACATGCAAACAAACAAAGCATTAATCTCATACTAAAAATAATTTTATCTGCTGCTTTGTGAATATATATTTTTCCATGGGAAACACAAATTGTATCTCTAATAATAGAATTCTATATGACTAAAAGATCGTATTATTTGTGATCAGCTTGTCTTAGCCAGTGAGTTGTTTATCTAGTTCTTACTTCCTTTAACTACAGGGAATCAAAACTTAGGCTAGATGTAATCAACAAAACAGACTTAGAAAATCCCCAGACACTCAAAGGGAAATTTTAAAATATGGTAGCAATCTGTGGCATCCTTTCGACTATCCTTTAATTATAAAAGTATATAATCCAAGAAAACCCACTGGTCATTTTGCAAGATCCACTTTCATTTTGCATAAGACCCTTGATAGGAACAATAGTATTTAATCCTTAGTGGTAACGGTGGGATTCTTACTGTGTCCTGAAGAGTTCCAAAAACATTTCCTGAGGCAGCTCCAGTGATAGTGCCTGGGCATGGCAGTATGGGTAGGAAAGTAAAGATGTGTTGTTTTTTTATACTTCCCTCTTCCCATAACAGTTAATTGTCTTCAAGCATTCTTCCCCAAAGACTTGAACTTAGACCAGATTATTTCATAGAAATGAGTAAGGAGCTGGCTGTGAGGAAGAATGTTTTCCTCAACCTCCAGCTGAGCCTACTCTGATTTGAAGGGATAAATGGAAGACTTGAGTACCTTGAATATTAAATAATATCAGTACTTTATGACATAATAATTTTTATTAACACTGGTTGCTGTTGACATTATAGAAAAATGATAATTTATGCCCTTTTAGCTATAGCTCTTTATGGTACCAACAGGAATAATATACTATCTATAAAATATTTAGCACTAAATCTTTTATTTGTACTATTCTTTTTTTCCCTGGTTTTATTTGTACTATTCTAACCAGGTTCTCACCTTAGGTGTAAGCAAGAATATGAAAAATGATAGATTTCACACTTGTGATTATCTTATGTTGTATGACAGAAGGGACCATGCAGATATAATTAATGTCCCCAATTAGTTGTTGCTGTAATAAAAGGGAGACTATCTGGGTGTTTCTGACTTGGTCACATAGGAGCTATCAAAAATAAAGAATTGAAGCATGAGTGAACTTTTGTCTTGGAAGCCTTGAAGGAACAAACTGGATCTCAAGCATCAGTGAACGGCCACCTGTTTATATCCAGCAAGAAAATAGGACTTCAGCCACCAGGCACTAAATTCTACCAACAGCCAGTGAAATTGATAAAGGACCCTTAGCCTTGGAGGACCTCATAGGCCTGAATGACACCTTGATTTTAACCTAGTGAGACCTTCAGTCGAAACCTGGTTGAACTGTAAGATAATTATACATTGGCGTACTTGGAAGCCCCTAATTTTGTAGCAATTTGTGTTGTGGCATGGAAAATTAATACAGAAGAGGGATTTCAGGAGGGAACATTACTGCAGAAAGATGTCTGGTTGGTAACTTATGGCAACTATCTTAAGTACTGAAGTTGTCAGGACAAGTCTGGTTCCCAAATCCTTTGCTCTGCTTGGCTCTTGCTTACTATCTTCATCTCCCCTCCTCTTCGGCTTCGTTATTTTTACTCCAAGTATCATGCATACCTCATCACCTCCAGAGATCCGTGAGGCTTTTGATTTTCAGATAAATGTAGATGTTTTATGTATCAGTCTCCTCTGTATTACCTTTTTTTTTAAGATTTATTTTTATTCATACAAGAACCAGGGTACAGGCCAGATGCGTACAGGCCAGATGCGCGAGAGGGTGAAGGATTCACCAGAGATAGAGCGGGGAACAGAACAGGCAGACAGACGAATTACTTATCTTGCAGCAGTTTCTGCTAGTTGTCTCAACAGACTGATCCCCTCTACGACCTCATTCTATAATCCAGTCCCCAGACCTATTATTGGGAAGAACATACTCAGTTCCCAGTTCCCACTGCTTATACTTACTGAAAAAGATCATATATATAGCATTGATAAACCACACAAAATGCAGATATGATGTGACGCACCTTGATCTTGAGGGAGTCAGTATCATAGGGGCTTGGGGTGAAATCAGTGTGCACTCTGGCCCGGCCACAGAATGGTCCGGTATAGGGGCTATCTTCATCGAGTCGAAAGCTGTCCCTGTTACTTGTACCATCTGAACAGCTTGTTATTCCACCTGATGAGAGCAAAGTAGAGGTTAACAGTTTTCATCAAAGGTTCCTAACATTCTGAACCATTGTCTGGACACAACTAAGCAGCGGAAATGTTGACACATCGGATGCCAGCCTCCTGAGGGGCTTTCAAGTGACTGATCCTGTTTCTGTCTACCAGTCAAACCCTGAGCCTCATCCTCTGAGTTATTTCTGACCTTTCTCTTGCCAATCTGACCACTCTTTCCTTAGCCACAAACTCAGACTCAGGTCTCCTTTATCTGATCCTGTAGTGCAGTGCACTGAGCATTGGACACCTGCCAAAGAGGCAGACAGTATAAACTTAGCAATGCCCCGTTTCCCCCCAACACACACACACTGCACAAGCTGGGTAATTGTGTACATGTAGACAATGACAGAAACCCATAGCAACTGTTTGATTATTGTATCTATTGATCACAATAGTCAAAGCTGAGACTACAAGAGTCCTTTCATCTTATCACAATGTAGCAAAAATGCTCTCCAAGCCTTCTATTGTGTACCAAAAGCCACTTTGAGGTAACACATCTGTGCATAAAAGGTAGCACTTTTGCTTGTTGTGAATGTATATGGAAAGGAGGAAGTGAATTCCAGCGTCTGAACTCCCAACTAGTTCAAAACTCTTCTAAACTAGGCTTTTTAAATTGTGCCAAGTCTTTGTTCTATGGTCCTCACTTTTCTGATTTCAAATCTCTAGGGAAAAAGAGGAAAGAGATTCCATTTTTGTTGCTGTCTGGGGACAAGAATCGTTCCCAGTGGAGGTAACGCTCCCCACTGCTCTCCTTGTCATTTCACTTTCTCTTTCATCATGGGCTTACAGTGTTCTGTTTGCTGAGGGAACAGCACTGGCTTCTCTACCATTCATTCAAATAATTATGGAAATTAAGTAAAGATCTTTAGAGATACTCCATATTGTATATGAACTGCTATAAAAGAAAGGTGTTTCTTCTAATCACAGAAATTAAGTTGTATCTAATAATAGCTAAATGGCCTATCATCTTCTCTTATTCTCCCTTCCATGACCACCTGAGGCCCTGGCTTTTAATGGTATGTTCTAGTTAATACAATCCTTCTCACATTCAGCATCATGATTTAGAATTTTAAAACTTCCAGCAGAAATGAATACTAATGAAATCCAAATTTCACACATGTAAAAATATATCCTTCACATGTTTCTGCATTAGATTTTTTTTTCCCACAAAAATAACTGTTCCATAGCCAATAGGAAAATAGGAATTAAATTCAGGATATTTGAAACATCTGGTCTTTGTACTCTATCTTCAAGTAACCAAAGAAGTTGATTTAATAAGAAATGGAAAGTAAACTTTGCAAAACAACGACAACAACAAACATTTAAAAGTCCTGAAAAAAAACTAGAGGGATAGCTAAGTATAAATACAGAAGTTATAAGGAACACTGACAGTGAACTATCAGTAGTTTCTTCTAACTACTGTGGCAGGATAGGCTATGAGACTAAATCCTGAGGGGCTTCCTTTGTAGAAAAATATAAATGTTTTTAGAAAATCCTCATTCTATGTTGGTTCCTTTTTGTTACCTAATAGTCACCTACTATATTCCTACTTGCATGCTACTTTACTACTTCACTCGTTAATTACTATAACAGATGGAGACCTAAAAGTAAATGCCAGAATTGATGCAAGTGCCTTGCTCTCTTCAGAACACTCTAGGGAAAAAAGGGAAGGAAGGGAAAAGTAAGAAAGGGCAGGAGAGTGAAGGAAAAAAAGAGGGGAAGAGAAAGGAGGGAGGGAGTGAGAGAGGAAGGGAGAGAATAAGAAACGGAGATTAGGATTATGTCTGTCTGGAAACTTCAAATCATTTAAAAAATTGTAACTCTGATAATGCTGGTTCTCCTCACCATACAGTTTTATTTTAGGAATGAAGATCTAATCACTCTGCATAATCTTTCTCAGGCATATCCCCAAGAGCTCTGCGGAGCACAGGTAAAAGTTTCAAAATAATACATAATCCTTTCAAATATAGTATGTATCATTTTAAACAATAGCCACACTGTGGTTTCAACACATCCTACATTTTCATTATTTCTTTCATGGAGTTGCAAATTTGCTAAAGAAGACCCAGAGCAACAAATCTTTTGTTTTTAATTAACCTGGACCTCCAGTCTAGGATTTTGTCCCTTATTCTGCGGCCTTACTTGATGAGCTCTGCCCACTGTAGAGACTATCCATGGAGTCACTGGCTGTGAGGGACATCTTCTCTGCGTGGGTTCCAATCATGGGGTCACTGTTCCGATATGGGAGGGCATTCTCTCCATCTTCCTCATCCTTCAGAAAAACATATTAAAAGTTAAGTGCAGAGACCAGATTTGCATGGAGATGTTCACTGTGTGCATAGATTTAATAAACTAGACATATTTTAGTAATAAAATACTTAGGGATACATCAGTGTAAAATATGAGTCATTAATCTTTAGCTCAATTCTAGCAAAACATTTTATAGTGTACTTGGAATAATTCTTTAGATAAAACACCCCACATTATGGAATTCAACTGAAATGGTAATAGTTCATTCTTGTAAATTAGGATGAATATCATATCCAGACTATTTAATCAGAAATGTTAGATTTATTGACATCTATGCTTTATCTGTTAAAGTTTTTTTTATTTTTTCATGTCCTCTTTTATCATCTATTTACCACCGCTACTAATCTTTGAGATCTGATGTTACAACTTTAAACCCTGCATAGTTGTTTCATGTCAGTTATTTGCACCCTACCAGATCACTAGATATGAATAAAAGATGCACACTTTGCAATTCTAAAGCAAAGCTTATCTAAGAAGCTTTACAAATCTCATACCGCGCTTGCCACCTAGTCAAGTGAAAAGCAAATCTTGCATAAAATTAGAAAAGACAGACAATTTCAAAACAAATTACATCTGCTTGAAAACATCTCAAATGTTTTCCATATTTAGATAGTTTGGACAAAATCTATGAATTTCTGATTATTTATCAAACTTAATTCAATATTCCTTATTTTTGACCATTTCTAAGCATTGACAAACTTTAGAATATATATACACACACATACACATGTGTATGTATATATATGAATAACAGTAAGCTTGGTTCTTTTCTTTTTCTTTTTTTAATTCATTCATTCAGTCATTCAGCCCAAGTTTATAGAACAAATTCTTAGTACTTGGCCCTGTTTTGAGAACTGAGATCCTTTTTAGGGTGTTAGGCTGTGTGTGTGTGTGTGTGTGTGTGTGTGTATGTGAGTGGTGTTTGGGAGGGTATATGTAAACAAAATGAACAAGATAATTTCAGAGAATAATAAATGCTATAAAGGAAATAAAACTGGGTGATGTGAGAGTTTTAGCTACTGGGGTTAAATTTGGGGGGAAGGTTGATTTATTGATAGATGGAACAGCCTCCATCACTGAAACCTATGCCATAAAATGTTACGCCTATGTTTTCTTATGTGTATATTATGGTTCAAGTTGTCCATCCATTTTTCAATCCATTTTGAGTTATTATCAATATTTTTATATTATGTGAGATAGTAGTCTATATTTTGCATGTGGCTGGTGAAAGTTTTCTCTATGTATTGAAGAGATTTTTCTTTTTCCAATGTATACTCTTGACTTTTTTTGTGGATTAACTGTTCATATAGGTGTGGGTTTATTTCTGGGCTCTCAATTCTATTTCATTGGTCTGTGTGTCTGTTTTTTTTTTTTAAAGATTGATTTATTTATGCATACAAGAGCTGGGGTGCAGGACAGAGGTGTGGGGGGTGAGAGGATTCACCAGAGACAGAGTGGGAGCAGAATAGGCAGATCTACTGGAAATACAGCCGCAGAAACAGGAGAAATCTGCTACACCTTGTGGGTCACCTCCCTGGCTGGGGATGGAACTGGTGCTAGTGTGGCTGCGAATTGCTTCATAGTGTTGAGACGTCACCCTTGTACCACCAGGGAGGCCCTGTATATCTGTTTTTGTTTCAGTACCATATTGCTTGGTTATAGTAGAATTTGAAGTGTGGGAGTGTGATACTACCACTCCTCTTTTTAGTCAGAATTGCTTGGCTATTCGGACCTTTTGTGGATCCATGTAAATTTCAGTAATATTCTATTTCTTTGAAGACTACCACTGACACTTAGATAGGGATTGCACTGAATCTGTGTTTTGCTATGGGTACATTGACTATTTTAACTTAACTTTAATTGTTCCAAACCATGAGCAGGAAATACATCTTTCCATTTCCTTGTGTCGTGTCGTCTTCCTTTTTTTTTTTTTTTTTTTTTTTTAGCAGTGGTTGTTGAATAGGTCTTTAACCTCCCTTGTTTTGCTTACTTCTGGGTATTTAATTCTTTTTGGTGCCATTGTGAACAGGATTTCTTCCTCTTCTACTTCACTGTATGCATATAGGAGGGCAACTGATTTTTTGTGTATTGGTTTTATAACCTGTCACTTTGTTGAACTGATTTATTATTTCAGTTAGTTTCATAGAGAAGTCATTAGGAATTTCTATGTGTATTATCCTGTTATCTGCAAATAATAATACCTTTACTTCTTTCCCAATTTGGACACTTTTATTTTTTTAATCTTACCTAGCTCTAGCTAGCACTTACATTATTATGTTAAATAGTGTGACTATTATGTTAAATAGTGTGATGAGAGTGGACATCCTTTGCTTGTATCAGATCTTTGTGAAAAAGCATTCATTTTTACACCACTGAGAATGATGAAGAGCTGACTAGGCGATTCTCCTAAGAAGACACACAGATGACCAACAGGCACATGAAAAATTGTTAACCATCACTTGTCACTACAGAAATGCAAATGAAAACCACAGTGAGAGAATGCCTCACACCTGTGAGACCAGAAACAAGTGTTAGTGAGCATGCGGGGAGGGGGGAGGGGGGAAGGAGCCCTTTGAACACTGTTGGTGGGAATGATGATCATTTCAGCCCCTGTGGAAAATAGTATGGAGATTTCTCAAAGTATTAAAAAATCTACATACTATCTAATAATTATACTCCTAGTTATCTGTTAAAGTGTTACGCTTTTGGTGAACTTGTATGCATCTATTTCACATTGCAATATGGAGAAAGAAAAACCTCAATGAGAATATTAAGAATTTTACACAATGTCAACCTATCAGGAATGCAAGTGATTAATTGAGCACCTTACCTTTTCCTCAGAAAGGGCTTTGATGTACTTTTTACCAACTTTTTTCTTCATTGTCCATGAGATGGCTCTTACTTTTTTACCTAAACGTGCATTATTTGAAGCTTTATTTTGTTCTCCATTTTCGCTTATGGGATCCCCTTCATATACCTAGTCGGAATTATTTATAAAAGACAAAGTAATAAAACCATGAGAAACTTTAATCTGAAACCATTGTTAGAGAGAACATACCACATTTGTAGACTTCCTAAACATTCTGTATAACTTCCAAAATATCGAGAAATCTGCATATAATACATATTTTTAAAGTCCTCCCAGGCAAGTTACCTGTGTTACAAACTCAGAAAGTAAGACCCATGATTTTGTAGAATGTGAGCTTCACGTCTGAACTTCTTAATAGAATTTTAGCTACTTTTAATAACAATATAGATGAACCACTTTGTCCTTCCTGGTTTTTAAATGTTCAACACAGATTTACATACTAGGCATGATGTGTGATTGTATTGAATTAGATGAGAGATATTTCACTGTAATGCTGCATGGGCATTGAGAAAATGAGACCATGGATATATATTTTTTTAAAGATTTATTTATTTATTTATACAAGCACTGGGTACAGTCAGAGGTGTGGGAGGGCGAGAGAATTCACCAGAGCCAGAGCGGGGAGAACAGGCAAAAGGACCGAAGTACACTGCTGAGGGGAGCAGCGGGCGGCAGGAGAGGTCTGCGCGCCATGTGGGACCCTTGCCAGGCGGCCGGGGATCGAACCGGTGGTGCAGAGGCTGCAGGCAGCTTTACAACCCATCGCTCAACCACTGCGCCACTGGGGAGGCCCTGTACCCCAGTTCTTGTATAAATAAATAAATAAATCTTAAAAAAAAATAGCCCACACTTGTTCATACTCCCTATGATTTACCCTGATTTATTCTTCAATATATTTGTCTGTTTTATTGGTATAGCCTGCATCCCCCACGATGATGTATACGCCTGGAGTCTGGAGACTTTATCTGTTATTTATTTTGTCCAGAATACTTTTACAACTGACCCTCGATATTTTTTGAATAAACAAAAATTTTCATGTGGAAATTTGGAGTAATTTTTCTTTCATGGAGGTCATATTTGGGTTATACCCTTATATCTCAGATTTTTAAGAAAGGTCCTTTGAAGTTTGCCCAGTTTAGCATTGCCCACCATTCCTGATGGATGGGTAGTCAGTCATTTCCTAAATGTAAAGAATCATGGGAAACTCTCTTTAGTGGACTTAAGCATTTAAGTATGATGGTTTAATCACATAGTTAACAACATTATTAACCAATAGTATGTTTTGTTTCATATCTTATCCCAAATTGCCTATGATGAATTTGAATGGATAGTCAATTTAAGCTCTCATTGCACTTTTATTAATTTCTGCATTCAAGGTGATAGAGCAAAGACTCCTTACTTAATTCAAAAGTCCTGAACAAAATATAACCTGGAAAAACTTTAAAATTCATCATTAACCGTTTTCTTCCCTCTATTCTGTACTGAAATTTCCCTGATCATCTTTATAAACTTACAAACTAAAATAAATAAGAACATATTTTATTACTACCTGTACTAACTTACCATTGCTTAAGCATCAAAAAAGGTACCACAAACATCTTTAAGTTTAGGTTTTTCTATTACTCTTTATTGAAGTTTGAAATAAACTCTCAGCATATATTAATTTTAGTTTTTTCTATTTTATTTTCTTTTGTAGCCTGAATCACATTTTATTTAGATATTTACTTGTGAGCATTTTTGTTATCTTGTTGCTTTTTAAAGATACGTCTTCCTTCCTAGATTCTTGGCTTTATGAAGTAAGGATTTTCATGCTATTGCAATAGTACTTTGAGTCTCTAAGGAAATCTTCAGAGTAGGTCGGAAGAAATATTTGTTTAATGAATGAATACTGGATTACTGAAATATGTGTGGACTACTTTATCAGATTCACTAATTTTTACTAGGCCATTATTACTAATCAATAAATCAGAATGTATGGTGCAGCGGTTGTGTGCTGGGCTGCAAAGCTGCCTGAGGCCTCTGCAGCGCCAGTTCGATCCCCGGCCACAGGCAAGGTTCCCACACGGCGTGACAGACCTCTCCTGCCATGCCCGCTGCTCCCCTCAGCAGTGTATTTTGTCAGTCTGCCTGTTCTGTTCCCCGCTCTGGCTCTTGTGAATTCTCTCACCATCCCGCACTTCTGACTGTACCCAGTGCTTGTTTAAGTAAATAAATAAATCTTTAAAAAAAAAATCAGAATGAGCCTGATCTATTTTTATAGATTAATTCTAGAATTATAATCTAAATGACAGTAGAATATAAGTATATGTGATTATGCTAACTGAAAGTTGAATTTTATAGGGCTTTTCAATTTATATACATATATACATATTTATAATTCTGTAAATGTAGCTAGATCAATCACATAGCTATATACAAGTTTATTCATAACCCTGTATATAAATATATAGATAAAAGGAGATTATATTAAGATTCATGTATGAATCTGAACTGAAAAACATTTTGAGAAAGTAGATACAATCAAGGAACTAATTCCTTATAAAACTGAAAAAGATACAATAATTAGAGTGACTAAAGAGTGCATAGGGTCTAAATCAAACAATGTATGGGGTTGCTGAATCAGATTCAATGATAAACATGAATTTTCAATTTTATCAATATATTCCTTCTCTCTACTGTTTTATTAGTTATTAGATCTTTACCTAATTATTTGCACATTTGGCCTGTGGTTTATGACATACCATAATAGAATGGCAAACTTTGTGATCAGGCAAGATGTTGAATTCTGTCTTTGTCGTTTACCAACTATAATTTAGAAATAATTCTACTAAATGAAATCTATTTAGTGGAAAAATAGGAATACTAATAGTTCAACATTGCAGGTGGGCAAATTGTTTAGCATTGTGTTTACTATATGCAAAATGCTCAGTTAAATGTAGTAGTAATAATAGTAGTAGTTGTTAATAGTTATACAATCTTAATTTTATTGGAAACTTAAGCTACATTTGAAGTGTTCAATGTTCGCAAAAGCGTATGTAAAAATCTTCAATGAGATATTTAAATGCAGAAGGTGAAGTGTGAAAGTACAAATGAGCAATGGTATATTCCCCTTACCAAACTTACAATTAAGCCTTAATATTTCCTAAATTAAAGGAATAACAACTTACATAAAGTTTGGCATGCATATATTGTTTTATGGTGGATATGCCCAGAAAATTTGGCGTTGTCTGCGTTACTTCAAATGATAAATATTTTCTTAAAATTTCATGTTCTGCCATCCTACATATCTGGTAGGTTACTTAAATAACTTTTTATTCTTCATGTCCAGCATATTACTAGATACTAAATAATTATTTACTATAAAACTATATGCAAGGCTATGATTTTGAAAACCTATTTATCCTAATGTGTTTTGCAAAAGTAATATTGCTTTCATAATTTCTTCAAATGTTTTTGCATAACGTTTATAGCAATGGAATAAAATACGAACCTCAGATGAATCATCTGGTTTTGATATGGGTGTATTCCGAAAACGATCAAAATTCCCAAAACTGCTGCTGCGCTATAAAATAAGAAAAGGAAAGAAAATTTAGGATTTGTGACTTTCACTGATCAAACTGCTAAACAGATAATGGCTCAATAAGCATCAGTTTCTGGGCCTCCCCTGGTGACGCAGCGGTTGAGCGCTGGGTTGCGAAGCTGCCCGCAGCCTCTACAGTGCCCGTTCGATCCCTGGCCACCGGCAAGGTTCCCACATGGCGTGACAGACCTCTCCTGCCATGCCCGCTGCTCCCTTCAGCAGTGTATTTTGTCAGTCTGCCTGTTCTGTTCCCCGCTCTGGCTCTGGTGAATTCTCTTACCCTCCCGCTCTTGTGACTGTACCCAGTGCTAGTCTAAATAAATAAATAAATCTTTAAAAAAAAATAAGCATCAGTTTCTTACCAATATAGGCTTAAAAAAGCTCTCCTTTCTGGAATATCTAGAGGCACTGAATATGTAAATATTATTAACATCATAATCTTTACAGTGGATAGTATGTCTTTGTATGTTTTATGTTATAGTGTTAAGCACCTTGATGAAATCTTAAGATATTTAAAATTTAATCTTAGGAAAAGCAACTGAAATATCTGTGAATTCTAAACTGAACCTTCTTGGAATGAGGTAACTACAAACTTACTTCCATGTGGGAATGGCATGCGTTACTAACCAATCAACCAACCAATAAAAAGTATCAACATGAAAAAAAGCAATAAACAAACATGTGAGTAGATCCACTATAAAAAAGCATGTGAGTAGATTCACTATTATGCTTTATAAAGATCATATTTCTTAAAAAACAAATATGAACAAAAACGCATTTCTCCATTGTTAAAACTTGATCATATGAAACTCTATGTTGAATGTCAAGAAGGGAGGCATATACATAAACCTATTAATAAACTGAATGCAGCATCTAGTCATGCACAGTTTAAAGTTGGGAGTAAAACAGAATTTTTCCGTATTAACATGAAATTAAAATTAGACCTCTAGGTCAATTTCATTCACTGATTTTGAGGAAAAAACTCAGTAATGTTAATAGAAGACTTGTTCCCTTGGATACATTTTGCTTACTAAGCTAAACTTTTATTCGTATGTAATTCATTCCAGGCAAGTAATTATAAATAATTCCTGATATGCTACAAAATAAATGATTCTCCTAAATATATTTTTAAAAATTCCTTAGAGTCATTGAGTCAAAAAATTGATATTTCCTCTATTTAAATTTATACATTGTTTGTATTGGCAAATATCTGAATTATACTCTTTATGCATCCATAAGTCCCCAAAATATGTTCTTTATTAAGAAATACCTCATTTAAAACTTACAGTATTTTCAAAATAAGTTGATGGTAATTTGAAAAAAATAATGTGGGAGTCAGTAACCTATAAAACCTTGTATGTCCTGTCAAAAGTCACAACCTATTTTAGTTCAAGTTAGCTTCTAAGATTCTTAGTCCTTAGAAGCACTCATACTCATGTCTCCCCACCAGCTATCTTTAAAACTACTTGTTTCCTTTTTAAATGAACTGAAATAAAAAAGATCCTGACATGTGACAAGGGGTTAGCTTGATAGACAGTGTGATACAGAATATCGCCCAAACCCGATGATGGCTGTGTTAGACACAATTAACACCTTTGCTGTCTTGCCACCCAGGCTGAACAAGTCCTTTCAGCTTGTGGCAGGAGGAGAGAAAGAGAAGGGTTGAAATTGAGAACTGCACTGGAAAATACTGTCTTTTCATGCTTACTAAACTAGAGTGACTTCCCAGAGCATTAATTATGTCAGCTTGCCTAGTGGGTGTTTCCACTAGGATATCATTGTCCTAACATCACAAGAGGGAATTGAGTTTATCGTTGTCCTGATTAAAAACTTTTGGAGCACAGGGAAATCTATTACTCTTTTATATGCTTGAAACTTTCTTGAGGCCTACTGGAGCCTTAGCTTAGGTCAATTTTGTAGCCTATATCCAGCCAGTCTCCTGCCTATTAAATATTAATGAGGGTTACAGCATGATTTCCACCACTGGATAATGGGTCATGATGCCCAGGAGGGCACAGAATGGCTCACTTCAGCATTTCTCTATACTATCATCTGCCATTAAGTAATCAATAATTACCACCTTTTAAAATTAATTCTCCCCTAATTATATCAATAAAGAAAAGCAGATTTAGGATTAGTGGTTTAAGAAGCCTTCAGGGCTATTACTTTGGGTTTTGTCAGTCAACTCATAACCAGTCACTCAACAACTTTAAGCCAGAGGAATATACTATCAATCCATTCTAAGACACCATTAAGAAGCAAATCTAAGTATTTTAAAGGACATTTTAAAATATTTTCACTATTCTCTAGTCTGAAAGTAACTTTCTAAGATGGTTTATTATGTTCACTGTGAGGTATAAATGGTGAACAAAATTTTAATTTCTATTCTTGCTGTTTCTAATGAAAACAGTAGTTCTGCAAAATGAGTATGTGTTTGATATCGATAATCTTACATCGTATAATATTGTTAGATTTAGCAAATATTATCTGTGACAGAAGCTCCCATCAAGACAGAGCTATGACATAAACAAATTGCTATCAAATGCAGATCATCTTTGAAATAATTCTGTTTCTGATGACATTAGATCATATGTAGTCTTTAGCTACACTTTGTATAAATGCATATAATCTTACTTGCGCTATTAGATATGTTTGTAAAGTGGCACAATACATGTGGGGGGTAGTTTGTCAATATCTAGCAAAATTGCATGTATATTTTCCTTTTGAATTGACCCCAAAAATCTATTTCTAGATGTCTATCATAGAGATATGTCTTTATATAATTGATTTACATACCCACATTCATTATAAAACTTATGTTATCAAAAAGTAAACACCAGTGTTCATCAAGGGGAGACTTAAAGACTAATATATGCTAAATCCTACACTAAAAGTGTGTGCTGCTAAAAAATTGAGATATATCACTTTATACTACAGTGGAATAATCTCAGTTTATAGTGTAGATAGAAAAGGCAAGTGGGGGCAGGATACAAAATCAACACGCAAAAGTCAGTAGCCTTCCTATACACAAACAATAAATCTGAAGAAGAAGAAATCAAAAAGACCATCCCTTTTGTTATTGAAACAAAAAAAATCAAATATTTGGGAATAAATCTAACAAAAGAGGTAAAGGACCTATACAAAGAAAACTATAAAACACTGTTAAAAGAAATAGAAGAAGACACAAAGAAATGGAGAGACATCCCCTGCTCATGGATTGGAAGAATAAACATTATTAAAATGGCCATCCTTCCAAAAGCAATATACAGATTCAATGCTATTCCAATCAAAATTTCAATGTCATTCTTCAAAGAAATAGAACAATTATTGATGAAATTCATATGGAATCACAAAAAACCCCGAATAGCCAAAGCTCTCCTGAAAAAAAAAGAAGGGAATGGAGGCATCAGACTCCCAGACTTCAAACTATACTACAAAGCCATAATCATCAAAACTGCATGGTATTGGAACAAGAACAGACATACAGACCAATGGAATCGAATAGAAAATCCAGAAATAAACCCACAGATTTATGGTCAACTAATCTTTGACAAAGGAGCAAAGAATATGCATTGGAGCAAAGAAAGTTTGTTCAATAAATGGTGCTGGGAAAACTGGGTCGCTACATGCAAAAGAATGAAGCTTGACCACCACCTCACACCATACACAAAAATCAACTCAAAATGGATTAAAGATCTAGACATAAGACCTGAAACCATAAAATATATAGAAGGAAATATAGGCGAAACACTACGTGATTTGCACATCAAAGACATCTTTACAGACACATCACCCAAAGCAGTGATAGTGAAGGCAAAGATAAACAGCTGGGACTACATCAAATTAAAGAGCTTTTGCACAGCAAAAGAGACAATAACAAAAACAAAGAGAAACCCCACCAACTGGGAGAACATTTTTGCACCCAACACTAATGATAAAGGACTGATCACAAAAATCTGCAAAGAGCTGATGAGACTCAACAACAACAAAGAAAATAATCCAGTCAAAAAATGGGCAGAAGAGCTTAAAAGAAACTTCTCTGAAGAGGAAATGCAAATGGCCAACAGGCATATGAAAAAATGTTCAACATCACTTGTCATCAGGGAAATGCAAATCAAAACTACCATGAGATACCATCTTACACCAGTGAGAATGGCACATATTAAAAAAACTAGCAACAACAAATGTTGGCGAGGGTGTGGAGAAAAAGGAACTCTTCTGCACTGTTGGTGGGAGTGCAAACTGGTCCAACCACTGTGGAAAGCTGTGTGGAGATTTCTGGACCTACTAAACATAGAGCTTCCATATGATCCAGCAATTCCACTCCTAGGTATTTACCCAAAGGACACAGAAACATCAATTCCAAAGAACACCTGCACCCCTATGTTTATAGCAGCACTGTTTACAATAGCTAAGCTTTGGAAACAACCCAAATGCCCAAAAATAGATGACTGGATCAAGAAGATGTGGTACATATATACCATGGAATATTACTCAGCATTCAAAAAAGATAAACACATGCAATTTGCAGCAACATGGATGGCGCTGGAAGGGATCATGCTCAGCGAAATAAGCCAAAAAGAAAAAGAAAAATACCGGATGGTCTCACTCATAGCAGGAATCTAGAAAACTTAAATAAGGGACCAGGAAAATGAATAACTATAAGATAGTGAAAATCAAAATCAACAAAAAACTATGAACCAGAGACACTTTTAAGGGGGCGGGAGGGGAGGGATTGGGGTCAGAATGGGGGGGCTGCAATTGTATGGGGAATATAACAATAAAATTTATAAAAAAAAAAAAAAAAAAAAAATGTAACTTATGGGGTCTAACTCTCTTTTGCTCCCAGAGGAAGATTAAGCAATTTAGATACATTAGGCATTGTATGGAACTTGGCGTTTTAGTTTTTACTTGTTCTCATTTGCTTTCCATGACAACTCTGTGATGTAACATGTGCTTTTTTAAATATGTGCTCTTTTTCACTAATAAAGGTATTGGGACCCAGAGAAAAAAAAAAAAAAAAAAAAGAAAAGGCAAGTGGGAAAAGATGTACATGCTTGACTACCATTTACCTAAGGGTGGAAATTATTTACATATGCATGTTTTTAATACAAGCAAATACATATTTTTCTTCATAGAGAAATAAACAAAGAGAGTAATGAAAATACTTTTTCTGAATATACTTTGTACAGATTTAACTTTAAAACCATGTAGTTTTATATATTTATAAACATAATTAAATAAAAACAACTCTTGAAAAGTCCAAATACAGATGAAACTAATGATCCTAATTCCATATTGAATTGGTGGGTTAGAGCGAGGACTTATGTTGAATGATTTTAAGAAACAGTACTTTGTTCAAAAGACAAAAACAATAACAAACTAAATCTTAACTTTTTAAAATAATCACATGGCTATTAATAACATTGGTACATATAAATACATATATCAAGGGACAATGAAAATAACAATGTTAGTGACATTTGCAATCAATGTCATTCTTACTCAGATTTCTCAAAATTCACACTGTGTCATAAAATAAACAAGTCAACTCTCAAAGACTACTGGGGTCATGCCAAAAATGCGCAAGGACCATGTTGAAAATACTCTTACTGGGGTAGATTATATGCAAAGATGGGACAATTTTAATATCAGTAAGAATAAAATCTGAACTAAATTCGGCCACATTTAATATATCAATATTCATGAGTTCATATTATTAGGAAGAAAGAAAATTCAGTGGTCATCCTTAGAAAATAATATTTATATTATGAAAACTGCAAATAAAAGAAAAGATTATCCTTCATGTATGAAGTGTATTTCAGAGTAACTAAATAATGAGGGAAAATTTCTCTCTGTCTCATCTAGCTAATCAAATACAAATGATGAAATTACAAAATTACCCTTTTGTGAACCCCTAATGTGATAATGGATCTAGGCAATGATCATCATTAGCTTCTAAAATCATGAAGAGAGAGAACCAGAATATATGCTTCATCATGGAATTACTTAATATCACCAATGAAATAATCTTTAAAAAAATTACACAAAGTTCCTGTATCTAGCTACCATATTATATAAAGTACTGACAGAGAAAAACATGTTAAATGACTCCAAGAAAATGCAATCAATCAGAAAAATCTAGACATATGAGTAAAATCTACATGGCCAATAACCTAGTTTCTTCAAATAACTAACTGAGAAAAAAATGAAAGAGGAGATCAAAAATATAGATTAAGATTAAGAACTTATAAGAATTATATCAACCAAATATAGTGCGTGGATCTTGGTTAGATGTAGATGAATTAAAACACTATGTCAAAACATGCTGGAGAGAACTAAGGGAGTTTTGAAAATAATTAGCTATTTGGTCATGTTGAAGTATTGCTAATACTTTCTGTAATTCAATATAATCTAGTGAGCGATAGCAAGTGTATGGACTTAAAGAAGGCGCATGAGTGGTTATGAATAACTGGGTAACAGATATATGGGGTAGACTGTATTACTTTCTCCTTCCACTTATGCTTGAAATTTCCCATAATAAATTGTTTGCTTAAAAATGTACCCATAAAGTTAAAACATAATTTACATAGTGTTTATAATGTGTGGCAGCAGGATCATATATGGGAAGCTACTTTCCTCTCAATTTTGCTGAACTCAAATCTGATCTAAAAGTCTTTTTTAAAAAAGAGCTAAAGGTCATGTAACCTTGTAAGGACCTAAAAATATATTTAGCATTGCTTAAGTCGTAGTTATTTGGAATTACAGACTTAAAGAGAAAATAAAGTTTTGTTTTCTTTTAGTACAACTTACTTTCTGATATGTGTATTATTGGATTGCTGTTTGAAGACTACCAGTATATACATAACATAGATACATTCATGTGTGTGTGTGTGTGTGTGTATATATACATATAGTATGTGTATATATATATAGTGTGTATATATATATACACTGTGTGTGTGTATATATATAGTGTGTATATATATATAGCAACTATATATATGTATGTGTATATATATCGTATATGTGTGTATATATATATATAGTTTACTTGCATTTCACAAAAATAGATCTGGAAAAGTGTCATTTGGGGTGTTTGAACACATTTGTCAATGTTACTAACACAATGCAATGAATAATAAAAAATGTTAAGTGGATTAATTTTTTTTGTTAATCACATTTCTCTGGTCTTGTTATAACAATTTTAATTATTACAGAATGTCATTGTGATATATTGTGAAATTGGCAGGGTCCTTAGAAATCATCTAGTATTTCTTAATGAAGAAATTGTTGTAGGAACTAGAAATTTAAAAAAAAAAATCTTTTTTTTTTTTCCGTTCTCTGCTGTTCCATTACAAAGTTTTGATCCTTGTCATCTATTTTCAAAGAAACTTGCTGTGTTAGGATGGAGTGTGGAAAGTTAGCTTGGCAGCAAGAATAGAGAATAGAATTTCTTAGAGCAATGAGCAGCCTAAATTTTCAATATAAAAGAGAATTAGGGAGTTTTTGTTTTGGGATATTAATATTAATCAATCTTTTCACCAAAAGCAAGAGAACTTGACCCTTATTTTCATTTCTTAACCAGTTACCAATGTTTAGGGTCTTCAAGTAAGATCTCCTTTCTAGCATGACTTGATATTTGGGTAAAGCACTGGTGGAAAACAATCACAGTCTATTTCAAAGAAAAAATTTGCATATATGAGTCAGGCATCCCCAGTATTTTGAACTATACTGGCAAATTAAAAATTATACATACTCTGCCAATGAGTTCTCACCTCTTCTAAATATTGCATATCCAGCATTTTAATATGCTCTAGAAGATCAAAATTCTGTTTCAACATATCCTTGTATGAATATCCTATAATAGTATGCTAAATTTCAATAAACTTGTCAGCCCTTATCCAAAGGCATTCGAGGATTTAATTGTTCTAACTCAGGTGCTGAGATCCTTTGAAGAGTGTGAAACAAATTTAACTCACTTAAAATAATCTGTTAGGATTGCCTCAGTGTTAAATAATTACACTATCATGTGGTGTCGGGGGGAAGGTTGTGTGGAGTGTCAAGAGGCTTAAGGCTAAAAGACAATCAGAACTGTGAAACATTGCCTTCAAGACTGACATTTTAACCGTGGGTACATGCCCTAAATATTCTGAATGTATATCTGGACTCTTAGAACCAAAGTTAATTTTCTTGCTCTCTCTGGTTTGGTATCTTTCCTATCAACTGCAAAATATTTAAAGGAAGTGCAGCTTCTGACTCCATCAGTGTTTTAAAGTTGTGTCAAAATTTCCATGCTAAGCCTTTAGTTTCAGGAGTTGATGTGCCACTAGGGATGTTTTCTGCAAGTTGAAACTGTCTCAAAGATGATTACTCAAAAGAAAAACACTAGAACTAAAAAAAAACATGATCCATAAGTTTAAAAAGTGGTTATTCATATAAGTGACATAATAAGTTTTATCAATAATAAATATTTAGACTTTTCAATTGTACTTCTGCATGACTTACTGCCATATCTCTTGATTTACATTGCATCCATGGACTTTAAGACATGCTGCACTTTTAGGAATTGTGTAGGAATTAAGATACTCTATTTTAAAATTAGACTCTGAAAAATACACTGATTACCAGAGGGTGAGATGTAGGGTGTTGGGGGAAAGTGTAGAGGAGGTCAATCTGATAGTGGAAATGGTTCTAGAACTTTGATGTTAGGTGTGGCAAGGTGTATATACATAATGAGGTGTGAAACTATACTCCCCAAATTTATGAACTATTGTAAACCATTGGTAAATCAGTAAAATTTTATTTAAAAAAATATTAATTTTAGTTGAGAGGAGCCCTTAAAATAAATAATACTCATCTTAAATATGTACTTTTAGTTTAAAAATCGTATCTTGGCAAAAGTTTAGTTACTTGATAATCACTAATTCTTTCTTGTATTTTAAAATTTATTTATAACACTATATAATTCAGAGGTATAGGATCATACCCCTCAAATGTAAGTTACCATACCACACCCACCACCAAGTTACCTATAATCCTCCAGCATAGTCCATTCCCACCCTACCCCTCTGACAGCCTCAGTTCTGTAGACAAATTCTAGTTCTGGTTTGCTTTTGTCTGTTTTGTTTCTCTATATTCCACATGAGTGAAATTATTCAAAATTTGTCTTTTACCTTCTAACTTAATTCACTTAGCATCATCTCCTCTAGTTCCAGCCATTGTCTTAAATGACAAGATTCCATCTTTTTTAGAGCTGAGTAGTGTTCCATTCTGCATGCATACATATATGTATACGTATGTTTATATACCACATATTCTTAATCTACTCATCTGTCAATGGATGCTAGGTTATTTCTGTAACTTGGCTGTTGGAAGTAGTGCTATCACTAATTGTTACAAAATTCTATAGAATGAAAGTTTTAAAAAACATGATCAAGATCAGACTATCTTAAACTGCTGAACTTCTAATTGTATAGCTATTGCATGACTTCTGCTGGGCTTGTCTTTCTCACTCCTATGTTACTGTCATAACACACACTTTTCTTTCACTTTCTCTAAATACTGAACCCATAAACACAAAAGCACACCAAATGACCCTCTTGATCCTCCTGGAATTCCTTCTTTATTCTACTACTTCTTTGAAATCTTTAAGAATTTCTCCAGGGAACCTATTTTTACAGCTGCTGTAAACTTCCTTTGGGGTGGAAGGCAGATATGCAACTAAAGGCTTTCTCTAGTTATGTCTTGTTGCCTGTGAGGATCTGTGTTAATCCTGCTTTCTGATCTTTCCACCTGTATTGCTGAAAATCTGCATTTGCTCACCGCTCTCTTGAAAGAGTTTGGACACATAATGCAAAATGCAGTGAACCACACACACATTCTTTCAACTTCAACATCTGCTCAATTCTTTCTCCAAATCCTTGTTGTGTGTATTTATTTTCATTACTGCTACTCAATTATGTGCTTATGACCCTATTCATAAACCAATGCAATAACTTTCATCTCCTTAGTCCCTAAACTCTTGCTCCTCCTATCATGTAACAGCATATCATTAATCTTCCTAAAGTACCAGTTCTCATCATTTGATTCTTCTCAAAATATAAAGCTTGCTCTCCCCATTGTCATGAGGGTTACTGAGAGCTTACTGCATGCAAAGTGATTTATCTATATTTATTTCATTAATAAACACAAATCCTTCTTCTGAACTAGGTATTGATTTCTCCAGTTTAAAAGTGAGGAAAACTGAGACTCTCAGAGTTTAAATAGCTCTTCCTTAGTCAACAAAATGAAACCCAAACGCAACATGCTGCACATTCACGACTCATTTTATCATGTAATACTAGTCATTCTGATTAAATGGAACTTCTGACACTTGTTGCTGGCCAGTCAGAGACACCCTGATTTACATCTCTAAGCTCTTGGTTGTACTGTTTCCCTTTTAAGGCATATCCTTCCTCTTTTCTTCCCCCTATTCAAATTAAGCCCATTCTTGAAAGGCAGGATCAAGTCTCATCTTCCATGAGGCTACTTTATGGTGCCTCACCATTTTAGCAAACATTGCTTTCTCTTGTTTTTAAGCACTGTAATAATTACTGAGAAAAGTCTTAAAATTGTGAGGGGTGGGAAAACCACAGCAGATGACAATCCATTTTTACTTTACAAGTTAAATGTCAAAAAACATATATTTCACATTTACACAAAAATAAATTCTAACTAAATCATGTTATTATTAAGGAAAATGATTTGCTGGTGTTTAATTAGAGACCATAAGGTTTGCATTATGCAATTCAATATAAATATATCAAGGAACTTCTATGGTTAAACTTTATACTTGGGGTCAGGGTTTCTGTATGAATAAGAACAGAATCTGTACTAGGGAATTTACACTCTTCTGGTGCCATCAACCAAATAACTTCAAATTTGTAACAGTTAAAAAGAACCATGTTAAAATGAATTCTATACAAATATAGAAACAGTCCCTAAAAGCAGATTGTATTTATACAGAATATAAGTTAACTTGATAATGTATAATAGATATCAACTTGGAAATTCATGTTCATCCACTTACAAATATGCATTTATACTTACTACTTAGTACATGAAAAGCATTTTCTGTGTCATCTGTCTCTGCTTATATTATTTATAGTCAGTGTAAAGAAAAGTCATTAAAATGATCACAGACTTTAGAAGAAAAATTAACTGAAATCAGTACAATTTGAATCTGCTTAACCATCTTCAAGATCTAAGGATTATGTAGTTGACTGGGGAACTCTTTAGCAATCTCTGCGTCCAAAGATGCTGATTGCTAAAATGATGAGAAAGTAACATAATATTGGATGATAAAAATCCACATAATTATCTCCTGAACCCCTTTCAATGGAAAGAAAGACTATTTCTAGTGAATAAAGTAATTTTGTTCACTAGAAAAGTGCTGTATATTTGGTATGGAATAGCTCAGTAGAATTTTTTATTATCTGGATGATCTATCACTCTAAACCAAAACTGGTAAGAAGTTTTTAATTTTTGTACCAGCAAAGATAGTTAAAATCTTTTTGGAGAACTGTGTTGAAAAGTGTCCTGAAGTCACTTTCAAGCTTAGAGTTAAAGAGGGCATGGTAAATCAGGTCCACCATGCTTACAAAAAATAGTCTATATTTTAGGGGAGTTGGTGGAGGAGATGAATAGGGTAAAATGTTTCAGATTTTTAGCTTCCCATCTCTAAGTAATTTTCCTGAGCAAATTTGTCATTATTAATTTTGTTTTTTAGATACTTTGAAAGAAGGCAGTACCAAAGATGGACGATTCGAATTTCCACTTACAAGAAGTATGTTATCCTCCCACAAATTTAGGAATTAACTTTCCCTTGGGTGCATATTAGATTATTTACCTATAAAAACTCCAAAATAATATACTAACTGCAGTCACATAATTATCAACTATCATAATCCTATTATTAGATGTTAAAGGCAAATAAATAACTGCATATAAATAATTCTTTAGCATAGCAAATGGGCAACAAACAGAAGGTAATATTGAATATTCTGGTAAAGAAAGGCAAGGGATATTTAGAAGGAAAAAAAAATTCCAATACTAATTAGAACATGCCTCATTACATTGACTCTAATCTTAAGTATCAAATACTGTGATTTTCTCAATACACCTGATTCCTCTATTTATACCCTTATTGATTAATATATGTATTATGTATAATGTCATTAATCTAATTTTTTAATTTTTTAAAAAAAATTTTTTTTTTTTAATTGAGGCATGTTTCATTTATTTATTTGTTTGTTTTGTTTATACATGCACTGGGTACAGTCAGAAGCGCGGGAGGGTGAGAGAATTCACCAGAGCCAGAGCGGGGAGCAGAGCAGGCAGAAGGACTGAAGCACACTGCTGAGGGGAGCAGCGGGCGGCAGGAGAGGTCTGCGCGCCATGTGGGACCCTCCTCTGGTGGCCGGGGAGCAGCCGGGGATCGAACCGGTGCCACTGAGGCCGCGGGCAGCTTCGCAACCCAGCGCTCAACCGCTGCGCCACCGGGGAGGCCCTAATGTCATTAATCTAAAAGACAAACTGTTGAAAATACAAAAGAGAGTTTATGTTGGTTCAATTTTATCATCGAAAAGATTTTAAAAATCAAGAGTAATTTATCAGCTAAATAAACTGAACATTATATTTCAGAATTTTATACTTAAGCCCTTTTTTCTTTCAAGTAGTCAGATAGAGAAAAAGTCTTAGAAAATTTTCATTAGCTAACATATAGTGGAAGAATGGATAAAACTTTTAAGCTTAGAGAAAAATCCATTAAGGTACTTTTTTATATATTTAATGGTTGAATATGTTGACTCAAACTTTAGATTCCTGAACAGTTTCCTAGCAGGTTTACCAGTCAGATGTGTAACCCATTAGTTCCAGCTACTTCAGTTTTAAAAATAAAATTATCACAAAGAGCAAACATTCCTAGTACCCATTGCTTTGAAATCATGGTTAAATAAAGCAGTGAAAATTAAGTTGGGAAAACAATCCATTTAATAACCTTTCTACCAAATTCTTTGGAACAAAAACTCCCTGTTACCTCCATTAGCCTTAAATGTCCTCCTCATTCACTTGGCCTCTGGGTACATAATAACCTTCCTAAAGATCTTCCCAAGGGATATTTTAGTCATGCAGTGATCTCCTTGAACACAAGTAAATGACAAACAATAAGCTAATTCTCAAAAAGTTTTTTTTAAGTCATTTTGACTACTTTTAAATGAGTGTGTTTGATGCATGATTTTGGTCCCCCTGATTAATGGTCACCGCCAGCCCAGCTTCTGGAGTTGTAATGTTTCTGTGAGCTTCCCTCCAGCAGAGCTCGACCATTAATCCAGTGGCATATGTCAGCTCAGCAGAGCAAGGTCACTCTTCTGCTTCAAGGGGAACCTTTTTAGAAATAATAAAACTGACAGAAAGTTCTTTTTTGCATGCTTTATGCCACCTGAGGTTGAGTGCTGCAGTTAATATCATAAAGCTTATAAACATTCCCATCTCAGGCAGCACCCGCTGCCACTATGCTTAGGAATTTAAACGTTTTTTTCTTAGTAAGAACAGACATGTTTATGTGGGGCAAATATATGGTACGTAATTCCAAACAGGGAAAGAATGAGGGGAAAAAATAGTAGTAAATTCTGCTAGGATATTTGGTAAAGATGTTTGGGTTCTCTAGCTGCCTCGGTCTCAATTACATTTATTTTCTTTCAGTCAATTTGGACTTGGCTGTATGGATACTGTGATCTAAAGAAGGATTGTTAGTGGTCTTGAAGTGTAATAGCAATGGTAGAAATGAACTTAGGTTATAATTCCTAAGCCTAAAATACAATGTCTGAAAATTGTAGAACATTTACTTTAAAGGAATTTCATTTTTAAATTGTAAACATGTTTCATTGTTAATGGGAAATAATTATCGTGAGATATTCATGATCTTTTTTTTAAAGATTTATTTATTTTTACATAGAAGAACTGGAGTGTAGGTCAGAGGTGCAGGGGTGAGACGATTCACCTGAGATAGAGTGGGGAGCAGAACAGGAGGATCTACTGAAATACACTGCTGAGGGGAGCAGCGGGCAAGACAGGAGAGGTCTGCTGTGCCATGTGAGTCAGCTCCCTGGCTGGGGACCTAACTCGAACTCTTAGGCCGTCTTGGTGATAGCACTGAGACTTAAACCTTAGGCCACCAGGGAGGCCCTGATATTCAGAATTTTAAGGTGAATTGAAATTTGTAGATAATTAACTTAGAAAATAAAATTAGATAGCTGCATAATAGCAAACATTATAAAGAATATATGCCCGTAAGCATATAATTACTATGTATTATAAAATAAAATTTGATAGGTTAAGTCTACCTTGAATCCTTTTCTAGGAATTTGATTAAAATAAAAAATATATAAAAGAAGCTTTATTATTTAGTTGTTTTATGAATGCAGAGAAAAGGTAGGAAGGCAGTTGCTAGCTTAAGTCTCCACGTCCAATGCCAGGCACAGAGACAGGAACTTCACTTTTCAAACATCTGTAAATAAACAAGTTCAGGGGCTCTGATTCATAAAGTAAACTGATAAGATACAAAAATGTCAATATCAAATATTAGCTAGATATGAGAAAATAATCTGCCAGGAAGAATGCATATTCTTGTTGCCTAATTAAAAAAAAAATCTCTCCTAGAGGAATACTACATGGTACACAAGATCATTGGTGGAAGTTTGATAGTACAATAAAACCACAGTAAAGTGACGTAGATGGTATCAGGGACTAGAGATATGGAATTATAATAGCCTGAGGTATATAATTTAGCTAAGTGAGCAAGTTTGCCGAATCAAATAGAATATTTGTTTTGGCTGAGCTGATTTTTTTTTTTTTTTTGGTGGGAACTTCGCTGGTGGCAGAGGATCGAACTGGGGCTGCAGAGCTGCGGCAGCCTTGCAACCCAGCGCTCAACCACTGCGCCACCAGGGGAGGCCCTTGGCTGAGCTGAATTTTATGCAAATACAGTGACAAATTTTTACTCTCCCACTTCTTTTTAGAGTCCCTGAAAAGCAACACCCTTGCAAATTCTTTTTTTTCCCTCTTCAGATACATTACAATTTTTGATTATTTTTTGTTCCATCACATTCAATTCTAAAAATAGTTATTTTCCTTTTAGTGAGTGTTTCTCAGATCTTTGTCAGTGACCCATTTACAAACTATGTCCTGGACTAGATTACTTCTTTAGATGACTAATATTACCCGTTAGTCATTACATACTCATTGTACTTATACTGAGATATCATGACTGTGTTCTATTTTATAAATGTTTTGACGTATAATCAAAGTGTAATAGAGTGTACGTGGTGTCTGAATTTTGAAAGACTGAGTTACGTCTCCCTTGTTCCCCAACAAAAATTCCAGGAATATAAATATGAATAGAATACATTCCCCCTCCCCGATTTTGATGATGATTCTAGTTAGGAGGATACATTGGCATGAACTAGGCTAGAGAAGTAGGAGAGTTATGAAACAAACACCATGACAATACAAAGGAAGAAGAGACTATTAATTCAAAATGTGCTTTGTGCTAAGAAATTTACATATGTAATTAATTCACATCAATCCTGTGGGATTTGTTTCAACATATCCCCTTCTTCCATTAAGAACACCAAGACTCGAGAGTTTGATAAATCCCCTGGTTAGGGATTATCAAAGTAGGAACTCAAACTCAGATCTTTCAGATGTTAATGTGTATTCCCTTCTGTCAGAATGCCCTCTGCTGCCTTATGTGGTGCTAATTGCCAGAGGCTTTCTTGAGGAGAATGAGCATCTAGCAAAGTATTAAAAAATTGATTTGTGTTTATGTGTTGGAAAAACTAGGCAAAGACATTCCAGGCTAAGAAAAGCACAGGCAGGAAGCTTGGGAGTGGTCAGAGCCATTCAAAGATGAGATTTGGATACAAAAAGGGACACCAGAGGTGTTCATGCCAGAGGGATGACCAAGCAAAGCAGCAACAAGGAATGGCCATTTGGAAGCCAAGGAGAGAGGTCTGGAACAGATCCTTCCTTTACGGTCTTCAAAGGAACCCAGCCCTGCTTGGACTTTGTTTTTTTTTTTTTTTTTTTTATTTTATTTTATTTTATTTTATTTTTAAATAAATTTTATTGTTATATTCCCCCTACAATTGCAGCCCCCCCATTCTGACCCCAATCCCTCCCCTCCCGCCCCCCTAAAAGTGTCTCTGGTTCATAGTTTTTTGTTGATTTTGATTTTCACTATCTTATAGTTATTCATTTTCCTGGTCCCTTATTTAAGTTTTCTAGATTCCTGCTATGAGTGAGACCATCCGGTATTTTTCTTTTTCTTTTTGGCTTATTTCGCTGAGCATGATCCCTTCCAGCGCCATCCATGTTGCTGCAAATTGCATGTGTTTATCTTTTTTGAATGCTGAGTAATATTCCATGGTATATATGCTTGGACTTTGATCTTGGACCTCTAACTTCCAAATTAGTAAAAAAAAAAAAAAAAAAAAAGTTCGTAATGCTCCTCGGCCAGTGGTATTTTGTTTTGAGATCTCTAAAAAACTAAATCCCTAGCAGATTAGGTGAAAACTTCCAATTTTTTTCATCTGAAGGGAAAAAGAGAGCATGAACAGTTGTGTTGACAGATTTTCTGTAGAAAAATCACTTTGTCTACCACCGGAAACAGCTTAAAACTCTCTTCTAGTTTTATTAAATAATTCCTAATGTAAGACAGTTTTGTTCCTTACTGAGAAGCTAATTATGAATGTCTTTTGTCTAAAAGTTTACCTAAATCCTTAACACTGCAAAGAAGAGAAATGGAACAGTTTAGTAATGTTAAATTTGGAGACAGATGAGTCGAGTATGGGCTTATTCCATTATATAAAAAACCCACAGTCTGAAGGGATAATGAAGCTATTTATCCCCAAAGCAAGGCAAGGAAAGATTAAAGATATAAGTGTCTCATTAAATTAAATTAATTTTTTAAAAAGTCAGTATATTGTTAGTGAAAGTGGTGACTTTATTCTCTTCCTATGGGATGTAATATCTAAATTTCCTAACAAAGGGGAGGCTACGCTTTCATCATTTCTCTTACTCATTTTTCTCCTAAACTATCTTTATATGATCCAGGCCCTGGCTTCTGTTTTTCTAAGGGTAGCCAGTCTACTTGGCTTCAAGCCTTTTGCTACTTGCTTTCAATAAAACTTGATTACAGATTCATATTCTGTAAAATTGGAAGGTTAAAATGAAACCATGGAATATTACTCAGCATTCAAAAAAGATAAACACATGCAATTTGCAGCAACATGGATGACGCTGGAAGGGATCATGCTCAGTGAAATAAGCCAAGAAGAAAAAGAAAAATACCGGATGGTCTCACTCATAGCAGGGATCTAGAAAACTTAAATAAGGGACCAGGAAAATGAATAACTATAAGAAAGTGAAAATCAAAATCAACAAAAACTATGAACCAGAGACACTTTTTGGGGGGTGGGGGGCGGGAGGGGAGGGATTGGGGTCAGAATGGGGGGATTGCAATTGTATGGGGAATATAAAAATAAAATTTATTAATTAAAAAAAAAAAATGAACAAGTACATTATTTGGAGAAGTTTTCAAGGCTAAAAGCTACTCTAATTAATTAAATTAATTGAAATAACCAAACTATTTGTTAATCTCTTCTGAATTATGGTACCCTAGAAATTATTATTAAATCCAATAAGAAATCATATTTAGAAAAATGAAGAAGAAACCTTTGGGAAGTGGCATGTCAATTTGGGGTTGAATTTCTTGTGACAGTGACTAGAAGACGACTGCCATTTTTTTTTTCTGGAAATGAACAAGACAGTGAAGGGCAATAGTAATCTTTCTGTCTGTCATCCTTAGAGGGCAGGTTGTAGTTTCCTGTATGTATTTAGGTAGACACAATAATACCTTCTCAATAATCCCACTACTCTCCTTGTCTGAACCACCACCATCTCTTGCCCAGTTTTTGTAATAGCCTCATAACTAGTCTTATCTCTCTCCTTCCTTTATGTCAAAAGACAGAATAAACCCGCTAAAATAGAAGCTATTCTCTTCTCAAGATATTTCAAGTTAGCCAAAATCCTTATAGTGACCTAGAAGGTCTGCTGTGATTCAGTTCTTTGTGACTGCTCTTCTTCCTTTGTACTGTACTGTTTCTCAAATATACCAGATAAACTTACCTATCACCACATTCTAGTGACATCGTGTTATCTAATTGACCCCCTTTAGCCATTCCACATCTTTTACCCTCTGGTAACCACTGTACTTTTCAGTGTCTTTAACCTCTTCATTGATTCAAATGTGTTAACCTAGGTTGAATACCATCGTGTCAACATGATTTCCAAACTTTAAAGTGCTCACAGAACTTCTGGGTATCATGTATGTTCCAATTTAATAGGCCTGGAATGGATTGGTAAGAGAATCTGATTTTCTAACTAATTCTGTAATGCTGGCACTGCTGTTCTGTAGGACCACACTGAATAACAAGCATTTAGATTCATGCTCAACTCAAACTTGATGGTTTTTGTAATATCTTTTAAAATGTTCTATACTCTGTCTTCTCCTGACTCATCTTATGTGACTTTAGGTTTAAACTATAACTTAATGTAAATATTTCTTGGAAAACAGATGATATAAATTCCAACTAAATACATAAATGAAGAGAGCCTTATGGATTCCAAGAACTAACCAGCCCTGACCCTGCTTAGCCTCCTAAATCCTAGATAGGGTGTGTTCAGCATGGTATGTCTGTACATAAGGGACTCTTTTAGGAGATTTGTTTTTTTGATGTGAGGAGGAGAGTAGTAACCAAAATTAAAAACAAAACCAAAAATTAATTTAATCTAAATTAAATTACATCCCAAATGAAGAAGCAAAAAACTGTAAGGGGGGGACCTCAGAGGTTTAGAAGAAGAAAAATTATCCATAGACTCTCAAATCATTTGTTTTTACCAGTTGTATTATTGTGGGTAAAATATTTCACATCTATAGGACTATTTCCTTTCCTATAAATTGTGGAGGAGTAGGGGGGAATAATGCCTATCTTTTATGGGTTTTGAGAAAGTTAAATAATGGCATAATCCCCTTATGCAAGTGTCTCCCTTAAATATCAGTGCTTATAAATACTTCTTCCCTTTTCCTATACCTGGATAAATAAGAGTTAAAATGTATCTTTGCAGTTTGATAGGAAAAGCAATGAAGAAAGCTCGTTAATGCCACAACTATGTGTCATCCTTGTCTAGGAGCATAAATTTGCACAGCGGGCAGTGCAGTGAAAACAGCTCATAATCAACTCATCACCTCTCATCATTGCTAGGATCAAATGCAAATGGGAAAGAATGCCACTTCAGTCATTGCTAGTGAAAATTAGCATCTGTGACACTAATGGTGTCTCATTTAGTATGCACTTTAGATTTTAAAAAATGGTAAAAAGGAAAAGCTATTTCCAGAACTGCCATTATTCCTATGTTCCCTATAGTAGTGGTATTTGAATCTCTTTTATTAAAAAAAAAACTCAGTTAAAATTTATTAACACAGATCATTAATCCCAAAGAACTAAAGCCCAAATTATTCTAATTACAGTTGTAGAGTTTCATTTTGGGGGTCTATATCTTTCCTAGTTTTGAAGTTTCTACCACATTCCCTGTCCTGAAAAAAAGGTTTACTGGTATGTAACAACAGCCCTCTGGAGGGATTCTGGCATAATGTTTACTTATATTAGAGTTCTTTTAAAAATAAAACTTAAAAATGAATGATGGGTGTATTTACATATATACATACAAAGTTCTTACAAACACACTAGCAGTCTTGCTATCAAGAATAATGATAGTACATCACACTAATATTCATATTAAACCAGGCTGCATAGAGGACACTCAAGAAACTTCATTCACTTTCTAAATATTAAGAATCTGTGATACTGGAGGTGTTATACAAGGTGCAGTAAGGAGATATGTGGTTTTGTTTATCTCAATTATGTCACGATTGTGTTTGACGATTTGAACACTTGAATATTAAGAAAGTTGTTGGTACTGTTATTTTACAGTTTTAAGTATTGAAGTTTAGGTGGACACCTGGAGAGATTTTTGTAAGTGGAATTCCTGCATTTAATCAGAGACAGAAATAGAGGACCTCTAAATTCCTTTCCAATTTACAAAGGTTCTTAAATATATGTTCTCCCTGGTTTCCTTAAAATGTAGTTGGCAGTTAAGACAGAAATAGAAATATTATCTATAGTCCCTTTGCATATAATGGCCACATAATTAATACAGAAGTACTGAAAATTGATATGTATTTCCTGTCATACAGTTTTATTTTTTTATCTAACTATGTGTCTTTGCTCAGGTTAAACTTTATGCCTTCTTATCTGTGGGTCTAAATAAGAGTGAACTCTCACAGAGTTTTTATAGATATAAAATAAATTAGTGCACAAAAGGCTCTGACTAGAGCAACTGGTGTATAATAAACTCACAATGAAAATAAAAAACATTTTAGTTGGAAAATATTCAAGGAAAGTTATGCTGTATTTACATATTTGTAGAGTGTAATGAGATCATATATCAAAACTGAATCCTGGAGATGCATCACATTTTTGAAAATCACTATCAGTAGTGGGCACTAGTGATTAGAAGGTAGAAACAAAATTCAGGAAGGAAAGTACAGTGCCTTGCAAGTTAAGCAAGCCTGTTTTGGGGTTGACAAATCTAATGTAGACTACTCAACCACTATTCATCAGATTTCTTTATTAGGATTTACCTATACACCACCGAAAGTTCTGAGACACAAATTAAACTTGTTGGAATTTATTAACATCCTAGTATACATAATGGGTTTTCTTTTGCAATAATTCTTCAAAGTTCTTCCAGTTTTCCTTGTGGAATATCTATGATCTTTTCATTTGACTATAAACTACAAATCTCTTATAACAAATATGAATACCATTTGTCCTATTCATGAGCTCTTTGAGGGAAGGCACCCATATCAAAAATGGAGAAACGGGACAAAAGAATGAAAAAGAGAACACTTTTCTGATAAAATTAAAGATGTTAAAACAATTTTTGGGCATGTGTTTTGATATATTTTCATTCATGACATATTTATTGTTAAACCTTGGAATATAAAAATATAAATTATTTTGGATATAGGACTTATAAAATCTATTATTACATTTTTAATCTAGAAACATTCTGAAGTTTCTTGCTACTGTAGAACCTATTTAAAAATACCAGTAACAAAGCCATTTCCTTTTAAAATGAATAATTTCATAATTTTTGTTTGAGGTAATATTAATATGTTTTTACCATTTGAAATGAGTACCTGGTCACTTGAAAAATAATCCCCAGATTTAACATGCAATATTGATTAAATAATATTTCCCTCAGTTTTAATGTTATTGTTCTTTATCTACTTAACATTTACGGTTTAAAAAAACAACAAGGAAATCTCTCACATTCTGGAAAAGTATAGCACAAGGAGTGTGTATTTCTGGCTTCAGAGAAGTGAAATATTATCTGGTATGTAGTTAATCTGTGTATACAGTGATTCCCTATATTTTACTGATTTCTTGTTGATTCCTTTCTGTCTCTCTAGATGAAGGATGTGTATGTTCCCTTTTAGTGAAAGGATTCACCTCCTTATTCTACTAACCTTTGATTTGTAGAAAACATCATGACATTCATCTCTACCATTTCTTGTGAATTCTGTTTATTTCCATAAAATAAACTGAGAAAATTACTCAATAAAATTAATGTAAATTAAAGAGTTGTTTCTATGACATAATAATTGGATAAATACTACCTCTATGTTAAAAGGCAAAGATTTAGTTGATATGGAATATATGAAAAACATACATATATATATATGTACTTGCAAATCTCTTTAAATTCATGTAGAAAAATACTTTTCTAAAGAAAATTGCAATTCATTTGCAACAAAAGTTAATGTTTCCAGGGCCTCCTCGGTGGCGCAGTGGTTGAGCGCTGGGCTGCTGCCCGCAGCCTCTGCAGCGCCCGTTCGGTCCCCAGGTGCCAGCGAGGGTCCCATATGGTACGCAGACCTCTCGTGCCTTGACCCCTGCTCCCCTCAGCAGTGTGCTCTGTCAATCTGCCTGTTCTGTTCCCCACTCTGGCTCTGGTGAATTCTCTTACCCTCCCGCGCTTCTGACTGTATGGAGTGCTTGTATAAATAAATAAATAAATCTTAAAAAAAAAAAAAAGTTAATGTTTCCAGTGTGACTGTTTTCTGTGCTATATTTTGTTCCCAAATGTATATTTTGTCAAATACACATATACTCTTATGAATAAGGAAGTCATAAGATGAACATTCTACTTGTGTCATAATAGTTCCTGCATTGAGGCAAATGCTGAAGACAGAGCAAGGTAGCATTTTGAAAACAGTTCAATTACCTAAATATAATAGTAGCTCACTACATAATGTGATACTTACAAATTCCACTAACATTGTATTTTAAATACTTGGACGAAAACCTCTGATTTATGTTAACTCTTGTGATGACCCTAAAACCTTCTTTCGTGAACTAAATATTGATTGCATCACCGTGTAAATTTCACATAAAATTTAAATAAGTGGTGCTTTCAGAACATTTTTTGTACACATTGGGAAGTGTTACCTTGAAATTTTTATTGTATTTATAAAAAAGAAATTATGTTATTCAGCTGTATTTTAAACTAAAGATGCCTGTTTGTCCTTTACTAGATGTTTGCATCAGAAAGAATTAATATTGAAAATCGTTTCTTCTTAGATTTCAAAGATTGTAAATCACTTTTTGTATTTTTTTCTAGAGAAGTTTCATGGTAATTTGCAAAGAATTTTTTAAATATTGACAGTTGTCCAATTCTATATTAAGTCAAAAGTTCACAACAACTTCCATTCCTTTCTCTCAGAATGGGTGCCCAAGCAAATAAAGTCCAATAATAGATAATAAATTAGTCCTTGAAAAGATATCTGAGTTTAGCTATTGTTTACTCACAAACAAATTATAAATGTTATTTACTTAAGTATTTCATTTTATGTTTCTAATGAAACTAATTTAGAATTCCTACAATAAAATATAGTGTTATCTCATGCCTTACTTTTTCAGTGGTAATTACTGTCAAGACAAAAAAATAAAAAACATTCCAAGTAGAACCAATTTAACAAATCTTATCAATTTATGATGCTTCCCCAAACATAACCCACTCTTTTCTAGTAATAGTGTTTGTTCAACGAAGGCACCACGAAAAACAATCTCTAAAACAAGCTACCTCATTCTAATGAAAAAAAAATGAAATATTTAATCATCATCTTCATTTTACCACCTTCTCATAATTAAATGTGCTATGAAAAACCAAACATTTAACAGATAAACTGCATTAATTTGATTGTTAAATAGACATTGTCAACTTTGTGGTCATTAAAAAAGATTTCTTAATATCAACCTTATAGAGGTCACCAAACTGATTTTCTTGAAATTGATGAACTGCACTGAAACTTCAGTTTCAGAAATAAATGATCAAATATGTACCATAAGATAAACTTACAGAGACATTGTCAGGTATTAATTAATATCTAACTTGTCACTTAATTTTTTTCCATTTTTGCATGACACATTTAACCCTATAGTTGAAATGATTTATGACTGGCAAATAAGAATATATTAAATGATTTGATTTTGTTTGACTATGTATGAAGTTACCTTACCTTTGGTTTTTGATGTTTTTCCTTCTCTGAAACATTGGATGGTTTTCTCTTCAGCATTTTGAATTTGGACTATTCCAAGCAAGTACACTTTCTTTTGTTCCAGAAACAACTGAAAACTGTCAGCAGTGTGAGTCTGTGGTGTTCAGCATCAGATAATTTTAAGCCCTGTGACCTACCCACTTCCTCCTTTGGTCAGGATATGACTTCAGCATCTACAAGGGTAATTTTTTTTTTTTAACCATAAGTTTTCGTAACTTTGTTGATCTGTGCCTCCTATATGCCGTGAGGTAGATTCCTAAGTCTCACATTTCGACATGTCAGTCATTATCATAAGGGTCATATGGATGTTAAAATAAAACTCTTATTTCAGCTTATATACAATTAAAATTCTATAACATTCTATGGATAGAGGGAAAAAAACATGTGAGCTAATATAAATGAAATAAAACTAGTTTGTGAACTTAGTATAAAGAATGAAGATGATGTTCAGAGTAGTGAACTTCAGATTTCTAAGTAAACTTTTTAGAAAATGAAGTAAACTAGACCATACAATACTAATTCTATTCTAGAAAGTATGCATAGGCTTAAAAAATAGGACATTGGTGAAATTCACATAAATATAAATCAGAATGCAACTCCAGAAGTAAATTAGTATGCATATTGTTACTTTTTGTTTTTAACACAGTCCTGATTAATATGGAAATCAATTATTTAAACAGAACCCTCAGTTAACCAGTGTCTCCTCTTTGCTATGAACTACAATGCCATATACTGATTATTGCTGTTTGAGAGGTGGTGCAGTAGACCAATGGTATCTTCAGATGAAGCATTCAGAGTCTCTGTAGAGCAAATATGGCTTAGAAAGATTGTTTTCATCAAACTAGAGTGTTTGACATTTTAATTATAATGTCAAATCCAATATAACCCGAAAGTAAAAACAAGAAGTTCTTGTTAAGTAGGGGTTTACCAAAGGGAGACTTGAGGAATGTCTGAAGCTCTTATTCTATTAAAACAGGCTTGTTAAGGAAATCAACCTAGAATTCTGCTTTTAAAAATCCCTTGGTTGAAAAACACTTGTGTCATATTCTTAATGAGCACCTTGTTTAGATCAAATGAACTGACTCTGTTTCTCAGTCTTCCCTCAAACTCTACCCTTCCTCCCTGTAGTCCCGTTCTAGTGTTCAAATTTTGCTAGTTCCTTTAAAAAATACTGAATTGAGTGTCTGTTTTGTGGTGCTGAATACATATCCATATGTTGTTTTCTATAATGGAACTGAAGGAATATGTTTGTCAATATTATAGTTAATAGGCTTCCTCTCCTAGATTTTAAAGGCAAAATTATATTTTCAAGTATTATCAAGTTGGTAATTTCATAATATTGATATGGTGGATAACAGTAAAAAACCTAAGGACTCTGAGGTTAGGTAATTCCCTAGAAGTATGCGTTCTTTCAAACTTTCTGTTCGGGTTTAGATTAAGGCAGTAGTCTAAGTAAAATTTTTGTTTCAGCTCTTCAGAAACAGGTTATGAAACAAAACATTTTTAACTGAAACATATGCAACCAGAAATTCAGTTGCAGAGTCTAATCAATAAAATGAGATGATAATCCTTGTACTTATCAGATGACAGGGTTTTGATAGAAAAAGAAAATGCCAATAAAGAATGTTTTTATTAAATTTGGCAACATTTAAGTAATAATGATTTATGTTAAGAAATGCTTATGGAAAAAAATAAATAAAAAAAGAAATGCTTATGGATTTTAAAGGGTCATGAGCTTTCAAATAATTATGCTTGTGGTAGTTTGGGCATAGATTATATTTCTACAATAAGAAGTAAATAATAGAGAACACTCTCATTTATGGTGACCACAGATGAACTACATGCCATTTAAAAGTGTTAGAACTCAAGCAACTTATCAATAATCTCAATTTTTGATTTTTAGGCATTTTATCACCATTAACACTATAAGAAAATAAAAACATAGATGAAACTGGAAACTTTTCTTCAGAGTTACAGATGGGAGAATCATTTTTCCAACCTTCTATTCAAAAAAATGTTTTCTGGAGATTAAAAGATAGTTATGACATTTGAGGTTCTATAACAATCTAGCCATGTTAAATTCCTTGGTCGTCAAAATATTTCAGGTGATAGGATGTCAAATGTTACCATCTACTAGTTTACTGAATTTTTGAGCCAGTAAGATGTTTAATAGGTGATCTAGAGTGATCCAGAAAACTTAAAAGCCAATGGTATAAGGAAATGAACAGGGTACCAAGTGAGTAATGAGCACAACTAACACTCTATCATGATTAAATCTCATGTTGCTTAAGACATGTTCTGAAACAGGGAAATTGCAAAAGCAAAGTCTTGGTGCTTTGTTTTCCCACATTACCTTAATGATCTTATAACCCAGACAGGTTAAAACCCGGGTGAGACCTTGCGGTAGGTATAATGGTTATGATTTCTTTATCATAGAGAACATTTCTGTAATCCATTAAGTATTTATTGGTGGATTACTGAACACATCTATCCAACTCAAATAATAGGTATCAGACGAATAGAGGTAAGAGAAAATGTTCTTGAATATCTTTGATTCTGACATCTTGATTACCTCATGATCTCCATCTTTATCTCTCGTTATCATCAAGTTGAAGAATAAAATTAGATAGTAATGTCTGGATTCCGCTTATCCCACACTTTAAATCATTTGCTCAGTGGAAGGAGGTTTTTTTTAAGCTAAATCTTTTAAAATGAGACAAGTTTCCTCACATTGCCTCAATATTTATATCTTTTCTGACATGTGAACTTGGTCACAGTAAATTTTATGCCTCTGTGTATTGCTGGGCCATCCATGACCCTGTTTTAGTAACTATATTCTAAAAACTTTGCCTTTAATTCAAATGAATTACTGGAGGAAGATAGCAGAGAGAATTAGTCCAAGAACTTGAAAAATAAGGGAAAGGAGACTGTCATCTTGGAGCTGAACTCTGAAATTAATATTTAATATAAGAATAATCACCTTATGTCAAAATAGTGAATTGTATTCCATTCAGTTTTATAGAACTCAGTTACCTGTCATAAAGAAAAGATGTCAATCATCATATCTACTTTACCTTGATAGTTCCTCTCTTCTTTTTGGCCACTCAGAGCAGGCTTGTTTCTACAGAACAGGGGAGAAGAACGTCCAGTGATAGTTTTTTGTTCTTGCCTGTGTATGACTTGGTGGGAATGGTGATTGTCCTATACTATCATCCAAATTCTAATCCTCCCCAGGATTTCTTGAAGCAAACTACACACTGTCCTGATGAAGTTCTGTGTAGATCTCTACTAAATAATTCAGACGGAGCTGGGTTTTGTATCTTCCCCTATAGAGAGCCAGCTTACACTTACCATAGAATAAATAAAACATCTCCTTGTTTAGACTTGGGTGTTTACAGATAAATAAAGGGATGTATTCTCTCAGATCTCCAGTAGTGATAAAAAAGATGGTGGCTTTCTGTGAATCTCATATTTCCTAACTCTTTGCAGTCAACTAAGTCACTGGTCTCTAAAGTGTCTACTTACTAACTCTTCTCTATAATGGATCAGCCCCTTTTCCCATGCTCTTGAAATACCTTCAAATATCAGTTGAAAAAGCTTGAGTTGCTTCTCTGTTTTGCCTAGTAACCTGCTTTAGAAAGTGAGAGGCTCCAGTTTTGAAGAAAAGATTGGAGAAGAAAATTCTGAGCCTACCAACAAGGGGTGTAAAGAAGATGGGAGCTGTTGAGATTTATGTTTTCCAACAAGGCCTGAAATTAAGCATATCAACCACAAGGAATAACTTTCCTCAAGAATCTATAAGTCAACATGAGAAATCAATATTTTACCTATTTAGATAAGTGCCTTGCCTGAATTTCAATCCTTGCAGAATTGCTCATACTTTCACTAATGGGATGATTCCCAAACAATTTTGGAAGGCAGGGAAATTTTTAGTTTGCTTTGCCTCATATAGAAAAAGGAGAGTAAAAGAGACAAATACAGGTAGTTTCCACTCAGCCTGCTAAGTTCAAGAAGAGTGCTTCAGTGAAGTTAGAGTAACTTTTAAATATGTCTGACATGACAATCCATCATGTGGAGATGGATGCATCAAGCAAATTTAGCTGATTTTAGTAAACAACAAATTTGTTTAACTACTTCTCTTTGTTTTGATTTTAAGCTCTGTAAGTAATTTTCTAGTGATGATTTTCTCCTTGAGTGGGGCTGTCTGAAGGAGGAGAATGCATTGTTCATGTGGACATAAGTCCCTGAAACCATGCATTTGCTTTTTCTCACTATAAATTAATAAATTGCTATGGTGGTTAATTAGAGGGTGTCCCCAGAAAAGATCCACTCTCAGTGTGTTCTTGAAAGAGGAGAGCTATTGGCCAGACCCTAGCCATACTGGTAAGCCTATTGGGAAAGAGCCTATTTCTTCTACAACTAAGACAATGAGATAAAGTATTGCATTATCTGTTTAGAGATTAAAAATAATAAATAATGTTGCAGGATTAAGCTCTTTCTGAAGAAAAACGGGTCTTGAAGAACATTTTGTTCTTAATTATTGGAAAGGCAATAAAGTGTAAAGAGTAGATTTTTAAGCAGACTACCTGGGTTCAACTTGCATTCACCTTCCTCATCCCAAGTACCAGTTAGCAAGACTTCTGTCCTATTACCAAATATTTTTGCCTCTATAGATTTGAGTCATTTGGTAAATGTATGTTGATTATACTGTATTTACACAAAGTCTAGTTTTGCCATCTTCATTTTTTCACATTTTTATCACTTCTGAGCTGTATTTTCACTCTGCCCTTTAAAACATTTGCATCTCTTCATCTTGTTTTCTAAGCATTTAATTATATAAAAATATAGCTAATTACATAAAATCGATCCCTGTCACCTTCACCCCTATCTCACAATTTTTAAGGTGACATAGTGCATGACTATGTGCATGACAAACTAAAAGGAAGTCAGGACACACACATAAAGCTTTTTTATAGAAGTCTATAATCTTACAGTTAGGTAATTTTATTCTCTCCATAAGCACAGAGATACAGTATGATATGCCATAGTTCTACTTTGTATTCTTTATATAGATAGAATAAACTTAATTTTTGTTAAACTTCTTCAAAAGGATTTTTAAAGTAAGAATATAACTCAGTGCCACTTGAATCAGACTTCATTAGGCTGAAGGAAAGTTCTGTCCATAGCACAATACTGACTGAACAAACTGGACTAACTTTGCATAAAGGTATTTTTATTAACACAGTACACTTCACACATACTATTAACCCTCACCCCACCCCTACCTCTGCTTAATTTTTATTTTTCCCCAGAAACAGAACAGGAAGGTAGACTGTGCTAATCAATAGACCATGATTTCCTGTCTTTATCTGCTGAAGAAAAATGTAATTAATAAAATATTGCTGGAGATATAAACACACACACACACATATATGAACTTCCTATCTTCAGAATAGCTATTTTTATTATTTTTTTTTATTATTATTTATTTATTTTTTTTATAGAGGCATGCTTTATTTATTTGTTTTTGCTGGTTTGTTTGTTTGTTTTGTTTATACATGCACTGGGTACAGTCAGAAGCGCGGGAGGGTGAGAGAATTCACCAGAGCCAGAGCGGGGAGCAGAGCAGGCAGAAGGACCAAAGTACACTGCTGAGGGGAGCAGCGGGCGGCAGGAGAGGTCTGCGCGCCATGTGGGACCCTCCTCCGGTGGCCGAGGAGCAGCCGGGGATCGAACCGGCGCCGCAGAGGCCGCGGGCAGCTTCGCAACCCAGCGCTCAACCGCTGCGCCACCGGGGAGGCCCCAGAATAGCTATTTTTAAACAGGAAAAACAAAATCATTTCTCTTTCCTTTCTACCTTCACTCAGTAGAAAAATTTAAAGCAGACTCAAGAGTAACCAGATTGTTTTTCAGACTTTACCATTTGAAACTCCACTAAAATTGTAAAGTTATAAGAGGGAGTAATTGTAAAGCTTACTTATTTGAACTGTCAAAACTCCTTATGTGATCTTCATTCCCTCAACTCTAACTACAATATAATTATAAGATGAAATCTCTAATTAGATCAGTCTAATTATAAAAGAGATGAATAGGATTGTGGTGGATTTTTAATATAAAATGTTTACCATAGCAAAATCAAAGCTCATAATATCATGTATATAATGTCACCCATACATATATACATATATGTATACACATATATATGTGATATATATGTGATATATATGTACACACATATATGTATATATATGTGTATTTTTTATAAGTGTATATTTAGATAGAAGTCTGTCTTTCCTTTTAATATGAAGGGTTGAGTAAGAACTTCTTAGGCTGGATATTTTGTAAATAAATATACATTGCCCTCCCTGACTCAACACACACACGGTGAGGTTTCCTTATAGAGTGTGAAGCCACAGTGAGACACAGGTCCTTGGAGACCTGCCTGCATTCTATTTTAAAGCATTTGTATTTGTCATTTATAGGAAAAGGAAATTCAGTTGATCTTTTACAGGATTTTAAAAGTGTGTTGCCCACAACTCAATTCTATTTTCCTCTCTACTAAGAAAACTTTCCATGATATTTGCAGTTATGCTTGTAAGAAATGAAAGAAAAATCAGGTTTTTCTTGTCAGCCAATTAATATGATGAACCAAATAGCTAAGTTAATATCTGTTTCCAGCAGCCCAAAAAACTAACTGAAAACCTGGTAGCTAATATAGCTATTTGATGAGAAACCAAATTCCCTCTCTGTTTACGGGGTCCTATGATTCTAGTTACCAGAAGTGGCCCCTGCAGCCATTAAACCCTCTGGTGACTAGTCCTCTGCCAGGAAAGCCAGGCTTGGCATCTCCCACCCATCTGTAAAAGCCCTGTGGTGTATAGACTGTAGATGACTGACTTAGTTTGGGTTCAGAGAAGCTAGATAAATAGGACCCAGCATCTGACGACTCCAAGTTTCAATTTCCTCATTGGTAAAGAAGAATCATATTTCCTCTTGAAATTGTTGTTGGTATAAATCAGACCCCCCCCCAAAAAAAAAAGGCACAACTAATGCTAGCTTCATCCCCTGTTCTTAAAATACAAAGATGAAAATAGCAAGAGTCTCGAGAATTCAAGTCCCATTCTCATTCTTGGATGTGGTCACGGTGTGAGCCAAATTTCAGGTAACATATCCAATATCTGATTTTCAAAGCCCATGCATACATTGTTCCAGTTTAACTGGATATTATCTCATTGTCACATGCTAGGAGATTTGTGTATACCCTTATCTATCCTTGGGCCACCATGTAGGGGAAATTTCAACAGGGGAATTCAGTTCTGCTTTCAGTTAGATGAGAAGCATATAACTGTGGATTTTCAATGTCTCATAAAAAAAGGCTATACTGTTTTGAATAACTAAATATATACGAGTCCATCTGTGACCTTTGTCTATGTCTCTCAGATGATCTCTTCCTTCTAGTGCTCAGACACTGCTTGGTTCTCTTCTATCTTGGGTTTTTGGTCAAACGCTCCCCTTCTGCTTGAAGTTCCCTTCCCTTCATTTTTCACATGACCAATTCCTGGTCACAAGCCTTCATGTCACTTCCACAGAGAAACTTTGCCCCTATACACATATAAATGTTTGACAGTTTTTACTGTCTTTTTGCATTTGTGTATTTTATCTAGAAGTCAGAGGCCAGGCCTATTGCTAGCACTAGCATAGAGCCTGGCAGAGAGAGGCTCAGAAGTGTTTGTGAGTGGATGAATAAACTCAACTCCACAGGTTTGAGCACTCTGGACCATCATATCCTTCGACTGACAATATCTGGACCAAAATCTTAGAATTCATGTCCCTCAAACTAAAAGGGATTTTAAAGGCAGAATAAATGCACTAGATGTATTAGACATATTAAATAAACTAGACATATTAGAAAAATATTTTATTAAAATTTTGAAACACATTGTCTAAAAACTACTTTGAAATACTTTCTTCTTTATGGAGAAATCCATAAGATTAGTGAACATACCTTCCTAATGATGATAATGATCTAGTATTGATTTATATAACATTCTTTCCCAAGGCTTGAACACCTTTTAACATATTTTATTTTAACAGCTTTCCTATGTAGTACTTATCCTGATTTTATGCATATGGGAAACTGACTATTTGAATTTCCTCTACTATCTACTCAATGCCTACTTCCAGAATTTCTAATTCTGAGCCTATGAACTTTCCTGAAAAGCATTCATGAAATGAAATATATCTTTAGATCTATTGAGAGAAATTATAGTGGTCCTAACTCTACTAATATTCTAGCCCTATAGTTTTTTGAATATTAGAGTTTGACTTGGACTCAGCAAATCTATCTTTGTGGATATACTTGAGAAAAAAAAATCTTCCTCTTTGAAAGAGAAAAGAAACTTTACAAGATGATCAGTACTTAGGGGAAAAACATGGATCTCCCCACTCCCCTTAGTGCTTGGTGTATTCAGTAAGTATGTCATATGCTTCTTGCAAAGTCAATTTCTCTATTTTAGCCAACAAAGGTCATCTGTTCTGCAACACATGGCCTCAGTAGGTAAACAGAATCCACTGAGTATAACCTTCAAAATGCATCAGTTCAGGATTGTCAAACTTTGTTGCTGGTTTTTAAGCCATTGCAACTCATTCACCAGCTTGGGGAACCTTAACACCCTTAAAGGCTTTCCCTGTGACTGCCATGCAGCAAGGAGGGGCATCTGGCAGAATCCCTCTCCTGGGCAGACAGAGAGAAGACAGAATGAGACTTGAATACCCACAGGCATAAGAAGGCACTTCTGGGATCCTCTTATTACTTTCATCATTCTTATTATATTCCAAAATATGGAGGAGGTGCCTGTTTTGTTTATCAGATATTTATTGAATGTCTACTGTACCACACTCTGCCAGGTGTCCAAAGATGGAAAGGCATGGGCATTGCCTTCCAAAAATTTATAGTTTTGTGGGATGACAGGCAGGTCACTGGACAATGAGGACCCAGGATACTGTGTTCTCTGTCAGTTCAAGGTGCAAAGAGGAGGGGCAGCACAGAGAGAAATGAGGAACTATTTCACTAAGGAGGCAATGCTTGAGGGAACTCTGAGCCACATAGGAACTTTGCCAGGCAGACAAGGTAAAAGCTGGGGTCATTGTATTAACGAAAAGAGTATATGATAGGACCAGAGACATGGGAACATCCGGAACATCCGGTGTGGCCTGGGAATGAGGAGTAATTCCCTACAGTAAGTGTATATGGTAAACAAGGAGAAAGATAGGTGAAGGGGATGGCAGATAGCTTCAGGCCAGATTATGAGGGTATGGAGATGTGTGTTATGGGTTAAATTGTATCCCGCCAAAAAAAGATACATTGCAGTCCTAATTCCCAGTACCTGAGAATATAACCTTATTTGGAAGTAGGCTTGTTGCACATGTAATTAATTAAGATGAGGTCATCCTGGCTTAAAGCAAGACCTAATCAAATATGACTAGTATCCTTAAAAGAAGGGGGAAATTTAGCATGCACAAAAGGAAGACATTGTAGAAACACATAGGGAGGAAGGGGCTATGTGAACCTGGGGCAGAAACTGGAGTTACACTACCACAAGCCAAGGGACACCTAGAGCTACCCGAAGCTGGAAAAGTTGGGGAAGTTTCTCTAGAGACATCAGACTTTGCATGCCCCTGCCAGTAACTTGACTTTGGAATTGTAGTCTTTAGAACTGTGCTCATATGCATTGTTTTAATTCACCCAATTTGTGCTACTTTATTCCAACAACCTTAGGAAACTAATATACCATGCTAAATAGTTTACATTTGAATGTAGGGGGAGTATACATCCTTATAAGATGAAACTAAAGAGTTGTTGCCTAAGCAAGAGAATAACATAATTAATTGTGTGTGTTAGATAAAAGACTCTGACTAAAATGTGGAGCATAGACTGGAGATGAAAAGTGAAAAGAATTTACGAAATTTTGAAAATGTATTGTCCACCATAATTTCTCAGTATCTCCTCATCGTGAAATAAACAAAAGAGAGGCAGAAAGGATCACCTTTCTTCTCTGAGTTAGAAATTTTATATTAAAGCTCTTCATCCTCCTACTATTACTTGGATAAAGAATAGGAACACACAGACTTTGAAATCCCATCCTGACAGACCCCATATGTAGTGATGGAAATCTCACAGTGGAAAATGACAATACTAACACTATGATATGAACATGAAATGATTTATGTTGATATTTTGATTATTAGTAAAAAAAATAATTCAGTTAAAAAGTTTGTAACCCACAGAATGAATAAATTTAATTTCCAGTAGCAAGCCATTTGAGTTCCCCATATTCTATTTTCTATCTTAATTAGAAAAACTGGTTTCTACCCATATCTTGTAATATCTACTCCTATGCAAAAAATATACTATGAGATTAGTACTAACTATACTTTAGTACAGTGGTTATTTCTGTTAGGCATATTTCCTAGAAATGACATAAACTGTGACAATAGCTGGCAGCTTTGATGCAAACAAATACCTTCTTTCAATTTTGGTAGGTGGCATTCAAGCCTATGACACTTCTAAGGCTGTCTCATCTTTGATGGTTTATAATCTTGAATAGTTAAAATATATCCTGCTACAAATACAGAATAATTGAGCACGTTTTCAGTATTTTAAACAACATAAATGCATATACACACTTTTCAAGTGATGTATCTTTACTAAAGTGACAGAATTCAGTAGAGAGAAGGAAAGCACTGCTAAGGCATTCTGATTCACATTCTGCAACTCCATCATAACCTCCCGAGACACAACATGTTGTACTTGCATATATGAGTAAATAATTCAATGAATATAAAACATGTTTTGATATAGCTTTCCTCTCATTTACTGAATGCTGTGACAATTTTAAAAAATACTAATTATATGACATAGCTAAAAATAAGTAAACTATGTGACTTTAAACATGAAGTAAGCAATACAATAAATTTAAGAATCAATGAGATTATTAAGATTCTTCCTGAATAAACATGAAAAACTTTCAAACACCATTTAGTATTCCAATGTCATGGACACTGACATATAAAACCATAAAATCCATTTGGGGAAGTGAGACTCACAGACATGAAGAAGCAGATTTATGGCAATCTATCTAAGGACAGCACTGGCTCCAGGACCTGAGCCTCCATTTTGTTGCGAATCTAGAGCTGCACTATTGTCACATGATCTCCAGTGATTCAGCCATGTGTTCACATACAAAAGTGAGTTCAGTACTAGTGATTCTTACAAAATGACATTATATAGAGATTGGAAACCTTAGCAGTATTGTTTCTTTCCCTGCAAAATACATTTTCTTCAAGGAAAGAGCAAACAATATATTTGAAAGAAATTGTAGATATGGATATGGACAGTCTTTAATTGATGTCTGTGTCAGCATCAGTAGTGGTAGAATTAGCCAAATAGGAAAAGTCTGAACAAATGATATAGACACAATTAAGAATAGTAGCTCAAAAAAAAAAAAAAATCCAACACACACACACACACACACGAGAAAGAAATAAAAAAAAAAAACCCTATATCGACAAAGGGTGGTGAGTTAGGTATACTTATCTATTGGCAGTAATTCATTTTTTTTCACTACTTCCTCCAAATCCCATTTTCAGTTCATGCTATGTGCCTAGCTTTGAAAATATCCCCATTTATTTTTTATTTTTTTAAATACATAGTATTGATTTTATTGATTTTTATTTTTTTAAAGATTTATTTATTTATTTATACAAGCACTGGGTACAGTCAGAGGCGTGGGAGGGTGAGAGAATTCACCAGAGCCAGAGCGGAGAGTAGAACAGGCAGAGTGACGAAGTACACTGCTGAGGGGAGCAGCGGGCCACAGGAGAGATCTGCACACCATGTGGGACCCTCGCCCGGCCTCCGGGGATTGAACTGGCGCTGCAGAGGCTGCGGGCAGCTGAGCAACCCAGCGCTCAACCGCTGCGCCACTGGGGAGGGCAGAAAGTATCCCCATTTAAAAAGATTTCTGATATATATATCTTATCTAGACTTTAGAAGGAAGAAGAAAGTTAGTTGAAGCTATGCAACTGATTTCCAATCAGATTATGAGAGGAAGGTATATACCTCCAAAATTCTGAAAGATTATATGGATATACAGGTGAAAAATGTGTTTTATAAGCTTGAAAAGTCACCATTCCACATACAGATTCAATCAATTTGTTATTAGAATATAGAATGAGATAAGAAATTTCTTGGAAGAGGAAAATAATATTTCATGATACCCTGTGATAGATTATTGCATCTCATTCAGTCCTCTTAACAACATATTAACAATATAAAAGTGTTATCTTTTATTTTACAAAGAGAAAACTGAGACATAACACAGCTTACTCACCTAGAGTCAAGTGGGCAACCAACTGGTAAAGATTTGAACTAAGGCCTGTCTGACGCTACCACATGGACAAACACTTCATACAGAATAAAATTCAAAGCAAATTAAAGGAGCAAACTGCAAGCCTGAAGCAATTTCACTTGTTTCTTTAGCAGGTTTCTTTAGAAACCTTAGTCTTATAACTAAAGAATGTGCCACATGCTTACCTTTTTCCTCCTTCCATTCTCCTCACTTCTTTCCTTTTCTCACTTTAAATGTTGTCATTCTTTTTCAAGGCTTCACTATACTATCATTTCTCTTATGACTCCAAAAGAGTATTTTTCAGAAGCAGACTAAGAAGAAAATTGAAGGTAGATGAGGGTAGCTCATAATCCACCTGGTAGGAGATGTTGGAGCAAACACATACTTATCAGACAGCACGTCGGCTTTGAAGGGATAGAAAAATGACTAAAGAAGTAATTGAAATTGAACAGATGTGAGGGGGAGACAAACAGAAGGGACACACCAGGCAGCATGTAAAACCGAGAAGAGAATACATTTTGATTGTTGTATATCCGTCAGATGGAAGTCCTCAAAGATCTATGGAAGATCTCTTTAACTATTCATCCTCTACTGACAACATAAACATTTACACTAGAAGATGGGAAGTATGAGAATGTTTATGTCGGAAAATTTGGAGACAGAATTAAAGTTTAAAAGCAAGTCAATAAGCTCAACAAAATGCTTTACTTATACCTGAATTGCCACAATGGCTTTGAGAAGTAAATATTTAACATATGTATTTGTTTCCTTTAAACTTTGATCTTGGGATTCTTGGCTACTGACTATATGCTAGGGAGATAGCTAAGCACTTTTACATAAAGCATCTCTTAGCATCCTAGCAGTTAGTCTGGGATAAAATATATATATTTTTCCCACAACTCAGAAGAAGGAACCGGGACTCAGACAGTAATGTGATGATGTATACCTTGGGTTCCAAATTAAATCTCAGGATTTCTTCTTTTGTAGTCTAATGACCTTCCTCTTATACCATGTTACATAAGCTTCTAAACATGGTGAGTAAAATCTAGTCACACTAAATTGCAAAAATATTCTGCAGACACTAGAGGTTTAGTAAATGTTGGATTAATAGGTTTAATTTCAAAAAACCAAGTCAGTGTATTGTGTCTTCTTGTTTCTGGACAGGGCAGTGGGGCGCATGTCTAGACAATGGAAAAAAACAAGGACATAGCAGTGTATTCACTTTCAATTCCATATATACAGACTGACTTTTCTAATTTCATTTCTGGTTTTGTTACTGGAAAAGAACCTTATATTTCTAATAATTTTCTCAGATACAAAAGCCAAGCTATTGCTGTGGTTGACACATGAGCACTGTGGTTCATAGTGTTGAATTTAAATTCAGTTGTGTTTTGGTCAAGGGAGACGCTTCTCTACTTTCATCCGAACTGATTAATGCACAATAAATATATTCATCAAATTGACTAATTGTAGTGAATAAGGATATCCAAGGGTTACAGACTGTCAGGAAAAGCACATAATAGAAACTAAATACTCAATTTCAAAAAGCCCTTTAACATAAATATTTCAAAATCATCAATTTTGTTACCATTTAACAGTGGTGATTTTTATTTCCTACAATCTAGCCTGACATTTAAGGTAACATTTAAAAAAATGCCTATTGCATCACATATGACTACCCCTGTTATACCACTTAGAAACTGTGCAATTAACATTAAAGGTAAAGGTATAGGAAGGTTGACCATGGTGAATCAAATGAAAATTTTTTCATGTATTTTTTTTTATGAGCTATGTTTTTGTTATTTGATGTAATGAAATACACACACACACACAAATACACCACTTCCATATTCCTTTCAAACCTATCAGCTTGGGGCAAACATCTTAGGTTTAGAGATCATAACCAACTGAATTTGAGGCCCTTACTGAAGTCAGTGGATTGTTACATAATTAACAGAACTATGTATTTTCTTTGCCCCTTAGACAGAGGGGGGTTGAGTTTTGCTTCTCAGCAGTTTGATAAAGTGTTATGTTAGGGAACTTATGTCATACAGATATGCTGGCTGAAAATTCTATGGCTACTAGAACAATGGGAAGGTAATTTACAATGCTAAAGAGAAGTTGACAGAAGAGAAGGTTGAAAATATCAACATAGACAATAAGAGACACTCATAAACTATACCGATGAGTCAGACAAATGGATCCAACTTGGATTTTAAGCTTAAAATAATACAAAAATGACCCACTTAAAATTAGATTCTATTTACTCAGTTAGTATAGAGAAAAATGATCATGTTATCGTAAGAGCAATTTGTAGTCAGAAGCATTTTGTAGAATTTGGAAGACAGAGAGTAAGTGACTTGGTGGTTTGTTGTACGTACCCTTTGGGGCTTTTTCTAGTCCATGATTTATCAAAAGTCCCAGATACTCTCTGATGGAAGTTTTCACACAAGTTTGGAAAGCACAAAACTAACTCTGGGGATTTATCAGCTGTACCTATCAGAGACTCTACTTTCATACAGAGTGATCATAAGGACTTTAGATACTGAGACTTCCGAGAATTATCCAGTGCGTTCCTTCTCTGTACTCCCAGCATAAGGATCCTAAGCTGACGGGACTATCTTACAACATGGGATTCAGAAATCTTGGGTCGAATTCCCAGGTCAGTCCCAAAACAGGGCTTGGGTAACTTCCTTAACCCTTAAACCTTAACCCGATCCCTGTTTCGTTTTTGAAATTGAATTTATCTACTTGACAGAACTGATGTGCCTATTAATGATGTACAGTGATATTATACACAATTGTGAAAATGATGTACAATTGAGATTTTCTCAAAAAAACTTCCTGGATAGGTAAAAATGAAGCTGAAGATTAGAAAATAATGTATTCTCTTCAATTAAAATTTGATTCTCAAAGTTTGGTAAATGAGACAATACACCTAAGGAGCTTGTAGAAGAATATCCATCCTAGAAATTCTGATTAGGTAAGAGTGGAGTAGGCAGTCATTAATAACACATGCCCTTGGTGATTTTGATGCAATTGGTTTCATTGAACCACATGCAGAGATATGAATTTTTAGAAGATAATATTCTAGCAAAATTGAGAACCTGACTTTGCTTTACATGGCATTTTCAGATATGCATGATTCTTTTTCTTCCAGTGTCATTTCTTTGCCTCAAACCTTTAAGCTTCCAAAAGCCTCTCATCTCACCTAGAATGGTTCTCTAAGTCTCCTTCATAAATAGAACTATCAATCTTTCTCATCCAAGTAACATTAAGTTCTAGTAAGCATGCAGTGCAAGACAGCCAAGTTATAGAAGAACACTTCACATTTTCTCTTTCCTAATTATATTTAAATTGAATAATGAAAGCCATACACCATTTTGTCTCTTAAAATACACGATTCTGAGTTTGGGAATATTTGTATGGAAATCAGGTCCGGTTCCCCAGATAATGACCTAATATAATTCATAACTGCTATCCATTGCTTCGCAAAATTAAATCATGATGATTTAGCCCTGGAAGACATCTTAGTGGTCTTCTAGAATTATTCATTTATTTCTACAGCTAAAGAAATCATAGCCAATACCACCTAGTTTGTCCTACAACCTAGAATCTTTCCAAGTGAAAAATTTTCCCACCCAAGGAAAGCTTAACTGAAAGCCCAGACTACGTTCAGAAAGATTTCTTCACTGAAGCAAGTTTTACTATCCTGTGTAAAACACAATAATAATTCCTTCATACAAGTTAGATGCAGGGCATTTGGATTAACTTCCTTCAAACTAACTCATGGGATAAGAAAACAGGATCATAGATCACTCCACAGAGGGGTGTGCTCCTCTAAAAGAGCCAAACTCTCATTGATAGTCTAGCATTATAAAGTATCAAAGTTACTTCCTCTGCAAAGGCATTTTCTGCCACATTCCATAGTAAAATGTGAACGCCTTATGAGTAATTTCGCTTCCAGTTATTTCCCCATTTTCCTTCCATGTATACAGAAAATTTAAAGCTGATGATAGTTGTAATTTTCATTTTAATCTTCTGTTTTCATAATTATTTTTGCACTTTTCAGAATGAATTCTGCTAACAGAGGCCCACACAGCTAGCAAAGTTCCCTGGACCTTTTACCTCCAATTCTCCTCTCTGATCCTGTAAAGCTTTGAAAGATATTGATTCTGCAAAGGCAAAAAACTAACTTATCCAAAAATAGCACACATAAAATGGGAACTCACCAAAGAAACCCTAAGAATATTGTTTTAACTGGAAGTTGTACCATTAACTGCTACAATGTACTGTATTCCTGTTACGGCTCTTTGCGATATATTTATCATTGTGTGGGAACAGTTTAATCTACTCCATACAGAGAGCAGTAGGAGCTCTCAGTGCCCTCAAAATATGATGGCCCTTGCCATAAACAACTGATGTAAATTTCTTGCATGTGGCAGGTCTAACATTTTTTTTCTAAAAGGAAATAACCCTTTTCTAAAAGTCAAATTTGTTTTTAGAGCTGTGGTGTCTTTAACCACTTCTTTTTCCAGTTTTTCAGTTGACATCTTGTCATGACTTACAGTGGGTTGCATCAATCATCCTGGGTTCTTACAGAAAATATTTTGTGGTGGTGACTATCACATGTAAGAAACTAAGTGCCCTTTGTGGGTGAATGCGCAGATACCTCTGATTTCTTGCCAAATCATTCAGAATGCCGCAAATCCATTAAATCTCTCCACAGGGAGGAAAAAATTCCCGCATCCTAGAGAGAAAATTTATGAGTTCATTTCAATCACCACAAATGAAAGCCACCCTTAATATTCATTAGAGATTTTACGGTGGCAATATGCATTATCTATTTGTATGCTCCTACGAAAGGCCAATTTCCCTTGAAATCGTACATGGCTTCAAGCCACTCCTTAGAAACAATGGCCTATGTCCAAGTGGAATCAGAAGAGGTAAATGGATGCCTTTTCTTTATCCATTGGTAATGATTCCATTAAGCCATTGTGGTGGCTACAAGCTTCTGAGTTTTAAAAATTAAAGGACAGATTTGGAATATGCAATCAAATCATTGTATCACTTCTCTGCTGTCATTTCTTACCATGTGTCCTGAAGTGAGTATGATTTTTGGTTTACATCACAAAAGATGACTTTTGAAACTGACATTTTTTCATTTGGAGATATATGTATGTTGGAGATGTAAGTTTATAAGCCTGAGATTTTTTTCTCATTAATCGCTTCTTTCTGCTATCGTAGATCAAGTCATTATCATTTCGCTTCTGCTTTAACCTTTTCACTATATAAAGTTATCTTTTCAAAATATAGACTTAAGTACATACCACGTACCTTAACAAATGAACAAATAACAAAGAAACCAAACTCTTGACCAAATGTTTTTGCATAGCTTCGCATTGAGTTGGGGTGAAAAACAAAACTTAGCATAACCTATGCAACCATAACTGCTCTGACTCCTTTCTCATACTTACCTGTACTACATCTCCTTGCTATCTTTCCCAGTCATTCTGATCATTCCTTTATTTCCCCTAGTTTTGATTAATTCTTACTCTTCTTGCACATTTGACTTCAATCACTGTTACCTTTGAAAGTGTGTCCTGACTTCATGATTAGATCAGATCCACCTATTGTATGCCTTCATAGAACCATGTTGCTCTAACACCTTTACAAAAGTTGCCATTTCATGGGTTTTTTTGTGATTAGTTCTGTTTTGCCTTTCATTGGACTATGACGGTCATAATATCTGTTTCTGCCCATTTTATCCCCCTTATGTGGCACCATGTAAATACTCCAAAACAAATTGAGTAAATGAATGAGTTCCTGAATTGAATCCATTTGTACCCTGTGTAAAAAATAATCTCTTTCTGGGTGAGGCATAGGCTTCAATTTGGGTTTGACTTGAGGTAAGCTGCAATAATTCAAAGGGTTTTTAGAGTGAATTCAACCACTTGCTTTACAACTTCTCAGGAAGGATAGAGAACATGAATTTCTTTCCTTCATTTTTTCATTCTCTTCTGAAAAAGGTGGGTTATGCCTGAGAGTTATAATCTGACTCTGAAATAAAATATCACTAAATGTGCATACGTGTTATGGCTACTGTAAATGTATGAAAGGCATTTTTAAAAGCTCAACTCATTTTATGTATCTGAGATGCTGCTAATATGGTGATAATTTGAGAGGTCAGAAAAGGGCAGCACATTTCCCCAGCCCCACTTTCTCTTTGTCTGTATGCCTCAGAGATTCACAGGTGTGGGAGTCACTAGACAAGCTCCCAGAAGCTGACAGCAGAGTCTAATCCTACCTTCACATTGGAACCATGAAGTTCTGGCTTGCTTATCAGCAGGGAGAAAATTGTGCAAATTATACAAAATAATATTATAAATCAGCAGAAACAAGTGATATATACTGAGTGCAACATTATTTTACCTAATGCAAAATTGCTAAAAATTGTTGGTTGTGATACCACAATACCTGGTATTTGTCTTAACCACCTTTGTGGCACCCCCAGTCCAGGATAATACCTGCTCTATCATAGACATTATGTGGTTGTCTACTGCATAAAAGAAAATAATTATAAATATATACCTATAAATTGCAATGAAATTGTAATACTTGTCAGTGAAATTGGTAGTTCTTCAATAAGTTCAAAGTGGGTATCAGGTACAGTTAAATACATTCAGTTCTTATAAGAACTCCACAAAGAAATCTTCATCAGGTCCATTTAGTAAATAAGAAATTGAAACTCAGACAGATCAAACAACTTAACAGGCACACAGACAGCAGACAGTGAGGCTGCAGTTCAAAGCCAGGCTTATTTGACTCTAACATTCATAGAGTTTCCACCATGTGCTGTTCCTCTGAACCGCCAAGTTCATTTACCTATCCACTGAAAACTTTAAAGACAACAACCTACTGACAGGAAAAATCTGGACTAAGAGGAGGTTTACATTCAGTATGATTTCTGCCATCATCTGGTACATCTGCTGTGAGACCTCAGGTAATTCATTCAATTTTCATGTACCTCTATTTCTCCATCCATGAAATGGCAATAATGTTTTGGCTAATTCGTAGTGCTAATGTGAGATAAAATGTGAGAAGAGTTGGACTGCACTTCAGTGTCAGGGACTCTACTAATTAAACCCCTACCATGAATCTGTACTTTCATATGCATCGTTTCATTTTACATTGCAAGTTAGAAACTAATTTATTCATATTTACAGATGAAAAAAGTACAGTTAAGTTCTTAGCCTATTCTCAAAAGTTATAAGGCCATGTTCTTTGCAAGAAAACTTTGGACTTTTATAGATTGTGACTTAAAATTCAACTCTGTCACCTACTGTTAGGCTGTATAAATTATTTAACCTCTCTGAGCTTCAGATTTTATCAAAATAGAGGTAATAAAATTACTTACTGAATCATGACACAAAGATAGCATACATTAAAGCACCTGAAATACAGTCAAGTGCTAAGTCAATGGAGGCCATAATTGTCATTGTAATGATGTGTGTGCATGATCAACCACTCAAAGTAGATTTCAAAGGGATCAACCACTCTACATATCATGTGTGTGTTTGTGTGTGTATGTGTGTGTGGTAGGTGAAGTGGTGAAAGACGTTTCACTCCAACCTAGCACTCCACACACTACATAAGCCCTGTTCTGCTCCCTTCTATGCTCTATTTAAACTTTAACAACCCATTTTTAAAAGCAAATTTTAATTCTGTGAAATGGCATTCCAAAGGATTTTTTAAAAAGATTTTTTTATTTATACAAGGACTGGGGTACAATCAGAGATGCGGGAGGGTGAGAGAATTCACCAGAGACAAAGTGGGGAGCAGAATAGGCAGACGGACTGAAGACACTGCTGAGGGGAGCAGTGGGCAGGTTAAGAGAGGTCTGCTGCACCCTGTGGGTTTCTCTCTGGCCAGCCGAGAATCGAACCTGCACTGCAGAGGCTGTGGACAGCTTCTCAGGGTGGTGCTCAATCCACTGCACCACCCCAAATGATTTTTACAAATATTTCTTGAGAGACAGAATTCATATTAGTTCCTGAGAGTGGAAATGTACACATTTGATTCATAAAGATGTTTAGACGGCCAGGAGAACCTGGCGGTGAAGTTTATATTCATTTGTATAGATGTTGGTTCATAACATGAGAGAAGAAGAAGTAACCAGGACAGAGGAAGTACATTTGGTCAGGAAATAAACAAACAAACAATGAAAACCTAAAATAACTTAAGTACATAAAAAAGGTGTTAGAAATAAGATCACCAGAGGTTATCTAAAGAGTGAGAAAAGAACTGCTTTGAAGAAACTGAAAGGAAATCTTTAGGTACTAATCTTTTCTGCAGGTAGTATTTATCTTCTTCAGTGTGTCCTCATAGCCTAAAATATAGAAGATAAAAAGAACCTTAAGCATCACTGATAGTTCTTGCTCATTCTAAAGATGAAGAGATAGAACAGAAGACTATAGAAATTAAGCAACCTGACCCAGAGAGATCCTAGCAAGTGAGTTGAGCTCATACCTCACCCTCCTTTGATATGTAACACAGCCTCCAATGTACTGCTGAACACACTGAAAATACGATTTTGTATTTAGTTTGTTTAGCTATATTTGAATTATAAAATTGTTTTTCTGCCACAAAAGAAAATCTGCAAACATTTGAGTGTCCTCTAAGGCTCATTACATAAGTATGTTAACATTTAAATCTTTCTCCTCCCAAAGGTCGGTGTCCAAATTCATTCTGTTGAACATTGCAAAAGAGATAAGATCTAAGTAATGAAGGAGCAATATTTTTTCCAATGTCAATGTGCATAATTGAACCCCCTTCAGAGAGACTTTCATTGTCTTCCTCCTTCCATTTGAGGACATAGTGAAATAAATTTCAGCTTTCTTGTGGAAGCCAAAATGTATTATCATGGACCCTACTTGATCATCATAAGAACATTTCAATTGATAAATATTTATGATTTTAGAAACATTTTATTCTGGGAGTACAGTTCAACTTTCTGCCTAATTTTATGCACTTGAAAAAAAGCATAGAGTAAAAACACATGCACAAAACAGAAAAGAAAGGCAAAATCTTTACATCATTGCATGAAGGAGAAGGATGTTTGGTTTCTATTATAACAGTTCTAGAACTAGACCATAGGTTTGATGTTCTTACTGATATGTATGAGGTTTTTGTAACTGGGAAAAACATCAACTGAAATAATTAGACTAGGTGTACATTCTACTTTGCTGTTCCTCAAAAGTTTGATTTAATAATATCACTAGTTATTCTGGACTTGTAGAATAATACTTCACACTTGCAGGGCAATTGCATTATTCTAGCTTTACTTTAATTACATAAGATTTTATTTGAAAAGACATTTAAACATTTTATGCACATTTATAATTTACTTTCCACAAATTCAATCTAATTTTCACAAATCTGATATTTCACTCTATTTTAATACCTCACAATTTAGGTATTTCTTCATAAGTTCCTTTTTTAACATAAAAGGTGTTGTATGTCTAGACTAAACTTATCTAGAGTTATTTTATATACAAGTACTACAAGGTGTTTGCCATTCTAGTGAATTGCTCTACCAAGGAGTCTCATTATTTGTTCTTCCTTTTTATTTTTCCTTTTAATAAGATCCCATAAGCTCTCATTACAAATGTGAAATCCTATTGTAGATTGGATATCACCTCCACTCCCAAACACACATACTTCTAAGTTCCCACATGCATGGATTATATGGCTCAGAAGGTTTTTGACATGAATTTGTTAATGAGTGAATGAATGTGTGAATGAATAAACTTTTGCATCATCTCCTATTTTTCAAATTCTTTTTTTGGATAAATGTTGATTCTCCTTCCATCAAACATATTGACTCTAATTAAAAATCTGTCATGTAAAATATTCATAATGATTTTTTTTTGTAATTTAGGCTCTTAAAACTAGTTTAGAATCTTAATTCTAAGCTCATTACTTTCAGTGCACAGTGTAGGAAATATGGGTTTCTTTTGGTATTTTTGTTTCACATTTTCCTATTTTCCCTTTTGAATTTCTCAGTACAGATTATCATTTACTCTGCCTTCCTTTTCACAAGTTGTCCAAATCTATTTATTGAAACTTGTTCTCTTTCCATGTCATCATAATTCCAATGTAAGTAGGTAAAGTTTAAAGCTGTTCTAACACATGGTGCTTTTTAAATGAAAATTTTACTGATTTATCATTGGTTTACAATACTACATAAATTTCAGGAGTACAACTTCACATGTCAATAAGTATGTATGCTTCACTGTACCTGCCCCCAAAATTCTAATGCCAGTCACACTAGCAAAAGTTAACCCCTCTGATCTTTCTTCCCGTCCCCTTTCCCACTCCCTCTGGTAACCATCATATTTTCACAGCCTAAGAGTTATTTTTGTTGTCTAACACATGGTTTCGCTGTCATGAGTTGAAGGCAAGGACAGTAAACTACAAGAAGTTGTGCACTGATAGTTCATAACTTGTCTTTCCCTGGATGGCTATGTGAGCAGTTTTATTAGTACTGAACCACATAAAAATACTCCCAACAATGAAACCATTGAGAATTTTTTGTGGTACCCTAATATGACATAGAAAATGATGATAGAATCTATGAAATTAAGTTTGCCCTTTATTCTAAATAATGTGCTTCCTTACTCTTTTTACTGATCTTCACAGTCCTCTTTCCTTTTCGTATGTGTGTGTGTATGTATGCGTGTATATATTCATATATATATATATTTTTCAAAGTAAACATAATGGATTCTTATTCATCCATCTACACCTTTAAGCTCCCATACTATTTATGCAATAGGCAGAAGAATGAAAGTCAAAAATAAGGAAACGGTACAAAGTTATGAAGGGGGGATCATTGTGTTTAGCAAAAGGATGCTATCGCTTTGCCTTTAACAGAATGTATGGGTGAGAAATACTATGGAGATCTAATTGGAAGAAATCTGACTGTGGAATGGTGGCAACCAGAGGAGAAGGGGAGGTGGAGGTGTGTGTGTGTGCATGTGTGTGTGTGTTGTGGGGGCGTGGGGGGAGATGAGAAGAAAAAAGGGAGGGAGCACAAGGGTCTATAGCGGTAGACTAAGGGTTTTTGGTGGCAGAGTGCACTACAGCAACAATGTCTGAAAGAGGGGTGGTAGTCCTACACTTCTATTATAGAAACCATGATGTAAACCAATATTAATTCAATAAAAATTAATTTGAAAAAAGAAGGCAGATTAGGTGAGTGAGTTTGCATTTGGCCTTCTAGATGTTGGGGAGACATTTAAAGATGATGTGTGCGGGAAATGGTAGTATTATTGTGTCTGAGCTTCAGAGTCATTAGCCAAGTGAATTAATTAGATGAGCTCAGGTAGATTAGCCAAGTGAATTAATCTGGTAATGATGTACCATGTTAACTGGAAGAGTTAGGACAGACTCAGACAGAGATTGGCAGGTTGAGAACAGATAGATAAAATAGAGGACAGGCACAGAAAGCTTACCCTCATTTTTTGACCTCTCACATAAATCAGTAGTTTTTTTGGCCAGTATTGAAACTTCTAATACCACTTAGCTGTGGGTTATGTTCCCCAAGGGCATTTTCCCATGTCAATATGGCATCTACTGCTCCCCACCTGAACTGAAAGATTAATTGTAAAGTCTTTTGTTTCTTTATTTCTTGGTTGGCACATCCTATTTCACTCACTGATACAGTTCCATAAAAAAAAAAATTTCATAATCCACACTTTCTCTTTTGGTGCAATTTTGAGGGGTTTGTGTAATTCTCCAACAAGACCTTCAATATCCACTCTTCGCATCCTCTTATGCACTCTAAGATACTTTAAGTAGAGATTTGTTTACTTTGTCACCTTGAGATTCTATATATAAGCCTTCACTCATTTTTCTTTGATTTTTATATACTTCTGCTTCTCATTATAATTTTTCTATCTGTACCTCACTGAATTCTTTTAAACCTGGGGTTTTATTTTGCTCTTTCAGGCCTTTGACTATCCATCTTCCTGGGAAGAGCTTTTGTTATTGTCACTTTTTAAACATACCACATTATTTTTATGATTTCAAAATATTTTAGATATTTGAAGGTAGAAATGAATATATGCTTTCCTTTGTCATGTCTAGATTATTTCCATTTCTTATGTTTATAAAAATAACATTTACCTTATTTATTCTGAAAAATTATGGCAGATTTTTGAAAAATGTTTGCTTTTATCATAATATTATGATAAAGGAAGGCCTTATCTCCTTTATAACACAAACTTTATTCTTTCTTGCCCCTGTTCTCAACCTATCTTCTGACTTACTTTCCTCTTTTTGTTAAGCTCTTTCAAGCTCTTAGAATGCAGAGCTTCCTAAGTACCCTTCAATCACTCCTCTTATAAATTGATTTTAAACACTTAGCTTCAAATATTATTTTTGGTTACCTCCACATTTTTAAGATGCATTTGAAATCCCCTCTCAACACCACTCATGTTGGATATTAGAAAAGACCCGCATGCTTAAGTAGTTTTTCCTTTCACATTTCTCTTGTGGAGTACATACTTTCATAAATCTGATCTTTCACCTTTCTCAATTTATATCAATTTCATAATCACACATCTTTCCCCACTCCTCAGATCCCACAGGCCATACAAACAACTAAACTGCATTTTAAACATCTCTGTGTCTCGTTCTCCCCTTTCTGAGAAGAGTCCTTCACAAACAATATGTTTCCCTGTCTGGATTCAGTTTGTTTATGGTATCTCAACTGAGTAAGTGTCATTTCTTTCTGTGTCTAGCACAAAACTCTGTATTGTTTGATTTTGCTGTAAATATTACCAACTATGGACTGACTCCTTCTAACATTCATTTAACCTTCCTAACATTCCGGCATGATAGATATGGGTAACCATGTTGTACAAATGGGTGTGTGTTTTATTTTCTTTCCCAGTTATGTTATTGAGGCAAAGATGGTTTATATCATTATATCTGCTTTGGGGCTGTAGGTTCAAGCTTTTACAAATGTCTATTTTCACACCGTGCTCACTGCCAGTGCCCCAGTAATCCTCACCATTGTCCATTGGGCCCCTTTCCTCTCCCACCCTGCTCCCTCCACTTCTGGTTGCCTCATTTTTTCAGTAAAATATAAGGAGCTTGTTAATTGTTTGGCTTTGATTGACCCTTTGTTTTGTTTTGTTTTAAATAATAAATTTTATTTTTATATTCCCCATACAATTACAAATGCCCCATTCTGACCCCAATCCCTCCCCTCCCGGCCCCCACCCCTCAAAAAGTGTCTGGTTCATAGTTTTTTGTTGATTTTGATTTTCACTTTCTTATAGTTATTCATTTTCCTGGTCCCTTATTTAAGTTTTCTAGATTCCTGCTATGAGTGAGACCATCCGGTATTTTTCTTTTTCTTTTTGGCTTATTTCGCTGAGCATGATCCCTTCCAGCGCCATCCATGTTGCTGAAAATTGCATGTGTTTATCTTTTTTGAATGCTGAGTAATATTCCATGGTGTATATGTACCACATCTTCTTGATCCAGTCATCTATTTTTGGGCATTTGGGCTGTTTCCAAAGCTTAGCTATTGTAAATAGTGCTGCTATAAACATAGGAGTGCAGGTGTTCTTTGGAATTGATGTTTCTGTGTCCTTTGGGTAAATACCTAGGAGTGGAATTGCTGGATCATATGGAAGCTCTATGTTTAGTAGGTGCAGAAATCTCCACACAGCTCTCCATAGTGGTTGGACCAGTTTGCACTCCCACCAACAGTGCAGGAGAGTTCCTTTTTCTCCACAACCTCGCCAACATTTGTTGTTGCTAGTTTTTTTAATATGTGCCATTCTCACTGGTGTAAGATGGTATCTCATGGTAGTTTTGATTTGCATTTCCCTGATTACAAGTGATGTTGAACATTTTTTCATATGTCTGTTGGCCATTTGCATTTCCTCTTCAGAGAAGTTTCTTTTTAGCTCTTCTGCCCATTTTTTGATTGGGTTATTTTCTTTGTTGTTGCTGAGTCTCATCAGCTCTTTGCAGATTTTTGTGATCAGTCCTTTATCATTAGTGTTGGGTGCAAAAATGTTCTCCCAGTCGGTGGGGTTTCTCTTTGTTTTTGTTATTGTCTCTTTTGCTGTGCAGAAGCTCTTTAATTTGATGTAGTCCCAGCTGTTTATCTTTGCCTTCATTATCACTGCTTTGGGTGATGTGTCTGTAAAGATGTCTTTGATATGCAAATCACGTAGTGTTTCGCCTATATTTCCTTCTATGTATTTTATGGTTTCAGGTCTTATGTCTAGTTCTTTAATCCATTTTGAGTTGATTTTTGTGTATGGTGTGAGGTAGTGGTCAAGCTTCATTCTTTTGCATATAGCAACCCAGTTTTCCCAGCACCATTTATTGAACAAACTTTCTTTGCTCCAATGCATAGTCTTTGCTCCTTTGGATTGACCCTTTGTTTTGTTTCTCTGTTTTCCACATATAAATGAGATCTTCCCGTGTACAAATGCAATGACCCACTTAGAGGAAAGTGACTAGGTAAAGTCTGAAACCAATTGGCTAAATAGTGTAAGGAGTTGGCTCAGATTCTCTCTGCTGGTGATGTCAGACTTGTTAAACCCCACTCAATCAGAACCAGTCTTCATTGTTAGTTATAGTGAACTCAGCAGGGAGTCATACCTAGGTAAATAAGGACTTTCTAGAAGACAAATTAGTTTCAAGCCACCTTAATATTCTGATTTGATAATGGGATCATAGATATTGGAATCTAATATTGCTGAAATCCTGAAGTCAAGGAAAAACTAATATCTTTATGAACTGATTATATTTCCCCCAAAATGTGGGGTATAAGACCAGCTCCAGCACATTTCATATGTTGGCACAATTTAAAAATATCTGGCCATACTTTTACCCTTTAAAATCACAGAAATGTCACTTCTGACTACTTATCATTTATAGTAACACTCATTTTCAGAAGCACATCATTTCCCCCAACACTATCTGCTTCCTGTACCTTCCACAGAATGAAAGTTAAAGTATCACCTAAATAATAGCCCTGCACTTACTACAGAAAAAAATACTAGTTATGCTAAAATTATATTGGATTTTTAGAACTTGTTATCATTATAGAATATATGTGTAGAATTTGAAAATAATAATTTGTACTCTTCCACATTTTTTTTTTACTCCAGTGTCTCAAATCCCTGAGTATAAGTGGTCTCATTAAGTTTACCAAACCAATTTAACGTTAACGTATTCTTGAACCCTCTCTCCAAATCTACTGAGGATTTCCTGTCACAAATGCTGAACATTAGTATCTGAAATTCTGAGCATTCTGCAGATATGTTTGACCTTCTGCAGATAAAACTCACTTAATCATTTAGTTCTATTTAAAGAAAGATGAAACTACCTGAAAAAGCAAAACACTATTGTGTATATGCCTAAATTCACATAGACAATCACAAACACATATATAAAATATTAGGATTAATATAAGGGCCATTAGATTAATGAGAAAAAAGACTGATCAAGATCTATGGCATCAAAGTCCATTTTTTTCTAAAACTCCATTCATTTAGTCAGGAAATGTACTCAAATATTTACTGATTGTCCATAATATTACCGTGACTATGGAGGATTCAAAGTAAATGATTTATAGCAAACAAATGCCCAACTAATTCCATGATAGGTAGAGTACAATAAGCTCTGTGAAAACAAGAGTAAGGTATGCATTGTTTAGCTCTGAAACCCCATTGTCTAATACGGTGTCTTGGAAACAGTAGATGCCAATATATATTTAATGAATATATAATGAAATAATAATGCCCTTAAATAATCTAGGAATTCAAAGGAAGAGTGATTATTTCTATGTGGCATGACCTAGGAAGTCTTTGCCCTAGTGGGCAAAGTATTTGAACTGAGTCTAAGAGATAGGGATAATGGTTTAAAGGAGAGGATAACATACCAGGAAGTAGCCAATATATATAAACACAGACGTAGAGAGGCAGGAAAGTCCAGGTTGACTTTAGGAATAACAAATCATTTAGTTTTGCAGTTCAGCATGGAAAACCTATAAGGAAGTAGTAGACAATGCTGAAAAGTTTGATTGCGACCAGGCTGCTAAAATCTAGAAATGCTAAGTTAAGGAGTTTGATTATAAAGGCACTCTGAATATTTGTGTTTAGATTCTTAAACATCAGCTTTGTCATTTGCCAAAGAATCATTATTCTTGATCCTGATTCTAAAGTTATGAAGAAGAATCTTCAGAAACAGGCCCTAAATATATTACCAGTTGATCTCTAAAAACCTGCTACAAGAAGGCTACATAGCGCAGAAGACCTAGAAGAAAAGGTGAAGATTAAAGAAGTGGGTGAGACATTCCTGAAATAATTGTTTGGCAGTTTCACCAGTTCCAAGCCTGTTACTAGCAGCCTATATTATTTAAAATGGTACTTTGAACACAGATTACTTTAGTTTTAGTCTTCAGAGACCTAACTTAATACACACATTTTAAATGGCAAAAAAGGGTTTCTAAGAGAGATTAAGCCTCTTTAGAGATTGCAAATCTTCATAAAATATAGTCTAATGAGAGACTGATTCCTAGAGCAAAATGGAATAGAGGAGGATTTGTGGATATACAATCTTCTTTCATTTATTCACTACAAACACTAATAGCCATTACTGTAGAGTACTAACGGCACAATTCATGCCTTATGTAAGTTGAAAAATAGAGTAGATACTTCTAAGCCCTAGAACATGTGTATTTTAGTTTCTCATTTGCCTCATGAGCCTAATATTGATATTTCTATTTTATAGTTGAGAAAGTTAAACAGTTTGAACAATTTGCCAAAGTAAACAGGTAGCAAAGCTTGGATCCAAACCCAAATTTATTTATTTCCAGAATCCATGCTCTCTCTCAAGCACCATATAGCCTTAGAGTGTACTTAGTATAGGGAAATATCATGTACACTCTATTGTACTAGCTAAAAGCAAGATCCTTAGCAAAAGACTATCTAAGTCAGCTCTACTTCTTATTAGCTGTGTGACCTATGCTTGTTACTATTTTGTACATTATTTTTCCTAATTGTATAACATATGGGAATTAATATTAGAATAGCAGTACATGCATATTGGGTTATTGTGAACTTTAAGTGATACAGTGTATGTGAAATGCTTAGGAGAATGGGAAATGATTTTTTAAATTAACTATTATTTGTCAGTGAAATTTCACAACCACGGCAATAATTTAGACAGTACAATACAAATTTTCTTTATCTAAAACAACAGCTGAAGTCTCCCTTTAATTACAAAGAAATCTCTGGGAAATATTATGCAGAAATTTATTTGTGCCTAAAGAAACTTACGCAATTTTAACATGTAGCAAGTATCAGAGAAATTGTATTTTTTTTTTGAAAAACAACTCTAGCTGTGGTAACTTTTCTGACCCTGTAAATTTGACTGATTAGCACTTCTGTTATCTCTTTCTTTCCTGCCAGTACAAACATCCAGATAAGATGATACATTTACGTAGTTTAGGAACTTACCCACGAATGTGGGAGATCTGTATCTGTACAAGAAGACTTGAGATGTGAGTGGGGAGAGCAGTGGAAACAGTTGTCCTAGGGTCCAGCTTGGGTAATTTGGAAATCGACACATGTCCAGAGCACATTTTCTGGAATAGGCTTCCAACTGTTCCACATTTGAACTTCACCTTCAATGTGGGATAGCAATTCTGGCAAACTGCAGCCAGAAGTGCTGGATCTAACCAGTGATGCAGGAATGGTATCCATTTTATTCTCCATTTTTTTCCTTCTTCCTTGTTCTGGCATTACTAATTTTCTTTTCTTTTCTAATTTCATCCAGGAAATTAATCTTTCATCTTTATCTTCTGAAAGATAGATGGAAAAAAAGTAAATCTAATTATTTTTACATGTAGAAATTATATTTTACTTCTCTTTATTTAAAAGAAATGAATGAACCACATAGGATAAATGAGGAAGTCATTCAGTTTCACAAAATAATTTGCAATGGAGTTTCTAAAGATTATGTTCTTTTGTATATTGTTATTTATTTTGTAAAATTCAGATGTACTTGAAACTTCTGGAAACCATATCTAATGTTTAAAGTTGATTTGACTGAAATGAATGGAAGCAACATGTAAATAGCATACTGAAAATTACTTGAGAAAAATTGCAAAGTAGCAAAATGCCCACATCTTGTAAGCATAGTATAGTGTGCTTCTACTATTAAATAGCTTTTTTTTTAGTACACACACACACACAAAGAAACATAATAAGAAAGCACATGCAATCTTTGTTTTACTTAAATAAAACCTCAGTGGATATGGACTGAAATTCTGATGTTCTAAAAATTTATCTTGTAATATCAGTTTGCAAAGAGATTTATACATGCAATGTATGGAAAACAAAAACAAGGCTGAGAGAACAAAAGAAAGTAAGTATTGATACTTAGTGTTGTAAAGTTGATTAGTGAGAGTATTTATATAATCTCAGTGATTAGTTGATTATACAATGTAACGAAGGTCTGAAGAAAGTTCTAGTAATGTACAAAACAGTACATTTACAGAAAGTAGAAATGTATGTTACATATTAAATTGTACCATATTGCTGAAACTCATTACAAACTTTGACCTGCTATAAAAAATATTTTGATTAACAGGCCCTTACTGTAAAAATGATAAGGCAATCAAAGTTGTACTTCATGACATGCTAATTTACTCCACCAAAAACCAAGTTGAAAAGTACTGTTTTCTATGGCCAAGATATAGAAAGAGTTGATGGAAACTGTTGACCCTTATTCTCTTGCTGATCTTCATCCATAGCTTTCTCTTACTCTATCCCAGAGCTTTGTCTTGAAAGGATGGAGAAATGGGATGAAGCAGAGGTATAAGGTGAAATTCAAAACAGGATATCTGTTTCACAAATAGCTTGGCAATTAAAAATCCTTATTTTTTAATAATTATTTTATGGCCTTGTCAAAATGGCCTTCATTAATACGTGCTGCCCCAAATCTCCCTCAAAGAATTTTTAGCACCTCATTGAGTTCTTACTTATGGAGATTTATTAATGTGGATTTCATCTCATTCAGACTCAGCACCCCGGCTTTCTTGATCTGAACAAGTTTCTGCAGTCGCTTTAATGTCCTCATTGATTCTACTGGGTCACCACCTGATTTTATGGCCTAGCACAAACACATCTCAAGGTAAAGACAAATTATTTCTTCACAAAAGATTAAATATAAAATGTGTCAAGATCATAAATGTGGAAAAATTAATAACGTGACCTTAAGAACTGTAGCCTGAGACAATTTAAGCAATAACTTCAAAGCATGCCACATCTTTTGGGTTCAACTTGTAAAATATATTACAACTGACCAGTCATACTAAAGTAGGGCAATTTTCACCATTTTTTTTAAACTTCAAAATGCAGCAAATGGATTGAAACCAGAGTCATCTATAAATGACTTGCTCCTATTCTATGTGAAATAGTGGAAAGAAACAAGGTGTCTGCAGCATAACATAAATGGAACAAGAGATTTCAAGTTTCTACTTGCAAGTGTTAGTATAGATTTCTGGTGTGCAAAGGATGCCTACCTGCTGATAGCAAGAAAAAGCAGAATTTAAATTTTTTTCAGTTTTCCTTTTGAAAATTTCTTGTAAAACAGCATTTTATTTTATGTATGTGATATTTTAAAATAATATACTTTCCTTTATATAGCCTCTTGCTTTCTTATAGATACAGCCTGAGAAAAACATAATGGAGCCACAACGAACTATACTATGTTTTGGTATATAAGTGTCATTGATTTATTATGGCAAACATATTGATAAAAAAATTAACACTGCTAAGAATCAGATAAATGAAAGCTTAAAAGCTCACCCTTGATAGCTGACTAGAGAACTGAAGTGCCAATGGGGGAGGGGTCAGAACAAAGAGGGAAGGAAGCAGAATGGGCTGTGGTGGTAGACTAGGTGCAATTTGATGGTGGATGCACTACAGCGGTAATACCTAATGAGTGTATCCAAATATTACCTCAATGAAAAATTAATTATAAAAAGAAATAAAATACATCAGTATTGCAAGTAAAGAAAAAATTAACATTACATTAATGACTTGGTATCTTTGGGAGATACAGAAATATTTCTCATTAGTTTAATGTTGGCCAACTTCTTTTTACTTCTATTTGCTCTTAAGGATTTCAAGATATTTTGGAAATTAGTATATTATGTGCTAAATTTCATAGTAAATGCTAAAATAATTATATTCTGTTGTATTAGCTAGATGTGGAGTAATGCTTAGAGAAATACTTCTTTTTCATCCAGTAAACTCTGGACTCAGAAAATTTCTCTTTACTTCTGCCTCATTTTTTGCAGCCATCAGTTGATAAATGACATAAAAATAGATACTGCAATTTTCAAAAGGCAAATAATTTGCTTCCTCATTAATGTCTGAATGCGACTTATTTATAATAGTGCTTTCCAATCCTTTGAGAGAAACTATAAAACCAAAGCAATGTTCAGGAAAAAAAAAAAGATTTCTGCCATGCAAACATTTCCAGTCTTAATATTCAGCTCTTGTTTTTGGTCTTTAAGAATGACTTTGAGCAACCAACATAAACTTGATGTCCTTTCTCAACATAATAGCACCTAAATAGGAGATGTGACATTTTGTCAGATCAAGCCATACCTGTTTGCATTAAATAAATGAGAAAATATTGAAATCATTTTAATCTTTCAGAGAGGACTGTGATGAGATATTGTTAGATATGCAAAATCTTCCCTCTCTATCTAAAGGTAAAGGTCATGCTCGGTTCAACACGATTTCTATTGCTATTTATTTTTATATCACTTTTTCTAGTACTCCCTTACTGTGCATTCTGAGCTACTCAGTTCTACACACCCCTTACAATTCAGAAAAGCCATTTTCTAATCTTTAGTTCCTTCTAGAAATAATAAACTGACATTGCATAACCATTGAACACAGTATTTTTCTTTGCTTATGATTATTTTTCTTATAGCAAACTCCTCCTGTTAGAATGAAAGCTTAATTGCTCTATTGAAACACTGACATCAAAAAAGCCTTCTCTCACTCCCTTCTTTGTGAAAAAGGCTTTCACTTTTTTTGGGAAAGTTGTTATATACTAGGGTAACCGAGTATGTTAATGATTTGCCCCTAGGAGAAATGGAAGCATTCATATAGTGTCTAAATTCAGTTGAATGAGATCCTTAGGATCAAGAGGTATTAAAACAAACCTGCCTCTCATTATTTTCTTCAAAATTCTGTTATATTTCTTTTATAGCACAGTATTTTTAACTTTTGCATCTTTATTCACTTACTTGCCTTTGAGCTAATAGAGATCAATCTACTGTATTTTATCCACTTTTGAATATATATGCCTATGATAGTACATGACTTACTGTATGCTGAAAGTAAATACACTCTCAATTTCACACATTTAATTTATCTACCTAATCGTTTATCCTTAGTAAATTTTTTATATTAGCCAGCTACTTTCTAATAGCAAAGTACGTCTTGCTATTAGGCAAGAAAGCTTTTTCTTGCTGTTAGGTTACATATACTGACAGATAAAAGTTAGAATTAATATTAAGATGTGTATGATCAATCAGCTTGTCCTCTTAAAAGAAATCCTCAAAAATATTTTGGAAATAACCTTATTCATTGCAATCCCGTAATCTGTTACCTCTCTATATTTGTACTGAATTTGGTTAAATTGTTACACTGTGCTTTTTCTAGATGTTATCTAAAATGATTAACTTCCTATTCAACTAGCCCATGTTTTGGGAATATGGTACCAAGCAGTGAGATAAGGTCTTTGCTCTGCTTCCATAATTCTACATTCTACAGAAAAGTGACATAGCGTAAACATATAAGCAAGTATATACATAAGAAAAATGTATATACATAAGTATATACAAAAAAGTATATACATAAGAAAAATGTAACATAGTGTTATGTTAAGAATTGATAAAGTGATTGGGTGGGAATAGGAAAGTGGTATTATCAATTTTTATTGGGTAACCAGGAGGGATTTCTGTGATAATACTGAAAATGAGTTCTGAATGACAAGAAATCACCAGACAATGTGAAGATTCAGAGATGGTTTTTGATTTAGTGGATGGTCATAAAGGGCATTTCAACTGAGACTTGAATGACAAAAGAAAATAAGGTAACTGGGCAAATGCCAGAGGAGAAAGAATTCCTGGAAGGGGATACAGCTTGCCCAAAGGCTTTAAGGCTGGGGATCCTGGAAGATTTCTTAATATATGAGGAAGGAAGAAAAAGGAAGAAAAAGGAAAAGGAAAAGTATCCTCAGATGAGACCAGGGACTTAAATGGGGCTTTAAGGAGGCTTTTTTAGAGCAAGATGAGGAATTTATATTTTATTATAGTCAGGGGAGTGACACAAATTGGCTTATATTTTTGTCTTCCCTCTACTGACTTTTGATCATCTTCCTTTTAAAAGGACTTTTCCAAATAACATCTTCAAAGATGCTATGATCTCACCCATCTTTAATTCACCATCTTTTATTTACCACACTTTCCACTCTTCCCAGGCATACTTCTCAAAAAATTTAATTGTGTCCGCCTCCTTTAATTCCTTTAATTTCTCATCCTTTCAACACAACTCCTATAGTCATCAGTCAGCTTTGTCTCTATTATTCCACTTAAATTGCTTTTGTGGTCCAATGAACCACTCTCATACTCCATTACTACTTGATACTCAAAAATTTTGACCATGATGACCTTTGGGCTTTTTGGCTTCTGTGATACCATATCCCTGGTTTTCCTTCCATCTGTTTTGGCTGTTATTTCTTTAATGTTTACAAGTTGATATCTTCTTTTCACTCAAAATTAAATGCTTACATTTCTTTAGCATTAGATATGGATTCTCATTTAATATCACCATCATTCTCTTTTCATTTTTTCAAAGCTTAATTTTTAAAAATTTTTCAAATTTTTTGTTTATTTATAAAGCACTGGGTACAGTCAGAAGCATGGGAGGGTGAGAGAATTCACCAGAGACAGAGGGGAGAGCAGAGCAGGCAGACTGACGAAGTACACTGCTGAGGGGAGCAGCGGGAGAGACAGGAGAGGTCTGTTGCGCCATGTGAGACCCTTGCCTGGTGGCCGGAGATCCAACAGGTGCTGCAGAGGCTGCAGGCAGCTTTGCAGCCCAGCGCTCAACCGCTGAGCCAGCAGGGACGTCCTCTTTTCATTTTTTAAAAAGATTTATTAATTTATACAAGAACTGGGGTACAGGCCAGATGTGTGGGAGGGTGAGAGGATTCATGAGAGACAGAGTGGGGAACAGAACAGGCAGACTGACTGAAATACACTGCTGAGGGGAGCAGCGAGCAAGACAGGAGAGGTCTGCAGTGACACATGGGTATCTCCCCAGTCTGCCGGGATGGAACCTGCACCACAGAGGCTGTGGACAGTTTCACAGCACTGCGCTCAACCGCCTGCACCACCAGGGTGGCCCTCTTTTCATTTATATATACACCAACACACGTAGTTATTAGTACCACTTAAATGCTGACGAATCTCAGTTTATTTCTCCATGATGCTCTTCAGAAAATCACACTCACAATCCAAGAGTTTATTTAAAATGATTTAAAGTACAACCAAGATTGACCTCTGTGTCTTTCCGGCAGATTGAATTCTCATTGGATGTTCTTCAACTCATTGAATATTATCTTCATCCACTGTATTGCACGGTATTAATTTATCACCACTGCCACTTTTCTCCATTGCATATTTATATTTATTCCATTACTGAGTTTGGTCTAGTATCCAAAATGTTTCTTGACTCTATTTCTTTTTCTCTATTTCTATTGTTACCACCCTACTTTCATTTTCTCTCACTGAATTATTGCTAAGTCTTTAATTGGTTTTCTTTATATGGTTGCCCTTATGAATTAATTCACAATATAAAGTTAGCATTCTCTTTGAAAGATATAAATCTGATATTACTATCTTGATTAAATTACTGCAAAACCCCACAATGTTCTTTAAATAAATTTCAAAATATTTAACAGAGTCTATAAGGGCTGTCTCCAGTTCCCCTAAAATGCCACAAAGTACAGTTCTTTCCATCTTGAGTGTTTTTGTGTGTGCTGCTCCTTCTGTTTCCAATGCTTATTCTCATTCTCCTAACCAGCTTACTCTTTTCTCTCCCCTGTTGCTTCAGCTTCAATATTAGATTTTTAGAGAGATGCTTCCTGACTCTCAAATTCAAATTAGGTCTCCATTTCTTATTTTTTTCACTGTAATCATTGGTAAAATGTCTTTCTTCCCCAATAGACTTTAAAATAAAAAAAGACAGGAATATACCTTCCATATAGTACCATCATGTGGTGTCCTTAAAAGCAATAACATTATTGATGGTTGGTATTCCACATTAATTAGTTGAAATAATGATATAAAGTGAATTTATGAATAAGTGGATGAGTACTTGATTTGTTAAAATTTCTTTGAAATGCAATGATGCAAAAAAATGGAATTAGTAATTGAGAAATGCAGAGGTAAGAAAATTATTATAGTTAGCTCATTTTCACCAACAAAATGGTAATTAAATGTAAATATAAATTTTGCATACATATATTTTAGTATGTATATAGTATATCTTTTATATACAAATATGATTTTCAGTTCATTTTGCTTACATTCCTTAAATAGTATAAAAATTTTTTTTAGAGATTTTGGATTAAATATACCTCATCTTCTGACAGTTCACTTGACCATTAAAATGATAGAATAATTTTTAGAAAATAGCACCAATGAATTATTGAATTGAATTAGTCCTATAATCATATTTTATGAGCTGAGGTAGAACTTATTAGACATCTAGTCTTCCAGCCTATTTAAAAAATGAGGAAACCCAGAGAAGCTAAGTGACTTACCCAAGGAACAATAATTCATTAATAACAGAGCCAGGACGAGAATCAAGTGCTCTGCTATTAATCCAATGTTCTGTCTTACAAGATTTTTGGAGACTGAATAATTACTTGTTATCTAGTAATCACAGCCAAGTCCAACGAAATCCAGAGTTTTGATTTGTAAGTTAAATATGGCTCTCCATTATGGAGGATAAGCATCACATAGAAAAATCTCAGATTTATTGGCCTGTCAACCATCCTACACATCTCCTCATATGTATATATGTAATAATCCACACATATTTCTTCCTTTATGTCATATATGTATTTTTATTTAAGATATAAATTTTAATAAGTGCATGTAGACACTCTTTTTGTTTGTGTATTTATACCTTTTCATAGATATTCATTTACATTTTTTCACTAGAAAGGAAATTAAATCTCTTCCAATTTTTCCCTTCCTTTTTACACAGAAAAATTATGAGGATTAACTAATTCTGGATCACCTTACTGCCTGAATTGGGTCCTCTTTATCCCACTGATGAATAAGAAGTTGGAAAGTCACACGATAGATCTTGAATGATTAAAAAATAATTTCCCTTCTTTTTTTATTCATGCTGTCTGATTTAGAAGAATTTTCCTTTCTAGTAACTTCTTAATGGTTATTATGAACCTTCTTTAATGTTAAAATAGAAAAAACCTGATCACTGATACCTGTAACACAAAATTCCTTCAATAGAAGTAATAATTTTTTAATTAATATTTCATTTTATTTAAAAAGAAAGCTATAATGAAGATCCAAAAATGAAACTTCAATTAGTTGCATGTCTTTTGTATTGAAAATTTCCTACTCTTATGGCTCTTTGCTTAGTTACTAAAAGGTTACCAATTCCTAGGATTTTGGAAATTATTTTTATGATTATAATAAACTATTCAGTGAAAAATCCAAATTAAATTTTTACTAAAGGTGTAGGCAATACTCTAAGTGGCTTTTTTTCTCCTTCAACTAGAAGGGGAGCTCTTTGGGGTTCCATCTCAAACCTGGTCTTTAATATGCTCAATAATTATATATGAGCTGAGAAATTGATCAAAAGTACATCTGAAAGAAAAGGTTAATGTGTGTAATATGAGTAGTACAAATAAAATGTGATGATTATGTGCAGGAGGGAGAGATTATATTAGGTAAGGTATGGAAGGGAAATGTACTTGCCTAGGGGTTTAGCAGGCATTTGAACAGCTTAGCAGTATAATTTGGCATGTCTAACATAGCTCTTTATGTAATGATCTTACCCTACCGTACAAATACAAATCAGCCACTCACACCCTAACACAGGTTACTAGCTCCTTTTTCCTTACAATCTGATTTTGGGGTATATAATTCTAGTGGTGGAATAATGTGCCATAATGTCTCTTCTTTCCATGGCACAAGGAAATTGCAACTTCATGGCCATTTCTCTCTACTTCTTTATGAGGAGCCAAGACTTCCCTTTGCTCATCAACTTCTAGGTTGGGGTCAGGTTTTAAATATTAAGACATTGCTAAGCTAGGGTAAGATGGAAAGATTGCACAAGTCATTGATGCAAATATGGTTGTATTTGTTTAAGAGGAAAAGCCACAGAAGCAACAACTTACTTCCTGTGTAATATCCCCTGCTCTGAAAATTTGAAGAAGTTTCTAGAACCATTCAGAAGAGCCCTTTCATGGTACACTTATTATCGTAACCAACAACAAAAAAAGAGGCAATAGGAAATTTAAGAGCTAGTATACAAGCTAGTTAAGTTTTATTAAGCACCTGTTGGATTATCTACAGGATGTGGAATGTAAGGAATTACATAGAAAAGCACAACTAGCACTTATAATTTAATATAAAACAAACAATATAAACAAAAATATCAGGAAAACCTGCTTTAATAGAACCAGCCCTGATATGCAGTTAAGTGACTGCTCTGCTTTGTGACTGAGATCATGTGACTTGAGCAAGACATTTTGCTTCTCTGTGCTTCTGTAAAATGAGGATTTGTATAATAGGAGTTCATTATTCCTCAAATAAGTAAAGGGATTAGACTAGATAAGTATCTCCATGTGTTACAGTCCCTTGAATCTCAACAGTATGAAAGAAATAGAATTTCAATGAGTTTGGATAAATCTTTGTAACCTAGTCTAATAGCTTCTGTTTAAATTAGGAAACTGAGGCACAAAAATGTGAATTTAACAGACAAGACCATAGTCAGTCTAGGTCTCTTGATTCTGTTTCCAGTTAATTCCAAATTCTCCAAAATACATATCTTTATCTTCTTTTGGAAATTCCTTTAGTGTTCATTGAGATTTTGTTGTTCTTTGCTATTTTTTTATATTATTCTTTGAAGGAAATAATTTATGCTTTTTTTAGATCAGGAAACTCTCTAATAAGGATGAAATCATTTTCTGTTCTTAGAAACACTCCATGTGGCAACTAAAGAAAAAAATTAACAAAGAATTATAGAAAACAAGGCTTACGACATTAAAATTAAAAGGAAAAATGGGGAAAGCTACCTATATATTATTAGCTGGGGGCAAGTATCCTAGCATTTCCCTGTCAGTAGTCTTAACATACCTTTGACAGTGAGATGGACTCCTATATCCAAAGGTTACTGCTTTAGCAGTAGAAAAGGGGAAGACTGATGTTAACATTCTCAAACCAACAAACAAATAGAACTCCCAAAAGTTACCAGAACAACTGGGAAAAGAGCCAAGCTTTCAATTTCAAGTTATGAGTACACTGATGAATGTTTTATCAGTGATTTTATCTTTACATCTGTACAAAGGTGAATGTGTTGGATACATGATGTATACTGTATGTGTACGTTATATATATATAGTAGATTCACTCTCCATTCCTCACATCCTCCAATCCCAATGCATGGTCCAAACCCATAATAAGGAAGAAAGAGGGTTAGGGTCCAGTCTTTTTCTTAATTTCTTAATTCCCTCCACTGCTGGGTACAAAATAAGTATCCATTTTTGATACTCTGCTAGAATTTAAACTCCAAGTATACATTGGAATTGGGTAACAGATATAGTCAGAATAGCATGAAAGATTATAAATTACATTTAACACCTATCCATGTAAGCTCCTCATGGTCAACTCTGCTTCCTTTGAAAAACCATGTACCTGATACTAGGCACAGTTTCTCCTTAGAGATCTTCAAAACTGCAAGCAAAGGGCATTGGAGGGAGTTTATAACAGAGAATAGAAGGGGATTTCAAATTTTATTTTGATAAGACTACAGTAGGATTTAAATGTATGCAGGGAAATGAAAGAAATATTCATTGAATGATTTCTAGAGTGTAGTATACCTGTGCTACTTCATTTAATAATTATAATAATCATAAGAAATTTTCTTCTCATATTATACATAAGGAAATTGAAGCATAGAGAATTTAAACAAGTCAAGAGTCAAGAGTTCTAGGTAGGTAGGATGTAGACAGATTGGTAGATAGATAGATAGATAGATAGATAGATAGATAGATAGATAGATAGATAGATAGATGATAGATTTTTAAAAGTCAGTCCACTCAGCAACACTTTTCCCACTAAAAGAACTCAGGGAGAAAATGTTTTGGTGCAGTCTTGGGTAGAGGTGCTTGACAATGCTTAATATCACCAGCGCTAAAAGTAATAAATGTTATCCTTCTTTTCTATCATGAATATGAATGATGCTCTGAAGGCTGAATGCAACCTAAGAATTTACGTGAGAAATGAGGCATGAAACATTTTTGAAAATATATTAGCCCAAAGTCTGTATTACTGCATATTTTATACCCTTTTCAATATGCTACAAAAGATTTGAGCCATCAACTGAATACTGCCAGAAAAGAACAAACAAGAACAAGGATACAAAAATAAATGCTAGGAGTCAAGTTACCACAAGATGTTCTTTATGGCTGGTGTAAAGATCACAGTACCAGGCAGTCTGCTTTGCTTCCAACACCCTCCCCTTCAGCGCTTCTCCTGTGAGCCTGGTTCTCCAAGTTTATCCCAAGCCAAGTAGGCAGAAATATTCATGGAGAAAGTTGATATTGAAGAAAGTGGTCCATAAACATCTACCCCACTCCTGCAACTTGGTTCCTGATGTCTTCTTCTATGGCTGAGGTCTATTCTCCCATTTTAAGAACATGAAGGCAACATGTCTGGTTTTGTGTTTTCTGATTGGCAATTCAGTTACTGTTCAATGATTTACTCTGATTGTTTCTGTAGTCCAAAATGTATTTTGTAGGCATGATCAGAAGATAATTACAACTACAAATATATTTCATATCTTTGGAATCTTATCAAAGTCTATAATTTGTTATACAGTAATACAGATGTGAAAATACTGACCCCATTAAGATATTATTCATTATTTTAAACCTGTCTACTTTTAATAGTCTTTAAAAATACTGTAATGAAAATATAGCATTCTCATAATTAAAACAAAAATTGACTTCAGTTTTCCCAGGAAGTCGTTGCCTCACCAGACCAGACCTAAGCCCAATTTGGGCTTCTGAAGTAAAAATTCCTGGGACATCATGTCTGTGGCGAGCTGTCCACCATCCCCAGAGAGTCTCATGGTTCATTCACGGAGCACTTTCCAAAACACATATAATTACCGATTCTTGGACCCCCAACTAGTTGGACAGAAGTATGTCTCAGGAGTCTGCATTTTAAACAAATACGCCAAGTGATTGTGATACAGACGGTCCCCAGGCTACACTCAGAGAAACTGTTCTGATAAGTCATTTGCTTACTTAAGGGTAAACATCATGTTTGTGCCAAGACCCACTCTTATACCTATTGACCGGCCAGTCTCTCTTTCATACCAAAGTTGCTTCTCCAGCCGAGAATGATTCCCTCTCTGCCCCTTCTTTCAAAGGGTAAATTACTTCTACTTTTCCTCAGTCACAGGAGTTCATAAATTAATAATTTGCATGGCACTTCTTAATAATAATACTTTGTTACACCAAAGTATTCTGTCATACAGAACAAATATTTCTTAGCTAAGTTCAATTGAATGTCAACTATGAATAAGATGATAGATATTAAAGAAGATAAGACCACCCCCTACTCCCAAATGAGAATTTCCAAATTAGATCACACCTGTCTGCCTGTCTCTAGTATGGATTCCTTCTACTTATTACTGAGAAACTACACAGCACCACTGAATGGCTAGTCTTCTAGAAGGATCATTTCTTAGCCAATTAAAACATCCAGGTAGAATGGTGTCAGGGAGAAGATTTATTTTTAACTCTTTTCTTCAAAGACCTCTCTACATAATTTTCTTCTTTCTGAGTTAGTTCTGTTTTTCTGGCGAAAACTAAAGAAGGACTTCTTTTGGCTCAGCACATGTTCAGGGAGCTCTTACTGTAAACCAGTCAGTGTCTTTTCCAGGCTATCAGACACTATTTCACTTAGATACTATATCTGAGGCCTCATCTAAATTTAGCAGATGAGACTGCATATTTCAGAGATAATCTGCCAGCTGTGCTTATGCAAGTGCCATTAAGCTGTGCAAGGAGTAAAAGGAGGAAAAAGGGGAGGGAGAAGAAACCTCATGACAGCAGCAATTGAATGCATCTAAGTATCTCCTAAATGCCAGCCATGACTCTAAATGCTTTAATGAAGTATCTCAATTAATTCTCATGACAACCATGAAACAGGCTCTTTTTAGACCGAGTTTATAGATGATAATACTGAGGTACACACAGAGAGAGAGAGAGATTAAGGGCCTCCCTGGTGGCTCAAGGGGTTAAGCACTGCACTATGAAGTAATCCACAGCCTCTGCAGCATGAGTTCAATCCCTGGCTGGCCAGGGAGCAACCCACATGGCCCAGCAGACCTCTCCTATCTTGCCCGCTGCTCCCTTCAGCGGTGTACTTCAGTTAGTCTGCCTGTTCTGCTCCCCACTCTGTCTCTGGTGAATCCTCTCACCCCCCCGCATCTCTGGCCTGTACCCCAGCTCTTATATGCATAAATAAATAAATCTTAAAAGAGAGAGAGAGAGATTAAGTGCATTGCTCAAAGTCACTTAACTACTAAGCACCAAGCCAAAATTCAAACAGACTTCTGTTTTCAGAGTTCTCAGGCATGCACCCAGGACAACCCGCTGGGAGACAGGCATGCAGGCTTTGTGCAGCCGTGTGCAGCCGACCTCAGGACCACAGGTCCATCATTCTGAGCATCAGAACAGCCAGCAGAAACAGCTTGATCAAAAGTTATATACTACAGTTAAATTCATTGGAGAGCTCTGACAGCCTCAGAAAATCAGGCTGCAATTAGGAATGCACGTTCCCTTTCCTCACCAAATCACTTCCTCATAATTCATATGCTGTAGACCCTCTCCCTATTGATCAATCTACTGCACCAAGGAAGGTCAGCTCTAAATTTTCTAATACAACTATCAGAATGATTAAAGAGAACCTCATAGTTGTCAGAAAAATATCAAAAATCAGTAGGATACCTGTGTTATCCCTATTGACTCAGATACTGTTTTTCTTTATAGGATGAACAGCAACTATTTAGCTATTGATTAGTGTTATGTTGTTATTATTAGAAAAGACCAAGTTTTGGAAATTTTTAATTGCTTCAACTCCTGAGCTAGTTAGTGTAATTTTGAAGGGATTATGTCTGGAGCCATAGTATATATGTTCTTATACCACACGTAAAATCACAAGGCATGTGACCCATGATAAAGGTTGCCACATAGTTCTAGGCACTTAGAATGGGTCTTGTCAGAGAAAATACCTAATATATTAATTTAACAGCTGAGAATTACTTATCAGAAGGCTGAAGAACATGATGTTTTGCATAATCAAGGTGGTTTATTAATTTAAATCATCATGTGTTTTTTTTTTCATTTATACTCCAGTTCACAGAGACATAAACATATCAATTACAAAGCAATTTACAATAACTAAATATAAAGTAGTTACCAGGTTGTCTAAGTATTGGACACTACATCTAGCATATTACAGAGCTCCACAGACAGATGATCTTCACAAAACACCACATTTTGACTGCTCAAATTACCTGATAAGAAATGCCTGGCAGTTTTTTTCCTTGAAGAATATGTATGTTACTACCCAAAAGAAAAGCCTCTTCATTTTGATCTATGAAAAGATGAAGTTGTTAAATAGATTTGCAGAAATTACAGGATTTAAGAAATTTAAGTGCAATTTAATACTCGCATTTTTCTTTAAATCATAAATATTTTCTTAAAGATTTGCTATTCTCACAAGTAACAGAAAAAACCAAAATAGAAATCTAGCAAAATACAAACAACACCACTAACCAGCTGTATGCTTTCTGAGCAAGCCATAGTACCTCTCTGGGATTTAATTTCCCTCTCAGTAATAGAGCAATCGCATACAAGCTACTAAAGTCACTTCTAACTCCAAAAGGCTGTGATTTCATGAAGTTATCACCTTACCTGTTTCTATTAAACTAAGCTTTCCACCCCTGGCATTTTGAGCTTCATTAGCTTAAGTCTTCTCAACATGAATTATTTATGTTGAAATTGTTCTATGCATGCTTTAGTAAAAGCATTGGAATGTGGCATCCATTTGCTTGAAGCTAAATGAAACCTTTTCAAAAGGTAGTAGCATTTCCCTTTCAGGCTCTGTAAAAGGAGCTCCATTTATTTAAATCTGAAATACACAGCTGCTGAAAATGGACAGTGCTTTATGGATCACTTAATCCAAACCCCATAGTGTACAGATTGATACTGAGACTAACAGAAATCACCTGGTCGCCACCCGCAGTGACTTCCTTTCACCTCTCTCCTTACTTGCAATCATGGCTTCAATTTCCCACTATTCCTCATTCTCATATTCTGTGGGGGAGGAATGGCAGTCAAGGCCTACCTTCCATGCACGGTGAAAAATAGATGCAGGTTTTTCTCCAAAGCCTCATCATAGCTGTGGCTAAAAGATACGTTAAATTCACAGCTCAGGGGCCTCCCCAGTGGCGCAGTGGTTGAACACTGGGCTGTGAAGCTGCCTGCAGCCTCTGAAGCACGGGTTCAATCCCCTGCCGCCAGGCGAGGGTCCCACATGGCGTGCAGACCTCTCCTGCGGCCCGCTGCTCCCCTCAGCAGTGTACTTCGTCACTCTGCCTGTTCTACTCTCCGCTCTGGCTCTGGTGAATTCTCTCACCCTCCCGTGCCTCTGACCGTACCCAGTGCTTGTATAAATAAATAAATACATCTTAAAAAAAAATAGAATTAAAAAAATAAATTCACAGCTCACTCTCAGAGTAATAACTGAGTTATAAAATAAGAGTAGTTATATTACAGGATTTCAGAAAATACTTAAATTTTAAAATGAGCTAGTTTTGCCATCTGGTTCTTTGAAGCACGATCTTCTAACATGGTATCAGGATACTGGAAGCAGTTTTTGCAATTTTTTTTTTTTTATTTTCCTATAGAAAAAATGGTTCCCCCCCTCCATTCCATTATTTCTTTTCATCGCTCCTTTTTGATGGATTTAACATGAATTTTGGAGAACTCCTATAGCTATTATTCTGAATAGGATTGATATAAGAAAAGAACAGTAATGTGGTCTCCTGGCCTCCAGGATCTGAAAACAGCTGAGGAAGCTGCACAATGCCAGTTATATAACTCACATAACCATTCAAGGCAGAAAAACGAGTGATTCAGATGTGACTATCAGAGAGCAGTGACTATGACCCAAAGTCCTTATGGAAGAGGAAGGGTTTGAATAGAAGCTTAAAAAATGGGGATATCTGGAAACGAGGAAGAAAAGGAAAAGCTACAAATACCACAGCCATTTTATGAATATTAGTCCATAATCTAGAAGAATGAATCAAATGATAGTGGCCATAACAGTGTCCCAACCAATATAAACTTTGAGACTCTTACTGCCGCTCAAATACAAATGCAAAAAAGAAAATGGGATTAGGTTTAAAAACGTAATATGTCTAATTAACTTGGTGATGATTCTAATGTGATACACTTCTGAGCATAGCCAGGTAACTCTAATCCTAGTAAGAACGTCCCTCAGGAATTAAAGGGACCCCAAGATTCATTTGGACAAAACACTAAAACTCTGGCCTTTCTCATTCAATTCAGAAAGCTTTCCTTGGAAAGAAGGTGTGCTGCAGCAGGCGGCCTTTGCTGGGGTAGTTTATTCCCAAGTCGGGAGCAGACATTCAGGTATAATTGTGTTTATCTGTCATTCCTCCTGCAGTACACTCTAACAAAAGTTAAATTACATGCTCTAGGGAAACAATATTTAAATTAAATTGTGATCTAAAGAGGTTCTGGTATTGTAACAGGGTGGTCCCCAGGAAAGGGGGAGGTTCCCTGCCCCACCCAAGGGAGGGTGGAGCTGAGCAGGAAGAGGAGAAGCTGCAGAAGAGACTGAGGAAGGAAGCAGGATGGAGCCAGGAGACCTGGAGGAGGCGCGTGGAGCCTAGAGACATGTGAAGAAACTGCGCTTGTCTTTTGGTCGTGGACTGGGTGACACAGATGTGGGTGAGACCCTTGGGGAGGTGACAATGGCAGCTTTTATCTTGATGTTGATTTTGCTCTTTTCCTTCTGGGCTTGTCTGGTTGTTTCTGACCCTTTGCTGTGGGTCCCCACTGGAAGGTGCTTTAGACTCGTGGCAGGCTTTGGGGCCTTGCTCTGGGCCAATCCCATTTGGATGGACTTTTACCCACGAGGGGACGGGTAACTTTGGGTGCTTCACTTAGAAACTAGACTCTTTGCCTTACCTGTATTGTTTCCTAGTTTTATTAAAGTTCCTTCCCATTAAAGTCTCCTATGTTTTGTGTTGATGCGGCGGATGGCAGAACCCATTTAGAATAGGCAGGTTTGCGGGGTTTGGGCTGCCCCTCTCCCTGTCCTATAACAGTATCAATCCCAAAGATCGGAGGAAGGGCTTCCCTAACACTACCAAGCAGTCCTTCAGAGACTAACTGGGTATCCTACAACTCAATCCAATTTGACATTGTCTACCCAGAAAGAACATAATTTTCCACAGATTAAGGGTTTAGTTTTACAAGATTGTCCCTATCCCCACCGTTCCCTGAAGTCACATACACACACATCAGGTGTCAAGCATAAATCCAAGTTGTTACCTGCTTTTATGACTAACATCCTTTTTTGCATATGTTTGTTTTATGGAATTGACTGTCACAATCACGTAAGTCTGTATTTTGTTTGTTTTTATTTTTTTTAAAAAAAATATTATTCTTTGTACTTTTTGGTAAAAATAGAAAAACAGTTCTTTATTTTTATTCAAATTTTGTTGATTTACCATTCATTTACAAAACTGTAATTTCAGCAATACAGCTTCATACCTCAACATGTACATATGCTACATGCGTTCACCAACAAAGCTCATGTTAACTCCTGTCACTCTTCCCCTCTGGTAATCACCCTATTTTACATAGACCAACAGTTATTTTTGTTGTAGAAATCCTGTTCGAGAATCCTGTTTTTAACTTACATGACAACTTAATCTTGGGTCAACGCCAATTCATATATTTCAAAGTTTGGTCTTTCCAAGCTTTGTTTTTTCCCATAAAACTTAGGCCAAACTAAATTTAAAATTTTTAAAATTGATTTTAATTTGCTAACATGAATATTCTGCCCATTTATCATGCTGAAAATATGACAGTTAACATGAATTGCAGATTGATTTCCCTTAATGTCTAAGTTATGCCAGTTTTTCAATTGTAAAGTACTGAACACTCCATTTATTTTGTTTATTTTACAGATGTAATCTCCTAATAGTACAGGTGAAAGTTTAGATAAAATTCATCTTAGAAGAAGGAAATGGACTAAATAAATTAGAAATGTTATGCTTCTGGCACTCAACTTATTCTGATAAATTTTGTCTTAACTGATACAACAGAGTCATAATTATTGACCATGTGAATATCTTTTTTGGATTAAAATATCAGCTACAAATTCTTGGCTAAATACAGCTAGTGTATTCCTTCATTAACCCTCAATACTCTTTAGGACATAAATGCTGTTCACATATGTAAAATATAATTTTGAAACAAATTGAGAGAAAGGGCCTTCATTTTATTTTATTTTATTTATTTTTTTAAAGATTTATTTATTTTTATACAAGAGCTGGGGTACAGGCCAAAGGTGCGGGAGGGTGAGAGGATTCACCAGAGACAGAGCAGGGAGCAGATCAGGCAGATGACAGAAATACACTGCTGAGGGAAGCAGCGGACTAGACAGGAGAGCTGCACCATGTGGGATTCTTGCCAGCGGGTCGGGATCGAACCCGCACTGCAGAGGCTGCGGGCAGCTTCACAGTGCAGCGCTCAACCTGCTGCGCCACCTGAGAGGCCCGAAATGGCCTTTATTTTAGTCTTGAGTTTGTAACAGGTCCTTTAGGAGTTAATATTACTCCTACCCTTCATTTCCTTAGATATTTTCTTTGGTTTTATTGAAGGTGTCCTTACAATTTTATCATTAGCGTGTTCAATAAAATCATGGGCTGTGGATGAAAGCAATGTTGCACCTTCTGATCTCCAGCTCACTAAACTTCACAGCCTGCCTATCCCCAGGCTCAGTAAACCACTCTTAAGTAATTATGCAATTAACTGCTAAAACGTAGTGTTTAAAATGAGAAAGAAATATTATAGGTTGATATGTAGGGCACTAATTGCTTAGAAATACTCTGAGCCTTCCAACTGAAGCAACTACACCCATAAAATTCAAGTCCACAAACTTGTGGCTCTCCCTCCCACACCAAATTTCTCTCTAATTTACAATGGTACTGACAGCCTTGGTCTCAGGCCATCAAATCTTCCTAGCATGGCATTAATCCCTAGGAAATGTCCTGTGACTCAGCTGCTATTGCTGAAATTGGGTGAACTTTTTAGGCACACACATACATGCACGTACGCATACACACTCTAAACAAGGTGACGTGACAATTTAAGAAATATCAAACATGGGAAAGATTCTGTAAAGGCATTAATTTTTCTTCTTTCAGTAAAAAAAAAAAAAAAAAAACATCTTTTGAGCACCTCACCTAAGAACAAGATTTCTGTTTTGTCAGTGTAGCGGTAATAGAATTACCTGCCCATTACTCTTTAAAAAAAAAAAAAACACAAACAGAATTTTTAGAAAACAAAATACTTAAAAACATTTAAGAAAAATTATAATTGAAAGTAGTCTATAACACAGTGTTAAGTTCTTTATCCATAGATCAATATCCAATAATCTAAAACTAATAATGTGTAATTATAAAAGAGATGGTGGATGGATGGATGGATGGTGGATGGATGAAGATATGAGGGTGTGAGTGAAGACAGCTGGTATGTATGAGGTGAAGACAGAGTCCAATCAAAATAGGATATAATGGACATTGTTTCTGAAGTAACATGTGGCTTAGTGTGGTCTTTGTGAGCTTCTACTGTGGCCAGGGCCAAAAAATGCAGAAAGTAATGGTACAGCTCATCAAACTCATCTTTAGATATTGCAAAATAGATCTCATATTCAGGTGTAGTGTTATGAGCAAGTGAATATGCAGATAGAGGACTGTATCACTGGTATTGATGAGTATATGAATCTGGTGTTAGATGATGCAGAAGAGATTCATTCTAAAACAAAGTCAAGAAAACAACTGGGTTGGATTATGCTAATAGTAGATAATATTACTCTGCTCCAGAGTGTCTCCAATTAGAAATGATCGATGAAGTGAGAAATTGTTGAGAAAGCAATATAGTTTTCTTTTTAAGGCAACACATTGTTTTGATCATCCTTATGCTATTGCTGGATGACAATAAATGCTGTGGAATTTGTTAAATTTATTTTTATGTGGGATTGTTTTTATTTTAAAACAACAATGAAACACATGGCATTATAAAAATTTTTCTTGTGCTGTAATTAAAAGAATATATTTAAAATAATTCCCAAATGGTTCATCTATTTATTTATAATAAAGTAGAAAATTTGACTTAAAGCCCAAAACATTACACAATGTTGGATAAAGCCAAAATATTTCAAAGGAAAATTATTAATTTCATAATTACTTTTTATATTTAAGAATCAAAGGTCCTAATCAAACCATTAACTCCTAACTCTAAGAATATATAGTAATTAATTTCCCTTGTCACAAGATACAAAAATATTTTCAACTGAATATCAAAAATTTGAAATAAATCAATAACTAATATAATCAATTATTTCTTGTTCCAATAACATTAGAGTAGAATATCAAGCAGATCAACTTTTTTGTATTGTTATATTTGTGGACTCAGAAAATTTTGTTTTATTCATTACCTTCCAATGCTAAGGAATTTTAAATGTGCAAGAATTTATTATTAGTCATTTTTATACCTCCCTGATATTTTGTTCTTCTTGGGAATTTTTAAATTTAAAATGTTATAATTTTGCATTAATAATCGAGGTTATTTCTTTTAACTTTTAAAAGGAAACCTAAGTATAACAACTTACCATATTGTTTTTAAGAAAGTTTTTCTGTGCTTGCTTTTAATACATTTTTAAATTGTTTTAGACACTGGAGACATTATTTGTAATTGATTCTTTGCTTCAGCACTTCAACAGATAAATTTTTAAATTTGATTCCACTTCCTTTCTGCATGTCTGTGTATGTGCACACATATACATGTTCATATTCTGTTAATATACACATTCTATTTTACTCACTTTGTTTTTGCTTTTTAAGTGTTCTACAATACAATACTTGGCTTATTTTTTAAAAGATTTATTTATTTATGCATATAAGAACCAGGGTACACGCCAGATGTGCGGGAGGGTGAGAAGATTCACCAGAGACAGACCAGGGAACAGAACAGGCAGATTGACTGCTGAGGGGAGCAGCGGGCAAGACAGGAGAGGTCTGCTGCGCCATGTGGGTTTCTCCTTGCCTGGCCCGGATCGAACCTGCACTGCTCAACTGCCTGTGCCACCAAGGAGGCCCAATACTTGGCTTATTTTAATGAAGAAAGATGTAAATTTTTCTAACCCCTTCTTTAAACTGCTTTGGGTAAATGCAAAGTCAGCGGAACTAAATTTAGCAATTACCTTTTAGCTGACAGAGCCTTCTGATGTGGGAATTATTCTCAGGTTTGCTGGAATCCTGCCAGATGGTATCATTCACAGTTTTTCCTTCTAAAATAAAGAAGAGGATTGGTTAACATCTGTAACATCTGTCCAATAAATGTAAGACATTTGAAGTCAAAACAGGCTCAGCACACAATTGTAATTTGTAAGTGTATGTTAAGAGAGTTGTATGGTTCATTCTGGGGAGTTCTAGTATCTGGAGAATAGCTTGAGGTTCTGTAGACTCCGGATTTATTTCCATGTACTGCATAAGTACCCAAGCATAGATGCTAGAAAGCTATTACTGAAATACCATTTGATAACTTATGCTTACATTCTTCTTTGGACTGTCTTGAATTAGTAATTATTTATATTTTATGCATAAGTTAAAATAATGCTACATGCATCATAGTTTTTAACAAAATGATTCTATATGTAGAGAGAAAACTGAGCTGTGATAGTTTCAAGAAACTCTAAAATGACTAAGTAGAAGAAGGTGATTTTCTGTCTTATCCTCCCAAAACCTAGGGTGGAGCCTAGACAAGTAATGAACTAAACTGCACCAAAATGAAGAATTGTTATCTCTTCTAGTTAACTTACCAAAGACTAATTATTTCACAGTTTCTATCCTACCAGTGATAAAGCAGTATTTAAATAATGCAACCAAAGCATCACACAGAGAAAAACTCAGTATGCTATATTGTTTTTAAAGTCATTTGCCCATACTTGACAATAGAGAAGGTAATTGGTCATCAAGAATTATGTTAGGCTAGAAACATCTGTAGTTTTGTGTGTGAAAACTGAAGCGCATGCTATGAGAATGGATCTAGATGGGAAATAAATATCTGCTGTACTTTCATTTATTTAGGACTACATTATTCAACTCAAGACTGATATTCTAAATATTAACTAATACCCAAAGGCCATGACTAATGAGAGAGGAATCAGTGGCCAGATGCTTTGCCACTAGCTACCATTAGTAATTATTCTGTGAGGAAAGGAGAGCCATTATCTACATAATTTTTAAAAAGTAATTAATGGAATATATAATAATTTTAGAGTTAAATACAAATCAAGCCCATTACCTTTAATATTACTATGGATTTTGAAATCACAGAAATGAAAGAAAAGATACAGTTCTATGAAATGTGGTGGAAGAGTATTGCAATCCAACTGTTTACTACATCCTTCATATTCACTCTTAGATTAATAGATCTAAAAAGACATCCAATGTCACCTTAACCATGGTCCAACCAAGCTAAAGTTGTAGAGTTGGAAGATAATCAGCCATAAACCACCAAGGACAATTTTTATTTTACGAAAGGAAATTTTGCTGAATAAATCAATCATTTGTCTTAGTCACTTACAGTGACAATGGAAGCAGGATTCTTTTTTTTTTCCTGATCTATAGAACTCAAAGACAACTTCCTTTAATCACTTATTTCTGCCCTATGGCAATAGTGAAAAATAAACAACTTCCAGGGAAATAGTACATATCATTTTCATGAGTATTCTGATGAATTACTAAGTACTTTGTTTTCAAACATAGATCTCTGGATTAACCTAGAAGAATTAAAGAAACAGATATTTACATATTATAAGTAACATTTCTAAAACAGAAATTAGATCACATAGACATATGTGAAATACCTCTGAGAGCAGAAGAAAATTGTACATCTTACCAAGGTCTACATGTGGTCTTGAATTTTCTGACAGTAGATGGCAAAGTACAGTTAATACAAGTATAATCTTAGCCTGGAAATTTTTCTATGCATTATGGAGAAATTGCATTAAAGTCTGCCCACCCCAAAAGCCATTTCTACATGAATGTATCTCAAATAGATAATGTGGAAAAGTTCTTTCTCAAATGAGTATGTTCAATAAATACAGAAAGAATGATGTGACTTGAATGCCACCATTCCATAATCCCTAAGAAAATAACAGACCTGAGCAATAATCATTATTTAACCTGGACATATAACTTTGTTATAGGTTGAGAGTTTCCACCATTAATATTAGCGTTAAATTTAAACCAAGTTCATATTTTCTATGCTCAGAATTGTAAGCAAAAAAAAACTTTATATAAGATGTTCCTTCTTGTCTTAATCGTTTTTGGGTTTATTTTTAATTTCTTAATGGAGAATACTTAGGATATCTGTTGGTATATAGCAAGTATTAAAAAAAATTATTGATAATATTATAAAATGAGGGAGTGGGAGCACAACAAACGTTATTTCCTCCGAGGCCGTGGTGGACAAAAGAGTTGAAGAACTCAAAAGAGTCTTCAATTTTATTTTAACTGGTTGGATTTGGAGGAAGCACACAAATTGATTTAGCTTATGTTTGGAAAACCCTAATTCTATCACCATCAGTCCTTTCCCTGTCATTCATGCTCCAGCCCCGCCATCTGCAGATTATCCTCAAATGTGCAGAAGCATCAATTATATGCCAATAGCTCTAATTTTGTTTCAAGTATTTGCTTTAGAATTAGTGAGCATCTTATCTGTGGACATGCTAAATAGCTGCATAGTTAAGGGCAATTTATGAGTCTGAAAAGAGTCCTACACAAAAAATCCCCTTCCTTACTCCAGCTCATGCTTAAAATACCACTGTTGTAGTTGGAATGATTAACTGTGGCTAAGATACAACTAGTCTTGCCTGGCAGTTGTCCTGAGCTGTTAACCATGCAATTACCTCCTTGCTATGGTTGCATTAAATATCCTTACTGGGAGATATCATTGAGCAAGAAAGTAAAGAAAGAATATGAAGTGGAGAGTTCAGAGGAAGTGAAAAGTGGGGGGTGTGGTTGGGGAAGAACCATCAAAATTACTATATCCAGAGAAAGTTTAACATGATTCACAATTTGGTCTAAAACCAATCCAGAATGCCCGGAGGCTAGTCTGTTGTATTATCAACAACCAATCTGGAAATTTCCCCCATAAACCAACTTCCTTCTCCTTCCCTTCCTTTTATTAGTTAAAATCCTATTACGTTATGCAACAGGAGTGTGTCATGTCCCCTGGCAACTGGATGTGTTGAATGTAAAGCCAAGCCTGACCTAAATAACCCAAATCTCTTTGCAAACACATTTTATTTGGATTAGAAGAACTTTTCAAAAGATTAATATATTGGTCACTGATAAAAACATGTTTTCAAAAAAGTTCCCACTTTAATTTGAGCTAAGTTTAAACACATGCTTCTTCTCTGAAAAGTTAATTTTCACATCTCTATTTAACATGTCACAACACAGGTTTTTTATGAATCAGCATTAAAAGACAAATGATAGCACAACAAAACTTACCTAAATTTGTCCTTAGATATTTTTAAAAAATACGTTGACTGGAAACCCACTTTTATGCTCCATTAAATATAGAATTAAAGAATATAAAGTTTTCAAAGTAAATCTGATTTACTTTCTTTGTGGTTTTCCATTCGCAAATTTAGAAACTTCCTGTAAAATAAAACAAATAATAAAATAAAAAGTAAAAAATAAAATACTACTACTCAAAGAAATCAGGAGAATTCAAGTGTAGCCCATCTTCACTGCAAGCTAGATGTAATTCATTTTGCCTTTTTCCTACTTGAGTTTACCCCTTATATTTTAATATTATAGCATAGAATATGATACAATAGCAAGTTTTTATAATTTCTCCTTTTGTCTTTGTGATTTTGGGAAATGTAGCATATGTCCTCCTTTAACAAGGGTTTATATCTTATTCAAAACCCTTCTCAGCAAATAAAGTGAGCTTATTAAATAAAAACATGCATTAAATCTTCATAACCTCAACTTTCTATTGCCCATCAAATCACCAAGACCAAGGGGAGACATAGATACTGAAGTATATTAATTACATTATACAGTTCCTTCCTTTGAGACAGATGGAAAGTATGCTATCACAACACCCTGAGGGTGTTGAAATATACCTATGATTCATCTGGCCCTTTTCTTCTAAGCAACAGAATGTTGTGTGAAATTCCTTTCACCTTTAGAGGAAGAATATATTGATACATTTTTTGCCATCTTTGAAAGAGCTTGTGTTGAACTATTCCCAGGAAATTTGTAGAACCCTTCAGAACCTGTCTTTATTGTTCATCCACTTCTTCCTTTAAAAACTATCTATGTTTTTGATTTTAAGTTACTTTTTGGACATCTATTATGTGATAGTCATCTGTACAGGTTCTGAAGAGATTTGTTTGGTGGAAATTTATGTAGTAAATAACACGGGGCCCAATATTCCTTCTAAGGAGAAAAGCACAAATAGGAAGAGAGATGAATAAAAATCAGAAAAAGCAAAGTGGGTTGTTATATTGCAATGATTGATAATATTCTAAGCATTGTGAAATTCAAGATAAACTTCCCAGTACATCATAATTGAGACCATTTCTTTCATTCTTATTGTGCTTTCTATTTTTTTTTCAATCAAGATTTGAATTTCCAGTTTCAGGCTCTTGAGTCGAATACCACTGAAACCTTCATATATTTAAACAGTCTGTCCCTGAACTTGATAAACAAGTTTTACCAAGTTTGAAATGACTGTGGCTCAACCAGAGGATAATGCCTATTGGTAGACAGTTGTAGTGGAAAAAAACATGTGGAAGTGATGAGGTGAGTTGGTCTTGAGGAATTAATAGTCAGATTGATCACTCCTTCAATTCTCCATGCTTCATCATCCTGTGTTCTGAAAATAGTCAATTTCTACCCATGGTCTTTTTATGAAATTCTTTCTCTCTTAACCCAAAAATCTTCTAATCTTCAAAATCCTCAGTCTAAAAATTATTTGTGTTCTTTGACAGTCAGAAGTCAGGAACATTTAACTTGCTTTTTGAAGGAGATCAGGAAATATGATGACTATCCATCTTTGCAGTAAGTTTCCTTTCAAATATAGTCATGATTCATCTAGGAAGATGCAAGTTGCTTGTTCATTTGACCTGTGCAATCTGGACCAAATATGTCTTAATACTCAGAATCCATTGTCTTTTATATGAGTTTAGATAAATCTCTTTGGATTTTAAATACTTCATCTTCAAAATAGATGCTATTTGCTTTGCTAAGTTGAGAACAGTGTTATATTGGTGAATACAAATTACAAATATTCTGTAATTCATATATATATATATATATATATATATATATACAGACAGAGAGAGAAAGAGAAATGTTTAAGGACACTTGTCATAAATAGGTCTAAGAATGCTAAATTTTTTTTAAAAAAGTCAACCTTTTTGATTATAGAAAGAAGGGCAGTCTAGTCTAAAGCCAGTAAGTACAAGTGGTGGATTTGTACAGAGAAACATGGAAAACAGAGACATTTAATAAAATAATAAGTTACCTAATTCAATCACAGGAATTTTGAATCCACTTGTTATATAAGAAATTCATTGTTTTTTTTTTTTTCTCCCAAGGAGACTGATTCCAGATAGTTCACAAAACATATGTTCATGTGTTTTTAGTGTTTGAATGGGGCAGGAAAGTATTATTGAAGGACAGCCTACTGTTTCATCTGGGTAAAGACTTGAATAATTTTATATAATCAGGTGTTAAACTCACAGAAACATGGTTAAATATGTGTGACTGGTGATTGTGGTGAAAGAGACACAATTAGTTTCTGGGCTGAGGTTTTAAGACATCTGGGCAAAGACTGAAAGAATTTCATAGACCATGAAGAGATGTTATTTTTGGGACATATGTTGTCATAACATTGTCTAGGGACTCTGCTTTGGTCTGTTTTACTGAAATTCATGTCATGCAATTTTTGCTTATAATGAATCAGTATAGGTTTAGGGGTCTGTGCTAAAGAGTTTTCCTGTAGTTAATGTTTAAAAAAAGATTTTGAGTTAAAATTTTTTTATTTATTATTTTTAATGTATTTTTTAAAAATTTATTTATTTATGCATATAAGAACTGGGGCTCAGGCATGATGTGCAGGAGATGAGAGGATTCGCCAGAGACAGAGTGGGGAGCAGAACAGGCTGATCTACTGAAATACACTGTGAGGGGAGCAGTGGGTGAGACAGGAGAGGTCTGCTGCGCCATGTGGGTTACCTCCCTGGCCGGAGATGGCACTTGTCCTGCAGTGGCTGAGGATAGCTTTTTAGTGCTGCGCCTTAACCCCTTGTGCCACCAAGGAGGCCCAAAACTTTTTTTTTAAATTTCTATTAAGATGAAAGAGTTAATGTAGTTCTCCTTGGGCAGCCTACTTCCTACAAGAAAGTAGGGAGAGTCAGGAAGATTAAATGTGTATCAGAAGTATGATTATATGAGTGAAAAGAGATTACTCCAACAGGGGAACATCTCCTTAATTAGAGTAATATGTCTGTGCCCTGGGTGTTGTCTACTTGTGGATGACTACTGAACTGGTTAAGCAATTTTCAGTACTGCTTGTACCAGACTTTCCAAAGCAGCAGCTTTCAATTCTGACTTCTGCTTACACAAGCAGACTGTCATGTATTTTGGAGCTTAGACCCTTGGTTCTTAATTCCAAGAGGTACAAGTCAAATAAAGACTATATACAGCTTTATTATTAGAATTACATTTGTGAGTGTGTGTGTGTGTCTGTGTGTGCTATATGCTGAACTCCAAAAACAAGATACCATTTCAGAGAGTCAATGAAATCATTCTGTCTAGTCCATTAATTTAACACTTGCCATAAATACCAGGTAAAACTTGCTCCTGTTAGGTTTCATTTCATTCTCTAAATCAAGCACTAATCATTAGTCTTACTTTTCATTCACTAGGGAGTTTGTGGCTTAATTTAATTTTTGCCCCTGGCAATTGTTAGGAAAATAAAAAATGAAATGTAGGCAAGTTATTACTAATGGGCCAGTAGAAACTGAGGAATATTTCTAACTGTGTTATTTTTCAAGTAGATGAGAATAGACTCTAAGAGCAAAGTATTTTCATATAGCAATGAAACAAGGTCAAATAAAAAAAAATTCAAAATGAAGAAAGAGAATGTGTGACTTAAAAGAAGAGGGAAATTTTAGGTACTATATGCCATATTTCTATTGCATGCAGTAGTTACAGTTGACTGTCCTTTGGGGTTGATTCTAATGTGTGCCTGTTTCTTGCATTATTGGTTTTTAAATCTTACTTTCAAATCACAAAGTCAAAAGGAAAAATGAAGTGAATGTGTCAGGAGTTGTTGTTGTCTAGCTAATGGAAATGTGAAAGGTGTTTCTGCACCAGAGAAAATTGATTGGCAGTAAATGATGGTATAAATCCCATGGTGAATTTTTAAGACTATAGAGCTGATGAGATCTGACCTTTGATTTGCAAATGAATAAACTGAGGTCCCAAATGGTAAATTGACTTATCTAGGGTCATGCACATAGTGCTTTACCTTGATTAAAAGCTAACCATTTTTATTGTAATATATTCCTTTGGAATAATATAATTCATTCATTCATACACTCAAAGTGCATTCAACAAACACTGAGCATTGACTATGTACTAGATACTATTTTAAATGCAAAGAATGATAAGTGATCCTTCTTTTTTTTAATTAAAGATTTATTTATTTATTCATACAAGAACTGGGGTAACATCAGAGGTGTGGGGGGTGAGACGATTCACCAGAGACAGAGTGGGGAGCAGAACAAGCATACTGACTCAAATACAATGCTGAAGGGAGCAGCGGGTGAATCAGGAGAGGTCTGCTGCACCATGTGGGTACCTCCTGGCCAGGGATTGATCTCATGCTGCAGTGGCTGTGAATAGCTTCACAGGTTGTACGTTAACCACTTTTGCCACCAGGGAGGCCCTGTGATCCTTCTTTAAAACATCCAACATCAGGGCCTTCCTGGTGCCCTAGAGGTTAAGTCTCAGTGCTATCACCACTACAGCCTGAGTTCCATCCCTGGCCAGGGAGCAAACCCACATATGGTACAGCAGACCTCTCCTGTCTTACCTACTGCTCCTCTCAGCAGTGTATTTCAATGAATCACCTGTTTGGCTCTGCACTCTGTCTCTGGTGAATCCTCTCACCCCTGCACCTTTGGTCTACATTCCAGTTCTTCTATGCAAAAATAAATAAAATTTATTAAAAAAAATACAATCAATGCTGACTTATCTCAGGAATCTGTTAGAGTCCACAATTTTCCTAACTTTGAAGAATGAATATGTTAACCTTTTTAAACTACATGATATTAAGTGTATTGAAGATATTTACCTACATTATTCCTCATTAGAGAAATTCAACAATAGTACATAGAATTCTGATAGTGAGGAAAGAGTTGAGCATAAGTGTACACATAAGTATGTATACATATAACTTCTCATTAAAATAAATAAATTTAATTTAATATCCATTTTCTCCAACTCATTCTCTTGCTTAATTGAAATGGTTTTAGTAATATTAAAATATAGTGATTCTAAAAATGCCACCTCCAAACTGAAAGACTTGTTTCTGGACATATCTTAGCCTCCTACGTTTCATTAAAATTCTCACAGATCTTCAAAACATACATGGAACTTAGTCGAATTTCCTTTTTTAAAAAACCTAATAAACATCTGGAAAAGATAACAATTATAATGTGTCAAAGTTAATAAAGTAGATAATTTTGTTATGTACCTAAAGCCACCAATGTGATCAAAGGATATATATCTATCTCCAACTATCAGCTCTGTTTTCAAAAGTGTTATGATTGGAAAACAAGCCAATACCCACAGAGAGGAGACCTCCCATTCATGAGCCCATGACTTCTTCTTGTTTGTTGCTACAACTGATTATAAATGTGTGGGAAAAAAAAAATCCCATGAAGGAGAAGTCTTCTAAGTTATTCAATAGAACACATAGCAAAAAGAAAAAAAAAAAACATAGTAAATATAGCTAATCTGCACCCAGTTAGTTAACAAGTTGCTAAGAATGACAAGGTTTTAAATCCTATTGCCTTTCTAATTTTCTTGATTTAGTACATTTGCAGAATTATAATGGCAGAACACCTATATATCCCCAAGCATGTTGCTAAATACTTTAGTGTAGCAACTCATTTAACTTTTTTTTTTAATTGAAATGACATTAGTCTACAACATTATATGTGATTTAGAGACAAGTCATTTAATCTTCACAATAATCCTGGTTGGTACTATTACAATTATGCCTAATTTAAAGGTGACTAAACTAAGGACCATAGCAATTGGTATACAATGCTACTTCTATACTTAACAGCACAGATACTGTTCATCCACCTTCATCTAGATCAGAGAGGTCACAAATGAGTTAGTATTAGCCAAAAGGGAAATTAGCTATGGAAATGTAGAGAAAGGGTAACTGTATACCACTAAAACAAACAACTCAGAAAACACAGCCTTATCAGAGCACTAACACTAATAATTTAGTATTAATATTAGTGTTTAGAGAGCACATTGATGTTTTAAAGGCATTCATAATTTTATGGCTATCATCATCATCATCAAATAAATGCCAAGTAATTTATGATAGCATACTTAAAATTGTAAGTAGACACTTCAGAAACCACTGAATTTAGATGACATTTTTCATATTGAAGACTCCCTAGGACATTATTGTAAAATGCTATGGTTCCCAGAGAAAACAGATTTCCCTCTCTCATGAGAGTGCAACAAAGCAGCAGCATATCCTGATGAGAAAAGTAGACTTCCTTGCCAGCCTGTCCAGCTCCTGTCAAAGAGTAACAAACCCCATACAGCTGATAAATTCTGATTTCCCCAAGAGAAGCAGGTGGTATATGGCAATCCCACCACATGGCCCTCATCTCAGGGTATAAGGTATAGTTTGTAATGTAAGGAGAAATCACATGTACCTTGTCTAACTTATCAGGGACAGAGCTGGCAAATTGCATAGAAATTTTCCATTTGTCTACTGGTGTGCAAAGTGAGCTTTCTATCAAATCTGAACTAAAAAACTCCTCTCACAGCACTATAAATATCCAGGATGGCAAAATGGGTTACCTAGGGGATGGGTATTTGCATTATAAAAGATTCTTCCCTTTTGAAAAGATTCACTTCCAGATTTCTAGAAATAGAGAGCTTTCTTAAGTATCCTTAACTATGTTGTGATTTATAAAATTATATTTACACTGGTTTTAAAAAGAGGAAGGACAACAAATGTTTATGAAGTGTCATGTTTCCTGACATTTATATCATCTTATTTAATACTTACGGCCACAAATATAACAAGAGAAAGTCAAACAAACTAGTATGCAGTGTGATAGCAAATAAGATGAGTGAAACTATCAAATTCGGTCTTTTCAATGGAAAAACATTTAAGTGGCACTCCAAAACCTGGCTTGCTCTCCCAGGTTTGCTACTAAGTTGGACAAGTTCCAAACACTAATCAGAACCTCCTTCTTTATATCTATATCTGTAGAATATATAGAATACAGTTTAGTGAACAAGAACTTTAAAATCTTTCTCAGTAGAAACAATACATGATTCTAATCTACATTTCAATGCAGAGTCAGTGGGAATGACAAAAGCTTTTAAGAGAAAATTAAAGTGGGAATGGTTTTCTGTGCTTTATATCTTTTTCTTTAAAACATGATTAAAGAGATAACCATGGTTTTCATTAGAGTCAATTAGTAATTGTATCATAAGTTTAGGAAATAAAAAAGAGAATAGGACATAATTAACCTTAATCTATTGATTTCATTTTATTTTAACATAAGTCTCTATTTACGGGAGGAAACTAATTAAATCACCAGAAAGTGTTCACACATAAATTGGTGGTAGATTAATAACTATATTTGATCATAGATATAATGGATAAAAAAATTTAAATGGAAAAAGTACAGTTTTTTAATGTTTATATAATGTTTATATTGTGAGTCTTATGAGAAGATGGGAGATAACACCATTTAGATTAAATTCTAAAAATAACCAGGTGATTATCAGTCACCAATGGACTGATCTGTTATTTCCTCCTCATTGTGAGTTGAATGGTGTGACAGAGCAGAGGCAAAGAATACAATCAGTTCTCAAGGTATTAAGTCAAAATATTTAAGCCTCCACAGCATGGCAACAGCTTTGCTGTTGCCATAGTTGAACTAACAAAGCCCAAAGCCGAGAGTGCCAAAACACCCACCTTGGCAGCTTTCTGCGTAACAGCCCCTGGAACATAGTAACAACTTGTCCAAGGCCCCAGTGACTATGGAGGGTGAGGGTTACTGCCAAGGAGTAGTCAGTCACAGAGCAAGGACTCATATAAGCAGCTGCAAGCAGGCCTACGAGAAAAACACTGACAACTCACTGGTCCAGTGGAGAGATGCAGCCTTGGAACCAGCATGGCAGCTGTGAGAGAGGTGAATGTCCCACGCCATCCTGGGGTAGGTGGGTCCTGTAGAAATGCTGAGACATGAGCAGGTCTGATCACGGGTTCGAAGTAGCAGCGCGCTGAGACATGAGCAGGTCTGATCACGGGTTCCAAGTAGCAGCGCTCGGCCTCCTTGGGTACTGCAGAGTGCACTCAAATGCCAAAGAACCGCCATCACACTCCTACATGCTCAAGGTCACCCAGCAACCCAAGTACCATTTTTTTAATGGTGGTAATCTATGGTTTATATGTCAGCATATTATGAGTCATTTTACAATCTAGAAATCAAGAAAAGGATTACATGCACTGTTTTGACATTGACTCTTCTTGCTCATAGTTTGATGAAGACTTAGCTGATGGAATGCCATTGTTAATCTCATTTTCCTCCTTTAGTATCTATGTTATTAATAGCTATGTCAATGCTGATGTTAACATGGAGAGAGAACAAAAAAAAAATCCCCATTTTGTAGTTTGGAGGCAAATAACAAATGGAGTGGTTAGACTATCAAACTGGGAGCTGGGAACCACCCACTTTGACTTCTCCACTACTCCCCTATCTAAGATTACCTGTCACATCTCAATATGTCCATTTACCCATTTATAGAATGCTTGACTCTAAATACTTTTTAGGGTCTTTCATGAAAGATGCCAGGACAGTGCAATGATAATGTCTTACTCACCTCCTTTTTTTTTTTTTTTTTACCAGTTTTAACTCTAGATCTCCCTTTTAAAGTTCAACTTAAATCTTACCTTCTCCATGGAACTTGCACCGTTAAACCACAAACCACAGCTATGTTCTCAGAGATAACCCCTATTACGAATCATTTACTTTGTGCTAGCCACTGTGTTAATAATATGTATTACAATGTCACTTTTTATTCTCACATAATGAATCAGAGTAATGGAAGTTTCCTCGTTTTATAGGAAAAGAAACAAGGTCTTAAAGAGTTTAAGGAACTTGTCCAATATCATATACCTGGTTTATTTCAAAACTGGGGACTTTTATGTTCATTTAATCCCCACATTTTGTCTCCATCTACTGCATGATATAATTTTTGAAGTTTCTCCTAAAATTATTATGGATGTTGGGTTTGATACTTATAAGACATAATTTAATTACATAATTACTTATGTTATTCACTAGCTATTTTGGGTATACATATATTTCTTGCTATAGTTGACATCAGTCATTCACTGATCCTAAAAGCAATGTCCTGAAGATGAAGGAAGATAAGAAGAAGGGAAAAAGGGAAAAGAGATAGAAAAGAGGGAAGGAAAGAGAATAGGGAGAAAGGAGAAGCCTTCCCTTATTACTGGAATGAGATGTATGGTTTCGGTCTTATTTATCACATGCACCAACTTAAGACACTGATACAGAGCTGAACAACATGAGAGAAAAGGTAGAGCATGGACATTCATTTTAACTTATCAAATCTCAGAGACAGTGTCGATCTGGAACCTGCTGCTGTGATAGTAGCTTCTTGATTTGGCCATGCCTCGATTGTGACAGAAGCAGCAGCTCTTTGGGTGGTTGATTTGAATTGTGCTTCTCAGAGTAATTTCTGAAGGCTCACCTAGAGTATGTGTCTTCAGATCTTCCCAACAAGTCTGAACTCTCTTTAACATGCAATATATTATTTTCTGTTTACATTAGCCAATATGGAGTGGGTTGTTGCAACAACCCTGATCAATGACTTGTCAAATAATTTGTTTCTGTATTAATTATCTATTACTGTACAACAAATTACTCCAAAATGTAATGATTTAAACAATATATATTTGTTATCTCAGTTTCTGTCGGTCAAAAATATGATCATGACCTAGGTGGATCCTCTGTTTCATGGTCTCTTGCAAGGTTGCAATCAAGCTGGTGGCCCAAAGCTTTGAGGTCTCAGCTAAAGACTTAACTAGGGAAAATCTCTTCCAAGCTCTCTGTTATTGTTGGCAGCATTGTTTTCTGAGGGCTATAGAAATGAAGGCTTCTGCTCTTTGCTATATGTAGGCTAAATGTTGCTGTCAGTTCCTTGCCACATGAATCTCTACTGGATAGGATCTTGTGTCATCATAATATGCAAACCAAAAAGGAAATGGAGAAAATCTGTTAGCAAGATAGAAGTTACAGTCTTTTGTAACCTAATCATGGTAATGTATTGCTATCATCTTTTCTAAATTCCACTGGAATCATGTTACACACAAAGGTGAATGAAGGAAGGCAGGGGAGTAGGAAGGCAAAAAGGCAGGAAGACGGCAAGGAAACAAAAAGAAGGTAGAAAGAAATTCATAGATGGACATAAATACCAAAGGACAGATATGATGGTTATATATGTGTCAAATTGGTTAGGCCACTGTATCCAGGTCTTTGGTTAAATAGCAGCCTAGAGGTTGCTGTGCAGGTATTTTTTTTTTTTAGAGGATATTAATATTTAAATCAGTAAATCTTTAGAGAAAAAAATTACTTTACATAATGTGGGTGTATCTCATCTAATCAGTTGAGGGTTTAATACCAACAAACTGGTCACCCCAGGAGGAAAGTATTCTACCTCTACAGTGTCTTCAGACTCTAGCAATATCAAATCTTCCTGGGATTTCAACCTGCTGACCTACTCTACAAATTTCAGACTTGCCAACCCCCATAATCACACAAGCCAATTCCTTAAAATAAATTTCTCTCTTTTTTATTTCTCTTTGTCTAGAGAACTCTGAAGTAATGCAGTGAGGTTTCTTCAAGGCTATATTCTACAGTTTCAAAAGGGAAATAATGGTATTTTTACATTAAACAACACTCCCACTTTACAAAAAAAAATCAAAATGTGTTCATGGAACCATTTTAGAGTAGCAAGGGGCCTTAGAAAGCATCTAGTCTAACCCTATTATCTTTTACAAGTGGAAACTGAAATCCAGAGTGTCGTGACTTATTCAGCACTATGTAGAAACAAAACCAGGGCAAGAACTCACTTTTCTTTCCTAATACTCATATCATTGCCAAACAGATTATCCAAAGTTGAAAGCAGAGGATTGCACTAGTTTCCTGAAGATTGTTTATAGTGAAGGAAGATCTTCATGGGTGGGCCTCCCCTGGTGGCGCAGTGGTTGAGCGCTGGACTGCGAAGCTGCCCGCAGCCTCTGCAGCGCCAGTTCGGTCCCCGGCCGCTGGCAAGGGTCCCACATGGCGCAACAGACCTTTCCTGCCATGCCCATTGCTCCCCTCAGCAGTGTATTTCTTCATCAGTCTGTCTGCTCTGCCCTCCCCTCTGGCTCTGATGAATTCTCTCATCCTCCCTCGCTTCTGACTGTATCCAGTGCTTGTATAAATAAATAAATAAATCAAAAAAGATCTTCATGGGTATATGGACTATTGGTCAGCATGGGTATTTTTACTTTGAGTTATTCTTCCTATAATGGATAATGCTTTACGTCTGTGCTTCCTCATTCTCCAACCCAGATTCCTTTATGATAAATGCATTGTATAGCCAAGATGGTGGACTGAGGTCATGAATACTGCCAGTGGCTATGGAACAGAGCAAAACTAACTGGACATAAGGGGATTAAACCTCTGACCTTGGCTTCATTAATGCTGAGCTCTGTCTAACTGTTAAGACATGCATCATATCGTTTGTCTTTAAAACTATGTTTGAGTCTGCTATATTACTCTGTCATTAACATCTGCTAGCTGGGAACAATTTAATTGATTTCCCTGGTGTTTTTTTTTTTTTATCAGTGCAGAATGTTGATGAGTGAGAACATAAAATTAAACTTGCATTTAAAATGTTTAGGTTAAAATGGATCCCCCAAACCCCTAAAGTATGAATTAGATGACCGAGAACCATTGTGATAGATTTTCCTGTTTACTGTTGTCTTCATGTGGTGGAAATCGAGGGTTGAATTTTAAACATTGTTCTGCACCTGGGTGTTCATGATATGAGGCAATTTGTGGAGATTAAAATCTTGGGTTTTCTAATGCACATCAACAATAAATCCTGTTGCTTCTTCTTGTCCAGCCCAGTAAAAATCAATGCCTTTAGGAAAGGAGTGTTGATTACAAATTATTTTGAGCAGTTATTTTAAAAGGACATCCAAGCTCAACTGAGAATTTGACTTAAAGTCATTTAATCAAGGATATTAAATTAAAGGATCACTCTGCCCTGGTGTGATGGGTTGCACAAGGAAGGAAAATGAACATTAACATGCATTATGCCAGGTGCTTAACGTGTGTTATAACATTTGATCCTCACTTCAAACCAAGAGACAGACAGTTTTACCCATATTTTATTGCTCAGAAAACTTAGGGTCAGAGAAGTTCAATAACATTCTCAAGGACACGTAGTACTCAGCTGTCTAGGGAACAGGAATAAAATTCAAGTCTATTAACTTCATTGCCCATCTCAAGTTCTTGTGCTATGTCCACTATATCATCAAATAACATTCAGCATATATAAGATTTGGTTCTTAGTCATCCTATATTCCCTTCCTCTTCACTATTTATTTCCCAGAAACAATACATTGTCCCACTCACCCTTTTCTTCTTCTCGTGTGTGCATTTATTTCTCTCTCTCTCTCTCTCTCTCTCTCTCTCTCTCTCTCTCATACACACACACACACACACAATTTGTGGCAGAGAAGCCAAAGAGCAAGTTAGTATTTGGGAAGTCAGAGCTACAGTTTCGACTCCACTGGTCACTTCAGACAGGTCACTAGTATCAGTTTCCTCATTGATTAATATATAAAAATAGATGTATATAATCAAAAATTTTTTAAATATTTATTTAGTTATTTATACAAGCACTGGGTACAGTCAGAAGCACAGGAGGGTGAGAGAATTCACCAGAGCCAGAGCAGCGAGAATAACAGGCAGAAGGACTGAAGTACACTGCTGAGGGGGGTAGCAGGCGGCAGGAGAGGTCTGCGCGGTATGTGGGACACTCACCTGGCGGCCGGGGATTGAACTAGCGCTGCAGAGACTGTGGGCAGCTTTGCAGCCCAGCGCTCAACTGCTACACCACCAGGGGAGGTCCTATAATCAAATATTTTTAAAAAATTATTGAAGAAACAATAGTTTATGACACTATATGGGTTTCAGGTGTCTTTATTAAAAATCAGCTGAGCATATACTACACTCTGTTCACCGAAAGTCTACTCACCATCCATCGCTATCCTGCTGACTTTCTTTACCCAACAAACTCACCCACTTTACCCCTTTCCTTCTGGTAGCTTCTTTTTTCATCAAGTATTTTTAGACTTTAATATCTACACTTCCTTAAGAGAAATGGAGAATTGATACCTGGTTACTTGGTGCCCTAATACCACCATCAATTCCATGCCTCTATTCTTATACATTGTCCAATATAGAAGCTGTTACTAGCCTCTTGTGGCTACTGAGCAATTGATATATGACTGATGTTACTGAAGAAGTAAATTTTAATTTAATTTAAATGCTGAAGGTGGGTAAAAAATATAGATGGTCCTAGACTTACTATGGGTCAATGATTTTTCCACTATATGATGCTCATAATGTAACTGTTTCAAGCACATTTAAAGTGTAGGCTAGGCTTAGCTATGCTGCTCAGTGTATTCGGTGAATTAAATGCATTTTGACTTGTAGTACTTTCAAAGTGCAATTGGTTATCAGAACTTAATCCATGGTAATTTGAAGAATAACTGTACATAATTTTTATTGTTTGATTACCACCCAATTTCATTTTAGTCATTGAGACTTTAGCATTTAAATTGAGAAGTTTAAAACACACACCAAGTTTCAAAATATTAGTTTTAAAACGAGATATCTTATGAACTTCTACATTAATTACATGTTGAATTTTTATATTAATGACACGATACTATTTTGGATGCATTGGCTTAAATACAATATAATATTTAATTTTACCTGTTTCTCCTTTTAAACAATTTCATTATGATCACTAGAAAATCAAAAATTATATCTGTGAATTGCATCATATTCTACAGAACAAGCTACTTTAATATATTCTAACGAATGCAGCAGGTCCACATGGAGGCTAGATATCTATATCTTCAAGTAACCCTGAAGTCCAGCCACTGTTGTGAATGACTGTCAGAAATTACAGCAATTTTTTTATAACTTCTTTGTCATTTATTTTATATTGTAATGGTATTAGAGAGTCTTGTTATTTTTTGTCTTTCTTCTCCATCTTCACTCAAATAGTCTTAATTTATCACCACTTTATTTATTATATGTAATTCATTTAATGTTAATGAATTATTATATGTAATTATTCATATAATTATTATATGTAATTCATTTAATGTTAGTAACTAAGTATAAGGTAGGGATAATGTACATTATTGTCTATGATGAGAAAAGAGAACCACCTTCAGAAAGTCAGTCATCCTCCCAACCCACTACAAAGGATTCCAAAAGTAAGAGGGCAACTGCTTTTTTTTTTTTTTTTTGAGCTTAGTGGTGCCAATTATAATAAGGATGAAAAGATGCTAGGAAGGAAGTGTAATGGACATTGTGGATTAACATTAAACATCTCATCTTCCATGTAGAGCACCTTCCTCTATCAGAGGGTATGAAAGTAAGACCTACATTTCACAAAGTTTCCTGAAGCTTGAATAGCAGATATAATTTAAATTTGGCAGAAAATAATATCCATGTGGCATTTGGAAGGTGGGATGTGAAGTGGACATCTTATCTAGTAACCATGATAAAAAAATGAGTGAATCTAGTTGAAGGAGACTATCTAAAATAGTGTCATTTCAACAGATAACCGATATATAATTACTAATATACTACATTGTTTTTAATACAAAACCTTTAAAAATAGTATCATATTTTACATCTGTTGCCATGTGCATTTGGACTTGCCACTTTTCAAATCCTCAATTGGCAAACTTGTGTCTGTTAACCGTATAGGATTATCACTTTCTTCTGTAAGAACCAGGTAGAAATGGTGACCACAAAATTTCTATGCAGCGATCTTTCAGATTTTTGTTTTTAACATTTGAATAATTTTTTAAAATGCAGAAGTTGTTCTTCATTCATGGAACGTTCATAGGCTAGCTTGTCACCCATGCTCTGGTCTGCCTCATTAACACTTCTCCTGGTTCTCTGATATCTGTGCTTAATCCTTCCGGCCTACAATAGCTAGAGGAAATTAGCTTCTTCACAAAGTTTTGCATTCTACGAAATTGACACAGAAGATTATTCTCATTCTACCAAAAAAAAAGGATCCTGAGATCTAGAGAGTTTGAGCAATTTTCCCAGATCAGATGGTTTATAGAGGCACAAGGAAAATTCATATCTGCTCAACTTCAAAGCTCGTGCTTTTTGACATCACAACATTCATTCTCCATTATTAAGAATCTCTTTAGCTTGGTTAATGACTTCACTCATCCATTCATTTAGCTTGCAGATATTTACTACATTTGTCCAACACATACCTGCCCCTGCCCCACAAGTAAGTACATTTTTGAAAAGGCTCAAATTTCATTTCAATTTATGAGATACAAAATGAAGTGGAAGACTGACAATTATTTGCTTACTTCACCCAATATAGATGACAAACCACATAATTCTGGCTTGATCTACTTAACCCTAAATTGGCAGAGATACAAGTGTTTTATGTTCTCTTATTCTAATTCAAGATAATTTATTAGCTTTAGACATAATAAGGAGGTGTTAAAATAGGTACAGAATCAAGCAGTAACAGCTTACATTTTAACTACTATTATAATAATATGGTAGCCTACCCTTGTTTATGCTAGTATGCTTTTCTTCAGCACATTTATTTAGATTCATGGTCACTCTATAATTTGTTTTGGGCTGTAGCCCTCCAAAGTTTCCTCACTTTGCTAATACACTAAAAGTGGATCATTTTTTGTTCAACATCACTTGTAATCAGGGAAATGCAAATCAAAACTACCATGAGATACCATCTTACACCAGTGAGAATGGCACATATTAAAAAAACTAGCAACAGCAAATGTTGGCGAGGTTGTGGAGAAAAAGGAACTCTTCTACACTGTTCGTGGGAGTGCAAACTGGTCCAACCACTATGGAGAGCTGTGTGGAGATCTCTGGACCTACTAAACATAGAGCTTCCATATGATCCAGCAATTCCACTCCTAGGTATTTACCCAAAGGACACAGAAACATCAATTCCAAAGAGCACCTGCACCCCTATGTTTATAGCAGCACTGTTTATAATAGCTAAGCTTTGGAAACAGCCCAAATGCCCAAAAATAGATGACTGGATCAAGAAGATGTGGTACATATATATACCATGGAATATTACTCAGCATTCAAAAAAGATAAACACATGCAATTTGCAGCAACATGGATGGCGCTGGAAGGGATCATACTCAGCGAAATAAGCCAAAAAGAAAAAGAAAAATACCGGATGGTCTCACTCATAGCAGGAATCTAGAAAACTTAAATAAGGGACCAGGAAAATGAATAACTATAAGAAAGTGAAAATCAAAATCAACAAAAAGCTATGAACTAGAGACACTTTTTGGGGGTGGGGGGTGGGGGGCGGGAGGGGAAGGATTGGGGTCAGAATGGGGGGTTTGCAATTGTATGGGGGAATATAAAAATAAAATTTATTATTTAAAAAAAAGAAAAAAAAAGGTGGATCATTTTTACTACCCCTTTATAAAATTAAATAATTAATTCTTGTAAGTCAGTTTCTCCTTGGACCCCTCTCTATGACCATCCTGTCCTAGAACTGCAATACAAACCAGATATTTATGATGTTCCTCACTTAAAATCCCCAAATAAACTCCTTTTCCTTCAACATTTACCCTACCCTTAATTGTGCAGTTGTTTTACATGAGATTATCTCCTTTGAGATTCTGGACCATTCTTTCGGCATCTATGTTGCTGCCCATCTAATTTAAAGCAATGATTACACATAGTGAAACACCTAATAAGTATGTATAAATAAAACACCTTTAAGGGAAGCCAACAAGCCTAGGATTCTTCTCTCATTTTGATTTTTCTTTCCAATTCATGTGGCAATTGATATTCTTTTCAGAATGGGCTATAGTTTCTACTGTAACAACTAGATGCGCTGTCAGTTTGTGGCTAAGGAGTTTGAGAGTCCCTTCCTCCCCAGGAAGATTACCACTATACTTGTCTGAGCCTATTATTTTCATAGTATTTCTAGAACATGAATCTAAAAAGAATAAGATTTTTCTGACACTATTGAAGCTGGTCCAAAACCTCTTTCCCTTAAATTTAAAATTAAAAAGGATTTGAGAGTAGTAGGAAGAAAAGAGCCTCCATTCTTCAGGTAAAGTTCTACATCACTAAGTTTTATAAAAGAATAACAGTTTTATCCAAACCATGAAATAATTTTCATTAGGAAAAAATAAATATTAGTGATTATTTAATAGGAATGGGAAAATTCAATAATGAAACAATAGACTCAGTGTTGAACCAGTTAACATTGCAGTGTGAATATTTACACATAGATACATTTATATTGTGCAGATATCTTAAAATGGAGACATATACACAAATGGATGTGTGTATGGAGAGAAAGCTGTAGCAATTTACATTATGTTTCTATTATTCTCATGTACTTTGCAATGTAAGTGAAATTAGAAAAAACTTTTAGTAGATTGCTTGACCATTGACGATATTATTTTTCCTGCAAAATTGTTAAACTCACACATTTAAGGAAATACCTTCAGGCTTTTCAGCCTATTCAACTTTTCAATTACAAAGTAAAACGCCTTACATACATTTTTTTTTTTAATGCCAATGGATAGTTTTCATGTAAACTGTTGTTCTCTCACATAATAACATGGAATATATATTCTTATTTCCTCTAATGAATATCTGTCAAAATCAACATGGATATTGAAAAAGAGTTTCCAGCACTATTTTTTTTTTACTAATTGAAATGAGTTGATCTTTTCTTGCATTTTAAGTTGATGTAAGTCTTTGAGAAACAGATACTTTCTATAAGATGTAAGTTAGAAGTTTTCAGTGTCCTCAAAGAATAAAATAGGTAGGGTATAAAGTTAGGTGCAAAATTAGAAGGCACTTTACTGTAATCCTTTTTCTAGATTACAGGAGAAAAAATTCTGTAATTTAGTTTTGGATCATCTTTATAACTGGGAAAGATCTTTAACACATTTCAACATTTCTAAACTTCACTAAAGTTATTGTGAGGATGAACACAAATAATTTCATATATCACATCACCAAGTATAGTCCCTTAAAACAGGAAGTCCTGAATAAATGATAGTTAATAATTTTTATGTTGTAATTGGGAAGAAGTCTGGTTATAGTGTTAGGAGATGATCTCTAAACCTTTAAATATATGAATGTTCTTTATTTGCTACAGACACAGACTATTTTGTATGTCTTAAGCCAGAATAGAAGCAAAATAAATTCATTAGTATGGGATTAATTCAAATACATCACAACTGACTAAGAGAACACTCTTAAATGGGAACAGGACCAATTTTTCAGAACACAAAAAACTCTACTTTTTAGAATTGTAAAGGTAATTCACAAAACTCTTTGAATTTGCATTCTTAGTAATATTCATGTTTTGTAAGTTTATGGTGTACATAAATTTAAGAAGCAGCTGAGTAAAGTGCTTAGCACAAGCTTTGAACAGCAAGTGTACTGGAGTTGGCACTAGAGGCAATTAATAATTAAATAGTTATTGTAAGCCTGCTATTAAATCATTAGTGGTTTTAAATTGACCATGGTAGGAGAACTTATACCACATTGTGGCAAGTGACAAATGCTACAGATCTGGCACTGTCCCCAATCCCAATTCTTTTTTTTAACCAGTAAACTACAGATAACTATTCATCAGCTTTATTACTTAATAGTTTATAGCCTTTAGCAATTTATTTTGCCTTTTTCTCCTGCAAGTTCCTCATCAGAAAATGGTATAATTATTTTTTTTGTCATAAGGTAGTTTTGAGGTTTAAGGTAACTTATACAATTACCTAAGGCATACTCAATAAATGAAAAATGGTAGCTCGTTTTAATAAGCCTAGGCATGCAGAAGACAATAAAAAAAACAAAAATAAATAATTTTTTCTGAACCGTTGGGTTTTGCTGAATAAACATATCAATAAGGAAGTGATTCTAAGTATATAATAAAGACGGAATCCTCTCAACTCAAACTCTCCTTGGAAAGATTGCTGAGTGTTTCTCCATTCTCCACAAGGGGTGAGAGAACAGAACCAGTTCTACCCGAGGCGCTTTCTTGGTTAGCTTGTTATTCTGGGACTGGCTCATATAAACTGACCATAGAGCCCTCCTGCAATATTGAGATATGTATGAGTCATGGATAACAGAATAATTTTCCTTGAAAAGTCATCGAACTGAAAACCCACCTTTATCTGTTGCCCTATCTGAATTATCATGGGCATAGCGATTAAAATTTTATGGCATACCAGTTTTCAGCGGTGAACAAGACAGTGAGGAAAGATATTCCCATCACTTCCGCAGAATCCAGATCTCAAACAAGAGTCTTAAGTTTTGGGATGCATGCATAAAATGAAACAGTTCTTCAAGAAACATGATGGAGACATCAAGTTCAATCAAAGTACTAAATCAAGGCTTACATGAACACCAATGAATTATACTGGGTATGTTACAAACTTTAGCTCTATCTATCCCTCTAATTAATGCTACATTTTTGTGTAGGAAGTATGATCTGTTATATTTCAACTTCTTCAACTGTAAATGAATGAGAAAAACAGAATCCAAACAAAGACAGAGGCGGCATTTCAAATCACTGAAGACATGGTGCGGGGATAATTGATTTGTAACCTTACTGGGTTACACAGTCATGTTCAACTCAATAACTATATGATGAGCTCGACAAGGAAATCATCTTGCTTCCAGTGAAGCTTTCTAAAAGCCTCATCACAATGTAAAACTCTAAGAAAAATTCTGGAGTCAGACTGGCATACATTAAAGGATATTCCTTCCTCCTTTTGAAAGATAGACCCCATTTCAAGTTTATAGATCCAAAATAATAGCAATCACCTTTAATGGATTATTTATAGTATCCTTAGTTCAGAATGGGTAGTTCATTAAGTTTGCCTTTAAATTTCTCTTAAAAATTCCATTTACACAAAGATTTACAATTTTCCCCAAGACTTAGATAATAGGATGTTTAACTCTTTCTCTGGCTTTCCTTGGTGGTCATCTTTATGTGATGCTCCATGTATAAAATCTCCTCCTTCTTAGAGATTTAAAGATCAGTATATTTATATATACCTCCACTTTTTAATTCTACAATCTTTCTTTCCACTGAATCAGTTTTTAATCTCTTTTTTTAAATGCAGTGTCCCATATGTTCACATTTCTACAGGCACATATAAAATATGTTTTGAATTATGTACAAATTCCTGAAAAAAGCTATAAGCCCACCTCTTTTTCACAGCTCCTAACAGCACAGCACGGTGCTACAACACCCTGCTTGAGAGCCCATACGCTAAATAATTTCATTTATTTACTCCATGAGAAGGAATGAAAGATAGCTAAAATGATGTTGATTTTTTTTTTTCGCAAGTACCTTGTGGACATTTTCTAATAAAAAAGAAAATAATAATTTTGATGACCTATAAACTTTGTAATGCTTGACCACAATCATTTTAGTGTTTGTGATGGTTCTGTCTAATCAAACAACCCTTGGTTCAGGACAATTTTAAAAGACAGGAAAGTGCTGCAGTCAAATTGAGTCCATGAGGCATATCTTTGAAGTACTGCTTTTTGAGTGTGTGCTCCTTTCTCTCTATTACAGAGAAAGACAGTCATGCTCATTATGTGGTTGTATGTCTTAGTAGCAGGATTATACATGAATGCCAGGCCATGCTATGTTATAGAAACATTAGCATACTGATTATAGTACCATTCAGAATGATTTCAGAATGCAATTGTCTCTGCTGCTTCACTGCCTATTTCCATGGCAAGTTTATTCATATAAACCACATATAGCCCTTTTAGATCAAATAGAAAAGAAAGTGCAATACCACTTAAATCACCTGAAATGGGATTTCTCCAGTCAGATTTATATGGCACAAAGCAAAGTTGAGCACTGGCGGTTATTTTGTAAATTGGGACCATATAGGCAACTTGAACTCGATGATTCAGCCTGCCACAACTCACAATTGCATTTTATTTTTCAAGATGCTCTAAGATTAAATCCCTTATCTTTGCTTAAAATGCCTCCTGTTTAGGTATTACATCCTATGTTAGCGCCATCTCTAGCACTTATGTTAATCTTATTTGCAATTTGGAAAGAAAACAAACATCGAAGTTAAACCATTTTTTTTCTCCATATGATAAGGATCTCCATCGACATCTTGAAAAAACAATGAATAGGCATAAATGCCCTTTTGTAAACACAGATAGAAATGAATAAAATTATTTATGAAATCCATTTTTAGTATTGGAAGATGGTCACAATTGTAGGTTAGATTTACAAAGTATTTCTAAGTCAATGACTACCTGCTAACTTTCACGGATCCACTTCAGGCTAAAGAAAAAAAGTAATAACGGAAAAAAATAAAAGAATCTGAGAGGTGCTTATACCCTTGAATGAACACAACTACAGGACTGATTAGTCTATTGTACCTTGCATTTGCAGTGCTGTGTAACTGGGAAAGCTGCCTCCATGGTAGTAGAACCAAACCTACACAGAACAGAATTCATTTACTCAAACAATAATGTAATTTTGACTCCTAGGATGTCTCAACGCAAAGTAAGTAACCCCACCGCAGCATATTTATAATTTTTTAAATCATTCTAGTAAGAAATAGAAGAAAATATTTAAAATACTACTTCCAGATTATACTTAGAAATTCAGCATCAAAATATTACATAACTAATTATTATTTTAGATATATTTGTAAATTACTTGCCTCCAAATAGAGTTGGCTTAACCACTTTAATGAAAACATATTTTCTTCTCTCACTGATAGGAACTTTCATATGAAACACACCCTAAATGTACTAAAATCACCACATAGAAAGTTTAGGGTATATATTCTAATTTCATTCCCTTTGGTCAAAACAATCAATAAAAATGAGAAAATGAGGATATAAATGTGCATATAAAGAAACTTACCAGTGAAAAGCAGAAAAGATTCATTTTTGTCTGTTTCAATCCTTTGTTCCTGAGCTTTGAAGAATCTGATTGTCCCTTGTAGCTGTCTCCTGCCTTCACAGCTGTTTGGATAGTTCTCATGGTAGATTATTACAAAGTAAAATCCCTTCCATAATCCAGGGGATTCAGAAACCATTATCAAATGAGATAGGTCTTTATTGAACAAACGATTTCCTAAATTAATGAGGAACTCTGATTAATAAAATGAGAGAATGAGACTTACCATGATCCATGTAAACATATTTCAGGGGTGGCAATAATATTTCTAAAATATTAGGGAAAATGTAATGAAAATAACTATAGTCTTAGATAACTAAATTGAAAATATGAAGCAAATACTAAGGAAAATATCATTCTTCGTTATAAAATTAACACCTTCCCTTTAAAGATGGTAGGTCAAGACTCTGTCCTATCTACCCCTACATCTTCCACCCCTCTTTTCTATAAATTAAAAGTAAATGCTTGATATCCAAATGAAAAGATACTGAAATAAGCACATTTTTATGTTGCTAAAATATACATTACCAAAATTACTGTCTTTCCATTTTTAAGTATAGTTTTGTGGTATTATCCATTTCACTTTGTTTATGCAGCCATCACTAACATCCATCTCCAGAACTTTTTAATCTTGTAAAACTGAAACTCTGTACTCATTAAATAGTAACTCCTCATTCTTCCCTCGCCCAAACCCTCAGAACCACCATTTTGCTTTCTATTCCTATGGACTTGACTATTCTAGGAGCTTCATTTAAGTGGAATCATACAGTTATTGTCTTTTTGTGACTGTCTAATTTCATTTAACATAATATCTTCAATGCTCATCTGTTTATTTTCTTTCCTTTTTCAAGGCTGAATAATATTCATTCTATATATAGACAACATTTCGTTTATCCATTCATACTTTGATGGCTGGCTCAGGAGCTTCTAGCTTCTGGCTATTGTGAATAATGCTACTGTGAATATGGTATACAAATGTTTATATATGCCCTAGCTCTCAATCCTTTTGCGTATATATCCAGAAATGGAATTTTTGAAAAGTTAAATTTAGATCTTGCAAATAACATTTCATCTTCAGGTTGCTCAGGCCTTATTTTTTCCTTAAATAACTTTATTTCTAATATCCTTGGAAAGGGTATCTATACTTCTGCCTTGTTTTTTAATTAGAAATACCTAGAGAGATGCATTGGCACCTTCTGCTTTAGAGTGTTGTTAAGAATGCTGTGAATTGCAAATACCAGGCAACATGACTGAGAGTGCTTATAAAAGAGTCATTCTTCTCAAATAAAAATTGGTCTTTGGATTGATAATCATTGGCATCAGTGTAGAAGGTCAGTGAGGTGAGAGTCAGGTCTCCAATCCCTTTGCCCTTCCTGTCATGGCCTGAATATGGATACAGAAGCTCAAAATAATGAATCCTCATCCAATTGCTTTCAGACAAAAGAAATAGACATCCTCTGCATCGATACCAAGCAGCGTTTTTGTTTGACTATCTTTTTCTTATTCCTCCCAACAGCTTCAGTCCCCTCTTATGTTTTTCTATTTCTGCATGCTTTCCCAAGTTACTATTTGGGGGAGTATTCTTTAAGGCATATTTTGAGATTAATATGAAAATTTAATCAAAATCAGATGAAACTACAACTTTAGGTTTCTTCCTTAGAGTCTCTTTTAAGAACTATAATATTATTTCAAGTCCCATTATTTTAAGATACCAACTATAAAATCTTCACACATACTCAAAGGTAGAACTCAATAATCCCTCCATATCCTTATTACCTATATTCCAAAATTATGAAGCTATTTCAACAGTTGCTGCTTCTACCCTTTTATTCTTATCATTTTTCCTGTCAAAGTATTTTAAAGCTCAGAATACGTCATTTCACTCCTACATACTTCATTTTCTATCTCTAAACTGACATTTTCTTAGATAACCTGTGCGCCATTGCTCCATTTAAAAATTATTCCTTGGTAACTTCAAATACCTCCCTGAGTCACTTCCCCGACAGAGAGATGGAGTCTATATCTCCAATCCCTTGAATGTGGGCTGAAAATGTGAGTAGATTGATAAATGAAGTGTAGCAGAAGTATCACTGTGCTAGATGTCAACCTAGACTTTCAGAGAACTGCCAGCTTCTATTTCCTCCTCCTTGGAAACCAGCTATCCTATTGTGAGGAAATCCAGGTAACAGGTGAGTAAAGAGACCTACCTGAGGGACTATGGAGGAGTCTGGTGACAGTCCCAGCTGCCTTCCAGGTTGACAACCAGGATCAGTGTGATAGCCTTGTGAATGAGGCCATCTTGGAAGAAGTCCTGGATGAGCCACCATAGCTAGGCCAGATGGAGCAGAGTGTTGTCCTGGAGAGTCTGACCAAATTGAAAAATTGTGAGAAAATAAATTATTGTTATAATCCTCTAACTTCTAGGTTGGTTTGCTATATGATAAGACAGATAAAGCATTATTTGAATTAAAATCCAAACAAGGAAGGACCACAAATCATGTTTGATTACCATGTCTCTTGAGACCCCCCCACCCCCGCCCCCATCATGAACATGTTAACTTGTTGCAGATACTAGATTCTCACAGAAACTAGGTCCTACAAAGTATACTATATTCAGCCTTTCTCTCTGCTTCTTTGTGTATGATTCAGCTTGTTTTTCAGTCTCTGGTATTTCTTATAACTAGACAATAGTTCTTATCTACAAGTAGTAATTAGTTCAATTCTGAATAAAACATTTTCAACATTTCACAGGTGGTACAGGTATTGTGCATGGTATCACATCAGGTGGCAATGAATACCTCATACTTCTGATAGTGTGTTTTATTTATTGTGTACCCAAATTTAAATGATTTTGTTAGAAGCTACACACTTTTTATAAGTTATCCCACATTAATTAACTGGAAAGTTTTATAAAGCAGAAATTTCCCTCATCTCTAGCAGTATGGTTAACCTAAAATTCTGTATAACAGAAGAGGCAGTGCATGTGACCATTTCAGAGTAAGAAAGTTATACTCTAAATATTTTTTCAATTATTTTTCTCTTTTCCTCTACTTCTTCCCCTGCCTCCTTCTTTTTCCTCTCTCTTTTCCTCGTGGTATTATTAATTTCTAGACTTCAAACCTAATCAATGGTACAATTTAAGGTTAGACCCAGCCTGGGCACCTATTGCCTTCCTCACATCCTTCTTTTCTCATATGCTGAAAATTATCTTTTATTATTTCCTTGGCAGGTGCAATTTCTGTACATTGTAAGATGACAATTATTTCTCATTCCAACACATAGTTATCATGATAGTGTGCAAAGAGCATAAGGTTTGGAGCAGACAGACCTGCATTTAAATGCAATAAGGTACTATGAAATCTCTGACAAGTCACTTAACTGCTCTGAATGCCAATTTCCACTTCTGTAAAAAGGTGATGATAGAATCCATCTTAAAGTATTTTTATATAAACTGATGCCAAGGCATGTAATGAGAATTTCAGGATGGATTTAGCAAACTGTTGTTTGGAATTAATTTGGTCACTTCTTCCAATTAAAGTGCAAGCCAAGATTGACCAGTAAAATCTCTCTCACTCAAAGAGAGGGAAGGAAGTAGATCAAGGCCAAAGTGCATCAGAGCAAAAGCCACAAAATCTGGATTCTAAATAAAGCTCTACAACCAAGGAACTCTATAACAAAGCATTCCAAACTCAAAGGGTTTTTCAGCTTATCTACAACATAAAAGAGATAGAATTAGTCTTTCTCAACATTGTTCTCATAATAGAACAAAAATCAAATGGGAACTTCCTTCAGGCTTCACTCGTCACTTCAAATTCCAAGGAGATGATATCTCAATGCATCTACAACCATTCTTATCATATCAGAAAGTCACCCCACAGCAGCTGGGAAACTTTGGTCTGGAGGACTTTTAAAGCTCCCCTAACTCATCATTTGTGATAGAAACTTCAGAGCAGAAAAATGGAAATGATAGAATGGGAGAGAGGAAAACCTTTTCAAGTTTAGAGGAAAAATCTCATCTTTGCATTCACTCATGAAGTTGTAGTACAGACAATTCTGAGACTCTATCCCCCAGGTGACACTACCATGAATTAGAATGAAATATAATCACACAATCCTTTTCATCGCAAAGGAAATGCCTTAGTTTCAATAAGTAATAACTTATTGTCTCAAATTCATTTCTAAAAGATGCATAAACAAAAAGTACAGATGTAAAGTCATGAACTTCAAAGAAGCATAATGAGAAATAGTGGCAGATGAAAATATCCGTTAATTTGAAAATGATTAACAGAAAGGATTACCGTTATATTTTTCAGCTCATGAACCAAGATTATATTTCTTCCCCAATATCAAAAGAAGAGAGTGAAAGATGGAGATAGACAATCTCTAGCAGTATATACATTTTTGTGACAAACAGTATATCACCTTTTTAGGGACTGATTTTGAAGGAAAATTGAGGGAGAGACACGTTTAGTAGTTTACAAAAGTTTATAGAAATGCGTTATTTTAGAAATGTTGAAATTTCGAGTTTTATCTCTTAAAAGTATCGAATGCTCCAAGCAACCAAAGTTGAATTTGACAAGGAATATGCTTTTAGGAAGTTGAAGAGATTTGTTTTAGAACATAGTGATTTTCAGATATGGTAGAAAAGAAATATATTTCTGAAAAGGTGAAAGAGTCCATAAATGATATCTCTCTACCTCAATTTCATCTGCAGAGAGAATAGCATGCAATTGGCTTTTTGCAAATTTCTTGCAATATTTTGCAAATTCCTATAAGAAAAAAATCCTGCAATGAATGAAAGATGGATAAACTTTGTAATCAAACTGGAATAAATTATATGTTTAAAGTAACTGACAGGGCTACACTAAAAGAAAAATGTATTTAATTTAAAAGTATATGTTTACAAACAAAATTGCCATTTATCATTAATATACCTTTAAAGTTTTCATGCAATAGACAAGATAAAGATCAGTAATAACAAACATGTCTGAACTGTCTTCTGCCCAAAGGATTGCAAGGGAAGGCCTGATCACTAGCTTGAGTGTACACTAGATTATCCAAATGATGCTGAGACCCTGGAATACTGCATTTTTTCCACCTAAATTGAAATGCTTTTCCCTGATAAGATTTGATGGCACTTGGAAGTGCACATTGCTGTTTGCAATATCTCTTTGCTTTGGTCAAAGTATAACTTTAGTATAAAGTAAACTAAGCCATCAATGTCTGCCTGTTGGCCTTCTCATTTGCTCATGTAGCCTATGTACCAAGTTATCCACAACAACCTTAGACTCATCTGCTTTATGACAACATTTGATAATGCTAAAATTCTGTATTTTCATAGACTTGGACAAACAAAAATATTGATATGTATGCAGGACACTAAGCAGAACATAGAGAGGCTAAAGATCCTAGACTTCTGTCTTCCAGTTGTCAGTGTGCTATAAAAACACCAGAATTATCTCTGTGGGCTGTGATGAGACAAGGATTGGGAACTATGGTTCTCAATCACCTTTCAAAAGCAAATATTTGAAGCCATTGCTAGCCCAAAGAAGTGATGCAGAATTTTTCTCCAAGTTTTTTAATGATAAATTCCTTTTTTCAGGGAATAACATCAATGCCAATTTTTATCAATTGAGGTATAAATTGTTAGTGTATGATAAAGCTCAATATATCTTTACATATGTACACATTCAAGCAAAACCCAGGTGGAGATATAGATTCCTGGTACTTCAGTGGTCTTGTATCCCCTCCTAGTGAGCACCCTCTCCACCCTACCCCGAGGTAACTACTGTTCTAACTTCTATTATTGTATATCAGTCCCACATTTTATTTTAATATAGATGGTGTCATGCAGGCTGTACTCTTAATTTGACTTATTTTATTCAACATTAAGTCTGTGAGACTCATTGATACTGTAATTTGTTCTTCATTAAGGTGTGGCCTTTCATTATGTAAATAGTTCATAAATTTATTTACCCATGCTAATACTGATGAACTATAGGTTTTCCCCCAATCTGGTCTTTCTGAATGAAGCTCCTCTGACCATCCTCAGAAGGACTTTTGACAGACATGTGCGCTCATTACTCTTTGGTGTATAAATAAGAGTGGAAAATTGAGTCATAGGCTGAATGTATGTTTAACTTTGGTAGATACTGGAAAGTGGTTTTCTAAAGTGGGTGACCTTTCTACATTCCCATTAACAATGAAAGAGAATTCTAGTTGCTTCAAGTCACTATAAAAACTTGGTATTGTTAGTCTTTTAACTTTAGCTCTTTTGGGCCATGTCTTTTAATTGTGGTACAATGTTAAGTTCCTGTTTATGTTTCTTAGCCATTTTCACACTATGAATATGTCTTTTACCCATTCTTGAGTTTTCTGCTTCTTTCTTTTTTGTTTGTAAGAGTGCTATATTTTTTGCTATGAGTACTTTGATATTTTGACAAATACATATTTAACAAGCTATAGATATACTTCAAATTATATGTATACATATATTACATGTTATATAAGTCTTTTAAAACAGTTTTTAACTTGAATTTTCATCCTCTTCACACTTTAGTTCTACCTAAGGATTGGAACTAATCATTTTGTGAATGGAAATTTTTAAAGAAATCCAATTTATTAATATCTTTCTTTTTGATTAGAAGTTTTGTGTCTTAATTAAGAAAGCTTTACCTACTTCAAAGTCATGAAGACTTTGTTTTATATAAACTTTTTGTTTTATATAGAAACTTGATTGATTTAACTTTAATATGTGATGTTTATAATCCATTTCAAATTAATTTCTGTGTTTGGCATAAGGCAGGAGTCAAAGTTCTTCAGTTGTTTTTTTGCTGGTAATAAATAATGCTGGGTCAACTGAATTAAGACTAACAGTCTATTGAAGTGCACATCAAGGCACCGTTTCAGTGTGGATATGTTTCTGGAGTCTCTGTCATATTCCATTGGTTGATCTTTATGCCAGTAGAACACATTTTTAATTACTATTGCTTTAGAACAAGTTTTGCTCTCTGACCTTTGTTCTTTAACATCATCTTGGACATCCTAGGTCCTTCAGTGTGTGTGTATATATGTATATTATATATGTGTGTGTGTGTATATGTGTGTGTGTATGTATATATATGTGTGTGTGTGTGTGTATATATATATTTAGGATTACCTTAAAAATCTATAGAGAAGTTTGTTTCTTTTTGACCACTGACTAGCTATGTTTTACAAAAAACATTTAACCTCAGTCTCTCTGCTTCCTCATTTGTAAAATATGCAGGGCTTGGATTAAACAATCCTGAAGACTTTTGCATTTGTGATTTTCTAGCCCAATTCACACAGACTGGGAGGGCAATTAAAGTTCATAAATAAAACACAGGAAACTTCCTTTGAAAGGATGGTTGCTCAAACATAGCCACATTTTCTTTCCATAAATATTATTTCACATTTCAAATAATTCATTTGAAACTGAGTTTAGCATCCTTTTGTCTAATATAATATCAAAGGATTTAGAAATTCATTAAGTTCCTCACTTGCCTCTATAAGAACAAAACAATATTCATAACTTTTATTGGAAACACATTTTGGATAATATAGGAAACACTGGATCATATTTTTCTATTCATAGGACAAGAATTTAAGTTTATAGTAACTTCTTAAACATAATCTTTAATCTAGAATCCATCCTTTCCATTTATCAGGCTAACACAATATTTTGTCACACTTTGCTTTGTTTTTGAGCGTTTTCCTACATAATTCTCCACACCTAAAATATTCTTCTGCTCTCTTTTCATCAATTCATATCTGTTAGTTTCTTTACAAGTCATGACCAGCCTGTCTTCCTGGAATAACCTTTTGTACTCATCCACCTGCACAATAAATCACATCTTATCTATATACACAAACTGTATTAAACATTTAGTTCTCATCTCCCTAATTAGATCCTAAGTTGCTTCTATTTTTAATTATCTCATGAGATATATTGCACTTAGTATTGTGCAATCATAGCCAGTCTTTGGGAAGAACACTTAGGTTGTGAATGACTCCTCTATGCAACCATATGTGTTATCCCACTTCATAGTGACCTTGTGTAAGTGAAGTATCCTGCTCCTTTTATAAGTGAAGTATGCTGCTCCTTTTTTATAAGTGAAGAAATGTTTATTTCAACTAGGTAACATCTTCTGAGTTAGACTGTCTGAGTCTCTTTTTTCCATCAGGGAGATAGGAATGGGAACACATTGGCTTAATGAGCTAGTCGGCTATCAGAGGGCCAGGAGGCATGTCTTAAAGGACACAGAGTAGGAATAAGGTATTCTTTTGACAAGAGAAAAGAGACACGGAAACTGGAAAGCAGACCAAATGAGAAATGACACAATATGTTCAAGATCTAGACTGAGAGATCTAACATGGATGCCAAATCCTTACAGGCAGAGTTTGAAATAGAAAAATGAGATGGAGCTAGTCTGGTTTGAAACACAGAAATGGGACTTCAGGAAGAAGGATTGCAGTAACAGAAAAGAGCACAAGTGATTAATAAGCCTCTACTGGATGCATAAACAAATGGCTTATAAGGAATAAATGGGAGAGGCATCACACTCTTATTTGATGATTTGAAACTTGGCTAACTGACAAAATATTACTTCCACCTTGTAGAATTAGAGAAGGGAGAAGATGTGAAAACTTGAATTAGTTCACAATAAGATGTATTTTTGACATGGGGACAACAAGAAGATAAATCCTATACTCAACTGGAAATGTGTAGAGTCTAGAAGAGCACCAGAGACTGGAGTTTAAAGCTTGCAAAATATTTTACTGTTAGCCTCCAATGTTTGAAACCCAAGTAATAAAGAAATTGAATTAAGAGAACATAAGCGCTTGCATTAAGTGATACAGCTCATGGGTAAATGATTTAGAATTTGAAATCAGGTTTCCAATCAGATAGCTCAGTTCTTATTTCATTACATCATACTGTCCCTCAAATAAGAATAAATCATCAAAAATAAATAGATTTCAGGAGAGTTGATTCCATTTAGGCCACAAATATGATAATGTTTTATGCTAATGTCTGTAACTTCAGGTGACAAAAACCCTGAAATTTATCAAATACAACAAGTTGACCGCCTCAAAGAAATTTTTTTCATTCATTTCAAGAACAACTTGCTTGCTATGATTTGCCTGCGGTATGGGCATAGTAGACAGATCACCTGCCTGCCAAAAAATTAAATGTGCTTGAAGCTGTTAAGTGGATTAAAATTTTGTGTCACAAAGTAATACTCAATAGCATAGTCAACTTCAGCTGAATATGTTCCTAAAATCTCAAAAATGAAAAAGGAAACATATTTAGAAAGCTTCATGAGGTAGAAGATGTGAAGTTACACAATACACAAGCAAAAAAGCAAATATTTGAAAATTTGCCAACTAGCGGAAGCAAGGGCTGAGAAAAAAAATTTTCAGAGTACTATTGATTTTCATAGTTAAAAAACAGTAAAAGACAATAAAATGGACTATGCATTAGTAATCTATTGCTGCGGAACTTGTACCCTTATTTCTTCTGCATTCTATCAGCCAAAGAAAGTCACAATGCAAGCGCCAGTTCAAGGTGGGGAAATAGGTGTCTACTTTTAAAGGAAGAAGCTGCAAAATCACATTTCAGTGTATGTGTAAACAGTGGCATGAACAATTGCAGCCATTTTGTAATCAGTCTACCATGACCAGTACTAGCTGTTTGATTTGGGTAGTCTATTTTGCCTTGGTTTCTGTATCTTTAGCATAAAGGTTAGGACCAGATGTTTCCTAGCATTCCTTACATTCCTCTATTCCTAATGCAATAGGTTTCAAACTGCTTTTAAAGAAAATCAAAGGGTTTTTAGATAATTCAAAAAAAAAAATCTATCGGTAAAGTGGCATGTACCTGCTTATATTAAAGTGCAAAAATGTGTATTGAATATAGATGTGAGATAAGATGTCATAAAATGAAACAACATTAGGGTACTGCAAGTTAAAAATGATTGAAAATTGTCAGTTCAGCCACACGACAACAGTAATATAAGTCATCCAGAGGGATAACAAATACTCTTAAAAATTAAACTGCCCACTTCATGTCCTAAATGACCCAACTTGGCACAATTCATCACCAATAGTCTACTTTATAGATTTGCCTTCATCAATAATTCAAGGTATGAATGTGCCCAATGTTAGAATCACTTGGATTGACTGTTAACATAGTTTAAATTAAGTGGTTAATTGTTTCAACTTCTATTTATCTTTCAACCAATTCTATGAATGCCAAACTTTGGCCAAGCTGATAATAAGGGAGAGAAATCAGTCAACCACTCAACTGTTTTTCCTGTCTTAACATGCAGAAAAGTAGCACACTTTTATTAGAAATCCTAAATTTAAGAGAAGACAGAATATTTTACTTTCCTCTAACAAGAGGAAACAATGACTAAAATAGAAAGCCCAGTAATGAAAACACATCCTCTTTGAATGCTAAAAAAAAAAAAAAGAGGTTTTAATGTTTCCATTGGTTTCATTTAGAAATATGTACCTATTTTACTTTTTCTACAGGATATAAAACTGAAATGTTATCTGCAGATTACTTTGATTAGATCTGCCTTGCTTACTGCAGACTAAAGTCAAGCCCTTATTGGCCACCCCCATCAGAATGAAAACATGTCTGAATTTAGCACAAACCTTAACTAATGATGATCTACAGCCAGATAAGAATGAGGAAATGCTCAGCTATAAATGGAGCTGCTGCTATAAGAAAACCATTTCCTTGATATCTGCATGTTCACCGTCTTAGTTCTCAGACCCCCAGACAGATGTGTCTTGGACTTTAGGAAATTAGACAACATGAAAGATCTGAAAAACTAAAACCTGCTAAGTTTGCCCATAACAAGCAGAAGTTAGGAAGTGCTATATTTAAGATAAATATTGAAAGCGCAAAAAAAAAAATTTTTCCTCCTAAGGAGGTAGGGGGAGATGTTAGTGATCATTGTAAACATCTTAGGTAGAATTTAGAGAAGTTCGTAAGTTGGTGTAAAGAAGTAATAATCTACTTCGTTAAAACCTAGAGTGTTCACTGACTTGTTTACTGCTGGAGTGATGAGTAGTGATCCACATATGATGCAGACTTTATATTTCCAAAATAGAAACACACACAATTTAGATTTTGTTAGCAAGGGAAATTGCAAAACCAAAAAAATGCATTGTAGAAAATAAACTCATTTTCTTTGCATTCTTCTTTGCATTGCTTCTGAAAATGTTTGCAAATCATCAGCACCATACACTTTACAGTTCCATTTCCCAAATTGGCTCCTTTCTTTCTCCGCCCCCAATCTTTGGTTATATTTATCACCTTCTGTTTTGTAGCACATAGCTGAAGACCTGGGATTGCATCTGCAACCAGCACTTTCTGCAGTATGAGTTTTCAGGAATGCCTACAAAAACAATCTGCGGAAGAGATTTCCAATATGACATCCCTCCAAGACCAGCTTTCTTACTCCTTCACCCCCTCATGCATCTGGCAAGTAAACAGTTTCTCTTTACATTGACAATGTGAGGTTAAACTCCTCACTATGTTCACCTCATTGCCCTCATTGTCATCTCTTCCAAAACAAAGACCTTATACTACCAAATGCTGTATTTTCAGTCTTCACTGGGACTTGTTCTACCACAGCATCTGTACATTAGCTCAAGGCACCCCTGCCTTTCCCTCTCTGACCTTAGATGTCCTTCCACTTACCACTACTCTCTCCCAGCCAAGCTCTCCTAATCATTGGTCACCTCATTTATTCTTCAATATGTTATAATCAGAAATTTGCCCCCATCATCCTTTGCTAAATAATTTGCTAAAGGTTATTAATGATTCTGAGTTTCCCAATCCAATAGACTCATTGCAGTGTCATCTTCCTGTATGTCTTGGCAGAAGTGACTGTTCCTTCTCTCCTGGAATGAATAATTCCATCTCCTGGTCTTCTGTTCTTCTTTTGACCATTTTCTTTCAGTTTTCTCTAAGGCCTAAATTCTACTGCCTCCCTGTCAATGGCCATAAATTCTCCCCAGTGCTTATACTCATCTCTGTCTCCAACCCACTACTCCCCTGTACCCAGTTCAGTCTTACAGTCTTTCTTTAGACCATGGCAATTCTCTCTCCTCAGTGATCTGGCTGCCTCTGCGCTCTTCCACTTCCACTTCATCTATCCCCTTGCTGTCAGTGTGATCTCTTGAAATTACTTTTATCAAAACCCTTGACGGGCCTCCCTGGCAGTGCAGAGGGTTAAGACGCAACCTATGAAGCTATCCGCAGCCACTGCAGCACGAGTTCTATCCCCGGCCAGGGAGCTACCCACATGGCACAGCAGACCTCTCCTGTCTCTCCCGCTGCTCCCCTTAGCAGTATACTTTGGTCCATCTGCCTATTCTGTTCCCAACTCTGTCTGTGGTGAAGCCTTTCACCCTCCCCCCCACACCTCTGGACTGTACCCCACTTCTTGATGCATAAATAAATATTTAAAAAAAAACGCTTGAGATCCTTCTCAGCATTCCTTATCATGTCGCCTTAGCTTAAACTTCCCCAGAAGTATATTGTGACATAGGGTTCACATGCTGATAGTTTATTTGGGGTAAATAGAAAGCACGGAATACCAGAGGGGAGTGGGAAATTGATATAGAGACAGGAAGGTGGGGTTACTAGAGCCTAATCCTGCTGTAATCCTCAGGGAAATGCTGTAAAACTCTTCTAAGAGTTATCTCTCTGATAGAGGAAGGTTGTGGCCTTATACACATCAACTTCAATCTGCTACAGGGAGGGGGTTCGCACTTCCTTTAGAACTTCTGGTCTGCTGTAAGTGGCCATCATGACTTTTTCCAGATCCATGAAAGCCCTCAGGCAGTGGCTTAAAGTTAGCACTGGAGCACTGAGAATTGGTTAAGGTACTAGGGACGTGAGTGGAGGTCCGACAGCATCTGCTACAAACAACTTACAAGCGTCCTTTGATTTATTTATATCACGTCTCCTTCTCTTATCTCTTGTGGGACCCTGCCTCACCGTCTCTTACAGACAGCTCACGCCTTCAGGAAACTCTTTGGTCTTCTGTGAGATGTGACACTGTTCTGGTCTGTGCTCTCTAGAATGCCCTTCTCCTCTGCTTAATAATTGACACCTGACAGTTTAACAACCACCTCAATTGTTACCTCTGTCACAAAGCCTGTCCTGATACTCCCACAGGTACTAACCAATGTTCCAGGCACCCCCACTGGGAACAGTACACATATCAGTCCCATAGCCTTGAAAACACTTCTCTGCAGATTATAGGTTTGTCTATGCAACTAAATAAGCTATTAGTAGCATAGCCACAAATTCAGGTCACAAAACTCCAAATATATAAAATAAGATCATTTATTTTAGGTCAGTATTATTTACCTAAGTAGCCAAAAAAAAATTCAGAGTTACGAAAATCAAACAAAAATTTTGAATATTATTTAAAAAAGTTAGATTCTGACAGTTAAGACATTTTATGAAATTTTAAATCCAACCTTGGCCTTTGGGAACACATGTTTATGTCATAAGAAAAACTCAATAATAGAAAATGTTGAAATAACTGAGCCCTCATTCCCATGCACACAGTATACAGAACAAGATGATCATGCAGCTCAAGAGGAAACAGTGATTCTGAGTGTCTCACCTAATGGGTTGTCAGTTAGATGATGTTTGCCATATGGTGAGGGGTGTCCTGGAAAGATGTAGGTTGTGTGGGAACTGAATGCTGCAAGAGCAAGGAGCTTTGGGATTATAGTAAAGAGGAGGCTAGAAGCGATAAGCTTGTCAACTTATTACTGTCAGAGCAAGAGATCAACATGACCCCTTGAAGCCAAAAGTATCAATTTGAGAAATACCAGGCAATAAGGGAGGTGAATCATTTTTTTTCATTGAACTATATTTGTGTGTTGGGAAGACATCCTTTGAGCTAATTTCATGGACTCTTGGGCTTTTGGAGATATAATAGAAACAACTTTAAAAGTACAGTAAAAGACCTTGGTACTTATTTGACAGCTACTTTCAACAGAGAGCTTGACATCTGCTGTTTCGGGGACAGGCCTAGGATCTAAATGTTAAGTTATTGTTTATCAATCTCCTATATCAAGACCAACTGAAATGAATAGTGCATATGGAGAGTAGTTACATTAAATAGAAAGAGTTTAAAGCCATATTATGCAACCCTGACTGCACATTAAAGTCATCTGGGGAACTTTTAAAGCCTGGACACGTTAGGACCCATCCAAGGCTGAAAGAAATGAAGTCCAAGAAACTTAAAATTCCCTCCAGGTGATTCCGATGTGTCTCTGGGCTTGAAATCACTGAGCAGCAACACTGGCATCACCTGAGAACTTATTCTCAGACACTATCCTTGACTTACCAAAACAGATCTACGTGATTCTAATGCAAAAATTTGAGGACCCGCTGGACTAACCATTTATTTCTATTGATTCTATATCTGCAATTTTTTGTTGTTGTTAATCTGAACTCTAGCTTCTCATGAAAACAACTTCACATAAAAATTACTCCTAATTTTGTTCTCTTACTGAAGTTCAATATAGGAACATCCAAAAAAAAGGCAAGAAAAAGTCATTTTTGAAATACAATGATTTAGAACCTAGACATACATTCCAAACCAGCTTTGGCCACTTAGTGTTTTGACATTGAGCAAGTATTTAAATTATCCCCATTTCAATTTTTTTAACTTTATGTGGTTATAGACTAGTATCTAGCCCATTGATTTGCTGGGAAGATAAAATTAGGATATCAATGTAAAGTTCTGGTTTAACCTCATATAGCAGCACTCACTAAAGGATTTCTCTTTCTGTAGCCACTCCAGGGATTTGAGGGGCAGGGGCAGGTCTTGCTAAAGCTTTAGGGGAGGGAAGTGCAGGAAGAGTGGTACTAGTGGAGGGACCCCAACTGCTAGAGAAGCTTCTCTGAGAAAGACCCCCTCCAACTGCAGGCCCCTGCTGACTGCAGACTTGCTGTAAAGTCCAGGAATGGACACAGTGCAGGTTTTCTGATCCAGCAGACCGGGTGAAGGAGGAGTCAGAGTCCTCAGTGGCTTTTGCAGGTCTTTTATTGGGATTTAGCGGGTACATGGCAGGCAGGAGTGCTGGGGGGCTGGGAGGCTGTCAGTCCTCCCAGCCCCCAGAAAATCTTCTCTCTCTTCTCTCTCTCTCCTCTCTCTCTCCTTCTCCTCGGCTTCTACTGGCGTCCCAGTGACGCCAGGTGAATCCCATCTACCTATGCCCACACCCTATTCCAGGTGCCCGCCATCAGGCATGCGTTCAGGGCCACAGGGTTCCCTCATCTATCCTGATGGCGGGAGGGCAGAAAGGCCTGACATTTTTCATTACCCTACACTTGCTGTTAAAAATGCAGTCATTGTACCCTACAAAAATCAGAATAGTTACTGTTTATGGAGAAAGTAAGACTCTTTCTGCAAAATGGAAAAAGGAAGTGTAGGGTAAAGAGAATGTCAGGCTTTTCTGCCCTTCGGCCATCAGGAGAGATGATGGATCCTTGTCCTGAATGCATGCCTGATGGCGGGCACCTGGAATAGGGTGTGGGCATAGGTAGATGGGATTCAGCTGAGCTAAGACTGTGCTTTTAAGGGCGGCGTCACGGGAGGACGCCAGCAGCACCAGCAGCAGCAGAATCTGAAGGAGAAGCCGAAGCCGAGAAGCAGCGGAACTAACTCCAGAGAGCCCAGAAAGAGTGAAGACTTGCTGGGGGCTGGGAGGCCTGCTAGCCTTCCAGCCCCCCAGCCAGCACCCCTGCCTGCCATATGCCTGGTGAACCCCAAATAAAAGACCTGCAAAACTACTGAGGACTCTGACTCCTCCTTTACCCGGTCTGCATGGGATCAGAAAACCTGCACTGTGGCCAGTCCTGGCCTTTACAGGAAGAAAGGACGTGTAAGGGCAGGAGGACACAGGGCAGGTTTTCTGATCCAGCAGACCGGGTGAAGGAGAAGTCCTGGAGCCCTCAGTGGCTTTTCAGGTTTTTATTGGGATTTACTAGGTACACGGCAGCCAGGGGTGCTGGGGGGCCGGGAGGCTGGCAGGCCTCCCAGCCCCCAGCAAGTCTTCACTCTGGGCTCTCCGGCATTCTCTCGTGGCCTTTTCATGGTTCTTCTTCTCGTGGTTGTGCTTTCTGCTCTTCTTCTCAGGTTCTCTGCTTCTACTGGCGTCCCTGTGACGCCGCCCTTAAAAGCTCAGTCTTGGCCCAGGTGAATCCCATCTACCTATGCCCACACCCTACTCCAGGTGCCCGCCATCAGGCATGCACTCAGGACCACAGGGTTCCCTCATCTATCCTGATGGTGGGGGCAGAAAAGCCTGATATTTTACCTTACCCTACAGGGAGGAAAGAAAGACAGAAAGTGGCAATGACTGAGTGGGGGGCTTTAGAGCCAGCATGCACAGGGCAGGTTCACTACCATTTAGGGCAGCTGGACAAAGAAGCCCCGAGACCCAGTGCCTTCCCCAGGCTTCAGTGCGCCCCCAGGGAACCAGGCAACAGGCCCTGGGTGGGGTGGGGATGCAGGGAAGATGCTGAAAGGCAGGCAGGCACCTGAGCCACCTAGCCCCCACAAATCTTTACGTGCTTTCCCTGGAGTTCTCTCATGGTCTCACCTCCCTGTAGTCACGCAGCTCATCCTCCCATAGCTGTCCCTTGTCTCTGAGTGACATTCCCTTATACCCTTGGCCTCCAGGCTCAGGTGTGCACACTCACACATGCCCACATCCATGCTCCCGGTGCCCACAATCTGGCTCACATTCCCCTGCCCACACTCCTAAGCACCTTCTGTATTAACATTGCCAAGCCCACAGGTGATAGCCACAGAGGCCAGTGGCGCAAAAAGCCGGATTAAGTCCATTTACCCTATGGGGGAAGAAGGAAGAAGGGAAGAGAGAGAGAGAAGGACATCTAAACAAAATATAAGGAATAAAATACTAACAGAAGATTAGGCTTCGGACCTGAGGCTTTAGCCTGGGCTACCCTGATCTCCCTTGTGGAGCCTCCAAGACAGTTAATTCCAACTCCCTTTTCACTAGCCGCTATATCCAGATAACTAATGCTTGCTAGCAATACTACATCTGTGATAAGGCTCAAACCTGAGGCTACCATCATTGCTCACCTGGCTCCTTGTAACTCTTGAGTGTCTGTGCCTCCGGAATCCTGTTCATACCACTATCTAGGGCCTCCCTGGTGGTGCAAGGGAGTAAGCACCTCACTATGAAGCAAACTGCAGCCTCTGCAGCATGAATTTGATTCCCAGCCAGGGAGAAACTCATGGTGCAGCAGACCTCTCCTGGCTCACCTGCTGCTCCCCTCAGCAGTGTATTTCAGTACATCTGCCTGTTCTGCTCCCCACTCTGTCTCTGGTGAATCCTCTCACCCCCCACATCACTGGCCTGTACCCCAGCTCTTGTATGCATAAATAAAATAAATAAATAAATAAAATAAAAATAAATCTTTAAAAAACAAAACAAACATACCACTATCTATAGCACCCACAAACCTCTTCCCTTGTTAAGACATATGGAAATACCACTCCCCACCTAAGTCAGTACTTCTTCCTCATCTAGATTACTAAATGTTAATCTGAAGAGTCGAAAGCTTTCTGAAACCTGTTCAAATTTGGGGTTTTCTGTGTAAGACTTTTTCTTCAGAGAAGCTGCTCTGTTTCTTTCAGATTCTGAAGCATACCCGGAATCCAATCAAAGTTGATACTTTCAGGACAAAACCAAATATCTTAGCATGGAGTCCAAGACCTTTACGACAGAGCCCCACATGGCCCCCACCATCCCATCATAACCATCCATCCTGCACACTCTGCCCAGTCATACCAGATGTTTTGTGGTTTCTGGTATGCACCAAACTCTAAATGTCCTTTGTTTTTGCACTGGCTGCATCATCTTCTAGAGTACTTTGGCTTCTCCAACATCACTTATTGCCTAATTTCTGCTCCCTTTTCAAGACCTGACTTCATGATCATTTTTTCTTCGAAGTTTTCTTCCAGCACCATGCTCGTGTGTAATTGATATTTTTCTTTTAGGTTGCCATGTCTGGGCATGTCTCTATCATGGCACTTTTCAAATAATATCACAGGTGTCTGTCTAGACAGCTGTCCCACTCTGAGGTAAGCTTTTAGGAAAGCGGAAATATTTTGTTTGTGTTGGTAATCTCAGCGCCCAGCAATGTCTAGCAGAAGTAGGTTCTCAGTCAAAGTTTAATGAGTGAAAGAACATAAAGTCAGCTAAGTAGACAGAGAATTCAGTTGGAGACACAAAGCTTCAGGACCCTGTTTCAATCAAGGGGAAGTGTCCCCCGAGGCAATAAGTAATTAATAGCAGGCATTTGGCAGAGAATGTTGCTAGGAGTGAACCCCTTTAGAAATATGAATGACAGAAAGTTTTCATTTAAAGTACACTCTGGGCAATTACATAAGCAGAGAAAAAGAATTGTCTGCTTACTGCAAAAGGAACTTAAAATAAGGAAATGACATCCCAGGGCAGAATCTCATGTTACCTAAGAAATTTGGCAGAATTTGAGCAGTAGGAAATGTTAACAAGTAGAACCAGCCTTGAGCAGAATTCTTAGTTCTAATTGGCTAAATATTAGCTCACAAGGCTAGACTGGAAATTAAAATTAGAAATATCTATTATTCAGTTTTTTTTTAAATAATTATGCTGGATTTTATTTTATATTAAGTTGCAGATAACAGTCATTTACAATTCAGAGTTATTCTTGACTAACCACTTCGTTTGTTTAATGAGATCTACAGTTTAAAGAAAACTAAGTCAACTAACAAAATCAAGGTTTTAGGCCCCAAAGTGGGAGGAACCATGTAAGCAACAAGTCTTAATGATTGTTTCTGCTACATGTTACATTTGTATTCTCTTAAACCATGTAATAAAGACTTAAAAATATGAGACCTGTGGTAGGAAGAGATGTGGGAAAGAGGATTTACGAATTTGCAACCTCATGTATTTCAAGACTTTGTATGTCCTCACCCTTTGGATTTTTAGTGAGGTATTGTCATGTAGATATTAAATACTTTGTAATCATAGATTACATGATTTCACAGGTTTTCTTAGTACTGTGATCTCTTTTCACTGTATTAAATAGGTGCTGTTTTTGACAAATAATATAACTAATTTGCCAACATTCCACTCTCTTTCTTGACCTTCTGACCTTTTTTATGGGCTACCAGACCAATGATGGAAAGCATAGGCTGTGGACCCAGATTGTGCCTGGCTTGCTGTGTGGATAACCTTTGATTCCTTACATGTCTAATTGGGATAATAGTAGTTCCTTGTGGTCTGTGACAGGGGTTGATAGAGTTACTATTAGAGTGAAGCTCTTAGATCAGCTCATAGAGCATCACAATCCCTATTTGTGCTTACTAAGTAAATAAATAGCCCTATTTGAGGAGGGTAAAATAAGACATTGAAACCACACCTTCAGAGTAAATAAAGGGACATTTATGGAATGCTTGCGTGAACCCTAAACACATCTATTCATCCTTAGTAATGTCAACGATGGCTCTAGGGAACAATTGCCATTATTGTCTACACCCCCCAATAAGGAAAATACATCACAAGGAAGTCAGAGGATATGTTCACACGTCAAACACCAAGTCAGAGGTAGAACTAGGCTCACTCAGATCTGGCGCCTTACTTCCTCACCAGCTCTTAAGGGTTTTGCTCAATTCCCTGCTCCAAGATCATAAGCAATTCATGTAAGTCTCTGCCTTGTGCAGTTTTTCTTCCTGCCAAATAAAGACCTTGGTTCCCATCTTGAAGTGCAATGCACAGAGAACTCAATGAATTATAGAAAGAAGGCTAGAAAAAATTTGAGAACTCCTAAAATCCTACCCTTTATTTTTTTAGATAAGAAAACTAGAGTTCAAGAAATCTGCTCAAAGCCATTAACTTATTTAATATGAGCACCATAGTGCACTTCTTTTGACTATCAACTTAGAATTTTCTATTATATTCATGTCATTAGAGCAGTTTTGACAAGAGAGCAGAGGAAGGGTCTTGAGGCCAGGAAACCATTAAAGAAACATAAAGTAGTTACTTGAGGTAAGGAAAGAAAAATCTGGGCACCAAAACTTTGCCCAACAGTTCTGCCAAACATCCTAAATTTGGTTTGGACACATGATTTTTTCAAACTGTCTCCCTATAGCAGCTAGAACATTTTAAGACTGTTTTATTTGTTATGTATTTGAGGAGAACATTGGTTTAGAACATTGCATATGATTTAGAGGTATAGGATGGCCCCCATTCAGAGGTTGTTACTACACTGCTACCACTACAAAATCACCCATAGCCCTCCACCATAGTCCACTGTGCTTGCCCCCTCAATTTCCTCTCTCTCCCTTACTTTCAGGATCCTTAATTCTAAATTCAACAATGCATTAAAAGGGTCATATACCATGGACATTTAGAATTTATTCCAGGGTCACAAGAATGGATGAATATCAATCAACATAATGCAACACATTAAAGGAAAGATAAAAAGCATACGATCATATTAATTGATGCTGAAAAGCATTTGATAAGATACATCCATTTCCATTAAAAAAAAACTTAACCTAAAAGTAACCCACCTAGAAACTCAGTCTTTAATTTTTACAATGTGAATTGACTCTCTAGAAGTATATAACTACTTTTCTTTGTTACTATAGTTTGCTTTGGGAATTCATGAATTGGGTCCTTTGTTTTACTCTAGTGTTTTAACATACAGAACAGCACTAGTAAATATGTTTTATTTACAATTTTAGTGTATATTACTAGCCTTCAAATTTTATCAAACATGAGAATCACTTAGCATAGCTTGTTAAAAAAGTGAATTCACTGGGCCTACTCGGTGGCCTAGGGGTTAAGACTCAGGGGTTAAGACACTGCAGGCTAATTCCATCACTGGCCAGGGAGCTAACCCACATATGGAACAGCAGACCTCTTCTCTGTCACCTGCTGCTCCCCTTAGCAGTGTATTTCAGAACATCTACCAGCTCTGCTCCCCACTCTATCTCTGGTCAATTCTCTTACCCCCTGCACCTCTTAGTTCTTCTACTTAAAAATAAATAAATAAAATCTTAAAAAAAAAAAAAAGAAAGTGAATTCACTGAGCGTAACCCCTAAAAGCAGTTGACCCAGTAGGTCAGTGGGGGCACTTTTAATAAGTGCTTCCTGAATCTGAGGGAGGCAGTCTTATATAATGTTCATATTAAAAATATAAATAATAGCCCAGATCAATTTGTCCTCTTCTTTATTTTACTTAAACTTTCCCCAATCTATGCACACCTCACAAAATTTTCTTACAGGTACCTCTGACTCACATGCCGTACATTCCCATAAGGACTGTAATTTTTCATTTCCAAACCAGAATTGTAATAAAACTTAAGAGCAGTATTCTCATTGCACATGTTAAATTTCTCTCTCCTTTTTGCTATTGAGATTCAATTGGAGAGAGTTGTTTTAAAATGTTGAAGGGCTAAATTTGACATTTTCAGTACAATGGAAAATTTTTAGCTTTCTAGAATAGGGACTAAGTCGGTATATCCTCAAGTCTGTCTTTTTGCTGTTTTCCAAATATTTTAAATGAACACAATGATCTCAGAGTCGGGCTCACTGAGAGATAGGGTGATAGCAGAGCAATTACATGAGTAATGTAATTAGTCCTTGAGAGCATGCTTCTACACAGGGGTTGTCTGGGGTCAGTTTGAGACATTCTGAAAAGAAATGCATATTGCACATGGTCACAAATACGTGTTTGGGGCTAAATTCTTCACATTTAAAGGTCTATTCAGCCCCAAATGCACAGCTCCCAGGGCTTGTTTTATCAGTCGATTTGCCTTTCATAGCAAGTAACAAGATCACAGCTAAGACTGAAGTTAGGCTTAGGTGGAAAATGAGTTCATTTACAATGTGGTTTTTGTTTGTTTTGATTTTTGCCTTGAAAATATTTGTTAAAGAAATTATGACTGCTAAGTTACTTATCATCAATAAATAAGAGAAACTGAAAACACAGCACCACAGTAGGAATTAGATAATATAAATTATCAATCAATAGAAAAATGATACTTCCTGGAAGCCATGCTATAAACAAAATAACAGACACACTGGCTACTGATGAGTATATGAATAAATAAGAACTTAACATTATCTACATGAACAGAGTCAAGTAATTATCGGGTGTTTGGACGATAAAATAGCTCTGAGGTTGCTATTTACCTTATGCTCCCTAGGGGTCCCAAAGCATAACCTGACATGCTTGAAACTGTTTACCATGTGCTCAGAGAGCTCACATTTGCTATGTTAAGGGGAACATACTAAAATTTGAGATAAAAACCTAAAGAAATAGAAAATGGATAAGGTTAACCTAAGAACAAGTTGATCTAGTCTGCCCAAGTTTGAGTGGAGAGCACAGGGTCATGGTGTTTACTGCTATGTAAATAGAGCCAATAATCAACATATATTCACTAAAAGAATGACAAAAAAGAAGTGTATGGTGCTCCTGTCCTTGAAGAATATACAAAGTTGGAGAAGAAACAATATCAATGCATATGAATTATTTAAAGAATCAAACAAGTAAACACCTAAAACAGAAGACAGTTGCAATAAAGTTCTACAAATTAAAGTTTAGACAGAAATAAGTGATCCATTTTAAAGGGTGTGGGTGATGTTTAAATTGAGAACATAGCAAATCTTAAAGGAAGAAACTACTAAGGGAAACAAAACAGCAAAGAGCTTATATGCAACTTCAGAAGAGAAGAGAAAACTGTGCAAAATAAGAACAGGAAAGTACAGGCCGGACAAAGGAAGAGTCAGAACATTTTATCTTGATATAAATTAAAACACAGTGTTCTTTTAATGTTATTTAAAGAGAGTGACATAATAAAAAAGCTGATGATCGAAGATCATTCCTTCTCCTTAAAATTGGAGGAAGAAAAGGAAAAAAAATGAATGGAGGTCTGATGACTTTTTTACTTCATTAATTATAAAGCGTACAGGAGGACAAACTTAGATTAAAAAGCTTGAAAAAAGTTCACCATGTTTCGTCAGCTGCCCAGGAGTTTTTGGCAGGAAAAGTGAAGATACCTCTGCACTAGACCATGTCGTTTGATGAAAAAAAAATAAAACAACAAAAAAAAACCCAACCAGCTCTTCTTCCATGGAAACAAATAATGTGTTCCACTTCTGCCAAGGTCATTCTGCATATACAGATGGCTTAGGTGGCTCAGTGTAGTTAACTCCTTTGGCAGAGGAACACAGATTTCCATCAAATCCTTCCTCCGCCCACTGATATCTGGCCCCCAGCCTTGCTTGATCCTTATACTTTAGAAGAACGGTATTGTGTTGTTTGTTGTTGTTATTTTGCTTCCTTTAGTCCCAATGTCTTCTATAGCAATTATTAGCGACAACATATAGGTGAAGTCAATTGAGTATCACCTCGAAGAGGCAAGGTATCTTTATCTTTGTCTCGATTGCCAAAGTTATGTGTTTGAGGAAAGTCTGTTAACACAGCTCTCCTTGGCGAGCATTCACTTCAGTGTTTGTCATTTCTCTGAAGACCCATTGAGCAACCTGGCCTGAGTTTGAATTTGTGCAAAAAAGTCTCTAACCAGGTGAGTCGCACATTGTTTCCAGCTCATTAGAGATGTTTTGGACAACTTCTTTAATGAGGTTTGACACTTGACTACCACCGCATATGCCATTTTCTCTACCTACCATGTCACCCTCCCCCAACTCTCTGCTTCCTTTGCTCTTACTCATTTTTGTGAGTGAATCAGCTGAGCCTGCCCCTTCTATGACCATGCTCCAGTGTAATTGATCTCTCTCATCGCCCCTACTTCCTGATTCCTCTGATTAAACTTGATTTTCCCCCTCCCTCCAAAAACATGGGGCCTTTTAAGACCTATTAACAATTTAAAAGAATGTTACTTTCAATCATGCTCAAGTTAGTCACTGTAGTTTTCTGTCTACCATGTAGATTTTATTAAAAATTATTGAACCCAATTAAGAAAAACTTTCAAACACAACATTCTAAAAGCTATTGCAGTATTCTTTTTCTGTTACATTGACAAACTTGCTAGGTTGTGGGAGGAAATAGATATGCTATGTCTCACCAACATACATCTCTTCATCCTACCCTAAATGGCATATGGTACTCACCAACAGATTGAGGAAATGTGATTTAAATCAAATTATCAGCAGGTAACTGTAAAACTGCTAGGGGTCATTCCCAAGGAGGATTTGTACTAGTGGGTATTTTGGATCCTAGCACTCAAAATTCTGGTGGCATTCCACCTATGTTAGACCTTTATGCAATATTAATATTTTTCATTAACAGTCCAGCATGATTATTGAACAGAAATAATAAATTAATCAGTTGATTTGTTAAAAAATGCCAAACAACAGACAGGACTGATTTTTCACTAATTTTACTGAATCAACTGGAAGTTTGGTCATGGAATAGATAACCTCTTCAGTGAATCTGCTCTCAAATTCATTTGCTGATGGCTGTGAATTAGTTGAAATCAGTTAAAATAAGACATGAACTTTATACTGAAATAGCCTGTGGGTCTAAGTAGGATGAAGTAATAATATAGTGGCAGGTTCAGCATGTCAATTAGGTAAGAAAAAAGAAAACATCCAAAGACAGTGAGGCTGACCTGTGTAAGCCAGAGAGGCTTTTGAGGTCAGAACTGACCCCACTTGAAACCTGGCATAATAATGTGGCACAGTAACTAAGAGAAGCACGACTTTTAAATGTATTAATAGAAGAAAAGCCTGTCAGGGAACATGAAGAAATCTTCATTCAATCAGTCACCAAGCAGAGCTGAAATTCAGCTAATAAGAACCAGAGTGGCTTATAGGTAAATGTTACCATGCCAATTGGCCAAATCCCATCAATGTAAATATTTAAGATTTATGAGTAAAGTAATATTATTCAAGAAAATGTTATTTTAGTAGCTGCTGATTGAAGGGAAAGGTTGATCACTTTACTGTTTACTGATCTGTGAACAACTACTAACCTTGCCTCTGTCCTTAATTACAGCCAAGTGCTAATTATTTCTGAGTTAGACTAAATCATATTATCATTTCTAGCTTTAAAAGTCTGACTGGAGAATTTTGTCTTTGATTTCTCAAACTGAATATCTAAACTAAAATATGAAACGGTATATGCCATTCATGCAAGACTTTTAAAAACTCCATATTACATGGAGAGCTATGTGGAGATTTCTGGACCTACTAAACATAGAGCTTCCATACGATCCAGCAATTCCATTACTAGATATTTACCCAAAGGACACAGAAACATCAATTCCAAAGAGCACCTGCACCCCTATGTTTATAGCAGCGCTATTTACAATAGCTAAGCTTTGGAAACAACCCAAATGCCCAAAAACAGATGACTGGATCAAGAAGATGTGGTACATATACACCATGGAATATTACTCAGCATTCAAAAAAGATAAACACATGCAATTTGCAGCAACATGGATGGCGCTGGAAGAGATCATGCTCAGCGAAATAAGCCAAAAAGAAAAAGAAAAATACCGGATGGTCTCACTCATAGCAGGAATCTAGAAAACTTAAATCAGGGACCAAGAAAATGAATAACTATAAGAAAGTGAAAATCAAAATCAACAAAAAACTATGAACCAGAGACACTCTGTGGGTGGTGGGGGGCGGGGAGGGGAGGGATTGGGGTCAAAATAAGGGGGTTGCAATTGTATGGGGAATATAAAAATAAAATTTATTTAAAAAAAATAAAATAAAAACTCCATATTACATTTAACAATATTCACCTTTTTATGTGTGTGTATATGTGTGTGTGAATTAACTGTCTCTCCAGGAAAGTAAAGATATAGATAAATAAAAATAAAAAAATAAAAGCAAACCCAGATATTGGTTAGGGCCACTGGTGTGAACTTGCAGCCCTGCTTTTTTACTTTATTTAGTCAGTACTATTTCTGTTTCATCAAAGAGGTAGTGGCTTGGGGGTAGAAAGGCAAACATGCTCTGAAGTGTAGGAGAGAGAAAGAAGTCATATTTATAGGTTCTAAGACCTAAAATCAAATTTACAGAAAAAAAGTTATTTCTTTGCTCAAGTGACTGTTCTATGCAACTCACTAACTAGCCACAGTTCATGTAATTTTAAGAAGGAAGATGCAACATGAATAACAAAATTGAACAGCTTTTACTCAGAAACTTTCCTGCCGATGCAAAGTCACATTATTATTAGTGCCAACCAACTGAAAGTATCTCGATCATACCTTGAAAAAAAAAAAATACCTCTGCAGAATGCTCTTCAAGTGTAGCTCACTGGCAAGGCAGAAGTGAAAAACTACCTCAGCCTTTCAAAATCCAAGTGAAATAATTCTCAAGCATTGCCCAAGTATTGCTTTAGAGGTATGTTAGTTACACTAGGCTTATTAGGCTAATTGCTTTTTAGAAAATAAGAATATTTTAGTATGAAAGTGAAGAGTAAAGTCAATATGAAGTAAAATAGTTTCTATGATAAACAGATTGGCAAACAAACTGATTGTCCTGAGTTCATTCATCCTTTACATAACACACACACACACACACACACACATACACACACGCAAAGAATGCCAACAAGAAAGAAACAAAATAAATTCTGACTGGTAAAAATTAAAATTTATTTGAGTTTTTTTTTTTAAGATTAAAAGAATTGAATGGTGGGGAGGGTAAGAAATTTTCTCCTTAAGGACAAACAAGTACTGAACATGAGGGATTTATTTAGCGTGGAAAGTCGTATTATTGAGATTAGACATCTCTTTGTCAAGGTGCTCCTGGGAGATAATGGTTCTCATACCTATAATTCAGTGGAGGCATTGGTTTTGCCTGGTAACATAAAAATGGATCAAGGACAAAAGTTAACACCCTCATTTCTACAAAGCGTATGACGATTTTAAAAATAACTTTAGACCATATTGTTCTTTTACATTACCCTCATTTCTAAAATTTTCTTTTAAGGAGTAGACATTATAGGATCAATTTTAAGATAATTAAAAAATAGAAAATATCAAATATTATATTTATAATGAATAACATAACACCATTCATTGTTGCTCAACATAATCAAGGCCGGAAAAAATGAAAGGTCAGCATGAGATGGGCATAGAAGTCTTCATTGCTGTGATAAATATGCTATTTTATTATGTTTAAAAACAAATTCAAAAATAAGGAAGCAAGTGTTTTTAGCATTCATTTTGACCACTCCATGTACTCATAGTACTATAGGTTCCATGAATGTGGAAATTTTGCCCTGCCTTTTGATAGCCATCAGGTGAAATTTTATACTGTTAGATTTTTTTTTTAATTTCCCAACTTTGCAATTAGACTGATAATTACCACAGTTGCCATTTTTGAGTGCTTATTATTTCTTAAAGGAACACTTATGTGTTTAAAATTTTACATTAAGCATGCTAAGTGGTAAATGAATAAATGAGGCACAAGGATTAAATTATATGATGGGATTATATAAATACTGCATATCAGGCCTGGATTGGAACTGCATACATTTAGAATGTAGAGATCATTGTTGAAATTCTCATAAATTCCCTTGACTACTTTTACAGTGCTTTACCTATATTGGATACTAAAACATTATTTTCTGATTGTTTGGCTTTAAGTACTGACTTAAAACTGTTTGGATAATCATAAGTGGTGTTCTATAATATCAACCAAAAGTAATATTTAATGCTGTCTGGCAAAACAGAAAGTTGACACTGCACCAATGCAATCAATGCTAATAAGAAATATAATACCTGGGGGGTGAAAACAATATTTGCGTGGATGCATAACCAGGTACATGTGCTTTAGAAATAAGCAATGATTTTTGACCAAGACACTGTCTCTCTTTGAAATGCTAAATAATTGGTGGGAAGAGACATTAAGATATCATGGAAGAATATCAGAACATTCCCATTTGATTTCAAGAGCAAGATTCAAGCACAATTGAAAAATAGATGATAAAAATGATAATGAACAGGGATATTAACAACAGGAGAACATGGGTATCTACCAATCAGAGCAGAAAAGGGAGGCAATAGAATGGACAACTGGCTCATCATCCCTCCTAGTGTGTGCTACCGGCACATCAGCCCTAGTTATCAGGTTGGCTAAAACACTTATTGAATGAACAATGTCTATTTCAGCCCATAACATGATTCAAATCTAGTTTGCTGTAATTGTCATGGCCCTGTAATTACCAGGACCTGAACCAGGTTACTTAAGCCATGGTGATTCATTTAGCAGATATTTGTTGACTATCTACTCTGTGATAGTCACTGTACTAGCAGGTACTTAGTAGACAAAAGACAAATTAGACACTAAAGAGTGTCCAGTCTAGCTGACACTTCACCAGAAGTAATCCTGATGCAGTTCTAGGAACTATTTCATCATGAAAGGATGATGATAACAAGCTTTCTTAAGAAGTCTAAAGTTTTAGTTGGGTTCTCTGGAGCAGCAGACCCTGAGGCAAGGATTATGAGCATACTTGGCTGGGTTTGATAATCACATATCTCTGGTGACCTTCTGGGGAGTTAATACCAGTTACCTACTAGCAAATCCCTCTTACCTAGATACTCTAGGCAAAATCAATTTATATTACCTGTAAACAAAAAAAAACTGTAAGTAAATCATGGCAGTTATCATGCATACTTAAAGAATGCAAATTTTTGTGTATAACTTATTCCTCATAAAAGTGGAGGGTAGAAAGGTGCCACGAGAAAGGAAGGCAACCAATAAAGACTATGTTATTAAAGCCAGTTACCACATCCGATGACTAAAATTTAACCCCTTGGGATACTCAGAATTACACTGGCCAGTTTTCTCTTCATGTTCATCAATTATTAGGTAAGGGTTGCCTCTGCAACAAACTCCCAAGGAAAGCTTGGCAGCAGAGAAACTAATGGTGTTATTGATGAATCATAGGCTGGCTCTACTGAAATGAAAAGAGGAGCCTTGGAGGAAATGGGTGACACAATAACAATGCTACTGTAGCCTTATCTAAGATTGATAGGCCTTATATAATGAACACAATAAATAATTACAGCTATTGTCAAGCATCAAATATTGGAAATCTACTGTCACTGAAAATATACCAGTAACTACCACACAAAGGTTGACACAACATAGCAAGTCTGTCTTTTTCTTTATATCCCACACAATTTGTATTAGCCTATGAGACTTTTCTGCCTTCTAGAAATTAGAATGGGACAGTTACATACAAAATGACCTTCCATAAAAATGTAGGATAATGCATGATATAATTAGCAAGTTTGACTTGTAGGCATCAGAGTTTAACTTTATCAGATTTATCCAGGAAATAAAATATTTATTTGTTGTTTACTGGTTTTGGCTTTTAGCTAACCAAAAGACCATCAGAAAAACCTACTGGTCAAGCAAAGTTAAGTTTGACTTGCTACATTAAATAAGGTCAGCATTTATAAGATTTTCAACCTAGATATAGAGATTTTTAAAGCAATTTAGCAAGGTAGAATTTATAATATAAACGTTTAGACTATTGAGCGCAGGGAGGCCTTGAAATGAATCTTGATGAGCAAGTTGTTACTCTTGATGTTAATTGGTTCAGAATCTTCTAGAAACAAGTATATGTGGAGAAGTAGCTAAGCAATACTTGCTGGGTCTCAGAGGTATTGCCTAATACAGGGACAGGGAATTATGTTGGCTTCAATTTTCATTAAAAGGCTCATGGACTCAAAGGAAGAGCTAAAGAACCAGATCTCCAGAAGGATAAAGACTAAGCTATCTTAAGGAACTGAATAGTGTTAATGTACAAAAAGTCTCTTTAAGACACTGTCATCTGAGACTCAGCACCTAACACCTTTCATTCCTGAGTCTTTCACCTGGAGAATCAAATCGCCAGTAGTGTGCTGCTAATAATTGGTCCAGTATGGGCTATGTGGAAGCCCTGTGCCCAAGGAGACACGGGTTTGCAATTATGTAAACCATAAGAGACTCATGGAGATGAAAACAAATAACTTTTCAAAGGAAGAGAAACTAAGCAGACAGAAACAAGACATATCCACCACAATGGTCAAATCTCCTTTTCCTCATAGATACTGAATTTTGATCGAAATTGTTTCTTGTTTAAATATTTTTTTAAAAGTCATTGCTTTCTTATTATTTCACCTCAACTAAACCACTGGAGTCAAAACTTACATCTAAAAAGTTAATTTTCTCCCCACCCACCCTTCCCTTCCATTTCTACCTATAACTGAATTAATCTGTTCTTAAATTATGTTTTTTCAAAATTGCTGAAATAGCTTCCTATGTGTTCTTTGTATTTACAGAATCTCTTATCTACTTCCAGATAATTTTCTCTTTATTTGAGAGTGCTAAAATGATCATTGATTTTTCCCCCAATTATATTTATTGACGTAAAGTTGGTTTATATCATTGTATTTGTTTTAGGGGCTATAATGTCCCAACTTGTAGATGGTATATTTTTATAATATACCTACCACCAAAGCCCAAGTAATCCTCCCCTATGCTCCATTGGGTCCCACCCCTTTCCTACACTCACCCTGCCACTCTGCCTTCTGGGTTCCTTGCATTCAGAGGTCAAGGATTAGTTACTGTATTTGTTTTGCTGTCCCTTTGTTTTGTTTCTCTATATTTTACATAAGCACAGCCATAATTCTTTCATTCCCAGTTTTTCCTAATTCAGTCATCTCTCATTCTCTATTGTATAAATGCCTCCCAGTTTGCTCTTATCTTAGAGGCCACTTATAACAGCCCCCAGTTGTCTGTTTGGATTTACTTCATACTATTCACATTCATGTAGGTTTCACTCTAAACAAATATACAGCAGTGATCTCAGGGTGCTTCTTATGGTTTCTTGACTCCAAACTCCCAGAGAAAACAAATTGTGCCTGATTCACTTTGATAGTCCCCAAATGCTTCACACAGTCCCTTAGGTTGCCATTTAAGTGACTACTCTGTTTAATTGGAAATGATTGTTTTAAATGCTACTTGTAAAAGATCAAGACACCATATTCAGGATGAGTGGGGATGAATCTGTGATTCATTATTAATGTCTGTCATGGGCAATCTGAGGGGGACAATGGCAGTATCTTTGTACTTTTCATCTTCGATTGCATATTCAGTGAATATTTGTTGAATGAAGTTATCCAGTAATTGAGAATGAAGTGATTCCTGGAAAGGACTCTTTCATTCTCCTTTGGTTTGAGAAGTAAGACCACCTCTGTCTATAGAGCCTAATAATTCTTAGTTTAAACTGAATCTATCTGCATTAACATTATTTAACTATGGAAGAAATCTTGCCCAAGAAGATAAGGTTATAAATCATTACATCACTTTGCTCTTTGTTCAGAAAATTCCTGTGAACTAATTTTTCTAGGAAAATATTTTGTTGTTTTAGGACAGTTGATTGCTTACCTGGGCAAACAAATCTCTTATCTAACTCAGCTTACTTATCAAGATTCACTTTAAGAGTACCCTCTTGAATAGGCCAATGCAAGACATTTATGTCACAATGTTGCAGTTATCCAAGTTATTCCCCACCTTGAATCTTCTTCTCTAAAACCCACTTAAACCCAAACTCCCAATCCCATAAATATTCTCTTCTGATATTAGCTTTCTTGAGACACTGTTAAAAATAAAAAATTGTGATTGTTCCTTGTTACTTTAGTAGATTACCAAACTTAGATTTGTTTGTCAACACATTTTTGTGTTGATTTTCTGGGATGTTAATACTTGATAGTATAAGGAAGAAAAACTTCCTTCTACCCTTCTAGGTTCTTAGAAAATCAAATTTAATATTATATATGAGTATCCCAAAGATACGAGATCCAAAGGCAAGTCAGGATATGGAATCTTATATGTAATCCTGAGTTGAGGATTGGGATAGGGCTATGGCTTCAAGGGGGAAGAGCATAATTCACAAGAAGGTAGAACAGATGTTTGGTATTTAGATGTTTGCCCCACTATGCAGATAGGTCATCCAGACTAAGTTATCTCAGCTATTATTGTTGTAAAGACTTAGGGGCATCCCAAAACCTCCAAACCTGTGTGCTTTAAATGGGTTCTGACATATGCCAAATAAAGACAAAGCACACTCTTAATGTGTAAGATCTTCAGTAGAAAAGAATTTGAATACAATTACTGTGCAGTAGAGAGAAGAGAAGAATGGATAATAGTTTCCCAATGAAACACCCAAAGTTACCCATTGCTGCTCAGCAGCACCTCTCATTGAGTGGGCCAGAGATCAGGGAACCTTCCCTTTTTATGGAGATTACACCGTTAACAATTATAACTCTTTTTCTGGACAGGTCCCCTATTTAAACTTTTTTAGGTATTTAAGGGAAAGATAAAAGATTTTCTTGAATTTGCTGGTTCTTGATTGTCTTCAATTAAAAATAATCCACATATTCAAGTGGTACATTTTTGAGAGAGGTCATTCTGTTTCCTTTCAATAGGTTTATGGAATACCACTAAAAAAAAAGGGACAAATTTATGACTTGAGCACCTTTTGGTGTGAGATGAATTCAGCCTTCCTAGTGCTTGAGAATTTAACAGACAACTTGGGAACAGGAGAACAATTTTTTGATGCTTTGTAAAGCAACATGACATTTTTACACATCTGTAATGCAAGGAAAACAGGAACATTTGCCTTAAAGACTGCCATTGTCTAGCACACAAGATCAGTTGACTCTAGAGTCAAATTATACTGAGTTTTCCAAACTCTAAGTTGTACACAAGTATATATGAGTTTTGGGGGAGGTTATTTAAAACTCTGACAAAGGCTCAGCTTCCAGAGCTTCAGATCTAGAAGTCTGTTGTAGGGTTCAAGCATCTGCATATCAAATGAGCTGGTAGGTCATCAAACGCATTTGGACTATCCTCTTAGAATTCAGTACAGTATCAAAGTCTAGTCACCTAAAACCACTTCTGTAACAGGTCAATCCAATAATTTCCATTTTATATAAAATTTAAATTTCTTTTAACTATTTTTGTTTCATTTAGCCATCCTTCTTTTTCTTTTTCATCTCTTTGACACTTTAAGAATTTCTAAAAGAATCCAGGGAGGGATGGTAGGAAGGAAAAATTCAGAGACAGAAAAAGAGACTGATTCATCTGACTTAGTTTTTCTTTCCTGTTACCAAATTTTGTGTATTTTATGAATAATGATTTATTTTTATTTTGTATATTGACTTTTTGTGTTTTATTGAAAACTTGTTTAATCCAGGCTTTTAGCAGGTTTTTAGGCATTTCTTTTAAAGTACAGTATTTCTAGCAGTACTAATTTATTGATAATACATAAAACATGAATTACAATCAACTGTTATACAGTATGCATAATGATCCTTGAAGAAAACGTAATAGTAGATTTATCAAGTATTAATTTGGTTTTAGGAGATGCTTTCTGTTAATTAGCTTGTTATATGGATGTTGTCAGAAATATATTTTTCTTCTCCATAACAAAACTTTGACTTTGCATAAGAAATAAAAAAAAATAGATCCCACTATTCTGGATGTGTACTGAGGATTAGAAAGAGAATGAAGAGAAGGGAAAATATGGGGAATTATTGGAGATTACCAAACAACAAACTTTCTTCTTGACAATTTGCCTAAGGGCCAATTCTGTGAGGCCTGTTAGAACTCAACTCTTTTTTTTTTTAATAATAAATTTTATTTTTATATTCTCCATACAATTGCAACCCCCTTATTTTGACCCCAATCTCTCCCCTCCTGTCCTCTACCCCCATAGAGTGTCTCTGGTAGAACTTAACTCTTAAAAAGCTATTCTGGACAAAAGATAAGAGATGATGAAATTACTCCAGGAACATTGTAATGAAAGTTTTTTTATATATAACTAAAGCAACTGTTAACATTTTGCTTATAAAAGCCAATACCTTATGTTGCTCATCCTGATAATTTTTTTAAAAAGAAAATATTTACATATCAAAGATAATACTTTTCTTACAAAACTGCATATTTCCCCCATTACCTATTTTAACCCCTTTGGATAAGATTTTTTTTTAATTGTCAAATTTATTAAATGCGAGCATATACTAGGAGCATATTTCTAGGAGCATATACTATTTTATTTATTTAGCAGGAATTGTACCAAACTTGCAATACAACTTTTTGCATTATAGTTTGATTGGCGCTTGGTTTAAAATATATATACTTTCTAGCTTTCATAACATATAAGCCAGGTAAACTGCTAATGCTTTAGAACTCTCTGGGCTGTATGAATGATGGAGATTTCTGTGTTATTCCTGATAAAGTTGAGGATACAGAAAACAGTTTTAATCCTCTTTTTATACTATGCCTGTCTGTGGAACAAGTTCAGAGAATTACTTTAGAGCAGAGTCAGAGCTATACACTTAATTTTCAAAGCCAGGTAATAGTATGTGGTCACGTATTTTAAATCTATTTAAATGTAAAATAATTAAATAAACTAACCCAGAAAAAGTAACTTATATTTAAACAATGAGAATGAAATTTTAAAGGCTGAATTTAAGCCAGATGAAATTTTCATTTGTTCTTATTGTTGCTATCCAAAGTGTTAATGTTTAGTAAAATTTTAGCCTACATTAAAAATAAACCACAACTTTTTATGCAAGAAGGAACAATGATAATTATAACCAGAGTCCATCTTTTAATTATATCTTAAAGTGTGCTGTCATCTTTATCTAATATATTCACTTCAGCTTTATGTTTTATATTATATTCAACCAGATACATGTTTTCTTCTAATTTCAGCTAGAGTGTTTCTATATGAAGTGGCAAATGTGACCAATTGCATACATTTAAAAAAATAAAAACAATTTCTTTTGAAAGCTGAGTGCAATGCTCAAGGCTAAAAAATGACTGGCACAAAAAGAGGTATTTTTGAAATGGGAATCTGAGTAAATTACCCTGGTTTTCTACATTACTTTTGCAAAGTTTCGCTTCTTTTTAAAATTTTTACGGTGATACCTTGTGATACCTCTTTGTGCACACAGTAGTCATCAGGTTGTCCTTGAAGGACCACTGACTTGTTTACATATAATTTGACTGTAAATATGTGGAGGAGGTGGGTCCAGCATTTTCACTCTCCCACCACCTTGCTGACCTCTTGTTTTGTTTTAGACCAGTGTTTGCTCAATGACATCACCTTAAATTTGTTAGAATGTGGTTTTGAGATGTGTCCCTTCTCAAACATACTGAAACAGATCTACAGTTCAGTAAGATCTTTGAACTTTTGTAAGAACATTAACATTTGAGAAACTGAGTTAGATCATATTAAACCTTAGTCTGACTAGTTAGCCTCCAATGAAAACATACTAATTGTAAATACAGAGAAAGGACTCCTCAAACTCATGTATGTTCTATAGTTCTGCATAAGACCTGCTCTCATTGTTGCTGACTTTCTATTGTCTCTCAAAATCAAGAATATCCTCAGTGTCTTCCTCTGACAGGGTAACTTCTTACTCCAAATGCACAGGTCTTCTGCAGTGATAAGAAGTTTGGACTCCAGTAAGAAGAGGTAAAGGGGGGCTTAATTCATTCCTTAAAGCATCTTACGTAAGCAATATCAAGCCTATCTATGTATGAAAAAGTCTTTTTCATAGCTACTTTCCTTGTAAAGGAAATAAATCATTCTCAACTCATAGATAATTCATTTATATTGTAGGCCAGTCTTAACAGGGCATTGCTAGATAATTTCTGTGCCTAGATTTTAATGACAAGTAGCCTGGGTGTCTCCATTTTGTGCTGATTCTGATAATCTTGATAGAAGTGTCTTCAAAGTTCTTATACTAAAAATAAGTTTGATCCTTGGAAAGCCATTGATGTTTTTTACTGTGTGGTCATGACAAATAATTATTCACTAGGTTAATGAAAATCTGCCAAGAGCCATTCACTTTCACTTTTCCCAAGCTGAATGAACATACCAAGTCTTCAGACTTCCTTGCCCCTCTATCAGGATATTTCCTGAGAGTATTTCTCTCTGTTCTTCTCTTCTCCATTCCCATTGTGACTGTCATAGTCTGGATTTCTTGATATTTCTAATGTAAACTTGCAATAGTCTTCTAGCTAGTCTCTCTGACTATAGTCCTTCCTCTTTCCTCCCCATACTTTGTAAAATATTTATCTGAACATTTCACATTCTGTTCAGAATTCTTCAGTGGCTCCCACATTGTCTGCTCAATGATAAACACCCAACAATAAGCTGTGCTGTGCATGGGATTGTTTCACCAGATCATTGCCTTCTAGTGCAGTTTCATATAAATGCCAGAAATCACTTTATAAGCTCATTTGCACCTTGATTCCTTCTAGAATGCTCTCAGACTTTTCTGACTTTAAGAATTACTCATCTATCATCATCAAACATTGCTTCTGTGAAACCATTCTTAGTGTATTGCAGAAAAATTAAATGATCATCCTAAATTCCTATTGTACTTAATATATTCCTCCATTATTATATGCATTTTTTATAACTTCCAATGAAATAGACTTTAAACACTCTGAGGGAAAAGAATATCTCTTTTCATTCTTAATTTCAACTTCCCTGCAAAGGGAATAGTTGTAGAGCTCAATAAATATTATAGCGCTCACGGAATGGGATACATTTGCTTAAGAATCCACCAGATTGAATATAAATAATTTTAGGAAGTAGAAAATTGGGCTTGAAAATATGCTAAATTTCTATCTATAAATCTGTTATCAACATATATATTGTGCATAGAGAAAATGCTATACTTGATCCTGGGCAGGGCATATATACTCATTTAACATATATCTACTCAGTGCCTGTTTGATCTGTTCTGGGCATTTGAGACACAATACTGAGAGGTAAAATCCCTATCCTAGGGCCTCCCTGGTGGCGCAGGTGGTTGAGAGCCGCACTGTGAAGCTGTCCGCAGCCTCTGCAGTGCCAGTTAGATCCCCTTCGGCCGCCCGGGGAGCAACCCACATGGCACAGCAGACCTCTCCAGTCTCGCCCTCTGCTCCCCTCAGCAGTGTATTTCAGTCAGTCTGCCTGTCTGTTCCCCACTCTGTCTCTGATGAATTCTCTCACCCTCCCGTGCATCTGGCCTGTACCCCGGTTCTTGTATAAATAAACAAATCTTAAAAAAAAAATAAAAGGAAGAAAATGTTTAAAAAAAAAAATCCCTATCCTAAATTGCCTATATGGTGTTGAACATAGACTTCATTAAGCCATAATCTGACCAATGCTACTTTAACTAATCTGAACCAAAATTAAGAAGATAAAAGGATGGTCTTCCAATTCATTTATATTTCTGTAATTTATTATTGCGTTTCTCAAACATGAATGTGCATGAATGTAGATAATGAATCATTAGGGCTGATATGCAACCTGAAATCTTGCTTTTCTTAGAAGGTGGGCCATGCTTTTTAGCAAGGATTTAAGGTTCAAGACCAATTCTTAACCTCCTAGAACTGAATCTCCCTCATATTCCTAAAGCCCCAGAGCACATTCATTGTATTCTTCATACCCATGCATGGGGTAAAGATGAAGTGAAGTCCATCATGTGGGGTGCTGTGCTAGGGTGGCCTGGAGACATTGTTTTCAACGTTCTTAGGGTCTATCTGTCCATGAATATGGATAAAGAAGCGGAGAAAAAGGTAGTTGGATGATATTAGAAATTGATTCAGAAAATTGCAGGAGTAGCTCTCCAGAAATTAAAATTAGTCCAATTAAATTAAAACAGAGCCTAAGTTATGGTGAAAGAGATAACTCTGGATAGTAACAAGCTTATTTTGAGTAAACATGTCCTTGTCCAGCTTCTGTATAACAACACGTTATATAGATTCCTTTGCAATCCTCAAAGCCTCATCGATAGTGCTCTGCATCAAATAGAGGTTAAATACATGTGCAATAAATGAAGGAGTGAATGGGTGAATTTTTTTTATTTTATAGATAATAGGAAGCTTTTAGGATTTAAGTGACTTGTGTGACCTATTAGTTATACAGTTAGTTTTGGCCTTATTGAAATGCTGTTGCTGAGCGTTGAATTATGCTGGTTTATATAGGATGAAAAAAGAATTTCAAGAAAAGTACACATCACATAAACTGCCTTTTAACTGAGTAGGATGGCTGGCATTTAAGTACTGTGACTTTTATATACTGTGCAGGTTGACTGCCACAGTCTAGCTGTAGTTTAACATTAAATAAAGTTAAGTATGTGAATTTGGGAGAGAATTTGCATTTCTATCTCATATAGTTTTTACCCAAATAGAATTGAGTGTCTATATTTTTCTACCTTTTTCAAGGCTAATTTTGTTAATCATTCCAAACACATTTGTTCCATTCCATAAAAATGAGCAGCTTACCTTCCACCTTTGTAAATTACTGTTAATCATTCTCTCATGTCTCCATTAGAGACATTTAAATTGTTCTGCTGTGGTTTTACAATTCCTTCTGCTGGACTAAACCAACAGGAAGAATGGTGTGCAAACAAGAAAATATAGAGAGACAAATAGGTTTTACTTGTGAATCACTATTGTAAACCTAGTCAGCAGCATTACAGTTTCTCAAACTGCTATGTAGGAATCAAATAAATCTATAGGTAGAACATCTGGGCCAATGGGTTTGAAATTCATCCAAGTAGTAATATCAGATAGAATATGCTTTTATATCTGTGATCCACCCCTACATCCTGCCCTAGCTTTAATCTTGACTGATAGAACATTAGTCTAAAACTTAACCATGGTGAAATAATAATTGCAAACATATGAGACATATAATGGAATGAGAAAATGCATACACTTTCCTATGAACTTTGTCCCTCTTGCTAGCCAAATTTATCTCAGATAAGGGATTATATAACCCCATGTAATTGTTAGTGGATCAATAAATACTGCCAGGTTATCTGCATGAAATATAGGAATACCCAGTGAGTTAACTACATATTTCTTAGACATCTGGATGTTTGGTGTTATATAAGTAAATATCAAGATATTATTTAGAATTTATTATTCTCATATTAGCATATGGGTGTTTCAAAGTTTGTACCCAAGTGTGGGTATAGCATACAAGGCTCCTTTTTTTTTTTTTTTAAAGATTTATTTATTTACGCATACAAGAACTGAGTTACAGGCCAGAGGTGTGGGGGGGGGGTGAGAGGATTTACCAGAGACAGAGTGGGGAACAGAACAGGCAGACTGACTGAAATACACTGCTGAGGGGAGCAGCGGGTGAGTCAGGAGAGGTCTGCTGTGCCATGTGGTTCACCTCCTGGCCAGGGATGGAACTAGTGCTGCAGTGGCTGCGGACTCTTCATAGTGCTGACACTTAACCCCTTACACCACCAGGGAGGCCCCAAGGCTCCTTTCAAGTTAGACAAGAACAGGACACTTAATAGCCCTGGTGCAATAGATATACATCCTGAGGTATGACTAGGAACACCCAAGGGGCCAGTCACTGATGTGCTTTCTGCCCCAGGGACAGGTCAGTGGAAAGCCTTGTTAATAAGATTGGAGTCATGGTGGGTGTCATAGTATATCATTGGACCCACCATCCCTAAAGCCCAAAATCCAGTGTTCAGTTTGACCCCCTTCTCTGTTAATAAAAAGGCCAGAATCTTGGTCTTGAGCATCCCACAGCCTGCCTCACAACTCCTTTTTCTTTTCTTTATCCTGTGGTGTTGCTGATTCAACACCAAAGTACCTGCATGTATATTTTGTACCAACATTTTACCTGGATATCTGGAATTATGTAGCTGTAAGATTGTATCTACAGTCATGTCACATTTTTTTAATGAATAAATGTTATAATTTTCCTGATTAGTAAATTAAAGATGAGTGATCAACTTTATATTAAACCAGTTGTTTGCTAAAGCAGCACTCTCTGGTAACAGTTCATTGGGACTAGGAAAGGAAGAACAGGAATACTGTCTGGTAGTACATCTCATTTGTTCATTTTCTTTCTACCAACCATCTAAAATATCAAATATAAAAAGAAAGTATTCAAGTATAATAATAAGAAACTGACTAAATACTAAAAGCATTAATATCGACTAAAACCCTGAAATGAAACCGTTCTTTACTCCATCAACTAGAAAACAAGCAACTTTTCCACCTCAATAAATAATATTATTCTCTTTAGGATGGTATCCTAAATCCCCCATTTTTGTTCTTCCTGTCTAAGGTTATCACAGTGATGTCATGCTATGATTATGCTCAAATGTGGGCGAGCAGGAAGGGAAAGTATTCCCACATTGCCTTCTCCTTGCCCTGTGGAGAATCACAAAGGACATAAAAAAATCATCACAGGTTTTATGCCATGACTTTGTCCTTTAGACAGCTCTCTGGATGACCATCACTGGAAAACTTGATCCAAATATGAAATATACCACTGCTAGTTTTCTCCTTACTGTATATCAATACAGATACAGGATACCCATTGTAGGCTGAGGCCCCCATATCTCCAAGGGTGTCCTTACTTCTGACATTCTTTTTTAACCTATAGCACTGATGACATAAATTCTCATACTCCTCTTATCTCTGCTGAAGTCTTTTATAGACTTTTTCTATGATTTACACCTCATTATAAAAATCAAGCTTCTTGACTGTCAGAAAGAAATTGAATGCAGAAAGCTGAAAACTAGTTCTCTGACATACTGAGATGGCATATCAGCCTGGAGGTGTAACTCCCAAAGCAGAATAATAGATACCACCTACATTCATTCATAAATAGAAAAACTAATGATGGTACAGAACAGTGATTTTCAAGTCATGGTGCAAAAGTTCTAAATAGTATTTTAATTAAGAAAGTGATTTATGACTGAAAATATCAAAACTCACAAGACTCATTTCCTTCTTGCACTGTAAATTAGTATCTCATTTATTTTAATGGATAAAAACCAAAAAATTATAAATTACAGAATGCAATATAGTGGTTCTAATTTCTTCTGAAGGAGAATCTACCAATTTCCTTAAAGCTCCACTACTAATCTTGATGACACTAGTTATATTTTGCTATTTAAACTTTAATTTGCTCCTTTGATCAGTTTAAGGAAATATGTAGGCCTATTGTATAACTCTGTTAACTAATTATTAAGTAAAGTTTCTTAAAGTATTAGCATAAATTTGGGTCATATGGAAAATAATAAAAATTAGACTTATGATCTTTATTAATCATATCTCTGCATGTATTACTAATTAGTCATATTTTAAAGAGTCAATGGATTATTCTTTTACTCAACTCCTTCCACTCCTCATTCCCTCACTATCAACATCTAATAGGCTGGTTTCATATGATCAGTAAATGTATACAATGAATGTGTGTGTATGTTAGTGCATGTATGTGTGCTTCTTTCTCATTAATGGAAAAGGGAGTGTAGTATCCATCCCTGGAGAGCTATGCGAAGTGAATAAAACTTATGTTTTGTATGATGCATTATTCCCCTCAAGAGCCTAGGTCAGATGATATCTTAAAGTCATTTTTGACCTATAACTAAATGATTGGTGAGCCAACATCAGGTTGCCCTGTACTATTTAATACCTAGTTTTATTGTTCAACAGTACTAAATGGTGCCCCTAGGTTCTGAAAAAAATTATGTATAAACTTAAGGGTCCAAAATACTTCCAGAGAGTGACTTAGGTAATGGAAAATAAATTCCACTAATTTAATTAATTAATTTACTTGTATTTCTCATATCTGAGCTAAGTCTGCCTTATTCTTTTCATCTCTACACATAAAATCTGTTTTCATCCCTTAGATTACCTTCATTGCTCTTTCCAATGTCCACTTCAGTTTATTCACATATTTATCAATGTGATAACCCATAGTGTTTAGTCTGATGGGCCAGAATATATTTTAAGAAATATTCCTTGCTTATATTTTTGAATTTTACTTTGATCTCATGATAAACACAGATTATAAAAAAAAATCTGTAATTTTTATTGGGTTGTCAGAAAAGTCATATTATATTTTTGCATAAAAAAACAGAAAAAATATGTCATGACTTTTCCAGCAATCCCATATAATGATTGATTGCAATTATGGGTAGCCTAAACAGTTATTATAGTACCTTGAAATTCCTCTAGTTTATGTACCAAGCTTATGAACCATAGGCTAACCATAGGGAGGTATGGCGATTCATTCAGTAATATTAGATGACATATTGTAGTAGGACTATAAAAACCTATATACCAACTATATAGGCCTGAGAACAGATACCAATTCCCAATCACAACAGCTTTCTGCATCAGTAATCACATCTTCTGGGGAAGAATCCTAAATCTAATAAAAGAATGTAATATCACTATAATTTAGTCATGTTTGATACTTCTTTTTCATACCATAAAAATGGTATATATATCAATAAGTTGGCCACTTCATGTTTCTGAAAATAGCCACTACTGCAGTTAAAACAAAGCTGAACAAAACACCAAAGGGTCAAATGCAAGAGAGAAATACCATGGCACACTTCCTCATTCAATTGCCTATTGTTATTTACTCTCCACTGGACCAGCAATTTCTTGAAAGATGGCAAATGCTCATCATCTGAACATATCCACTGTCCCTAAAGGAAGTGAAAAAGAATTATATAGTCTGTAAACCAATGCATAGGATGAGGGTTTATATGAAATCCATCAAAACCTGTTTATTTTTTCCATACATGAGAATCAGATATGATCAGAGTCCAATGCCACTATCTTATTACAATAAATTGCTTTCCAAATAGGAGAGTTAATTTTAAAGTTGGATGTATCCCTTAGCACAGTTATTTTGAAATACAGTTCACTAGAAAATGATCTCTCTCAACTTTCCCATTGGTAAGAAAAGAGGAATAGAATCTAGTCAACAAAGACCAAAAACACATGATCCTATCCTTCTCCTCAATTCATTTCTCTTTACTACTATTCTACATTTTTATTTTTTCCATAAAATAAATCTATTCTATTGGGGCAGAGGAACCTCAATCACTACACTAAGCCCTTTAGTTCTTGAAGTTAACAAATTTCTTCAAGTCAGGGCCTCCCCAGTGGTGTAGTGGGTTGAGCACAGCGCTATGGAGCTGTCTGCAGCCTCTTCAGTGCGGGTTCGATTCCCGGCCAGCCAAGGAGATACCCACATGGTGCGGCAGACCTCTCCTGTCTCACCCACTGCTCTCCTCAGCAGTGCTTTTGGTTCGTCTGCTTATTTCGCTCCCCACTATTTCTCTGGTGAGTCCTCTCACCTTCCCACAGCTCTGACCTGTACCCCAGCTCTTGTATAAATAAATAAATCTTTAAAAAAAATAATGAATTTCTTTAAGTCAGGAGGAACATTAAGAAAGGTGGTCAGTGGGCCTCCCTGGTGGTGCAGCAGTTGAGTGCTGGGCTGCAAAGCCGCCCACAGCTTCTGCAGTGCTGGTTCGATCCCTGGCTGCTGGCGAGGGTCCCACATGGCGTGCAGACCTCTCCTGCCACACCTTCTGCTCCCCTCAGCAGTGTACTTCGTCAGTCTGCCTGTTCTGCTCCCCATTCTGGCTCTGGTGAATTCTCTCACCTTCCCGTGCTTCTGACTGTACCCAGTGCTTATATAAATAAATCCAAAAAAAGAAAAGAAAGGTGGTCAGTGAGAGAAAAGAGAGTACTGGTAGCTGGCACCAGAAGAATCATCAAACTTAGTAGCAGCAAGTAAACCAGAGACCAAAATAGCAAAAACAGAAAACTAAATTGCTAGTATCTGTGGCCCACAAAACATAGGGCAGGTTCTGCCTATATGACATAAAAAAAAAAAAAATAGGAGACACAGAAAACATGAAGGAGGTTCATGTCTTATAAAGAAGAAAACTTAAAAAGCATCCAGAGTATCTCAGAATTGCAATACAATTTTCAGGTAACAATTGAAAATCAATTGAATAACAAGGACCAGGAAAATAACTTGAATAAGAAAAGACAACAAATGTCAACACTATAATAAGTATATTAGAATATTCTGGCAAGGATTTTACCATACCCATCATAAATATATTTTAAGAAACAATAACAAATACCTTTGAAGCAAATGACAGAAATAGAAAATACACCAAAATTAAAAAAGGCCAAATGGATATTATAGAACTGAAGAACTGAATACAGTAACTGAAATTTAAAAAAAAATCATGTAGGGGCTCCATAGATAAACAAATATGACAGAGAAAATGGAATAACAAATTATTTTGTCTACACAAAAGAAGAAAAAAGCATATTAAACACACAGCCTCAGAAATGTGTGAGACAATAATAAAAGATTCAGTATTTATGTCATAAAAATCCCTGAAGGAGTAAAAGGGAGTGGAGCTAAAGTTTTTTTCAAAACAAAAATGGCTGAAAACTTCCTAAAGTTCATGAAAGATATACACCAATAGGTTCAAGAAATGAAACAAACACAAATAGAGTAAGTAAAAGACATTCATATAAGAACACTTTAAAGTTTTTAAAACAAAGAAAAAATATTAAAAGCACCCATGAGAAAGCAGTCAAATAAGATAATACCTAGAAAGGGCTGTGATGACATTTCTCATCTGAAACCACAGAGACCAGAAAGAAGTGGTATTATATTTTATCAAGTGCTTAAAGAAAAGAACTGTCTGGGCCTCCCTGGTGGTGCAGGTGGTTGAGCGCAGCGCTGTGAAGCTGTCCGCAGCCTCTGCAGCGTGGGTTCGATCCTGGCCGGCCAGCGAGAATCCCACATGATGCAGCAGACCTCTCCTGTCTTACCCACTGCTCCCCTCATCAGTGTATTTCTGTCATCTGCCTGTTCTGTTCCCCACTCTGTCTCTGGTGAATCCTCTCACCCTCCCGTGCATCTGGCCTGTACCCTGGTTCTTGCATAAATAAATAAATCTTTAAAAAAAAAAAGTCACCCCCCCCCAAATATATCTTTCAGAAATGAAAGGGGAAATAAAGACATTATTCAGGCAAAGTGAATTTAAGAGAATTTTCTACCAGCAGATTTACCCTTAGGGAATGATTAAAAAAAATTCTCACAAAATTTTCTAAGACACTTCTCCAATAGAAAGAAAATAATAGCAAGACAGGATTTGGAACTCTAAAAAGGAAGGACAAACAATGCAGTGGGAAAAAATGATAAGTATAATATTCTTCTCCTTTGTTTACTGAAAAAAATAAACATTTGTTTATTGAAAAAAATTGTGAGACTATCAGATATGATATTCAACATAGATAAAGAGAATATTCCAGATAATTAATTATATTTTCAGAATGGGTGGATACAGAAACCTAAATGGAAGTAAGATTTCTATACTTCATGTAAGTACTAAAATGTCAAGAGTAGTGTGCTAAGTTATGTATGTATATTATAATATCTAGAGCAACCACTAACAGAACTAAATGAAGAAATATACTCAAAAACATTAAAAATAAAATGATATCCTAAAAAAGTCAAGTAACTCACAGGAAAGCAAGAAAAGAGGCAGAGATATGAGAAACAGAAGTAATAAACAGAAAACAAATTATATGGCAGACTTAAGACCTATCATATCATTAATAACCTTCGATATAAATTAGACACAACAATCAGAAGACAGAGTTGACAAAGTGGATAAAATAGTAGGTCCCACCTATATGGGAGACACTCACGTCAAAAACAACATAGGTAGGTTAAAATTAAAAGGATGAAAATGAAATACCATGCATACATGAATTTTTTTGAAAATTCAGAGGAAACTTAGTACCTTAACATACTCATAATACTTAACTCCTGTAATACACAATGGGGCTCAGTTTTGGTGAAGTTGATAGATGACTACAGATTTTCAGACTTTCTTAGCTCTTCCTGAATCAGGTTACTCAATTATTAAGTCAAGATCTTATTAACATTAAAAAAAAAGAATAAAATAATAACTAGACAACTATCTAGATGAGCACACTGTCCTGAAATTGCTAGTAGAAGTTTCCTGGTCAGGAGAGCAAGCAACGTTAAAGAAACCATGTAAACAAGATCAGTTAGGAAAATGAGGTCCCAACCACGTATTTCACATGTGAAAGAAAGTTTTTACACATTCTAAAAAAAAAAAAAAGCAATAGAGTGCCGGGGACCAGGCTCCGGCAAAACGTCTTGCCAGGGGAGGTGCTGCAGGAGGCCTTGATGCCCCAGCCAGATAAGACACTGGCAAGCAGCGAAGCCAAAGGGCCTCACACCGTGGGGCCGAAGCCAAAGGGCCTCACACCGTGGGGCCGAAGCCAAAGGGCCTCACACCGTGGGGCCTCACACTGTGGGGCCGAAGATTCCTTGTGCCTCACACCGTGAGGATGAAGATTTAACATTCCTTCACTTTTTGTTCTTGGTTATAAATAAGAAAAAATTTCCCAAAAAGGTACATTAGGCACTATATTATATGCATCAGTATATTGTAAATAAACGGCATGGAAAATTAGAAACTAATTATTAAACAATTTGGCCTACTTGACAATGGAAGACAACTTATTGAATATGCCTGATAAGCATTACAATACAATAATCATAGCAGGTCCTTCTATTTTGTTTTCTCTTGAAGTTTCTTGGGAAAGTTTTTAATATAAAGCTATTTGAGTTAAGGAGTTTCTAGGTAGAAAAAGTTCTGATAGCTGAACTGCAGCTGGTCTCCGGCTGAAGGTCATGTGAATAGAATAGTCCTTTGATGCTTAGGCTTTAGCTGATAGGGATGCACTGGCGGTTATTCACTATTTTCAATAATTGTCTAAATGAAAAAATAAGTAGCTTTAATGTTAGGTTTGGTTTATTATCTGTTAACCTTGAGAGCTGCCGTCTAGCTGAGACCTGTAGGGGCCAGTAGTCTATGGGAAACATAATATACTAATTGTTTATGCTTTACACTTGATAATGTATTTTCTTATTATTATTACTAATAATGAATAAATAAAGACCTGCTGAGTCTCTCGGCAGAAAATACTAGCACCTCACCAAGTGTCAGTGTCTCCTCATTCTACCTCATCCCCTTCCCCACAGCCCTTAAGTTTCAGATCTTTCGTTTTCGCCTAGGCCGTCTCATCCTTTCAGGAACCCCTGGCAAGACGTTTTGCCGGAGGCTGGTCCCCGGCAATAGAGGGAAACAGGGAGACACAGATTTCTGTCCTCTGTGGTGTAATTTGTTGCTTTGTTCTTTTCAACATCTGTCAATCTCCATCAATATATGCCTGCATAACAATTCAGGCAATTATCATTTAAAAGATTATTAAATTGTCCACATGGTGAAAATCACCTTCCCAGTTATGGTTGGACAGCTTGGTTGGTAAGTTAGACACAAATAAAATTAGCCTTCAGTAAGATAGTTTCACATTACTGTAATAAACATTCTGGTACTTAGGGTGTCCTTTGGAGGACCAGGAACTTCACTCAAATGGACCTGAAAAGTAGTTGACCAGAGCATGTAACAGATCACTGAGGTATCAGAAGCCCTAGAGAAAAAATCTTACCCATTGCCTTTTTCCTTTCTCCCATAAACCACTGTAAATAAATGAAACTTTGCTTTTTTTTTTTTAATGATGGAAATACACTACATTTTCTATACTGTAATCAATCAGTCCTGTGGGATCTAAAACACAGAAAAACTACCCTGATCCTATAAGGAAATCCAGTAATTGCTTCCCAACTCAATTATAAATTCCTATATAAAAGTAGCCATAGAGGGCCTCCCCGGTGGCTCAGCGGTTGAGCTCTGGGTTGCGAGGCTGCCCGCAGCCTCTGAAGCGCTAGTTCGATTCCCGGCTGTGTCCTGGCCACCGGAGGAGGGTCCCACAAGGCTCGCAGACCTCTCCTGCCGCCCGCTGCTCCCCTCAGCAGTGTACTTCGGTCCTTCTGCCTGTTCTGCTCCCCGCTCTGGCTCTGGTGAATTCTCTCACCCTCCCGCGCTTCTGACTGTACCCAGTGCTTGTATGTATGTATGTATGAATGAATGAATGAATGAATGCATAAATAAATAAATAAATAAATCTTTAAAAAAAATAGACTGGGGGAAAAAAAAAGTAGCCATAGATTTGGATCTGCAGATGGCTCTGAACTAGGTCCTGCATAATTTGATGAGGACCCACAAGCATGACATTAGAGTGGAAGAAGGTATGATCCACCTGTAACTGCTGTAACGCTCCTGCAGTCTTTTCATGATCAATAATCATTCTTGTTAGCAGTACTAATTTACACGTTTGGTCTGAGTACAAACTTCATTTTCTAACCACATCATCTCCCTAACAACATGCTCTATGAACAAAGTGATAAGTAAATTGATTTCACATTCTAAAGCCAGATTATAACCTGACTTCATAAGGGACTTGGTGGGCATGGGTAGAAGGTAGATGGATTTGGATCATCTTTCCCAGAATTTTAAGTTTTCTTCTTTCAGTTCAGTTACAACTTGATTGAATTCAGTTCAACAAACACTGATTAGATACTTGACATGACAAGCAGTTCACAGTGCCAATAAACCAGGGGAAGACGAGCTGTCAGTCTCATCAAGGAGTACATTAAACACATCAACTACAGTATCACAAGGTAAATCTCTCAGCCCCTTCATCCTTTTTTTCATCTTTTTCTCTTCCTTCCTTCCTTTGTCCCCTCCTCAGTATTATTGAGCTCTAATTGACATATTGTTACATTTAGGATGCACAACGAGATGATTTAAAACATGTATACATAGCCAAATGGCTGCTAACAATAGTGAACATATCCATCATTTCACAAAATTACTTGTGTCTGTGTGTTGGAACATTTCTTCTGGACGCATTGTCTTCCCAAAGAGACAGTAACAAATTCAGACAAATATTAATTTCCACCGATCATTTCTCTAACACTTTTCACTGATCAATGGAAGCCATCAATGCCCTCTTAGAGTAGATACCATAAAAGCGGTCGCCCCCTTCCCAGAGACCTAGAGAAGGAGAGTTTCTCAAGGTCACCCTTTACTTTTCTGATGCACACAAAGCAAGCACCAGCACCTCTGCTCTTCGGTAGAGGCAGTTTTCTGTCGCCAACTATAATGCACTACTAGTGATTTCCATCTACTTCTATATGAAAACATGATCGAATGCGCCTCTTCCTGGGTTATTTCCATAGCTACTGTATTTATTATATTAATGTTTATCACTGGGATGTCATTTAATGAATGTCGGCAGAGGGGCGGGAGATCAAATGCTCACTGAAACAAGCTGTGCCATTAATTCAAATGGATGGTAAAGACAAGCATGTATATTCACATGGCCATATGGGGGCTGTTTTAGGGCACTGAAGCAGTTAATTTTGTTTTAAAGACACAAGCTTAGATAAAATAGATCTTCTTTGACTTTGTTGAGAATTGAAATTACAAAGCATGCCAGGCTTCAGCTCAAAATGCTGTATTATTCTCCCCTCCCCACCTTATCTGAGGAGGATAATGCTCTCACAATGGCCCACTTCTTGAACTCTTTCCAATTTCAGATATTTCCTATCTCTTTTAATACCTCATTGCTTTTGCATCAATTACAGCCTGACCCAAAGCTGCACTGGAAGTGGAAGTGATATATAGTGGAATCCATTTAAATGAATTTCTGATGAAAGAATAAAACTGTTAAAAGAATAAATTTACTGCACACAAATTTATACAAATCCCATATATGCTGTGAAATCCTCTTAAATGAAAAACTGATGAAAGATTAAAATGTTAAATGAATTAAAATCCACCATACTGGTGAAATATAATGATGATTTGACCTAGTAAATGAATGGCTGAAATGAAGATATAAATTTGAAGTGCTCCAATGTATGTCAGTTTTAAATGTGTAGTGGGCCAGCATAACACAAAAATATAGCTCTTACTATTAAAGAACACATTCTTTGTTGAATCAGTCATTATTCATTATTTTGAAACACCTGTGTTGGTTCTTTGCCTGATGTAACAGGCATAATATCCTGCTTTTCAACAAGGTAACAGCATGCATTAACCTCTCCTCTTTCCTAATCCTTTATTACCTGATCACTTGATCTCTACAGGTTATATTTCAGTTTGCTTAAGAGATTGATAAGAATTGGGACCTTTCCATGGCCATTTCTACCCTTCAGCAAGGGCCCTTACGAAAAACAGAGCTTATATGTTACTTACAGAATGCTGAGTCAAAAGTTATTATTAGGAAATAAATTTTCAGGGAGTCATAGGGAATTAGCAGAAAAAATGTGTGTTAAAAATTACTACACACCCATCTAATTTTCAGTTTAACGTTAAGAAAAACAAAAATTCTGTTGTGAAGCTTGTAGCAGTTAAAGGAATTTTGCAAACTAGTACTCATCCAAAAGGATTAGAGGTTCAACTCAGTGTAAGGCATGGGTGACATGTGTTTTATTGGTAATAAACTTAAGCTTCGATCACTCAAAAATCATACTCTCTAATGAGGCACAACTGGAAGTCTTCAATCGTTGCCAAGAATTGCACTATGGAAAAATTTCACCCAGCAGTCCTCTGACCTCTGTTCAGATTATAGTATTAGAGCCATGTGCAATTAGAATCTCTGACCAAGAAGACGTCATTATCCCCACAGGCACCTATGATGGAGCTCATATTCCTGGGCATATAGCTAAATGTGCATGGCCATGAATTCAAAGGCATCTACTGATCATCAAGTGATATGTCACTGCCTTAAAGGACCAAGAGGGGAGGGATTGCTATGCTAATTACATGTAGTCAATCCTGAGCCTGCTTTAATTGGAAATGAAAAGTTAACTCTAGAGAGTTTTAAAAATTTTCAACACCCCTAGCTCCTCATAGGTGGGGAATTGTCCCAAGCTTCAGTGGAATTCCTTATTAGGAGGGAATCCCAGAAAGTGGTTGCAAATGGTCCACAGGTGGTGGTAGTGGTTGGCATAACCTTGAAGTAAATGTCCTGGGTGCCGCAGCATGCCTTAAATTACTGCTGTCGGAAAGGCCTGGTATGTTGCTTTTAGTGGCTAACCCTGATGTAACTTGTCCGCTGCAGTAGTTGCCACGTCAGCTTCTAAATGTCACAAGAGCAAAAACTGAGTCTTGGTTAGTAATCTTTGCACATTTAAGGAAACCCACAACACTGAATAAATGCTTGTTGAATTAAACTGAAACAGTACAGAGAATTTTACTTTGGTTGAAGTCATAAGTAAACAAGATTTGGGTCTTTAGCACCCCCTGGGGGTTGCCATAGTTGACTGCCCTTATATTTTTTCATTAGTTCCAGAATATTTACGGAATGCTTTTTCAGATGTGCAGGTACTAGGAACGGAATACCTATCTTTAAGAGGCTTGTTGTCTATCAGAAATGCTGAAGGCCTTTGCTAATTGCTGTCCAGTGATTATTTATGGGGTAACCTCCTATTACCAGGGCCTGTAAGAGACACCAAGGTATAGTATAAACAAGGTATTGTACTAGTACAAAGGATCAGAGAGAGGCAGTTACAAATAAATATGAGAAGTGCTCTAAGAGGGGTAAGAAGAGAATGGAAAGGAAAAAAATAATATGTAAGCTGAAAACTGAAGGAGGAATAGAAGTTAAATAGGTAAAAAAGAGGATATAAATAAGAGGGGTCTACACCTACCAGTTCATTTCCTTTTGTGGATCCATATGTTTTAATATTTTAACTTATAGGTTCTTTATTAACATACATATATTTAAATTTTTCAAATAAATAATTAAAAAGAATACTTAACTTTACCAATTGTTTAATGCTTTTTTGATAACTGATGAATATTTACAGCTATTCTTATTTCTTTTTGTAAATATATCTTCCAAATAGGTTAAGCATTATCATGTAAAATTAAATATTTATTGGTAATACTGTTATCACCATGTTAGCTTAGGGTTTAACGATTTCTAGTACTTATTAGAGTTAGAGTGAAAAAGAATTCAGATGTCATTAGATTAAATAAGGTATAGTGGCAGTATATTAAATTGTTGAGGATAAAAAATCTATTTATGAGTTTTAAATTGTAATTAAAACTATGCATAAAAACCCTCATATTTTTTAGAGCTATTCATTGAAAATGAGGGTTTATCTTCACTTACTTTTAATTTTAGATTAATTAGAATTATAGGACAAGATTTACATTAAAAGTAACATGCATGAAACAGACATTAAAATCAACATGAAAGGCAAGGAAAGTGTAAAATGTTATTTTTGAATATTTCAGTCTTCCTCAAGTCATTGTTTTTTTTTATTTCTAAGTCAAATACATTGGGAATTGGTAAATCACTCATATCTCAAATTCCACATTACAGATCAAACTGCTGAACTTCACTATTCACAAGCACTTACTTGTTTTTAGACAGATAAAAAGTATGGTGAATGCTCATCTTATATGAGCTCTCTGTTGAGCTTTTGGAAACATCTGCTAAGGAGTCCCTAGAAGCCAGTTTCCAGAGGAGTAAGTTCTTATAACCTATACCAGAATCTTCTGAGAGCTTGGATTCACAAAATGCAGAACTTTGCCCTTGTCTGATGTGTTGGGTAAGAACGGCGGTGTAGGAGTGTCTTTTTTAAAGACAATCAAAAAAATAAATAAAAATTTTTATTCATACTAAAGATTTTTTTTTAAACATGTATTTATTTATGCATACAAGAGCTGGGGTATAAGCCAGAGATGCAGGGGGTGAGAGGATTCACCAGAGATTTTAGATTTGTAAATGATGAAACATGGTAGAAGTCTCCAAATCATAAAACCTTGCATTGGAGCCCAGAAGCTCAATTTCTGTGTAGTTAGGATCATGGCTGAAAATGAAAGAAAGAATAGAAAGAAAAAAATATCCCTGGTCATGTCCAGAAATTATAATGGTAACAGAAAGGGAGGTTCTTTCCCAATTAAGATGTAGCAGTGCCCAGAAGGACTGTTGCTCCCTAACAGATGGAGTCAACAACCTGTGAGAAATCATCAGGGAAAATTAATGAGAAAAGGTGCTAAAGTTTGGAGTTGTGGCAAGGATCACAAATGCCCTAGTACAAGTCAGGTACAACGTAGGTCCATATTTGCTGGATGGATGTATGGATGGATGGATGGATGAAATTCTGGGCCTTCTTTTTTGTGTGTGTTGGTGTATTGGGAACTACAATTGTGGAGATTCCAAGAAAGTAGGACTTTATGTATTTCAGTCACAAAAGTATGTTCTGCAAACCAATTGTGAATTACTATCAATACATATCTAATAAGTATTATTGGTAAGTACAGAAGCCTTAGATTCTTTGTATTTGTAACTTAGACTTATAATATTTTTTCAACTTATATTGGAAAGTTATATTTATACTATATGCAAATGATAATTTGTTTTCAGTCTCACATATTATTGTATTGACTGGAAATTTCAAAACAATGTTGGTAATGATAATAGTGAACATTCTTAGTTTTTTGACCTGTAGAAAGCTGTCTATTAAATGCAATAGAGTAATTCATTTCTATGTGTACTTTTAGCTGTTTGTGATGCATATTCTTTAACAAGCATAAAATTTCCAGCATTTTATTGTATTTTAAATTATTTGTTTTTTCTTCATGATTGAGTACTAAATTTTACCAGATAAATGTTGACATCTATTGATATGACTATCTGCATTTTCATTTAACCAAATAATATTTTGCTAGCAGAGGTTTTTCTATATAATGCTCCCTAAATTTTCTAACTCTCCTTAAATATTCTCCCTAAATTAATTACTTATTTACTCACAGTTATTTTATTGCTACTCATTTAATAACTATGATCTTTTTCTTACTCAATAATTTCTACATGTATCTGTTATTATTTATTCCCATTTGCTTTAATTATCTTTGTATCAGGTGGAGTTAGCTTTTACTATATCCTATATAGTGACAAAAAATAAAACAGCTTTTAAAAGTTTATTTTTCTGTAAAGTAAAAAAGAAAATCCTTATGTAGTTGCCCTTGGTTGAAATGGGGGACTGCTTCTTTCCCCCAACTGCTCTTTCAGTCCCCATTTTTTCTAGAGACAATTCCTAAAACTTGGGCATATGTGAACATCCCCTTGATGATGTGATTATACAAATGGAAGTTTTCTAAGTTTTTAAAAGATAATAATTTATTTTTGATGTCAAAGAGAACTTTCTTTTTAAAATTTAAGGCTCCCTTCTCTAAATAGATTGCTGCTAAGAGTATGATTGCTTCCTGGGTGATGTGGGACAAAGTAAAAAGTGTAATTAAGTATATTTTAACATTGCCAATATTCTTAAGAATTAGAAAGGAAATAAATAGCTAAAATAGAACAGGTTAAGTATAAACCTATCACTCTCACTTTAAATTAGATTTAATAATATGAATTCTTAAAGTATTTTGTCTTTAAAATAGACATTTAATATCTCAGTTCACTGAAATGGCCAACAGGGTGGCAATAAATATCCGTGTTATAGATTCTTGACACTATTTCTCACTGACTGGACATGCAAAATATAAAATGAGCCTGGGCACCTTATCTTTCTATAAAGCAAGAAAACTATTATATATTGATAGAGGTATATCAGAAAGACTCAGGAACTGATTTAAAAGGTTCCCACTGGCTAAAGATGGTTATTTGACCACGATTAAGAATAATAATTGCAAGGAAAATGTTTGCTCATGAGTTCATAATGATGTCAAAATACATACATACTACATATATATATATATATATATAGAGAGAGAGAGAGAGAGAGAGACTCTACTGTGTCATCAGTGGTTGTCAGTGTCAGCTTTAAGGGAAACAACTTGTAAATTGAGAGAAGGAATTAAGCCTTTATCTCTCCACATGAACTATTCCACTGTATAATCAAATGAAAGATCAGAAGCTATTTCTCTGCATAAAAATATTCTAGCTAAGAAATTAATGGCAAATTAGAATTTCACAATTTTGCAAACTCTAATGAACTAATGGAACAAAATTTTGATCACAAATACCAATTTGCAGGTGTGCATAAGACCAAGGAATATGCTAAACTCTATCACAGGGTGGCAATCAGTCAAATACACACTCTGGAAAACTATAGGCAGACAATCTGATTATTTTAAACAAAGAAAGTATAAGAACAAAAAGATATGGAAAGAGAACTTACAGCTTTAAAGAAACTTAAAACACACTCATCAAACTACACTTTGAGGAGGTGCAATTTCTTATTACATAAATGAGACTCTATATATATATAGATAGATAAATAGATACACACACATTTACATATATATGTATGTATATATGTGTGTGGGCATATATATTTCTGCAAACATCTTTTCATAGCAGAAAAGAGAATTTGGAAACACCTTCTCTCCTAAAAAAAAAAAAATCTATAAAAAAAATAATGTTTTCTCAAAGGAAGACTCACAAGTTCCTAACAGAGACCCTGTACTTTCTCAGGGAGGACTAAGGTCAGTGACTTGCTCTGAGGAAGGGGAGGAGAGGGGAGGAGAGGGGACCATGGTTGAGAGAGCAGATTCCTCAGCCAGGGTAATGATATATGACTATCCATATAACTTTGGAACATCTGGGGCACCTCTGGGGCACTGGAAATTTCCCTAATGGAACTTTTCAAAAAGGGAGTGCAGTCACTTGCAGGCACAGGTCTGACCTGGGGCAATGGGAACTCCACCTTCAACATGGGGGAGTAAAGCTCTCTCCCATCCCCCTTCCAGAAGTAAGAGATCATTCATTAGTCAGAGCCACGTCAGATTCTATCACAGGTCTTGAAAGCTTTGCATTCCCAATAAGATATGTAAGAGCAAAAGAAATCCATGATGGGCTATCTCTTTTAATAAATTTTTAAAAAAAGGACCTCCCTGGTAGCATAAGGGGTTAAGTCTTAGGCCGTGTTGCCAATCCACATGTGCAGCAGACCTCTCCTGTCTTGCCCACTGCTCCCCTCAGCAGTGTATTTCAGTCAGTCTGCCTGTTCTGTTCCCCACACTGTCTCTGGTGAATCATCTCACCCCCACACCTCTGACCTGTACCCCAGTTCTTTTTTTTTTAATCTTATGTGCATATATATTTTTAAAAATTAATTAAAAAAATTGTGGCAAAGCAAACATTTAAAGTCATAATTGAAATTGTGACAGCTAATGCGATATTGCTGTTGAGTATCAGCACCACATAAATCATGCTAGGACTCTGAGAAGTATACAAAATATGATATTGTTTCATAAGAATTTTAATTGGTGTTTCACCAGAAGTTAAAATTTACTATGGGAAATGAATCATTGACAAATCTATAGGGACTCCATAAAGAAACAATTTCTGAAATATTCATATTAATAATATATTACCTTCACAAACTTAGGCTAGGGAAGTCTGTCTCTTCTAATTTGACAGCTGTTCCCATGTAATGCTTACAATAGATGCTTATCAAGTAAAACATTATTTCTATCATCTTTTTTTTTTTAAAGATTTTATTTATTTTTTTATACAAGAACCAGGGTACAGGCCAGATGCGTGGGAGGGTGAGAGGATTCATGAGAGACAGAATGAGGAATAGAACAGGCAGACTGATGAAATACACTGCTGAGGGGAGCAGAGGGCAAGACGGGAGAGGTCTGCTGCGCCATGTGGAATTCTCGCCAGCCAGCTGGAATTGAACCCGAGCTGCAGAGACTGCGGACAGCTTCACAGTGCGGGCTCAACAGCCTGCGCGACAGGGAGGCCCTATCATTTTTTTTTTAAAACAAATCTTTGTGATTTCTCTGGGAAATCCCAAACATAGGTTAATTATAAAAGCTATCTTGAAATTTTAATTTTATTTTTCTCTATATTTAGGACATGAATTTGAGGAGATCAAAATGCATGAAAGCCAGATATAGAGCATGATTAAGGTAAAATCATGTGCCTGATAAGTAATATTTAGTTATCTATTTAAGTGAAGTGACAATTAAGCATCTAACAATAAACATGGAAAGTGCATGATTGTAGAAACTAGTTATTTTATAAACAAGAAACCTTTGTTATTTCTTTTATCACTTTGCATTGATGAAGAAATTAAGTCTATGAGAAGAACATAGACTTATTCTGGTAAAATATGGAATCTCTATTTTCATGTAGATTCCACAGAAGTTAAAGACATATTGTAGGTGAAGCCAATCAGTCAATTTAGAAGGCAAACTCATTAAGATCAAATAAACTTTGCTAAAATTTTAATACATTTCATAGTTTTTTTGGATGCAGTATTTTTAATCAAGACCCAAATTCTCCACTTCCCACATTTCAACCTTTGTGCTTTTTTTACATTCTACAGTAAACTGATCTTTTACTTTGAAACAGCTCTCAGGGCGTTTGTGAGGTAATAACTTATTTCAATAGTATATAATATTTATGCTTGCATGTAATGCAGTCATCACTGCTGTCTTAAAAGGAATCGATAAAGATTTAAAAATTTTTCTTTTAGTTCATGTATGGCAATACCGGTATTTACAATTCACATAAGCAAAAGTTCTTTGGGAACCTCAATGAGTCCCCAGAGGATTAAAGTTTAAAGGGTTCTGGAGCTTATATACCATCCCCCCCAAGGCCTAAGAACTACTACTACTTTAAAATAACAACACTTTTTAAAAATCTGAAGTATATGCACAGTTGCATTTCTGTTACCATTATTCCCAGTGTAGTTTCAATCACTCATATTAATTATAGCTTTTAAGAAATAATCACTGAGAACACTGAGGTGGGAGGAGTGGCTCATTAGTACGAACTGTCTGTTATATACAAGCATTTTAGCAGATGAGTAAATCTCATAGAAACACATGATATAATTTCCCCCAGACACACAAATATATTTTACACTTTCATAAAGTGGCAAAAATAAATACATTCATTGAAAGGCTCCAAAGACAGAGCCTTTCCATAGAATGTAAAAATAAGAATAGACAATATAAACTTAAAAAACTTAGTAGTGCTTAGTAACCAATAACTGTATTTTCTAGACATCTACTCAGTTTTACATCAATCCAAAATTTCAGTTAATTATAAATGCCGGAAATGTTATTCAAATGAATTTTTACAAAACAATTACTGTTGAAATAAAAATGTGCCAGAATATTTAATTTAGGTGAACAAAATTTATTCATTATTTATACAGTATGCAATAGTAATGTTAGTTCGTTGGCCAGTAGACTTGCATATGTCTAGGTAAGACAAACTAAACTTGATAAAATATTCAGTACATGTTTATATTTAATTTAATATTATGTCTGAAAAAATATACCTCTTTATTTAAACCAAATTTTTTTGAAGATTTATTTATTTATGCATACAAGAGCTGGGGTACAGGCCAGAGATGTGGGGGGTGAGAGGATCCATCAGAGACAAAGTGGGAAACAGAACAGGCAGACTGACTGAAATACACTGCTGAGGGGAGCAGCGTTAAACCAAAATTTTTTATCTAGTTTCTCTCATTTACCAAAACCTTATCTGTGTTATGTAAACTTAAATTCTTAAAACATTTCCAAGTTAATTTCTATTAAATTTTTAATTAAGTACATTGAAAGTTTTATTAATTTAATATTCATTATTCTCTGAACCTTAGTGATATTAAATTCATATAAGTGTTAATAATCTAATCAGAATTTAATTTAAATTGCTTCATAATCTAATTTATTTAATATCCTCTAGGAATATATTCTACAATAACACAAAGGGTAAACAACTTTCAAATTCACAGATGACAGGCACACAAATTCACAAAAATCTTATAGCTCAGATTTAAAACTTTAATTTACAATCAATTCTAAACAGAAATACAAATATCTCAACAGTTCAGATATCAAAGAACTTTATTTCTCCTCATTGGGCACAAAATTCTTAAACAATTTGTGCTGAAAAATAGATAAATCAAACAAAAAAATGAGAAAACAAATTTTCTCTTATCTCTTTACCCAATAGAGAATGGGTTTCTATCTACTACCTATAGAAATCACAGACTATAAAACCAAATTCCCAATAATTGCTACCTCTAATTAAATATAATTCATAGTTCATGTACAAATCAGAAACAAAAAAATGCAATCACTAAAAAATAAAAGTTATGATTCTCTTGCCACTGGGTTTCCCCCCTGGAAATAAGTGAAAAAGATATACAGGTTTAGGCTTATGAGGTAAACTTGTTCAGTAATGCAGATTATCAGACTTTGACAGGTGAATTTATATGGGTTTCTTGGTGAGACTTCCAAAACTCCTCAAAGATGATTTCTAAAGGAGGAGTTAGTGATGACTCTCACACTAATATAAAATGAACATATTACAGATTTTATTTGACTCATCAATTGGTGAGGGAACCAGTAGGATATTATAAGTAATTCAAAGGATTAATCAAAGACATCCATAAAAGCAATAATGCTGAAATAAAGTTATAAATAGATTCAAAACTGATTTATTCAGTAGGAGGAGTACAGAAGACGAGCAACTATATTTTCACCACACAATTCACTTTTATGTATATGAACAATAATCATCTGCATTGATGTTAGTTATTTAGTACTAAAAGAATTGTAAAATAGTCAGACAAGGAAAAAACATAGATGATCCACAGAATCACAGAATAAAATAACCCAGATAACCCAGAGGGTAGGCTTAGACATAATCTTTTTGGCCCTTTTTATAGTTTTTTTTTTGGCCCTTTTTATAGTTTTTTATGCTTTTTTCTTTTAGCTATGAGAAAAAATTTTAAATCTATTATTCATTTCTATCTTTATTACATTTCATAGGTGAACATGATGTAGAAACCATAAAAATTATTTACAAAGGAATGATCTGAATTATAAGCAAAAGAGAATTCTGAGAAACAATAAAATTCACAAGTGAATGATAAGGTGAAATCCACTTCTACTCTTTAAATTCATTGCACTCATGAGATGTTTCAATTCAGTTACAAGAAAACCCACTTAAAGTTGTATTAGCTAAAGGAATCTAAAACTAGCATATCATACCCCAATAACCTAAGGAAAAAAACATGATTTTGAGAGAAATGTATTTGATTATTATATTAAGATGGATGCTAGTTGTTCTAATAAAAACCTCTATCTGTGTCCAATAAAATCAATGTTAATTTCTTGCTCATAGAAAGTCCTTATGCATTGGGCAGCTTTCATGGCTGTTTTTCTTTCAAATGATCACGTTAGGGATCTGAGTTCCTTCCATTTTGTGGGTCTGCCATTGTGGAGTCTTTCATTTACAGGCACACAGAGCAAGCAAAGGAGGATCTCAGAGGAGATTTTAGGCATGAAGCCTGGAGGTGACTTTCAGCACTTTCACAATGTTTTTGTCTGAAGTAGGCACATGGCCCTAACTCAGCTGGAAAGAATGCTGAGAAATGTGTTCATCCTTTGTGCATCGAAAAGGAACATGTTTCTGATTAGCTAGTCAGTCACTTCCATGACAGTTATAACTGATTTAATTAATTGCAAGTTTAAAAAAAAAACCTTATAAACAATGCAGTTGATTTTATGTGTCTTCATTGTATTCTTTTACTGTCTTATCTCTATTACTTTATAGTCAGTGGAAAACTGCACACCTTCTAACCCCTTGTTACTCTGAAAACTTGATCTGGAAAATTATTAATAGAGCAAAAGCAATAGCACGCTCAGAAGAGGACAACCACATGGAAATAAATGAGCAATGGAGCCAAAAGGGGTATCAACATGTCTCTCAATGCTTCGTGCATCATCAGCTACTTATTTCAATATTTTGTATGTCATCAGCACTTTGTCTGACAGCTCCATTTGTTCACTTTTCATACTTCTTTTGAGTAAACAGCACATATAATAGTTCCATTTCAGAACAGCACATTAATCTTCCCTTGTTAAGGAATGACTTGTCTTCACACTTATCCTTGCACCTCTCTTGTGATATGACATCATCTCCTTATTTGTTGAGATAAATGTCAAGCTACAAAAAAATCACACCAGTGTTAGAATTTCTACATTTGTCTATTTTACTTGCCATACAACTTGGAAATAGAGGGGAAGGGAAGGTAGTCATTAATGAAGTTATCTTTTTCTTTGTAATATTATATTTTCTTAAAGTTTTGTACTCAATGTTGAGAGATTCAGAAATCTAAACTGGTGTGGACTTGGCAGTAGGTTAAATCCAGCCATGCCAGAAAAGCCAAACATACGCCCATCTGCAGCACAGTGGAGTGGCAGCAAGTCTCCTTGCCCTTCAGCATTCACAGAGAGTCTGTCTTGTGGAGCACTGAGTAATAAGAGCTGTAATTGGAAGACTACATTTAAAGCAATTCTGGAAGTTTCCCTTACAGAAAATTAGCCATGAAAGTTGTAATTAATTTATAAATAACATGAGTTAAGTCCTGTCTATAAGGTAACAGAGAGACAGCACAATAATAGTATCTCTGTGTTGAGAAAAGGTATTCCACAGTCATGTTTCCCTACAAGTTAAACACCACCTTATTACATTCCTAATCAAATTCTATTTGGACCTTTAATTTAATGACTGAAAATTTCTCTTCTCTAGTTCTGTCCCTTTCTATCTGACTACTGGAAAATGTAGGGGAAACTTACTGTCTTATATTATAACAATTCACTATGAAAGACAATTTGAAACAGAAAAACATACAATTAACTAAATGAGAAGAACCAGTTTCCATAGAAGAAAATATGATAATCAAATACGTTTAAAATTAAAATCATGACCCCATTTAATCTATAAGACATTATGGAGTATAAAGACTAAGAAGAGTAGAATATTGAAGAAAAAAACTAAATGTCTACAAATAGGAGAATGAGTAAATTGAGCTGTGTTCAAACAATGAAATATTATATAGCAAAGAAAAGGAATAACTTATAACTACACTTATTAATACAGAGAACTCTCATGAACATAAATGTTGACAGAAAATGAACAAAGGACATATTGGTATGAGATTATTCATATAAACTTTTAAAACATAAAAGAAAATATTAACTATTGCTTGGGGGTATATGTATTCAGTGTGTGGGAAGTACAGTGAAAGAAAAACACTCCAGGCTCCCTCTAGAGGCAGAGAAATGAAACTTGATCAAAAAGGAAAACACAGGGGACTCATGTACAAGTAGTGCTTCTTTTGTTAAACTGGATGCTAGATATGTGCATTCTCTTTGTCTTTCTTTATACACTTTTGTGTATGTAAATATTTGCAACATAAAATTTAATCAAACAATGTGATAATAGTCTCTGCCCTTTGAATGTGATAATATTGATAATAATATTATCAATATTGATAATATTGATAATAATGAGAAATATATATTTGATCTTTTTCTCCAGCTCTTGACACAATTTTCTAAAATCATTAGAATTGGAATTTTCTGAGTGATAAGGATAATACGAAGATTTTGTTATTCATAAAAAGCCCCATTCAAACTGACCTAAATTTATGCTAATAAGCTTACTCCTGGTTGGTCCCTAGATAGCTTCAGATGAGGGCTGGTTGTCAGAGGAATCAATCATGTGATTAGAGGACTGGAACTTAACTTACACCCAACCTCCTGACCTTTGAAGAGGGAGGAAGGACTGAAAATTGATTTCCGTCAGCTATGGCCAAGATTTAGTCAATCATGGCTATATAATGGGAGTTCCATTAAAAAAAAAAACCAAACACCTAAATGATGAAATTTGCTTTTTATATTAATTTTTTAAATTTTTTACATCATTGTTCATTTTTAAACAATATTTGCTTCCCCCCACCCCCTCAGGTATATTCCCCATAGAGCTTCCTTCACCAATGCACCTGTGCACCATCACCTCAGTCCCCTGTGCTCCTCCCTCCCACCCTCTGATACCTCTGATCCCTCTCCCTCCTCCTCCCCTGCAGGATGTCTCTGATTTATAATTGTCCGTTTTTGCTTTTTTGTGTTTTTTACTGTTATTATTTTTCTAAATGATGAGATTTGAATAGTTCCCACATTGGTGAAAATATCGAAGTGCTGAGGGGTGGCACTTCCAGAGTGGTCATGTAAATTCTGTGCACCTCTTCCCCCATGTCTTGCACTAAACATCTGTTCAATTTAGCTATTCCTTATTGTGTCCTTTATAATAATCCAAGTATAATACATAACTGTTCCCTAAATTCTATGACCACTTCTAGCAAATGATCTAATCTGAGAAGGTGGTTGTGAAAACCCCCTATGTTCAGAGCCAGTTAGTCAGATGGAAACCTGACACTTGCAACTGGTATCTGAAATGGGGACAGTGGCCATGATCGTAGAGTGGTTAGTACTCTGCCTTGTGAAATGGTGACAGTTTCGTAGCACTAATAATGTGATACGTAGCAATATATCCAGACAAGTTTCCAGAAAGCTCAAAACTGTGCAGTGCAGTTTATCTGAATTTGTCATGTTGAGATTTAATCTTCATGCTTTTCTTGAGTGAGTCTCTCCCCTAGTTGATTTAAGAGGAAAGCCCATTTATTTAATCAATTATTTGGATGATCTCATGATTCCCCTTTCACCCTTGATTTTTAGAACTTATTTTAGGGCCTCTCCTGGTGGCGCAGCGGTTGAGCGCTGGGCTGCGAAGCTGCCCGCAGCCTCTGCAACACCTGTTAGATTCCTGGCCACCTGCGAGGGTCCCACGTGGTGTGACAGACTTCTCCTGCAGCGCCAGCTGCTCCCCTCAGCAGTGTACTTTGTCAGTCTGCCTATTCTGTTCCCCGCTCTGGCTCTGGTGAATTCTCTCACCCTCTCACGCTTCTGACTGTGTCCAGTGCTTGTATAAATAAATTAATATTAAAAAAATAAAACTTAATTTAAAAGTCATTATTAGAATATTAGAAACAGAGTGTGGAAGGGTTTTTCTCTTCTTTCTCTTCAATTATAAATTTTTCAGATACTTATAGCTACTTGGAAGTAAAGAAAGAGAGGAAAATTGATGCCATATCCATATTGAATTTTTCTGGTTAATGCAAAATATGGTATTTCCAATCACCTGGACATATTATATGAGTCATATGACTTTAGAGCTAATTTCTTGGAGATTACCCTTACACTTGTCACACCCACACCCTATTTTCTCTCCAACCTATTTTTATTTCCTTCTCTATTTCTTTATATTATTTTTATCTTTCACATTCTTATTCTCTATTTATAGTACTATAGAAATGCTCATAAAACCATATTAAAGAAATACTAAGGCTATGAATTTTAAATGTTGGAGATGAGAAAAGGAAGAGGGTAAGTTTCACAATCAATACCATGGAGAATTAAAAAAAAAACAACTCTGTACATGCCATACAGAAAAAGCAAGGAGTCAGCTACTCACCTTTATATTATTGCAAAAAACACATTAAGAAAGTAACAGACAAACTAAGAAAGATCAGCTTTTCAAAAGTCAAAGATATGTGAGAGCATCCATCCCTGACACATACAAAGTGCTATAAAGATTTGTTGAACTAAGGAATAAATGAAAAATAAAACCAAATTAATGGGAAGAAGTAATAAATGAAGAGATTGATAAAGTTTCATTCTATTCTAATTAGCATTAAGATGTTTACATAGTAATCCATTCTTCACCTAATATTTCCACTTTTTAATCTATGCAGGAATTATACCACATGAATACCGGAATTTCTAGAGACACGAATTATTTTGCAAAAGTGATCACTTTCCCCCTACAAATGAAATTGTGTCAGTAGAAGCCATTGATGAAAAGCAATTGCAAGTTCTAAGAATTAGTTTCCTTTCATTATTGTCCTATTTCTCAGTGTCCTTTCTGAATGGGGGAGGTATTCATCAGTTTTATTCTAGAATGATATTTTTCATTTAATTAAAGATAAAGCCATGCACTAAGCATACCCTTACTAAAGGGCATACCTTAAATAAAAACAGTACAACATGCTTCTATAACCTAGCAAGGTCAACTCATGAGAATTAAAATTAAATTGAGTAACTGCTAGAATAATCTGGGAAGATAGGAATGGAGGGCAAATCGGGAGGACAAAATGATAGAAAAATAAATATAAAAAGATGCTGTCAGTAGGACTACCTTTTACTTAATAGACCAATAAAGAGAACTGGATTTTGAGTCAGGAAGCAAGGGTTCTTGTTTTGTGATTCATTTTGTATTCCAGGACAAAATTCCTAACCTATTTTGTGCTTGAATTTCCCCATTCTTGCTTCCATTCTTTGCCTCCCTCATTTGCTAAGCAGCAGCCATAGTGACATTTTTTAAAATAAACTTCTTAAAGCTCCTCAGTCATTTCTTGTTACAACTGGAATAAAATTCAACCCATTTTCCATGACCCTCATCACCATGCATGAGTGGAATCCTGCCTACCTTTCTGAACTCAATTCCTTCTAATTTTCCCCTCATTCTCTGTTAGTGTCTTCCTTAAATGTTCCTAAAATTTTTACCAAGGTCATATTTGTTGCCTTTTAGTATACAAAGCCCCCATTCTTCCTGTTGTTTGCTATTTTTTTTTTTTGTCATATAGGTGTCAGAGCAAACACTACGTCCTCAGAGAGGTTTTACTTGACTTTCCATGGGACAATAGTCACCCCTTCCTCATCCAGCAATCTCTACCATAAAATGATTTTTTCTTTGTAAAAGTACCACTACTGAAAATCGTGTCTTCTTTGCTATTTAATATATTTATATATTGTGTGTCCTTGTGTAAAACAGCTAATTGATGTTGGAAGGAAGGCTAAAAGGAAATGAGGTAGGAAGATAGAGAAGGAACAGAATAAATAAAATATTTGGCAATAAAATTAGAATAAAATATCAGACAGTATATTGGAAATAACCATCAAAACATGTACCACACCATGCTTAAATATCTTTAAATACCACATGCTTGCTATGATTTAGTGGAACTCCATATACTGTTGTTTTCATTTGTTTGATATTTTAATGAAATCTGAACAATGCACAGATTTTTTTGTTGTTGTTGGGGAGTGGATTTGGATATATGTTTTAATTCTCACATTTTATTTGGGTGAAACTAGAATACAAGGAAGCATAAGAGACACCCTCAGAGCACACTCAAGATGTCAGCTTTCACACACCCATGTGCTACTCCTCTAAATTACACTGTTCCAGCTGGCTTGGTTAATTTTGAAGTGGATAAGCTAACAGTGCCAGATCACACCCAAGCAGTATAAAACTGTATAAGAACACAATAAAACAGTGATAAACAATGGATTATTTCAGTGGCATATGGCAGATACAAAGTCAGACCAGTCTCAAATGCAACCTTTGGATTCTGTTTAAAAATCAGTGCCTGGATTATAAATTCAGCATTCAAAACACTCTTTGTAAGCAACAAGCAATTATTTCAAAGGCGAGAAAGGTAGGGTCAGGTATAGGAGGAAGAGAAAACACAATGGTCATTGGAGAAGGAAGATAAACTAGAAGTAGCGATTAGTACATGCAGGACAATAGAGAGGACACATAAAATGTATAAATGCATCCAATAGGAGATAGCAGTGAACAGAATGATGAGTATGAAAGAAAATAAATATGGAGAATATTGGGGATGGAAAGCAAAGGCGAAAAAAGAAAAAATAAAAAAACAAAAGAATTTTTCTCAAACTATCTGTTAAAAATTGAATTTTTGCCATTAAAATGATGATAAAAATCCAACGATAGCACAGAAGATTTAGAGATAATGTTGATGAAATCTTATCTCCACCAATTCTACATAAAAATGTCCTCTCCAGAACACATTTTCCCCATTAACTCAATCCTTACCCTTCTGGACTAGGGGTGCTTTGAAACAATGAGTATTATCCCATATCACCCAATTAAAACTTCCACATGACAACCTCAGAGTGCTGTCTATTTGCTGCCTCCTAGTATCCTATGAATTGCATTTCAATGAAAAAGATCTCAGTATCAAGTAAAAGTTTGCACAGCTTGACACTGTAATCAATGACAAAGCACTTTTCCAGAAAGAGTAGGTTTTTGACTATTTGATGCCAACCTACATGCTTCTGAGTGAGTCTTGTTGATGGATAGTTGACAGAAGCAATCATAATAAAGTTAATTATAAATATGTTAAAAGTTTCAAATTAATTTATAATAGGAGTGATGTAAGCAAGATGACCCAGCCCTCATTTCCTCATGATTTAACAATTACAAACAGACCAAATCACCTTTATGAGAATTCCAGAATCCAGTTAAGTTGCAGTGCCCCAGGCGAGAATACAGCCAAGAACAGCTGTGCTGGAACAGGTAAGAAAAGCAATTACACTTTATTGGCATCAGCCTGCCTCCCAATTCAGTAAAACTCAGTTCCAGGAGATAATGTCCCAGCTCATAACCACTCCTTCGTGGGGAAATCAGATAAGTGGAGTAGGCATTTTAAGTTCTAGATTTTTGGAGAGTTGCCTGTAGAATTGGTTTCTGTGTTCTTATTAGAAGGATTGACAAAACCAGTATACTTTTTATGCCTGAAGGCCTCCAGAAACAAAGGAAGGTGATTGGTGGTAGCTTGTGACAGCCAGCAGTTATTGGGAATTGGGAGAAGTAGCACAGGATGAGGATTCTCCTTCAGGAAGGAAAGAGAAGAGTGGAAAGTGTGTTTAATGTTCTAGTTCTTTGAAGGACTTCCCAGGGAACTAGTTCATGTGTCAACCTAGTTGGAGCACTGTCATAACCAGCATAGCTTGGAAGTCTGGGACTTCTCAGAACTTAGGAAAGAAATATGTGACTTGGCTTAGACTGGCATTGAACAGCATTGGCAAGAGAATGTGTTCAACTGGAAGCTTTCCCTTGGAAGAGCAAGGACTTAGTATGTGTGCAAGGGTCTGTTCTTTTGGGATGAATGCCCAACACACTGATATCTGACCCAGGGTACTGAGGGGGAACCAGTACATTCTGGATGCCTAGTGGCAATGGAGAATAGAAGAGGGCTTGGTGGACTGCTTCCGTAGAATCAGAGAACTTGCATTGCCACAAACAGAAAACAGAGGGAGCAAGAAATTATAAACGCCTGAAAAAGAACCCAACAATTGAGAAAAATTTGCTCATGCAGGCCCAGTGAAGTCAAGTTACCCATCAAAAAGTTTTCAGAGGCTCTCATAATCTCTAGCGAAATGACTGGTCTTGCCCTGGACAAAGTCAGTTTATGAAGACTGGGAGGGTGACTGCTTTTTCAATTACAAAATTTCCAGCAAAGTTATAAAGCCCATGACGAAAATAGGAAACATGGCCCAATAAGGAACAAAGAAATTTCCAGAAAACAAACCTATTGGAATAGATATATGAATTACCTGAAAATGTATCCAAATTAACCATTATAAAATTAGATACTCAATGAGATCAAGGAACTGATAGCTTGAATAAAATGAGAATATCAACATAGATGTAAAATATGTAGAAAGAGCAAAACAAATTCTGAAGCTGAAGAAATATATTAGCTTCATTGGAAAATTCACTAGAAGGATTCAATAACATATTTAACCAATCAGAAGAAAGAGGTGAACTTGAAGATAGGTCATTTGAAATCATCCAACCAGAGAAACTACAATAACAAAAAATGAGAATATATAAAAACCTAAAGATTTTATGGGACACCATCAAGCAGACCTATACACTCATTATGCATGTAATGTGGAACCTATGAAAACTGCATCTTAAAGGCAAAGCAGAATGCTGATTGCCAGGGGCTGTGAGGTTGGGGGGAAAGGGAAGATATCCGAGGATCCCAAATTGCAACTAGTGGATAAATACACCCTGGAGATCTAATGCACAATGTGATCATTATAATGAACAATGCTTTGTAGAAAATTCAAAGTTGCTAAGATCTTAATTATTCTCATCACAGAAAAGAAATAGCAATTATGTGACATGACAGAGGGGCTAGCTAACACTAGTGATAATCACACTGCATTGTATAAATATACCTAACCAATGCATTGTACACCTTAAACTAACACAATTTTATATGCCATTATACCTCAATAAAATATTATACCTCAATTAAATATACCTCAATTAAATATACCTCAATTGAATATATTATACCTCAATTAAATATACCACAATATTATACCTCAATATTATACCTCAATTAAATATACCAATTATACCTCAATAAAATATTATAATGATAAAATATGTTAATGAATGCACAATATAAAAATGTAATTTGTTACATCAGTAACAGGAGGTGTTTTGAGGGGGAGAAGTAAAGGTGTTGAGTTTTTGTATGTGATTGATGCTATTATCAGCAGAACACAGTTATCACAATGACCACAGGAAAATTATCCATAGAAGAAACACAAAAGAGAGAAGGAATCAAAACATTTCATGTCACCAAAAATAATAAAACATTAAAAAATACAGTGGGAGGAAAAGAGACAAAAAAGCTACAACACAGGTAGAAAAGAATTCACAAAATGATATTAGCAAGTCCTTTCCTCTCAATAATTACTTTACATGTAAATGGACTAAACTCCCTCTTAAGAAAGAGAGTGACAAGCAGCTGTAAACCAGAGACACACTATGGCGGGGGCTGGGCAGGGGGGGTAGGAAGGGAGGAAAGATTAGGGTCAAAATAAGTGGGGGTGGGAATTGTATGGGGAATATAACCAAGATGAAAATACATACATTGTACAAAAATGAAAAATGATGTAAAAATATATAAAATAAAAAAACCCACATTTTATTGTGGCTTAAAACAAGAGTGGCTGAATGGATAAAAACCAAAGCCCAGCTATATGCTATCTCTAAGAGACTCATCTTATCTTTTTTAGTTGTGGTAACATTGGTTTAAAGCACCGCATATGTTTTCAGAGAACATACTCACACCTCTTCAAATGCTTATTAGAAAACATGCCCAGCACCAAAATTCCAATCACCCTCCACCAGGGACCAGTGGACTCCTTTGCTCCCACATCCCCTGCCTCTCTGGTAACCTCAGTTTAGTTTTCTCTGTTCCTTTGCTTTGTTTCTTTATATTCTACACATAAGCAAAATTTGCTGATGGTTGTCTTTCTCCTTCTGACTCATTTAGTTTAGCATAATTCCCTCTAGTTCCATCCACATTGTCACAAATGAGGAGATTTCATCTCTTTTTTTAAATAATGGAGTAATATTCCTTTGTGTTCATACACTACATCTTCTTTTTCCAATCATGCATCAGAAAACAGGCAGTTTCTATGTCTTGACAATTGTTAAGTGTAATGAACATAGGGATACATATATATCTTTTACTATTAATATTTTTATATTGAATAGATACTTAGAATTACTGAATCATCTAATAAATTTTAATTTTTTTGAAGAAAGTCCATGCTTTATTCCATAGTGACTTCACCAATTTACATTCCTACCAATAGTGTATGAAGGATCCTTTTGTTCCTCACCCTCACCAACACTGGTTCCTGATCTTTTAACACAGGATATGCTCAGAGGTGTGAAGTGACAGATGTGGTTTTGATTTATATTTCCCTAATAATAAGGGATCATGAGCATTTTTTTTCACATGTCTGTGGTCCACCTGTATATCTTCTTGGGTGAAGTGTCCATTCAGATCTTCTGCTCACTTTTTAAAATGTATTAATTTGATTTTTGATTGATAACATCCCCATCCTTTTTCCTTTTTCTCAGCATTGTTTTGGCTATTCAGAGTATTGCAACATTATTCACAATAGTCCAGAGGTGGAAACAACTTAAATATATTAAGAAAATGCATCAAGAAAATGTGGTAAACGTATACATGGAATATTATTCAGCCACAAAAAAGTTGGAAATTCTGCCATATATAAAAAACATGGATGAATCTTAAGGACATTGTGCTGAGTGAAATAAGCCAATCACAGATGTGCACATAATACATGACTCAACTTACATGAAGTGGGGCCACTTTCGTGACTAAAATAGTCAAGCTCACAGAAAAGGAAAGCAGAACATTCGTTGCCAAGAGGTGTTGAGGGGAGGGGGAAAGGGGAATTCCTGTTCAATAGGTTTAGAGTTTCAATCATGCAAAATGCAAAAGTTCTACAAATCTACATATATCGTGCTATGGTTAACAATACTGCATAGTTCAATGAAAATTTTGTTAAGAGGGCAGATCTCATGTTTTTACCACAACTTAAAAAATAATTTGTAACATTCATCAAAAAAGATTTCCTTATTTATGTATAGCTATGATAATACTTTTAAATTTACAATTTATTTTTAATTTATATATGCAGTTTAATGACAAAATAACCACTGTAAAATTAAAATATATTAGTTAATCAGACAAAAAGTAGGAAATAATGATCTTCACACACTAAGTTAAAAATAAAGTTTACCTAATCTCAACTCAGTAGTGCCTAATAAGTATATGAATTTGTAAATAAAGACTTTCAATTCCCATTTGAAGCATGAAATTCTAGAACAATTTCATATGGGGTAGGGAGGGAAAAGTATGTGGTTGAAACTAAGGTTCATGTTTTATCTCCCTGGAAGAACTTCTGTCTTCAAAGAGAGAACCCACGATCGTATAAATCATAACACAGTTATAATCAAAGGAACATCCACAAATAATGTGTTACCTACCCTAATTGACAAAGGCATATCTGTGTCTGTATATATATATATATGCTTTTGAATACATGTACCTACATGTAAGTATAATGATATGTAGTATGTATATATTAGAAAGTCAAATGTTTCCTTTATATTTTAAATGCTCTATTCATACAGCTGCTGTAAGTTCTATTGACCACTTCTGTCACACAACAGTCAACCTTTACTTTTGACATTCGTAGAACCTTCCAAACTAAATTGGAGTTGTTCACATCCCTACTTTTCCCACATAATAGCAAAATCAGATATGAGCATATAACTGGTGGGTCTAATTCGCCATGAATTCTTAGCCAGTTGTGAAGTCTTAGGAGTCTGTGGTTCATAGGGAAAATTTGGAAGAGCTCATAGTTAGGCTAATGAAATATTCAGTCATTTATCTCTGTGAAGTCAAGAAAGTCATGCCATTCTGATCTCAACAATGTCTCCAAAGTTCTTCAAGTGTTCAATAAAAACTCCTTGAATGAATGAGTGGAGGAGTGTCTGACATGTGAATCCGGTATAGGGAAGGGTAATTAAGCACAAGTATGTACCTTGACAATACATTAAAATGCAACTTGAACTGCCCTTTTATTGCCATAGAAGTCTTCAGGGTGTCCACCATTATGAAATCTACACATTTGGAGCCAGTCTTAGTCTATAAAATTTATTTAAGTATTCATGTGGAATTTATTCACTTACGTTTTCTACATAAAAGACATTATTTAAGACTTGTTAGCTAAATCAGAATTAACGACAATTTCTTTTTTCCACAATTGTAGCCAAATGATGTCCTTATTGCATAATCCTACTGCTACTAATTTTATGTTAAGACAGAACCCTAAAGTTCATAGGGAAAATCTATCATAATGCCTGAGATTGTGCAATATAAAGAACAGGTAGTCTGCTTTGCTCTGGATACTCTGCAAACAAATTTACATTCAGGTCTTAAGTTTAAACCCTAATTTTACCAAAGATTAAGGGTATCCAGCGGTGCAGTGGTTTTTGTTCTGTTTATCTTTCTTTAAACAACTTCAAGTGAATGAATGAATTCTCACAATTCATGCAATGTTAGGATTGTTCTGTATTTTCATCTCAAGTAAATAACCCATATTTATTCAAGTCCGTAGCTGTTACAAACATTTACCATTCTTCCTTAAATCACTGAGCTATACTCACCCACTCATTTTTAACAGATGGCTGAGCCTCCTACCTCCCAGAGAAAATAGCAACCGTCAGTCACAAACCCCACCTTCTATATTATCTGCATGTTCCTCGCTTCCCTCCTTTCCTTCTGTCCCAGAGGATGCCTTGCCTTTCTCCCAAAGATCACCCCTTAATCTGAACTCTTGATTTCATCTTCCCTCCCTTAATCGTCTCTTCTTGTGTTCCTTCCATAAGTGTTTACTGAGTTTCTTCTTGTTCCAGAGTATTCTAAACCTGGGGATACAGTGTTAAACAAGGCAAAGCCCCTTTCCTCACAGGTTTTCCATTCTATTGCATGTCTGCCAAGGCCTTTTTAACATTCACCTGCTCTTTTATCCTCAGTGTATCTTCTCTTGGTGGCTCTTCCCTTTCAACCTTTAAGCCAATTTAACTCGGCTCATACTTAAAATGCATCTGTACATTTTGTTGACCTTGAAGGCATGCATCTTCTTTCCTGGCAGCCACTCTTCTAGAATCAGCTGCAGTTTCTGTTTCTACTTTCAGTAACCTTTTCTACTCCTCACTGCACAGCAATTTTACCTTTTGTTGTCTGTACGCTAGTGAAACATATTCATCCTTAGCCTTTGACAGGGTCTTGCTTCTCTGAATTCTCATGAATTCTAGGAGCGAAAGTAGTTAATTCTCTTGGCCACTCTTTTTGCTGCCATTTCCTTCTCTGCCTGCACTTTCATGGCTCAACTTCCCAAGATTCCTTCTTTGGAATTCATTTTTCATTCTGTCCATTTTCCCTAAGACTTTCCACATGCCAATGGTTTTAACTCCAAATTATGTATCAAGGACTCCAAAATACTATGTTCTCAGATGCTCCTGAATTCCCGGCCTATATCTTCAACTACCAAAAAAACCCCGACTTTCTTACTTAATGTCCAACATGTGGACATTAAGTGTCATGTGCTAAAGAGAATGTATTTATTGTTACAGAGTAGAATAGAGAAAAATATTAACACTGATGGTAGCAAAAAAATCTCTGGTAGTTTAATGAAGTGGGTATTTTTCCTGTTCACATAAGGTCCACTTGGTGGCAGTGTGGTGAGGGGGAGTAGGTGACTCTTGTTCATGGAGACTCTTATTTATTATATGACTTTCAAGGTCATCCAGTCAACAGGTGGGAAAGGAATCTGTTGGATGATATGGAAGGTTTTTACATACCAGTTCTGTAGGTGGTATACTTTACTTTTACTTATGTTCCATTGGAAAGAATTCATTGGAAACACTATTACTGGGAACAATAGCCTATGACTGAGCAGTCACTTCCCACATCATTTACACTATGCAAGGGTAAAGCAAATCTTTAGTAGACAACTAGTGCTCTGCTACACACATCCTGGGTGATCTTTGCAAGGACAGATTCTCATTTCTAATAAGTTGAATAAGGATTGAGAAGTATAAATGTAGAAACTATTAGGGGTCTTCTCTTTCTGGAAGCAAAATGGGGGTATATAATTGCTAAATTAATACTTACAGAGCCAAATGTAGCTATTAAAAGAAAGAAAGAGCTTGGGAAACAACTATTTTCTTTGTCTTTTATCTTTATTTCCTTTAATACAAATTTCACATAATTACTAGAGTGTGACAAGTTTGTTTCATTATCAGAGTTTGACAAGTTTCAGGTAATCATTTCATTCTCTACATTTAAGACAGTCAACAATTTTTCCAGTGTGTCCTAAGATAAAGTATAGGATCATTTCATGTCATGAGAGCCTTGAGTAGGTTGCTCGTCAACCTTACCCGAGCTCACTAGTATTTCACAATTAAGTATCACTAAGGTCTGAAGGAGCTATGGATGAAGAAGATGTTGGGGATATCCCTGTGTTATTTGGAGTTAAAATCTGCCACTGAGATATAGCAAACACAACTTGAACGACAAAGAGAAAAAGAGGACATTATTCCCCAGATAGCACAAGCAGCTACTGAGTAGGTATGAGATTTGAAGCACCTCCTAAGTGGGTTCTTAAGAACTAGCCTATCCTTAGTCCACACTGAGATAGTCTTTTTTTTTTATTTTTTAAAGATTTATTTATTTATTCATACAAGCACTGGGTACAGTCAGAAGCGCGGGAGGGTGAGAGAATTCACCAGAGCCAGAGCAGGGAGCAGAGCAGGCAGAAGAACCGAAGTACACTGCTGAGGGGAGCAGTGGGCGGCAGGAGAGGTCTGCGCGCCATGTGGGACCCTCCTCCAGTGGCCGGGGAGCAGCCGGGGATCGAACCGGTGCTGCAGAGGCTGCGGGCAGCTTCGCAACCCAGCGCTCAACCGCTGCGCCACCGGGGAGGCCCTGAGATAGTCTTTATGTACCCCATGCTTTCCAATGACCACAAGCTTCTGAATTCCTGCATTATGTTCCAAACTTGTAATATATAGAATGACTGAGGTTTTCTTGAGCCAAATTTGACAGACATACCCACCAACATACTCTAATGTCCCCCCACATGTACACACACACACACACACACACACACACACACACAGACAATGTTCCATCCAAACCAAAATTCTTGCCATTACCAAACCTAATCCATTGCCGTGATACACTCTGGTCTCTCCACAAGGCATGCCCTTTCCCTGACATTTCTGCCTAATAAATTCCTGTTCACCTTTCAAATTCAAATATCACCTTCTAACCGAGGCCTTCTTAATTCCCCCAATTATTGACACACTCTCCTTGGGGAGCCCATAACATCTTGCTCACACCTCTTACGTGGTATTTATAATATTGTTTACATGCCTTTTAAGAGGAACTGTGTTTTATTGTACATTGTGGCCTCAGTTTCAAGTGCAAAGACTGTCTTATCGTAGGCATTCAATCCGGATTTAAAATCTCCATTTTGAGACAATGTCTTTACTGTAGATGAACACTTTCAGAACATACTCCCCGAATCGTGGCATAAACCGTTATATTAGGAGTGCACCTGAACCTGGTGAAGCATCCCCGAGTGCCTGTCTCCAGGTGGTGAGCACGTAGGGACAGAGAAACAAGAAATGGAAAAGAGCACTTGTTGTTTTGCATCTCACTTGTCTTTCTCCTTTCAATCGCTTTATCATTCATAAATGTGTTACTCCAGGCTCGCCTGCAGGGAAGCAGGTTTTAGCCCAGTTCTGACTTGGATATCTTTACCCATTTCTCCTCCTGACGGCCTCCATTAGAGGAAAGGTTTCCTCCACGGTGCCTCATTACTGGTACCATGTGGCTGACCTTCCTGTAGGGGACACCCAGGTTGCCCAGATAAGAGGCACCACCTGCTGCTGCAGTAGCAGCCTGGGCAGTGCGGTGTGTTCCTGCCACGTTATGTGGCAGAAGCGAGGCAGCAGGACGGGAACCCCAGCTGTGATGTCAGTTTTCCCTCATTAACACTGGGTCAAAATGACCCTGCTATTTAAAGTGTCTCCTCCTTTAATTAAATTGATGCCAGCTTCTATGTCTTGCCCTATCCCAGGTATTTTCAGTCAGCTACTTAGACCAAAGGCACAGAAAAAAGTAATCTGATTAGCCCTTTGGCTTGAGTTTGTTTCCATGAGAAGCTTCATTCAGATCAAACACTGTTACTTTAAACTTACTTACAACCACACATTCAGTTGATTCATTCAGCAAATATGGCATGTCTTAGTCATTATCCTGGGGGCTAGAACAAACTTATAAAACAGGGTAAGTATGCTCTTTGCCGCACAGTCTGGAGTCTGGGGAGCAGGGAGAAAGAGAAAAGAAATACAAATAAATGCACAATGTAATATAAAGCGAGAGGTATGTACTATGAAAAAAATAAATTGGAGCAAAGGACAGGGAGGGTTGGTGGAGGCAGATGCCACACAGGATTTAATCTGGTGTGGTCAAACAGTTCCATTGTCATGAGGAGCTTTCTGTGCCCAGAGATAAATAAATCAAGACAATAAGCCATGGGGGTAGCTACAGGAAGAGCATTCCAGACAATGGGCAAGCATTAGCTCCTTCAGGGCATCACAGCAGGAGCTGAGACTTGTATGAGGGGCTGATTTTTTAAAAAGATTTATTTATTTATTTATACAAGAGCTGGCGTACAGGCCAGATTCGTGGGAGGGTGAGAGGATTCACTAGAGACAGAGTGGGGAACAGAACAGGCAGACTGATGAATTACACTGCTAAGGGGAGCAGCGGGCGAGACAGGAGAGGTCTGCTGTGCCGTGTGGGACCCTCACCAGCCGGCCGGGATCGAACCGGCGCTGCAGAGGCTGTGGACAGCTTCACAGCGCTGCGCTCAACCACCTGCGCCACCAGGGGAGGCCCTGAAGGGCTAAATTATTATGACACTTGAGATAGGACTTTAATTAGGACCATTTTCAATGCCCTTACTCCTCTTGAGGAATGAAAATAAATTAACCAATCTAGAATGAGTAACACCAATTTCTTCACGGCACAGGTTGTTCTGTTATTTGCTATGTTATCTATTTTGTAAAAGATATTACCTTGTTAAAACATCTCATTTATTTACATCCAAAGGACTTTGTATAAACTGAAGTTAAATGGGTATGAGTGCTTTTACAAAGTTGGGGGAAATGACTTGTCAGCCTCAAAGTAGTGGAGAGATTTTTGCCAGTATGCTGGTGAAATCCTTCTAATTTCTTGGGAATGCAGTCAAGTTTAAGAACATTTTTTTAGTAAACCTTAGAGATGATCCTTTGTTTTACATATGAGTGCACTGAATTTTGCAAAATCAACCAGTTCTTTGGTGAGAGAGCCAACCAAATTTATACAATAGTTCAGTATATAGAGTAGACATTGGAACCAGATACCCCCAAACTTATAACCCATTCAAAATCTTTCTGCTGCTCTGAGCCTCAGTTATCTCAAACTGGTTGACATGAGAATCAAATGTAAACATCTAGCCTAGTACCTGGCATTTCCTATGGCTTAAACTAGTGTAGAAACACTAGTTCATAGCAGTTGTTACGTTTCATGGAGTCAGCGATTAAGGATTTTGCTATGATCCTCTGCAGACAATTCCCCAAAGCCACAGCATATTTTGTTTCCTTCATTCCCTTTTCCCTTTCTCTTACCATATCTCTTAGAGGCTTAGTTAGTCTAGGAAGACTCCTACCTTTATCCCAAACAGCACAAACTGAAATGGGACTTTGATGTAACTAGGAACTGTGCTATATTATATATACAACAAACACATGGATTCCAAACCTTTCAGCCAAGATTTCAAATACCTATTCTGGGAGCTTCTATTTCAACTCACAGACCCACAGCATGATATACTTTGATTTGAAAGATATTTCTATACCTGTAAACTCACTCCCATTGATGAATCAGCCAATTTGTCTTGCAAAACAAAGTATGAGTGCTGTCTGCTTCAGGACCTGTGGTTGTGTTGAAGAAAAACTGCATGTAGTGATATGAGAGAATAAAAAAAAAGGTTAAACCAAAAACTAAAACAAACTCATAGCAAATAACAAGGAAGGGAGGGAGGGAGCGAGGAAGGAGACCTAACAGGTATGTTCTTCTGGCTTCTAATGTGATGAGACCCTCTGTGATATCTGGAGTTGATTCACAATTCTAAGCTCCCAAGGAAACATCTTTGACCAAGATAACTATAAAAAGCAGAACCTGAACATGTAAGGGAGCATTCTTGGGACTGACTTGAATCCATGAATCATTGGGATGTGAGATAAATCTAGTTTACCATCTGGCAGTTTTGTTCATTTGCTTACAATTCATTATCACCATTAATTAAAAATGACCTGTCCTAACAAGAGCTACCTATTCTGGCATTAACTGTCCCAAGTTCCTAGAGCTGCAACCTATGGCTGCTCTACATATAAATTACTAGCATTATTCTTAGACTCTTCTTGCCACAAATTAATATTATATATCCTTTTCAGGTTATTAAAACACAGAGACATACATAAAAATTAAGCATTGACATTGCATATAGACTCTAGAAATTTCTTCTCAGTCTGTAAAAATCCATTTGCCCCTTCACATGGCCTTTGGTGCTCTTTCCTTTCTGAGCAGGCATGCTCAGGGAGGAACTTATTTGAGAGTCAGATTTCCTGGACTTTCAAGGACTACATGGCAAATCTGGTAGGTGATGAATATATTTTCTTGCCTTTTCTAATTGGATTCTAAGAAACTAGCACACTGGCTGGACTTAAGTTGAAAAAAAATTAAAAAAAAAATAGTTCAGAGGAAAGAATTAGTAATTCACTCAGACATCAGTGGGGAAAGGGAAGTGGTCTTTTCCACTGACAATATCATATTTCTCCCTCTTCCATGATTAGAGCTCTTTCCTACTCCCCTGAGCCTTCCATTTGCTTCAGTGCTCCTGTTCTCCTTAAACCCATGTCCAGTCTATGTTTTATATAATCTTACCATATTCCTCCCTTCACCAAATTGGACAGTATCATTTTTAAATATATCCATTTACAGATTTGAGCTTTGACCTTTATTCTTAAGAAATATAATTACTACTTCATCAACATGATCTTCATCAGTATTGCTAACTGCCAATAATAGGGATTTGAAATGTGAACAAATTCTGTCCTTGACAAGGAACATTAAGCTAATTTGCTGAAAAATCCCCCGCCTTCACCATGAAATGTTTGCTAAATCTTCTTCCATGAAAAAGAATAACAAACATTTTAGAACAGAAGTGGCCCTATCCAATGTGAACAGTTATACCGCTGACAAAAGTACTTTATTTCAGGAGAAATTTTTAGCAAATATTTCTTTAGAATATTTCACTTCCTCTGCTTTGCTAGAGAAAGAATGAGATTTACATCAGATTCAAAAGAATTCCCTTGGATACTTTACTTTCAGTGGAAACATTTGATGTTAACAATTCACTTTCTTCTTTGGTTCTCCTTTCTTATCAAACTCTCTTATCATTTTATGCTTAATGTCCATATAGCCATATTTAGATAAAGCAGGAAAAGAAATAAGGGATAAAAATAAACTGATTGCCTGATACATGTAAGGAAATGTCCTAAATATCTTTAATGAGCAGTCTCTCTGCTTTCCATGTCACATTTTTTCCCTCAGGTTTCTATTCTATGCACATTATTTAATGGGGGTAAGTATAAAATTATTGCAGTAACATGCATAAAAAAGCATCCCCAAATACATGATATAGCAAATTTATATAAGTAGGAAAAATAGAAAAAGAACAACCTAAATTAGTGGTTTGTAATGTGTGGAGCCTGAACCGGTAGTAACAAAATCACTGAGAACTTACTACCAGTGCAAACTCTCAAGGTTCCATCTCTGATGCTGAATTGAGAACTCAGGAATACATCTCAGAAATCTGTTATAATAAGCTCTTCAGGTGATTCTGAAGCATCCTACGCTTGAAAACTACTGACATAAAGGGTTCTGATTAGGATTAGTATAATTTTATCTGTGTTCACATCTAAAGGTTTTAAAGTTTCATGACCAAGACCAAAGTAACAGAATTATTACATAAGTAGCATAGAGATAACCATGCAAGTTATCCATCAATACCAAAAATTTGAATTGGGCTGGGGTTCATAAGTCAGAGAGAAAAATAGAGATTTTTATCATAAAAAATAAAAATGCAAAGACAAGTTCATCTATGACAATGAAAGTGTTATTATTTTTGCTCCCTATATGTTTATACATATTCCAAAATGAATAAAAATTCATCAGGTAAATTAAGAGGAGATCGTTTAAGGATATGTTGAAGAAAGTTGGAAGTTGGAGACTTAAAGCAGAAATATATGATCCACCATTGCTACCTTGAAAATGAAAGGATCGATAGATACATGATAGATGAGAGAGAGAGAGAGAGAGAGAGAGAGAGAGAGAGAGAGAGAGAGAGAGAGAAACAGTCCCACAACCTCAAGAGACTGAGTTCTGAAAACCACCCATGGGCTTAGAAGCAGATTCTTCCCAAGCATCTCCAGGTATGAGCCCAGGTTGTCCCATAGCTTGGTTTTAGCCTTTGTAAGTTGGTAAGCTAAGAGGACCCGGATGAGTCCAGCTTCTAGCTTCATAGACTGTGAGATAATAAGTGGTTGTTGTTTTAAATTATCAAAGTTTTGGTAATTTGTTAAGGCACCAACAGCAAACAAATATGAGGTGTTACTTTAAAATGATGTCACAGTCTTGCTATATTTTTCAATGAATCTGCTTTCTACAGTAAAAGAACCTGCCGACAATTTAACATTCAGAATGTGAGCTCCTCACTAGTAAGTTTTCATAACATTCAGTATATTTGCACTATCCCTTTGGCTTCCTAAAGGCAATCACTTCTTCGCTACATTTGTCTTGAGGGCACACTCACTGCCCTTGTAGGTTAGTCAGCACCATCTAATATTCACATATCAATCGCTGGCAACTAGAAAGAGGCAGCTGTCCTTCTTTGTTCTCTTCCTTCAGAGGATTCTTTCTATGTAAAGGAAACTAACTTAGTTCACAAGGTGCAGAGAAGTCCCACCAGGTAGCCCACTGCATTATCTCAGTGAACTTCAACCTGTGAAATAGTGTCAAACCTTAGCACCTCAAGGAAAACTGTTTTTGAAAGGTGAATTCAGAACAGGCATTTTTCACTTCATGCTCATTTAATCCTTTTTTTAAAAGAGAATCATGAAGAGGGTTCCTCATAATTTTATGAATATCACCCCAATGGAAGTGTTAAGTCCTTGATGAAGTCAGGTTACCACAAAGATTTGGGGCAAAGGTGGCAGGGAGTATATTTGCTAGGACTGCTATAACAAAGTACCACAAATTGAGTGACAAACAATGGGAATTTATTTCTTCATGGTTCTGGAGGCTAGATATCCATAATTAGGTTGTTAGCAGGATAGGTATCTTCTGAAGGCCTCTCTCTTGGTTTCTATGTGGTTATTTCCCTCTGGTGTCTTCACAAGCTCTAGTCTATGTGTGTATCTGTTTCCAAATTGCCTCTTCTTATAAGGATATGAGTCAGATTAGATTTGATTAGATCTTATCCAAAACACCTCATTAAACCTTAATGAACTCTTCAAGGAACTATCTCCAAATTCAGTTTGAAGTGACTAGGAGTTAGAATGTCAACATATGAATACTGGGAACACACAATTCAGCTCATAACTGATGGCATCCATTTACTTACTTTAGAGTTTAGTCTTTTCTATTCATAGCATCCAGTGACTGGGCTTCCAGACTGGGCTTCAGAAACTTTCTCAGTACTGTGAAGAGAGTCCAGAAGACAGTTATTTCCCATTATTGCCAGAGAGGACAAAAGGTATAGTTCAAAAAGTAGGTGGTAGAAAATGATAGAGCAAAGTCTCTTGATATAAAATCCCATGGCCTTTATATTGCATGTGCCATTAACACAGCTTTACAACAAAAAACTTCTTAAGAAACCATGTGCGTTGTGTTTATATCAGAGTTATTGGGACATTCCATTAAATTAGAAAACCATTAGCACTCATCCATTCAACCGTTTATCTCTCTTGCACTCTCTCTATGCTTTCTGAAGCACTCATATAATGACGATGATAAATTTTATTTAATTTCATGTATTTATTTCATTGAACATAAAAGCTAATTAAAATAATCCTTGACATTTATTGAGTCAATGTGACAGGCAATGTACTGAGTGATTTACATGCATTATCTCATTAAAATCACAAGAACCATACGAGAAAAATCCTATGGTTATCCCAATGTCAGAAAAGGAAACAAAGGTTTAGAAGTTAAATAATAACTTGAAAAATCCACACAACCAATATATGTCATAGCCAGGTCTACCGAGATCTATCAATCTGCCTCTTTTATGGTGATTAGCTTTAGAATAGGCAACGCTTCTATCAACAAATAACAAAAAAATGGCACCATCATTCATGAGTTCCCACACATAACAAAAAAAAAAAAGGTCTATTGGCAAGAGGTAACTCACTAGCTGAATTGCTATAAAACAGAAGGTCTGACTATCAATCTGTCATTACAAAGTTAGCATGCTTCTGTGTGCAAATGTTTCATGGACTTTTAGAGATGGAAAACCTCTGTCTACCTCATACCAACCAATATAAGATTGTCTATAAATAAACCATTATGTTCACATATCTAAAATAAAATTAATAATAGAATATAGTTCACACAAATCACAAACTACTGTGGTACTCAAGTCAAAACCATTAACATAACAGTCATGAATACTTACTTCTGAGATTTAGAAATGAATGGGAACTTTCAAGAGAAGAAACAAACATCAAGCACTCCTTGGAGAAGACAAAGAGATCTGCATGGAAAGCAGACCTGGACCAATGACACACAAACTTCTTTTTAGAAAAGAAATTCAATATTTGAATGACACTACAAATTGCTGCTGACCTATTTCAAGTAAGCTATTGCCAGTAATATTTTTATTTATTTCACAGACTGTGGAGAACAGCTGTTCTCTTTTCCTGTCAAGCCTCTAATTAAAACAACCCCCTCTGAAAATTCAGAGCCATTACCAGAACTCCAACTTCATTGAGAGCCTGGAGGTCTGCTGAAAGTACCTCAGCATCTATCTTCATCCTAAATTGTGGAAGGACGCAAAGCCTGCTACTTCGTAAGCCCAGGGAACAGAGCATAAATGCCCTTCCAAAAGGGGAAATGAAATTCCATGTAAACATGTGCTTCTAAAATTTTTCACCAGCAGATCTGTGTTAAAATAAATGTCAAAGGAAAATACAAAGGAACAGGAAAATTATACTGGATGGAGACTCATATTTATACAAAGGAATGAATACCATCCCCCAAATAGCAAATATATCAGTAAATAAAAATAAATTGTTCCCAGTTTTAAATCATTTAAAAGGTAACTGGACCTCTACTCTCACATGTTGTCATGTAGTTCTATTCACCTCCGGAGACATGGTGGTTAAGGTAAGAGTAAACAGATTTGTCCATATTGGTGCCCAGATGACAGGGATGATTTTAATTTGATCAAAGAGTCACCAGTGATTCCATCATTGCATTAACTATGTGATCTATGTCTCCCAGTATGATTTCACACATGACGAATTCATTGGCATAGTCAAGGCAGAAAAGAATTTTGTCAACAATGGGAGGACCATCTCTATCTTCCAGATACCTGATGCCACCAACATCAAATGGGATGATTCTGGTGTTGGAAATCTTGTGGAATGCATTGGACCTGGGGATCATTTGAAGAGCAAAGTCAAAATGGTCTTAATCTCCATCCCTTATACTGATCCTATTTGTAGATCAGTTGTGGGCACCAATATGGAAAAATCTGTTTATTCTTACCTTAACCAGCATGTCTCCAGAGGGTGACTAGAACTACATGACAACATGTGAGAGTAGAGGCTCAGTTATTTTCTAAATGACTTAAAACTGACAACAATTTTCTTTCTATTCACTGCATGCTTGTGGCATGTCCATACTTAGTAGAGGTTCATTCAAGTCTTCATGAAGTTAGATAAATTGACAGTTTCTTCAAGACTGTGAGTAATGCCTCCTATACTACTAACTGCTCTACCTCCCAGACAAAAGTTATCTAGGATGACTTTGGCATCATGGAGGGACCACAGTCCATGGCATCACTGGCACTCACTCTGTGGAAGGCCCAGCTGGGAAACTGGCATGACAGTGATGATGCCCAGAACATCATCTCTGCATCTAATGGAGCTGCCAAGTGGTGGGCAAGATCATCACTGACTTGGCTTTCTGTATACCCCTCCCAGTGTATTCCATTCAGTAGCATTAAATAAATTCACATTACTGTTCAACACATTTTAAAATATTAAATAGATGTAAAATATGTTCTCTGACTATCAATAATGAAAAGATATCTAGAAAGGCCCCCTATATGACGAAATTTAAATGAAACACTTCTAAATAAGCCACAATTCAAAGAAGAGGACAAGATGGAATTTAGAAAATATTTTGAACTAAAAGGAAAAAAGAAGAAAACCCAACTTACTAACTTTAGTTGCAATTAAAGTAGTACTTAGATGGGAATATACCACTTTAAGTGCTTATGTAAGAACAGAAGAAATATCTAGTATGGATGATCAGAACTTCTGTCTTTAGGAGCTGGTAAAGAAAAGAAAATTAAACCCAAAGAGGTAGGAAGATGAATATAATATAATGAAGGATAAAAAACATATGATCATCTAAATAGATACAAAAAGAGTATGAAAAAATCTAATACTCATGAGATTAAAAAAAAAAAAACTCAACAAATTAGAAACAGCAAGAAATTTACTCAATTCAGTAAATTCTCTTTGAGAAGGCCATAGAGCAAACATCATATTTAATGGCAAAAATTAAATGCTTTATTCATGAGTCTAGAACAAGGCAAGGATGTCTCCTCTTACTACCTCAATATTGTATCACAAGTTCAAAGAAGTACAGTAATGCTAGATGTATAGTCATATATATTTACCCAAGATATAATCATCTATCCAGAAAGTCCTGAGGAATCACCTAAAAAACTAATAAATGAATTTTAACAGAAATTCAGGATATAGGGTCAATGTATAACAATCAACTGTATTTCTATATAATAGTAACAAATAATTGGGAATTTTATTAATTATAAAAGTATACCACCCAACATATGAAATACTCAGAGAAAAAGCTTCCAAAAGATACCTATGACCTATACACTGAAAAACTAGTGAAATTAAATAAATGTAATTAAATAAAGGGAGTTATAAGTTATGTTAGATAAAAGACTCAAAATAATTGTCAGTTCTATCCAATCTATAGACACAAAATATTCCAGTCAAATATCAGAAGACTAGTCAGGAGTTATTGATCATCTAAAATTTTTATAGAAATGGAAAGAAACTAACGTATTCAAATAGTTTTAGGAATCAACGATGAAAGCTGAAGTCTAAATCTACAGTAATCAAGAAAAAGTAGTACCAGAGTAAAAGGAAATAAAATGATCAGTAGAGTAGAGAGTCATACATACATAGTTGATTTGCTATTTAGATGACAAGGTAAAAAATGGGAGAAAGAAAGGCTTCTTAACAAGTGGTACTGGAACAACTAACTATCCATATAGAATAACTGGATCTTACAGTCACTTGATATCATGTATAAGGAAAAACTCAAATGGTTTATCAGCTTGAATGAACATTCTGGGGAAAAAAAGAGGCAGAGATATTTGCAAGCTTGGATAAGGCAAAGATGCCTTAATAGGACACAAAAAGCATGAACCGCAAAATAATGTTGTATTTGCTGATAATTCAATAGAAATATGAACTGCTCTTTAATAAAAAGCTGTTAAGAGAATGGATAAGCTACAGATTAAGCAATGCATACATTTGACAAAGAACTTTTTGGTAGGATATACGAAGAACTCAAACTTATAAATAAGAACACTCATAATCTAAAATGCCCAAAAGGGGGCCTCCCTGGTGGCACAAGGGATTAAGAGGCAACCTATGAAGCTATCCACAACCTCTGCAGCATGAGTTTGGTCCCCGGCTGGCCAGGGAGCTACCCACATGGCACAGCAGACCTCTCCTGACTCCCTACTGCTCCCCTCAGCAGTGTGCTTTGGTTAATCTGCCTGTTCTGTTCCCCACTCTGTCTCTGGTGAATCCTCTCACCCCCGGCACCTCTGGCCTGTACCCTGGCCCTTGTATGCATAAATAAATCAATCTTAAAAAATAAAATAAAATAAAATAAAATACCCTAAAGGTTTGACCAGACACGTTACAAAAGAAGGTATATAAATAAATAGGCAACAAACACATGAAAAGACATTCACTATGAAAACATACTCCCAGGAATGACCAAATTAAAAAGACAATACCAAGTGATTCTAAGGATGGTCTAGAGCAGGTAGAATTCTTCTACCATGCAGATAGGAACCTAAAATGGTACAACTAGTTTGGAAAAGTTTTAGAAGTTTTTTTTAAAACATTAAAGAAATAATTATGATATGACCCAGAAATTCCACTCTTAGTTATTTATCAAACAGAAATGAAAACGTATGTTCACAAAGACACATTCTTGAATGTTCATAAGCAGCCTCATTCTCCTTTAACTGAAAACAACCAAAATAAAAGATTGTAGAATATCCATACAATGTAAATAAGTCTGCTGCAAAAAACAAAAATAATATAAACTATGTATCTAGCAGCAACAGAGATCTCAGAAATACCAGGCTGAGCAAAGGAAAAACAAAAAAACTGTATGCACTATGATTCAGTACAAGAGAATTTCTACAACAGTTATTTTACTATGAAAATAAAGTCATTGGTTGCCTGGTGATGCTTATTTTCTCCCTTCCCTCCTTCTCGAATGCGGTTGTCACTTGTTCTGTAAACTACCAGCTTCCAAAGCCATAAGTCTGTACTTTTTTCTCAAAACTCCCACAACCCTTTGGGTATGTCCTGCTCTAAAATCCAAGAATTTTCCTCTTCTTGTTTTTTTCTATATGTATTTTAATGACGTATATTATTTTACATCCTTGTTGATTTTTTCGCAGTACAGGATTTCTCCACTCAGGTGTGCTCACAATAGTTATCCCACCACCAAGCACCCATAATCCACCACCATAGTCACCATAGTACAACATGCTCCCCTCCCGTCCCCTGGTTCCTCCCCCTCTCCTCCTGGAGGCCTCAGATGTGTGGTCAACGTTCAAGGGTCGATTTTAAAGTTGCCTTTGTCTAATCCTTTGTTTGATTTGTTTATATTCCATGTGTAAGTGAAACCATCTAGTATTATCTTCCCTGTCCTAGCTAATGAATGAGTGATTGATGAATGATTGAAGACACAACAGTTCTAAATAGGCACTTTACTGAAAAGTTTCTAACATTAAAGATTTATAATAAGTTCACATGTACCATCCTTCTCATCTTGAACTTGTTTCTCACCACACTCTAACCTGTTGATCATCTTTTACTTTTAAAGTTCGAATATATATATATATATATATATATATATATATATATTTATGTAGAGTAGTCACATTTGAAAGACATATTGTTTATTCCTTTTGAACATGTGAAGCAATGGATGAAGCCAGCATTCATTTCTTTACAGTCTTTACAAGACTGTCTCCCTGTGATAATGGCAGGTGTTCCTTTCACAAACCTGTCCCTGGAGGAGCAGCTCTTTCTGCTTGCTTGTGTCTGTGCAAGTGCACTTTCCTTTCTTTTTAAAATAATAATCCTGCCCTTTTGGATATATATTTTTTAAAAGATTTATTTATTTATTTATACAAGCACTGGGTACAGTCAGAAGCATGGGATGGTGACAGAATTCACCAGAGCCAGAGCAGGGAACAGAACAGGCAGATTGACAAAATACACTGCTGAGGAGAGCAGCAGGTATGGCAGGAGAGGTCTGCGTGCCATGTGGGACCCTCTCCGGCTGCAGGGGATTGAACCGGTGCTGCAGATGCTGTGGGCAGCTTTGCAGCGCAGTGCTCAACCGCTGCGCCACCAGGGAGGCCCTGGATATATGTTTTAAGAAAAGAATCAAAGGAGACCTTATTCTATGGTTTCCAGTTATGACATGTGTCCACATGGTCCATCACTGGCCATTTCACAGTTTATATGCTGTATTAATCAGTTTTGGGATTATGGAAACAACCTAAAGTCTCAATAGTTTTCAATAATAAACATTCATTTCTCCCTAATAGGTCTGAGAGTTGATGCAAGTATGCTGTTAGGCTCCATATATTTTCCTTATATTAATGGAGAGCTACTTCTGTTAAAATAAAACCGTGTTATCCCTGTTTACAGTTGATCATACAAATAAAGTCACATGCTGAAAGAGTAGCCCTATTTTTCAGAGCTAGGCTATGGCCTTTCCTACCACTATTCTTAAGCCATTCACAGTTTAAGGGAATAGAAAAAAGTAATCATCTCTCCTTTGACATATATGCATAAGCACTCAGTTTCAAGTTCAAAATGTAGACTAAGTACATAAAGAAAGATATAATAATGCAACTTCTAGAAAGAGAACTTGGGATTACAACTTGCATGCCATTCATCAGATACCCAGAATTAATGATACAACAAGCATTGGAGCCTGGAAGACATAAAGGTATCCGGTTGAATCAGGAAGAAAGCTACTCTTTCATTCATCGTTTCTAAGTGAAAAATATACACACTTTAAATGAAACAAAGTTCCTCCAGCCAGCCATGTGTGATCACTTTGATAACCCTCTGATTAATATATTAAACTTATGATTTTCACCAAGTCTTCAAATAGTATTATACATGTCAAGTGGTCACTGAGATAACCCAACTGTGACCTTCTGTAAACAGTCAGTTGGAAATGATCCCAGTTTTAGCCAATTCCTCTTTTGTTTGTAAAAGAGAACTAAGGAGCCCTAGATTTTAAAAGAACTATTTTAAAGCCCAGATTTGGAGACAGATAAATAGCTTTGTAAAGGACAATTGTAGAGGTAAAATGGCATTAGAGGAATTCTAATACCTTATGTAAATATCTTCAATAAGACCTCCTTCCAACTTGATTTATAGGGGATTCACAACCTGTAGGGCTGGCTAACTGAAAGAACAAGGAAACAGAAACTCACTGCAGTTCTTGAAGACCTTATAACAATATCAACTGACTAATCTCATCAACAATAGATTAAATATTCTTTTCAGGTGGGACAGGACATATTCGCAAGCTGGACCATAATCTGTGGACCATAACCTATTGAAAAGAATTGATACTATTTGAACTGTCTTTTTCAATTATAACAAAATTAAATTGGATATCAATAACAGAAAGTTACAATCCACTGCTCCCAGTGCATGGAGCTTAAACAGTATAATGCTAAATATGAGTAAGTTGAAAGGAAAATAAAAATGTGCTTTGAATTAGATGAATATTTAAAAAGAAAGTGTCAAATGTTTGGGGAGATGCTAAAGCAATGCTCAGAGGAAACTGTGTAGTGCAAAATGATTGTATTAGGGGAAAAAAGGAACAGTTTCAAATGAATCATCTAAGGACAATAACCTAACACCTGTTTTTTCTTCCTTTTCATCAGATTGAATTATCTTTAAGGAATATACATATGTCCAACAGATACATTTTCCAAACACATGCATGTACATTTTGAAGTCAGACATGATAATCAATTAAAATGCATTCCCTAGAACATCTGGTCACTAGCCAGGCATCCAATTTAGTAAATATCACTTTCAGCATTAAATGCAGCTGTTTTCAAGAACATTTTTCCCTTCTTCCTTTAAAGCAAAAATGCCTGCTTCAAAACTATAGTTTTATATTTCAAAGAAAAGCTTACTTTATTCTTTACCACTTATCATTTTTACAGATAAAGATGAAAACACATTGCAGAAAAGTGTAATTAATATGTATATCATAAAGTGATAAAAATATGCTCGTAAAGGTGTCTTGAATTTTGGGCGTCTGATGGAGACTAAAGGGATTTTGCAGACCTGCCACTTTTAATGCTCAAATTGGGACAGGTCCTAAGGAATCCAAAACAAGCTGGCAACCCTGCCTGGACTATTCACAAAATGTTTCTTTTTAAGACATCTAAACAATAATCCAATTAGGCATACATCTCTAATGAACCACGGGCTCTCTCTGGACAGTTTTTAAAACAAAATTATCAAATTCCTAAAAACAAGCTAATTCAATGTTTGTCTTAAAACATGTTCAATTGATATGTTTTCTTATCTTCTTTGGGCTCTGGTGATGTGTGGATACCTCCAGAGTTTGTTTTATGGCCTCAGTTCTGGATCCATTGACCCCCCTAGAAGGTTCTGTGCACTTACTATATTCACAGTTGGTTCTCTCTCTATTCTTTTCTTTTTTTAAAAAAAGATTTTATTTATTTATACAAGAACTAGGGTACAGGCCAGATGCACGGAAGGGTGAGAGGATTCACCAGAGATAGAGCAGGGAACAGAACAGGCAGACTGACGAAATACACTGCTGAGGGGAGCAGCGTGTGAGACAGGAGAGGTCTGCCACGCCATGTGGGCTTCTCGCTGGCCGGCCGGGATCAAAGCCGCACTCAGAGGTTGCAGAGAGCTTCACAGTGCAGTGCTCAACCGCCTGCACCACCAGGGAGGCCCACTATCTCTTTTCCAGAACTATACCACGTGCCCTATTTTGTGGCATCACCACCCAAGATTACTGGCCAAAACATGCTTGGAAACCCAAGTTCCAGTTGGCCTCCCTCTTCCCAAGTATGTTATAAAGTAACTGAGGCTAAGCCAGTTGCTGAGTGGCCTTTTCATTTTTCTCCTTTTGAGATGGCATAATCATGTGAATGTGGGTGCCTGTGTGGCAGCGCGCAAGGGTTTATAGGAGTCGGTTTGGGGAGGGGGACCAACTACCAATAGGGTTTCTACAAATGATACAGGTCCCCACTCCCAAAGACTGGTTTGATTCCTGGAGAACTGGTGTGGGAAGTAGCAAAAACACCACAAATGTCTCACAGTTAATTCTGATAAAACTATCTGTAAAACCCCAAACTCTACCAACATGCAAACATGCATATACCCCACACTAGAATCCAATTATTTCATTCATACTAGTGGTTTCTTCAAACTTCCTTCTCATCCTACTTTCCTCCAACCTACACCCGTTCCCCCCCCCACACACACACACACTCACAGACACAGATACACCATGAAGGCACTTCTTTTGGGGCAGACAGACAACACTGAAATAAAGACAATTAGTGGATGACTTCAAGCATAAATGGAAAATAGAGAAACAATAAAGGAAAAGACAAAACTAAACCAAAACAAATCTGTCCAACAGACAGATTTGAAATACGACTGCAGAATTGCGCCTAGCAGAGAGGGGAAAAGGAGGGTGGAAAGAATGGTTGAAGACGGTGGGTACCTTTGTGGTGGGTGTGGTGTGGCAACATACCCTGAAGAGGTGCGATTCTACACCCCTGAATCATGCATTGTGTCAGTGCTGTAAACCAATGGAATGTCAAAAAAAAAATTTAAAAGGTTTTTAAAAAAAGAACGATCACCCAATGTGCCCTGTTTATAGTTTAACATAACTCTGAAGACAGATTATGCTATGTCAAGTCTATTTTATTTATTTGTTCCCTCTTCACTGAGAGACATTGCTGAGGATATTCTAAAGATATTTTAGAACTATTTTAGAACTATACTTATATAAAGAATTATAATACTTTATTTTTTCTGTTCCAATTTCCTATGCAATAAAAAGTTGGAATTATATGTCAGTCACTATATCAGACCCTAGAGAGTATGCTGAGTTCACATGTGGCATTGCAAACTTGCCAGGGCCACCAAGTGGACCAGCTGGGATGGTGCAGACTCAGAAAATGTTCAAAGACATGGAGGGTTTATTCATACTCTCGCTGAACCCTGGCATCTCTGTATGTCTATCTGCTTAGACAAGATTAGAAGTGAGAGAGTGATGTCTGTGTTTGCTAGAGTAGAATTTTCCTATCCATCTCAAAAAGAGAAATGGGAGGAGTACCAAAGAATAGTTTGAACTATCTCACAATCCTTTTGAAACAGGAGCCACATGACTGCTGTTACCATGGGCATGAATGGGTTTAAGGGTCAGAGGTGCGGGCAGTCTGTGGGCCAGATCTGAGCTCTGGCAGCATCAGCCTGGTTCAGGGCTTCTCCAACAAGCATCAGGCAGTTGCTTCCATCAGTGCACCTCCAGCGAGTCTGCCCTGACCTCTGTGTAGGTCGGGTCTGGCCAGGCAGCCAGTGTTGTGAACACAGGTGCTAGAAACATAAAATGGAGCAATCTTATTGGTGCTTGACCAGCACCCATCAGACAGCTGGATTGTAAATAGACCAATCAGGCTTGAAAGGTGGGGAATATAAACTGAGGCTGCAGAGGGCTGGGACTATTCAGACCTTTAGGATGAGACTTGTAAGGTCTTCCTCTTGGAAAGACATTCACAGACAGACTTATTGGGAAGATGTTCCGAACTGGAAAGAACTTTAAGAACTTCATAGACCTATGTAGACACCCTATAATTCAATTCTATGTACCACAAATATTTACTGCTTGTTAATCTGAAACAAATAGTATCCATGATGGCCAAAAGGACTAATTCAATAGTCACAATTCCTGCATGGAGGATCTAGTGGCATTCTCATCTCACTTTCCAGCTGTGAGAGTTGGACAAGTTTTTTACTACTTCTATATTTCGCTTTTCCTTTGTATAGAGGATACTGATAATAGTAATTACCTCTCAGGATTATTGTGAGTTAATTTATAAGTTAACCTGTGTAAAACATTTTGAATGATTCCCACCACATAGCAAATATTCCATGAATGTTGGCAAATATGTTTTATAACATTGTAACAAAAAGTTAAACCTTGTTACTACATGAAGATGTATATGCTAATGAAGACTGGATATTTTTAAAGTAAACATTCAGGAAAAAATGTTCATTACCAGCATGGAAATTTGCTAAAGAATTTTCAAGAAAAATTTAAACATTGAACTATTTCAGTTGTGTATGTTTAAAGTTTTGTAGATTATTTTTCCAATGTTCAATAATTCTACAACTCAGGAATAATGCCTACACATGCATGTCCTCTAAGCTGTAGACCATGTAGGATACAGACAGTCTCTGCCAGTTTTCATTATCAGACTATTAATGGGCAACAAACTTAATTGTTATTTATTTATGTTTAAAATTTAATGATGATATGAATAATTTTAAATTTTTGCTATGTATACAAGAAAGGAATATTAAACTTGCAATATCATCTAGTTAGTTTTCTAGAAGAATACCAAGTTGAATATATCACAGAAAATGTATATTATTTTTTAATATGAATGAGCATAAATAATGAATATCAGAAGTATCCATCACTGAATAAAATCATCACTTATCACAAGAAGGAAAAACTATCTTAGAACCACTATTTCCCTCTTCATAAATCTTACTCAGGGGTCCAGTCTTCCTATGAACCAACACTAACTGTTTACTCTCTGTACCAAAATTTTCTCCACTGTTAACAAACCAATCACAAGGGTACACAGCAGGGAACGGGGCCATTTCTTCTACTAATCTTCTAGGCAATTTCTCCCACATATCTTGGCAGGAAGCCTGTAACAGTTTGAAGAGAGTTGTGCACAATATGTGCAGCGCAGCCAAAACTCATTAAGTGCCTTTGTCTCATGCATCTTGTGAAATACAATATTGCACCCCTGATGAGCAATGCCTCCAAATGTTATGTGAACATTAAGATCACCCGAAACCATTAATTTACTAGTCAAATTACATCTCTCAGCAGCATTTAGACAATGTTCTAGGGAATGATCTGCCTATCACCAAATATAAATGAAATTTTAATGAGTGTTTTCCAGGTACTTCAAACACAGGTTAAGAAAGTGTTCTAGAATATACTTAATGACTGATCTGTTATAGAATGAGAATTTAACTTAAACCTAACACACTCTATATGCTTTTACCAAGTACAAATGGAGACTTCATTGCACTTCATTCAAAGACCTCTTTAAGAGAATTAACTGAAGTCTGCAAATTTTTAGCTCTACACTCTGTTTATTCTATTGCTAGATGCAAATTTTACTTTAGTTTCAGTGCTATCATTCCACAGCTATATTTCCCCATATTAACATCTATTCTTAGAATGTTTCACTATCCCAAGAAAAGTCTACCAAAGGCCATGTCCCTTTTTCCAACTCCTCTTAAAAATGCATCCCATCAATAAATCATCTTTGACTAACAAGAAGGCAAAGTGACATCTTCTAATTCCCTTTGTAAAACACTCTCTATTGACCCTTGATACCAAAAAAATGTGGTTATCTCTTTCCTTTTCACACATAAGTATATTCATTGTTCAAACATATTTTGAAAATATGCTTCCTTTCGTCTGTCCCAGATTATAAACCAAGAGCTATTAGCCTCTTTGCCTGACTTGGCATGAATCTAGGTCATCACCAAATACCAAAAAGCATTTAATAAGTAGCATTCAAATCATTATCTACAAAATTTGATAGCCAACCTAGTTAAGTTAAAAACTAAAATGCTGTATTTCTCAACATCGGTGATTTCTTCAGTTCCATTGTCTAACTTCTGTATTGCCCAAGTTAACCTGAAACACATTTGTGATTGATAGGTGAACAATCCTTTATCTTTTCAATGACAAAATCAAATAAATTACATGACAACTTGAGCAATAAGGCAAAAATTGATTTTTTAAAGCTGACAGAAACCCCCAAATCAACAAAAAGTAGATCAATTTAGTCATTAACTGTGAACAAGGCCATCACATACAGGTCAAAATTCAACTGCATTTGATCTAATGATCAAGAGGTTAGCTTTTCCTTTTGCCATTTACTAAATTCTATTCACCCAGGCTACTAACTCAAATTTTAAAAATATTTTAAGGCAATGACAGTGATAGTATAGCACTTATTGACTTGGAAAATAAGTCCCATTTAGAAAACAGTTATAACAGCACATTTTTATGGATGTTTTTAATAGAGTGTACTAAAATAAAAAAGCATATTTTACAAGTATAAAATCCTCATCTTTTGAGAAACACCACAAAAGAAAATACTGCCTCCTGATTTGCCAATTGTATTAAAGTAGAAGGAAAATAAAATTATTTGTACAAGTACTAGAGCTTATCATTCAATAGAATCCATAAAAATGATAGGTCATGTGTTACAATAGTTATTTTTGGAGAGCTGAACGTGGCAATATTGTAAGACTAGCCTCATTCAGATTTTGTGACTGATGATTCTCAAAAAGTTAGGCCAGAAATAAATGAAGGCTTGAAATAACTTTTTAAAAGTTAGGGGCTTTGAGAATTTTGTAACAACTGTAACTTTTTGTTATTATTTTTTAAAGATTTATTTATTTTTATGCATACAAGAGCTGGGTACAGGTCAGAGATGTGGGGGGTTGAGAGGATCGACCAGAGACAGAGTAGGGAACAGAACAGGCAGACTGACTGAAATACACTGCTGAGGGGAGCAGCGGGTGAGACAGGAGTGGTCTGGTTTGCCTTGTGAGTTTCTCCCTGGCTGCCTGGGTATGAACTCATGCTGCAGAGGCTGCGGATTGCTTCATAGTGCAATGCTTAATCCCCTGCGCCACCAGGGAGGCCCACTTTGTTATTATTAATTTTTGCATACAAGACCTGAATTGTACACCAGAGGGGTGGGGGGGTTGTGGTATTCGGGGAGGGGTAGTCAGAGGAGTCACCAGAGACAGAGTGGGGAACAGAACAGGCGGATCTACTGAAATACCTGCTGAGGGGAGCAGTGGGCGAGACAGGAGAGGTCTGCTGCACCATGTGTGTCACCTCCCTGGCTGGGGATCGAACTCAGGCCTCAGCAGCAATAGCACAGAGACTTAACCCATAGGCCACCAGAGAGGCCTTGTAACTTTTTATTATTAAAAAAAAAAATGTTTTCAATCCCCAATAAAGGATTTAAAAAAATGAAAGTTTAAATGATTGCCCCAAAAAGAAAATGTGAAGCAATGAAATAAAAAGCCCAGCGAAGAAATCGTGGCGTGACCTGTCCTAACACCTGATGACTAAGGGCTGATTCTGAAGCCAGACAGACTGAGTTCAAATTCCAGCTCTAGCACCTTCTACCTGGGTGACCAGAGGAAGTTTCCCGCCCATCATGCTTCCTTTCCCTCAATTGACAAATAGGGATACAAGAGTGACTGACCTCAAAGATTTCCACTTTACATAACTGCAGCTTCTAACCCAGTGCTAGGCTCTCAGAATTACATACTTGATGAGGAGAAGGAGGATGACTACCCATAAGCCTTCGTGTTACTCTTGCATTTTCTAAAAGCATCACCAGATTAGTTTGTGTTTGATTTTTTTTTTTTCACATGATGTTCTTTTAGCTTAAGTCACAGGAGATTAAGTCGTGACTTGTTTTCCCTTATTGATAATAGGATGAGACCTATTTCATGGAAGCATTCTTTTTACAGGGGCGGTTGTAAGTCCCCAAAAGAATGAACATTTCAGGGGTAAATAATGATCTTCAACTGAAAGTCAAAGTTAAAATTTTTTTTCAAAATATTAAAAGTGTTTGAAAATGAGCATAACTGCAAAAGATGAGGATGACAATTTCTATTATGACAATTATTGTCTGAAATGAGCACTAATTCAAGGTAATAGGAATCTATGAGCACTCTATTATACATTACTAATTTGAGTAAATAGGAATGGTAATATCTATATGCAAATTGTGCAAAGAAAATATATTGCAAATAAATTTCTTAGCCATGTTTCCCATTTTACTGCTGCATTTCTAATGAACAAGAGCGTTCCAGTCTTTTTATTAGCCTACAAGATTGGCATTTGCTTTACAAGAGAATTGTCAATAACGGAAAGGGGAGCTCCCAGAAGTTATCTACTCTAGTAATCAGCTCATCTACCACTGACACATGGATTTAAAAAATTACCTAACATAAAATCAGAAGCCTTTATCACTGTGCTTTAAACCTTCTAGGCATGGGATGCAAATGGTCAACCAGGAGTGCCTTGGCAACAAATGTGTTTGGAACAAGAAAACATTTCAAAACCATTTTTGCTAATGTTTGTCCTAATGTTTCAAACACTTTACCCAAATATTCCTATCATGTAAGTACTCTCCCACTAGGATGGGCTGCTCAGGGATATTTCACAATAATCATATTTTAAGGAAGCCATTCCTATTGGCCCCTAATCTCACTAGGTTTTCATTCAAAGATATTTGACAACAGGTGTTAAAATGGTAATGATCACAACTAGTTCCTGTTCATGTATACTTAACACTACACATCAGAGAATCTGTGATGACAAGTAGGACATGCTATCATCATTAATTTTCAATCCTTTCCTGGAGGGTCTATTGTCATTAGGCAACATTAGTTGGCAAAAACCAAAATCCCCACCAGCACTACTTCTGCTGTAGCTTTCTAGAAATACCAAATGCTGCATACCTCCTGGGGATGAACATGGTTTTGCAAATATGGATGAGTGTTTTATTTGGTACCTTAATAGCCCTCAACAGAACCACTAATGCCCTGCATATTTCTAAAGCTCTTCTCTTTTTAAAATTTCTCTGAGCAAAATAGAAGTTTAAAAAATTCACAAATACAAGGATTATGTTTTCTATTTAATAACATACGATTTAATAACATTTCCTTCAAGGGACAGGAAATCATTTTTACTTATGGAACATATTTTTTGTGAAAAACAATGTCAGTTATGTAGAGGTATTGTTTCCCAAATGAATTACCACAGCCTTTCTCTGAGGATGCTCAGGTGCCTAGATGAGAATTGCTGCTTCAGATTTTGTAGGGATTTTGGAATCCTACTTTAAAGAGAAATTCAACAGAAGAGGACATTATGGTCAGGATCACTCCAGCAAAACGGAAAACTGAATCGATTATTAACTCAGACAGTCCTTTAAAGAAACCACTTTTAGTCAATTCTCCAGATAACTTTATCTAAAAAGGATGTTTTAAGTTTGATTCAAATGAGCAAACCCTCCACCTTTCCTTCAGCTATTTGATTATAAAGACTTGACCTTAGATAACACAGTGGAAATATAAACTTCAGGTAAATGAAACCAAATTAACACATGAACCTCTAGTGATTCCAATTCTAATGATTTCTTAGATAACTAGATTTTACTTTACTTTCTCTGTTCATAAGAAAAATAATTATTAGTGATACATTAGCAAGATAACTTTAAAATCATGTATCTGACAGGTTAAGGTAAAGTTTATGCTATATAAGTTCAAATTTTACTGCTTTTTTAATAATTTGTAAATCTTGCTGACACTTTTAAGAAAAATGTCCATATTATCTAAGTACAAATTTTACTGCTTTATTATTTCTATTATGTATTTTGGAAATGGAAATCTTTGACCTTAAAATAACTAAGTAATAAAATAAAGTAGTAAAAGAAATTGAAAAGCCATGCATCTGACTCTTTATTTCAAACCCATTAAGATGAAAGTAAAAAAAAAAAAAAAAAAGATGACTTCCAATCAGAGCTGGTAGGAAAAAGGAAAAAAAAAAACCCTCTTTAAAAATGGATAAGCTGTGCAGTCAATATAAGGAATAGTTACTGTGGTACTGATATTTTTAATAGCTTAACACAGAGGGCACTAGCTCCCTTTTTCTGTATTAAGTGAGAAATTACCTGTCTATTTACTACACTTATTTCCCAAAAGAATGATTGTTATGTTGGGAACACTACATTGAAAACACTATCATAAAGCAAAATACGAAAAGACAATGTCGTCCAACTTTGACGTCTCAAATAACACATTAATATTAATAATGGTCGCTTTTTCCTCTGTCTGTTATAACACAAATGCTGAAAAATCCTGTTTGACAGAAAATCCAACAGGAATCTGAAGTAGCATGCCAAAGTGTATCAAGTACATTGAGGAAGGAAAATGACAATGAATGGTCTATGGTGGTAGAATATGGGGGAGTTGGTGGCAGGTGAACTCTGGTGGTAATACCTGATGTGGATACCCCAATATTACCTCAGTTAAAATTACTTAATTAATTAAAAGAAAATTACAATTGAAAATAAAAGTGGGAAACTTTATGCAATAAATAGCAAGCATTTTAGCATCTGATATTCAAGCAGTATCAAAGAAGGCTTTGATAAATGACAGTCACATAATTTTTCAACAATTCCCATTCTGTCTGCTAATCATTACTTATTAACCAAAATTGCTAAGGACAAAAGCAATGCCTATTCTATGAAAATACTCAGTATAAAGCCAATATTTTTAATATTATATATATTAAATAAAAATAAGTAGAATTAAAACCTAAGAATAACTATTTAATATGTAAAAACACCACATCTAGGTTTGTATCTGATCTGTGCTCACATTCCTCCAACTTGGTTCCCTATGCAAGTCCAATTTCAGTTCGTTTATTTAAACCTATCAAACTTTTCAGAATTAAAATATGAAATGGTGCTACTTATCCTATTATTCAAGCTTTTCTTACTAGCAAACCCATAGAAAAGATACATCCCTAAAATATTGCTTAGTCTTTGTGTTGAAATAGGCCATTATCAATATCCATTCAGAGTTGCAGTCTGGATTTCCCTTGTATTGGTTTCTGTTATTACATCTATTACATGCTGTTCTTTTGAAACTTAGATCAAACATCTAAACTCAATATATTTGAGCCTTTGGCCTTCAATTCAAGAGCAAAAGAACTAAATAAGACAAAGCATCCAATGATACACTGTAGTTCCATTTAGGGTCTTGTTTAGAAGACCAGGGAGACTGTTGCTTGAGACAACTTCTGGGTCTCTCAACATAAATATATTTTTCCCAACTCGTTCCTTAACTGAAATGAAAAGGTAATTTGGATCATTTCTTGAACATACCAAAGCAACTAGTAAATTGAGTCAATCAGCCATTAGGGATATAACATGCATTAATGTAATTTATATTAATCATAGCCACTGCAATTATGTAAATGTGGCTTGGGATGTTATATGTTATTTTAGCATGCCTCTTTAGTATGCCTCTGCTGCTTTCAGAGAACCTAGCAATTTCTAAACACAAAGGCACTAAGAATGCCTGCAAGTATTTGACACTGCTATCAGCTATGTTCCCAACCTGCTTAGGTGTTTTAGGCTAAAATCCACTCTTGCCACATCTCACAAAACTGTGGTCGACTCCAGCCTAGTTCTCCCGTTAAGCACAATTAGATGAACAAGCATAATTTATCCTTTATATTACATTGGTAGCTGATGAACTGAGACTTCATTTGCATATCAGACCAGAGAGGAAAGTGCGTACTGAGCTGTCCTTCAGAATGTGCAGCCCTGAAATCTATTTTTGTAGATAAACCCTTTGAGATGTTTTCTGAATGAAGCTTCAGATTCTTAAACTAAAATGCAATTGTCTTGGCAAGAAAAGAGTTTGAGTATGTGAATGTTACAAAACAAGAACCCCTGGGGGCTAAGGGTATGTTTTAAAGCTAACATAGGAAAACCGCGTGTCTGTAATATAAAAATATAACTTCAGATACATTCATCTCTGTTTCTGGTTTTGCAATTTAAGGTTTTAATCAAAAACTATTGCTCAGTCATAGCTTTCTTTTTCCCTAGCAGATTTCTCTCATGTGATGTAACAAGATGAAGGCTGTTAAGGCTGTTGCTCAAAATAAAAGGTTTCTAAAAAGCAATAGCTTCAGCCACATCTTGTCTTCCCTGTGGAGTCATATTCAGATACATGAGCCAAATGCATGTCATATGTCTTTGTCCTCTTCTGCAAATGAAAAGCAAAAATACTGGGGGGATAAAAAGAAAGTAAAATCAACTTTAGGTCTGTCAAGACAACTTAATTATTTCAGCATAAATTCCTGGATTCTAGGTAATCAATTCACCTAAAAGTATGTATTTCTATAAAGTAATCCCCTTTGATAGCAGATATTGTTATTTAAATTAAAGCTTATCTTCAGTGTGGAATGGATGGTTTTGTTTTTTAAGATTTATTTATTTATACAAGAACTGAGATACACGCCAGATGTGTGGGAGGGTGAAAGGATTGACCAGAGACAGAGCAGGGGACAGAACAGGCAGACTGACAAAAAACACTGCTGAGGGGAGTAGCGGGCGAGACAGGAGAGGTCTGCCACACCATGTGGGATTCTCGCTGGCCAGCCGGGATCGAACCCATGCTACAGAGGCTGCAGACAGCTTCACAGTGTGGCGCTCAACTGCCTGTGCCACCAGGGAGGCCCAAATTGATGGGTTTTAAGGTCAAGTTTTAGACAAATAGACTCCTCCATATAAATATGCAGCATCAAATATGTATCCTGCTCCCTCTTCCACTCAGAGATAGTTCTGAGGGGCATGTGGGTAGCCACCAAGAAGTTCACAGATGAAGTTTCAGATGATACAGTCAATTTCACTCTCACCTTACAAAACCAATAAAATTCAATTTTCACAACATTTGCTAAAACAAGTATTTTGCTTTCTTCTATTAGAATTCTAAATAACAATAAATAAATAAATAAATAAATGTACTTCCCTAGCAAAAGTGTTGTGCAGTCAAGTGATGACTTCTGCTGGGAGTCTCCATAACTTTAAAACCACCTTTATTTTGAGTGAATAAGGATTAACATCAAAGCAAATGAACAAGTAGATCCAGTTATATTCACCAATGATGTGAAAGTCAGCTCAGAATTCCATCATTTTATTTCACTTACCAAATTTATGATCTATCCATTCCTTATATGATATGCATAAATGAGGATAAATGGCTTGGAAACCAAAAAGCCCAAATTATTCATGTTTTTTCACCCAATGATCTAGTTTCTGAGAATTTCTCCTACAGAAATAACAAAATAACAAAATAACAAAAGACAACAGCAAAAATAAACACATGCACAAACATGCTCAGTGCCTGCTATTTTAGGAAAAATCTCTTCTACATGTTTGTTAAATTATTCTATGTGGCACGTTGCATAAATCCTATAACTATATAAAGGTGTATATTTTTATATGAAATAGTAAAGACAACATTTGACGTTTATTTTGGCTATCCTCCCAGTGCTATCTGGGGTTCTCCTTTACCTTCCCTGTGAAAGCTGGCGAGGTCATCCACAATTTCCTCATTGTTAAATTCTGTGCCACTAGGAAGCTATTGTTTTGGTTGACTTCAACAAGAGAAGACAAACAATGTACTTACTCTGCTACTATTTTCCATCCCTTTACTCCCAACCTGCTACATATAATTTGCTCACACATCACTTCTTTCTGTATTTCCTAGTCAAAAATTGGGGGGCTTTCTTTTCCCCAAAAAATTATCTCCAAAATACCTGTGGAAGTCCTGAGGTCCTCTCTATCTGCTTTGTTGAGCTGCATTAGTTCAGGACCTCATGATGTCATCCTAATCGGTTTAGTTGCCTCTACTCAACTCCATGCTTCTCATTCTCCCCAGTCTAACTCAGCCTCCACCTTCCCACCACATGCTCTTTCAGAAATACATTTTTCATCATGTTACTTTCCCTTTGAAATGTTTGACTCCTCCAAAGCTAAGCTTGGAGAGTCTGTGTAGCATTCAAGTATTGTCTTGCAACTCTCCTTTTCTCAACAGCCTCATTTCTTATTGCTACATGCAATCCCCTATGTTTCCATTTACAGTGAACTACTTGCATCTCCCTACATTATGCACATATTGAAATCCTTCCCTGCAATGTCTTTTCTTACCTCATTTGCCCCACTTACTCTCCTATACCCCTTTTTATAATTCTAGCACACTTCACATACTTCTAATTTAACTAGTCATATGTGCATCTCTTCCACTGTATTACAATCTTTCTGGCCGACCATTGTGTTCTATTTATTTTTGTATCCACACTATAACACCTGGCACTTAGCAGAAACTTAAATATTTCTTAAATGAACAAATAAATGGATAAATGAAGAAACAGCAACAGTGTGAAAATGCATACATGTGGACAAAGATTGGAAGTACAGAGAAATGAAAAATTATGTTCTGATAACTGCATTAAAATCTTTTTTTTTTTGAAAGAAAATTCATAGTAGATACCTCCATAGACTTTCCATTGAGTAAGTGCTGATTAGCAATACTGTTAGGCTTATAGTACTGGCAATTTTTGTGTATAATTGTGCAAAATTAGTTATTTTTTGAGAAAAAAATCAGAACAAATAGGTATCTTGAATAAACAATGATTTACCTAAAATCATAATATTCAAAATCACTGATGAAATTAGAACCTTCAGTTTCTTTTTCTAAAACTTAAATATTATACCTCAATGTTATTTCAATATTTTCTTTTTAAAAATGTATTAAAAATACGAGAATAAAATGTACAGGCAATTTCTAAAGGTTAGCTTTAGATTTCCATCCAAAGTATCAATCTCAGTGAGCTCATATATGCAGTTCTGTCTATACACAGAATCTGAAATTGGAAATAGGAATGAAACACTCATCAATCAAATATCAAATACTAGCAGAATCCAGGAAACACTTTGCATTTTCCAATTATGCTGTATCATTTTACATATCCTTAGCTTCCTAGCAGGTGCAATCTTTTATGAGAAAACAAAATATCATGCTTTCTTAGATTTTACATATATGCATATCTATGTGTGTGTGTGTATACTTCAAGTGCAGAATAGCAAGTGTGCTATTAGCAAAACTCTTTTTAATCCATCATGATTAGTCCTGTATCTCAACTGATACTACTTAAGACTATCCTTTGCCTTTTATTATTAGTGAAATTTCATCAAAAAAATTCTACTACTTGATATACAAAATCATACATGAGAAGGAACTACGTTTTACTGCTTACCAGAAAAACTACATATTAGCAGTAATTTCCTTCAATGCAGGCTATAATTCTCCCATCAGAAATTTAGAACTATAAAGACTGTAAAGATCGAGTCCAGCATGTCCAATCTTTTGCATATTCTGTCAAAATAGAAAATGGTATATTTAACAAGATTTTTTTTTTTTTTTTTTTGGTGGGAGGCCCACTCCGATGTTTCTTCCCTTGAAGTTGATCCGATTAAAACTGCCAGTGGCCAAAACTGTACTTTTCTGGTATTTGTAGCAGATAAGACAGAATCCTTTAGATTTCCTGTCCTGAATGAGATTAATGTTAACAATCTCCCCAGAGTGGGAGATTACACAGAGGATATCTTCTTCAGTCAGCTCATAAGGAAGCCCTCCCTGGTGGATCCAGACCCTAGCCTGGATTTGCACTAGGAATACCAGTAAGCCTTAGAGGCCACCCAGTATGCCTCACATTCACTCGGCTGGCTAACTGGCTTGCTGTAAAGGGTCCATATCACTTGGCAGGGGATCCACAAAACCTCATCCAGCCGGCAACACAAGGCCCACTTCCGGTAGATGCAGATAGAAGTTGCTTCCTGGTTGAGGCCCTCAGAACCTGCCCCCAGCCCCACTTGCCTTCCTGGTGCACCTCAGCTACCAGTTAAGTTTCAGCCTTTCATGGTATCCAACTCCCACACAGACACACTGTACTGCTCACTAATTTGCAAGCTCTTGTCTAGTCTAGCCTCAAAATGGGGGACTAAATGGAAACAAAGTCTTCTGCTCTGAAGTGATTATCTGACCATGGAAGTTGTAACTACTATTTTCATTTCCCATCCCCCCCCCCAAAATAGTAAATCCTTTGAGAATCTGTAATACACTAATTTCACTTTGGTTGAATTATAAAGAGTAAATATTTGTTAGCATACAAGGGCTATCCTAGAAACAGAACTAATAGGATATAAGTAGATAGATAAATACACAGGCATATCTATCTAAATAGAAGAATTTACATTATAAGGAATCGGCCTCAGTGATTATGGAAGCTGAGATGTCCCAAGATCTGCAGTCACCAGCCTGGAAACCCAGGGTAAATGATGGTGTAGTTCCAGCCCAAACTCTGGCAGGCTCAAATCCCCAAAATTGTCAGTGTTTTTGTCCCAGTGAAATCCCTGAATATATTGCTGTCCCAATTCAAAGCAGACAGACAGGAGAAGTTTCATCTTACTGAATAGAGCACTTTGTTTTTTAAGATTTATTTTTTATTTATTTATGCATACAAGAACTGAGGTGTAGGCAGAGTTGGGCGGTGAGAGGATTCACCAGAGACAGAGTGGGGAACAGAACAGCCAGATCTCCTGAAATACACTGCCGAGGGGAGCAGCAGGTGAAACAGGAGAGGTTTGCTACGCCATGTGAGTCAGCTCAAACTCATGCCGCTGTGGCTGGTGATAGCTTAATAGCACTGTGACTTTAACCCCTGAGACTTTTTTTAAAGCATTTTTTGTATTGTTTGAATGAGGATCAACCTCATTAGGGTGACTGATCTTTACTCAATAAATAATTCAGTGTTACTCTTGTGCAATAACATTTCAAAGACATACCCAAATAATATTCAACAAATATTTTGGTATTTATCAGCATAGTCAATTTGACACATAACATTAACCATCTATACCCAAGTCAGTGATCATTCTGCTCCACCATTTTATATTTACTTCATTGAAATAGAGAGCAGTCCTTTGTTTTCAAAGATGGTCCTTGGGGTGGATGCAATGGACATTTGGATGTACCTTAATGGTATTGAGTAACCAATAACCACTAACATAGGCAGAGGGTCCATTGCTTAGCTGCAATGTCATTCTGCAGTCTTAGTTTGATTTCACTTCTTAATATAAACCATCCAATTTCTTGTGATACTGCTCCTACTTCTGGAACCCACATGTCATTAAATCTTTTTTCTCATATGTGTACTTCACCTCATATCACATTAATTTCACCTGGAAGTTTCATGACACAGTTACTTAGATGTAATACACTCAACCTATCACATTCAGTGAACATATTAGATATTAAACTCAAAAGGTAATTTCAGACTTTTCATTCTGTCTTTGTTACTTCATTTCTATCATTACTAGCACAGATGAAGGGACTAAAACTTAGCTTACATTTTTCTAAATAATATTTAGAAAAGTTGACTATGTCTTAGACACCCCCTTATATCCTTAGCACAGAAACCATACCCTATAGGTGTTCAATATGATCCATAATTAAATGTCATCTTGAAGGTAAGGTCCATGTATTTCCAGGTGAATACAGTGGACTTCTTGATTTATTTTGCTTATGAAAGATGCACTGGTAGCATATGCTTCACTGAGATTTTACCATGGTCATAGGTGATAAAATATAACCCTCTGTTTTGGAGAAGGAATTTGAAAATACTGCTAAATTGTGCCCACTAACTTAAATAATTGGCCCCAAGTCTTTTCTACCAAAGGCATCCAGGTTATACTGCATCCTTGAAACGAGATGGGAATCAGAAGGTGGAAGTCAACAACTTTCAGTTACAAACCTGAAAGGCATTTAGGTGGAGAAGCACACAAGGAAAAATACCCTCTTTAGTTTAATATTACCTGCTTAATTATCAACAGCAACACAAGTTACAAGTGTCTCATTGAAAAAAATGAGGAAAAAGTCATTGAGAAATCTAGATGAATAGGAATATGTACCTACCCATACAGATTCCTTCTTTCCTGAAACATACTCTCTACCTAAAAATTTTTTTTCACCACACTAGACCCACAATACTTTTTAGGTTCATGAAAATATCTTACTTCTTTAAAAATCAGGAGAAAAAATAAAATCCATATCAAAGTGAATGTTTCAACATATATCAATATAATCATAAATTATAATTTTTAATATTTTTTAGGGAAAATAGGATCCATGAAGAAAAAAGTGCCTAGAAACCATAAAATTGTTATGTGACCCTCCTCCCAACAGTCCTTTGCCCTTCCTCCCTGGTTATAATTTATTGAAATATAAATAGATCCTTGACCTATATCATGCCTATCAAATTCTATCTCTTATGAGTTTAGAACTGAAATTTAATCACGCATTTTTGTGTGTGTGTGGAGAACTTATGAACTTTGATGCAGTCGTTTGTGTGAAAAAGTGGCAAGAGTGTCTATAAGAGAAAGAGAAGAATGAGCGATAAAGGTGAACTGGGAGGCCAAAAGGACAGAACCACACAGATGATTTCTGAATTCCTGGTGCTATCCAACCTGCTTCCTGAAAGCTGAGTGTCCACATGTACCTGAATTCCATGAGCTATCCCAGTATTCTTTAATTAAATTATCATTATTATTTTGCCTAAGCTATTCAACATGACTTTCTGCAAATTTGAATCTGAGAGAAGTATATTGTATACTAGGGCTGCTAGAATAAAAGTACTACAGACTAGATAACTTAAAAAAAAACAGAAATGTATTGTCTCACAGTTCTGGAGAACAGCAATTTTGAATAATATTATCAAATGATTAGTTCTTTCTATGGACTTTGAGGGAAAGTTCTGTAACACATCTCTCCCTTTGGTTTGTCCTTGGCTATCTTTTCTAGTAGCGCTTCCTGTTGTCTTCCCTCTGTGGGTGTCTGTGTCAAATTTCCTCATCTGACAAGGACACCAGTCATATTGGATTAAGGCCCACACTAATAAGCTCATTTTAAGTTGATTACCTCTGTAAGGATTTACTTTCCAAATAAGGTCACATTCTGAGGTATTGGGGGTTAGGACTTCAACATATGAAATTGTGGGGCACACAAATTCAAACTATCACAAGTATACAAACAAGAGGGAAAATGTAGATTAAACTGTGGTGTTTAGAAAAATCACTGTCATTGATTTATAAAAATACATTTCATCACTTCTTGTTGAATTTTAATTTTTAAAAGGCACTTCATATGCTTCCTCCTTCATCCCCTAACCTTAGCTCTCATAATCTGAGTTTTGCCCTTGAGTTACTTAAGATCTTAAGTTTCTAAAACATGATATAATATCCCAGAATGACAAAGAATATGGGCTCTAGCGCAAGACTGCCTGTGTTCAAAGCCTTCTGTGATGATAGTGTTGTTATGGACAAGCTATGTAATCTCTTTGTCTCAGTTTCCACAACCATGTAGTAAAAAATAAAAAGGGGTGTTATGAAGGTTAGGTTAACGAATGTATATAAAGTGCTTGGCATAAAACTAGTGTCATCTAAGGGCTTGCTATTATTATTATGGAATCTACGCCCTCACTTATGAACTGTGTCCTTTAAGATGGTCATAAAGACAACCTCAGCTGCTTATTGCACATAGCAGCCCTCAGCTGCTGAGTGTGTGTATGTAGCTGTTAGTGTCACTGACTTACCTTGAACTCAGGTTGCCTGGGCTTACATCTGTCACTTGCTTCCCCAGGATCACATAGTATGTGACTTCATTTTCCTTACCTGTGAAATGGAGATAAGAGTGGTTCATACCATAAGGAGTTTGTTGTCCTTTTGAATGAATTAATCTATATAAAGCATTCAGTTCATACCAAGTGTAAACTACACGAGTTATCATCATTAGTTTTAGATGAATTGACCAGGTGACATCCTTGTCACTGACCAGAGCAACAGTGACATAGCACTGACACTGATGAAGTTCACTCATGGATTTATAGTCACGGTAAGAGCCTTAATTTGAGCAACTTTGGCCTATGTATAAATGCCATGTAGTTTCCTTTCTTAATTTGTTTGCATTTTAATTTATTTTAATATTACAAGAGCAGAGCTTGGAAAACATAAATCTTAATTCTTTAATTTTAATTGTAAGCTAAATGTGTCTGTGTGTGTATATCCTCCATGCAAAGTATATATAGCCACATGCATGCCTGGCAATTAAATATTTCTACAACACTGTGCCCAAAGAACAGGGAAAAATCACATACGAAACATTCATCGATATTTATACACAATATAAAAGCACTTTAAATATGTTAATCTCACTTTTGGAAAGGGAATTTAATTTTTTATTAATTAAAAGAAAATTCCTTCAAGTAGAGAAATCAATAGGATTTCCAGATATTTGATAATTTGTTGAACACTTTCTTCAAATTTTATATTTGTAACATTAAAACAATGAGAAAATATTCAAAATAAGCTACTATATATTGACATTTCAGAGCAAGCAAATCAATCAACAATGCATTAATATACTGCTATTATTATAGAGCAAGCGAGAAACCCAGTTTCTCCTCATTTTGGAATTCTATACATGTATTAATTGGGGAAGTCCAATATATAGAAGTAATAACATTTCCCATAATGGTGTTAATTACTGCACAGTACCCATAACCTTTAGAGCATGGGGCTTAATTCAAACAAAAATAATAGATGATGTTTCAGAAAAACAAGCTTTTATATTGCTTTTATTTCATTTCATATGCAACAGTTAGAGACTGCCATGTTGGAAATTCATTAAGATCTAATTATATTTTGTTTTCTATTCTGCATTATTCATATTTCATTCAAATAACAATATAATTAAATTAATTTTAGCTAAAACTAAGAATTATTAGCTTGATTAAGTATATGGGAAAACATTTTACTTACCTTGGCAAAAGTTCCACTCAGTTTATAAAATAAAATAATAAGCTTTTCAAATATATATTGCATTTCAGATTATGAATTATTACTTCATGCTCTGAGTGTTTTTGGAAGTTGACTACTAAGAGAGAATTGACTAGAACAAATACAAATACAAATATTGACTAGAACTTGAAATTAGTGACTTCTTTCTGCATCAATTTGTATCTGTATCATTTTTTGTAAACAGAAAAGCACAACTTGAAGATAGCTACAGAAATAACTAAGATAGTTAAAGATAGACACAGAGAGATTATCTGAAGAGCATGACGTCATGATTTATAACAATCTTAATTTAAACAGTGACGTCTTTACATACTGAGTTTTGAAAAACCTGCTGACAATGTTTTGGCTTTCAGTGCCTTCTCTCAGATGATAGACAATTTTCTAACAGAAGACCTTCTACAAAAATCTTGTCACCTGAAACATCTCTGTACTCCTTCTCCTGAGCTTAATCTCTGCTGCTCAAGCACCACCATGATGCAGGCCTGGACACTTGTCCTTACAGCTACTTCTAACCTCCATTTTTTTCTCCTCTACTTCCATAAATACTCACTTATTCCAACCGGAAGAATTGGAAATCAATTTATTAGTGACTAAATGAACCAGTTAAATTCCCTGGATTTTCCAAAAAAGATTGAGGTCAAATTTTACTGTGTAAGACCAATGTAGGATGACCTATACAATGTGTTATTTGTATTAACTTCTACTTAAGTTACAATACAGATAAATTCTCCAACCTCCCAAGAAAATAGTTGTATTTATTTTAATCAATACCCCTAAGGTGCAAACCGTGCAGACTGCTTGCACTGATTTTGCTCTTATATAGTATTAGAATAGTTAAATTTCAGTTATTACTCCATGATCAATTTTTTAAAAGTTACTCAATGAGAGTTGTTCCAAACCCCCAAGCCTGGTGCTATCTCTCTAGATGTTTGGTCTTGCTTGAAATTACATGTCTAGATTCTCCCCCAGTCACATTATTATAGGAGATCTTCTGAAAGTAATTTATGATAATAAACCCTATGATCTGACCATCAAGACTGCACTGTAAGTGAATTGTTATCTTTCTCAGTCACATAGATGGTTTAAAGAAGTCTTGAATTAAATGGTGCTTATGTTACTTCATGTCATGTAACAGAAAAGTTCCATAGTAGAGCGTACAGTTTAGTGTAAATATACCAAGATCTTACCTGAGCTGTGACTATCCCTCCTTGATGTGAGGCTTAGAACATCACAAGTAAGTGCAGGGATTAATTCATTCCTCACATCAGAATATATGGAGCCAGAATTTGGCTTGTATGATTAGACTGAAGATGAAATTTTCACTAAACCATGAACTCTATTTGGCAGTGGAAATAACATTTTTTCAAAATGAATCACATCATGAAAGCCATTGGTCCACTCACACCACATCAGTATAAATCCTTGCTGAGTCTAGAGATTTATGTTTTCAGTTTGGCCTTCCTTTTCATTACTGGAGAACTTTAATTTCTTTTCATTACTTGGGATTCTCTCATTTTCTTTCCTTACTTTCAATGTTCTGCATATATTACACACCTGTATTTGTCTTTGATAATGGAAAAAAAGACTCATCACTTTCAATGCTCACTCGACATATCTTCATTATCTTGGGAATATCTTCACCAAAATATATTAAAATGTCACTAGAGAAAAATGAATGCATATAGAATGTATGAATATTGCTGGGCCAGATCTGTATCTCTATCTCATTAGTCAGCATGCAGCCTCCTGGCTGAATGCCTACATTTCAAGTCCAGCAAAAAACAAACAGCAAATGGATTTGAGAACATCAGGCACAAAAGGCAGAGTCCTTTCTGTGATTGTATTAAAGTTGTTTATTAATTTATGTCTTTCTCTTAGCCAGTTTTTTGCATCAGAGTGAAATAAATCCCATCTCTCCCTTCATTCTACAAATATTATTGTGCACCTGTTATGTGCCAGGAACTTTTCTAGGCGCTGGAAACAAAAGGAATGAACAAAAGCACTCACAAAGTTTATATTTCAGTGTAAAGTAAGAGACAATAAACAGACATATAGTATATCGTATGAGTGATAAGAACTAAGGAAAATAAATAAGGCAGGGTGAGAGTTAGAATGTGCCTTGGGGACAGTGGCAATGCTATTTGTTCTAGGTGATATTATAGTGGAGACTTAAAGAAGTCACATAACTATCTTGGAAAAGGATGCCTGCAGAAAATAGAATATACAGTATTTCATAATATGAACTGATCAGGAGTGGCTTAGTGGATTCGTCTGTTCTCAAATGATGAACAGGTCAGAATTAGAAATCCTTTAAATATTGTACTCTGTTTCACCTTATTAGAAATTTTGCAAAACATCCTCAAGATATTGCTCTTTTAACCCTTACTCATACTTTGTAAACTCTTACAGCATCTTACAAAATCAATGACTCTAAAGTTCAGTTCTTTAAGGTCATTTTACATTTTTAATCTGTGGGGGTTATTACTGAGGTTTTATTGTACTGAATAGTCATTTGGTTCCTTGCTAAGAGAACTTTCTGTAGGGTTTGTAGACTGCAGAAGCATAGAGAGCACAAGGAGTTTGACCAGGTGTCCTTTTTCTTACTTAAGAGCTTAGATTTCAAGTGACACTTGTATATTTTTAGTATAGTCTGCTGCTTCTCACAGTAGTATGAATGTTTTCTATAATAAGATGCTGTGATCTTTGAAAGTGAATGCAAATCCCTATCCTCACAGGCAATCTCCAAAGGCAATCTAATAAATGCATTTAGATGTTTGAACATAAACAGTGAAAGCAAGAGGAAAAGAGTATTTACCAAATGGAGTAGAATACAAAATGAATAGAGTGCAAGCTATTTTGTTCTTTGAGAGGAATGGACTGCCTCCTTTTCATTTCTTCAGTGTCTGTACCCATTAAATTATTCAATTAGGCCTTGGCATTTAGACGATAAACATTATACCCTTTCCTCTTTGACCACAAGACAAGTAAAAAGATGAAGAAAAAGACACGATTTCTTGAGGCTCACAGACAGCTAAATTCAAACTGATAGAGGGAATGAGAGATAGCACTTTCATCACTGGATTTAAGCTGCCTTTTAACCTGATAAAGTGTCAACTTCAACATTGATTTTTCTTTAAAAATAAATAACTTATTTGGAAAAACAGCAGATGAATTTATACCCCATAGTTAAAATGCCCATTCCTGGAGACTTGTCCCAACCCTAAAATACTGACCAAGAACAACAGGAAAATTTCCACCCAAAATAATGTGACAGTTTGAAATTTTATGTTTGCATTTTGCCTTTAATCCCAGTTTTTATTTTAAAGAATAAAGAATAAAGTGGCGCAGCGGTTGAGCGCTGGGTTGGGAAGCTGCCCGCGGCCTCTGCGGCGCCGGTTCGATCCCCGGCTGCTCCCCGGCCACCGGAGGAGGGTCCCACATGGTGCGCAGACCTCTCCTGCCGCCCGCTGCTCCCCTCAGCAGTGTACTTCGGTCCCTCTGCCTGCTCTGCTCCCCGCTCTGGCTCTGGTGAATTCTCTCACCCTCCCGCGCTTCTGACTGTACCCAGTGCATGTATAAACAAAACAAACAAACAAACCAGCAAACAAATAAATAAAGCATGCCTCTATAAAAAAAAAAAAAGAACAAAGTGTAACTCTTTGTCATTTATATTCTCAATATTTATTTCTACTGGGAGGGAAAATATCAGTTTTAAATGACTATTAGGGGCCTCCCTGGTGGCGCAGAGATTGAGCGCTGGGCTGCAAAGCTGCCCACAGCCTCTGCAGTGCCAGTTCGATCCCCGGCCGCCGGCGAGGGTCCCACATGGCGCGCAGACCTCTCCTGTCTCGCCTGCTGCTCCCCTCAGCAGTGTACTTCGTCAGTCTGCCTGTTCTGCTTCCCACTCTAGCTCTTGTGGATTCTCTCACCCTCCCGTGCTTCTGACTGTACCCAGTGCTTGTATAAATAAATAAATAAATCTTAAAAAAAAAAAAGGATAGTTTAAAAATAAATAAATAAATAACTATTAAAGAAGGTTTAGGTAAAGTTTTAAGAAGTGGGAAATTAAAGTAAGTAATTAGATAATACATACCAAAAATCACAGATGTGGTTGAGGTAAAAATTGTTTTGTTGGTTTTTTTGTTTATGTATTTCAAGTAATCATCTTGGTCTTACTCTTTACAGAGAAATAAAGGCTAAATCATTAGTGTAACATATATAATCTATATGCTGCCTTCACTGTCATTATCTGTTTAATCAACATTTATGCTTAGTTGACTTTTCTTAATTAAAAAAGGAGATTAACTTAGTCATCAATTTATGATCTAAAAAGTATATTGGCAAACAAATATCTATCACTTGCTAATGACTGTGTGATTCCATTTGACTGATTTTCAGTGACCTTAAAAGGGATAAAATGTACTAATGTAGTGTAAAGATATATCAGATAATATTAAGTGATAAAAAAGTTGAACACACTGTTGCATTTACATTTTAATTATGGTAAAAGCAAAATAAGCAATGACTAGAAATAAGGAAAAATATGAGTCAATTCATTGCCATCATGCGAAGCTGGGATCAAATAGACATAGATTCAGCTGAAATTTACCATGCATCAAACACTATGCCAATTTTTCATCCTTTTACATTTCATTATCTCTAATCAGTCCTGTTGGAGCAGTATTATTATTCTCACTTTGCATAAGCAAAAAGGTTTCAAATGAGACTAGATTATAAAATTTTGTGAAAAATTAAACTAGAACATAAGCTGGAATTTGATGTCTTTCATATGTATTTTTTATCTCACATAATTGTATAAATGTACCTTTAAAAACTAATTAGTTCAGATATCATTGTTTAAAAAATACACACTATATGCTACATTTACTACATCAGGTCTCACTGTCATTAGGTATGAGAACTATGTCTTACATTATGAAATGTGGGAATTAAAGAGTATAGCAGGATGGTGATAAAATGATCCAGGATATACCTCTGTGGAAAACTTTTTTCTGGTCACCCTTATCTGCCTAAAAGCAGAGCCACCTGAAAGAATTCAACTATGTATGAAGATGATGGAAAAATACAACGTATACCTATGTGAACAAATAATCACAATCTTATTTTCAATTTGTTCCTATAAAATTGATTTGTCATTCCTGGGACCTCCCCAGTGGCACAGTGGGTTGAGCACAGCTCTGTGAAGCTGTCCGCAGCCCCTGCAGCACAGGTTCGATTCCCGGCCTCCAGGAAGTCATACCCACATAGCGTGGCAGACCTCTCCTGTCTCACCTGCTGCTCCCCTCAGCAGTGTGTTTCAGTCCTTCTGCCTTTTCTGCTCCCTGCTCTGTCTCTGGTGAATCCTCTCACTCTCTCATGCCTCTGGCCTATACCCCAGTGCTTGTATAAGTAAATAAATATTTTTAAAAAAAAACTGATTTGTCATTCCTAAAGAAATTCATTTGTTCTTGCCATACGAGCCCTTTCTCCCTCCTACCTTTCCCCTATTACTTTAGTCCTAAGCCCTTAATTTTACCCATTTAGATAATAGCTTTGTTGTGTGATCTTATATGAATGAGACCTTTTTCTCCCCCTTCCTCTTTCTAAAGATTTATTTATTCATGCATATAAGAGCTGGGGTACAGGCCAGAGGTGTGGGGAGGGGGGCGGAGAGGATTCACCAGAGACAGAGTGGGGAACAGAACAGGCAGACTGACTGAAATACACTGCTAAGGGGAGCAGCGGGTGAGACAGGAGAGGTCTGCTGTGCCATGTGGGTAGCTCCCTGGCCAGGGATCGTACTCGTGCTGCAGGGGCTGCAGATAGCTTCATAAGTTGCATCTTAACCCCTTGCGCCATCAGGGAGGCCCAGGATCAGAATTTCTGATCTGATTTTTTCCTTTTGCCTCAGGTCCCTATACTGACTGAAATACACTGCCGAGGGGAGCAGCAGGCGAGACAGGAGAGGTCTGCTGCACCATGTGGGTTGCTCCCTGGCTGGCCGGGAATCGAACTTGTGCTGCAGAGGCTATGGATTGCTTCATAGTGCGGTGCTTAACCCCTTGTGCCACCCCAGGGAGTCCCACCCTTCCTCTTTCTAAACTAGCTTTCATCAGTTTAATTCACAGGTTCCCAATCTCTGAACATAAGTGACTAAAGGAAACTCTTTCCTCCCAGAGAGTTTGGTAATGAGGATGGGGTGATTGTGAATGCTAATCACTCTGGAACTTGCAACTGAGATCTTGAGATCTCTGACCAAGCCAGCAAAGATAAATTTCCTTAAGTCAGGCTCCTGAATCTCTGCTCCAGTTCAGGAAGGAGAGTAAGTGCCTCTTCTTGTCTTTGCTTTCCTAGAAATTTGATCAGCAAGAGAAAACTAGAAGGAACTAGTTCTTTGAGTGCCATGAGTCTTGGATTACATATTTTATTCTTATATGGATGCTTCATATCCCTCCCCTGGATAGTTAGAGTTTTATTTGCCTCATTTTGTGTCCTGAGCGATTGACTTGGATCCAGTGAGAACATTCTCTGATATCCCATCTGGTGAATCTGTACGCAGGGGTGGTCAGTCGGCAGGTTGGTGGTCCCCAGAATTTATAATTAACTAGACAGAACGTGGGTAGACTGAGTGTAGTGCTAGCAAGCACAGGGCCGGTTCACTATCAGTTCAGGCAGGATAGAGTCCTGGAGCCCTCAGTGGCTTTTTCAGGCTTTAATGCTCTTTCCACGCCAGTCATTGTGGGGTAATCTCACAGGCTGGTAAGGCAGAGAGGTGGGGGCCAGGAGGTTAGTGGGCCTCCCAGTGCCCCCAAATCTTTACTCTTTCTCTTTGGGCTCTCTTTGGAGTTCTCTCCTGGTCTCAACCTCTCACAGACATTCCGCCATTGCCATCCACCTGCAGCCATCCTCCCGTCTCTGAGTGATGTTGCCCTTATACCCTAGGGTTATAGGCTCGGCTGTGCCCACTTAAGCACGCCCGCGCCACACTCCAGGTGTCCACCATCAGGAATGCGTGCCCCCTGCCCATGCTCCCAAGCACCTTCTGCATTCAAGGCTGCGGGTGATAGCCACAGAGGACAACAGCGTAAAAGCCTGACCAATTCACTTACACTACACTGAGCATCTCATCTGCAGTTGTTGTTTTACAGACCATTGCCAGTTCCCAAATTCATCTAAGTATATTGTTGTTTGGATATCTTTACAAGGGACTTTGGATATTGGGGCTGCATCTTCTGCATCCTTTGGGAAGATGCCTCTTGCATCCTTAATTATGCAGTAAAAATGTTCGTTTTGAGTCTTGTTTTAGAGCAGTTATGCCTTGCAAGACTTTAAATCATCAATGTCCTGATGATGTATCCCTTGATGTGAAAAAGTTTTTGTCTGTAAAAGGAATTTTAGAGAGCTCTCATCCTGGACCAATGTCTTATTGGAAGGATCAAATTGAAAGAAGACAAAAGAGTCATGGCTAGTCTACATATTCCCTTAACAAAATTAAAGAGCAGAAATTGAATTCAGAACAAAGTTAAAATCCAAAGCCACTACAAACTCTCCGACCCACAATTATAGTCAATTAGCAAGCCAAATTATCCCTGAAAAATAATTCCACTTATTTTTAAAAATAATTCCAAAATAATACTTCACTGAAGTAACAAATGGTTAGACCCTCTTTCTAGTCCTCCTGTGAATGATGAGAAGTTGACCCAACTGGGGGCTAATATTTAGGGCCTAAGTAACTACTTTGTAAGCCTTCCTTCCAAATTTAATTCAGCTAAAGTAAGGCTGTATTTTCAGAAGGAGGAAAAATATCCTTAAAAGATTTGGCTGAATGATTCATATAAACTGATTTACAAATTTTTATACAAAATATTTTATTCCGGGCCTTCCTGGTGGAGCAAGGGGTTGGGATGCAACCTATGAAGCTGTCGCGGCCTCCACAGCACAAGTTCGATCCCCGGCTGGTCAGGGAGCAACCCATATGGCGCAGCAGACCTCTCCTGGCTTGCCCGCTGCTCCCCTCAGCAGTGTATTTCAGTCAATCCGCCTGTTCTGGTCCCCACTCTGTCTCTGGTGAATCCTCTCAACCCCCGCATCTCTGGCCTGTACCCCAGCTCTTCTTGTATGCATAAATAAACAAATCTTTAAAAAAATATATTTTATTCCTAAGGCACTCAACTCTAAATCCATGAGTCTTCAGGACAAAGAAATGTTTTGTTTCTATCTTAGTCAGAAATCATCATTATTTCAAAAATAATTCAAAAATGATGTGATTGAATGGAAAGGTAATTCCCTTGGTGTTATTACTGAGGTTATTACCCAGGTCTTTGAAAATAGTTTACGTGAAAGCAATCAAAAGAAGGAATTAGAATTAATAATCCTTACTTCACAAATCAAGTCTTTGCAGAAATAGAAATAAATTAATAGAAATAAGAAAGTCCACCCATTTTTCTTATTAACTACAAGCTTTCCCCTTTCATCTCAAGATGAATGATGATACTTGCAGGTATCTTACTTGCAAGATAAATAGAATCTTGGCGAAAGGACTATGTTGTGCTTAAGAGAAATGAAAACTTAAGAGAAATGAAAACGTAAGTAGTAATTGTCTTAAGCAACAACCTCTACGATCAAACTCCTCTGAGTCTTCATCTCAACAAAGTCTTAAACTTGGCCTATAAAAACTTGAGACTCCTAACTCAAATGTTTTCAAGTTCACATGGGTTGGAGATATGTTGGGTAAATAAGACTAGATTGTTATAATTGGTTTAATAAAAACAATTTGTCTTCAGCACTGAAGCACCAAATCTGATGCAGACATACATTTTTTATCCTACCTGTATTTACTAGTCAAGTAAACCTTATACTGTTCAATGTTTAAGGTTATGAAAGTTACAGATTTTATTTAAATGAAATTGAAGTCAATGTTCTGCAAGACTGCTTAGAAGTAGTTTCCAAAATCTTTTTGGCAACTTGAAGTCTAAAAGGTTCACTAAGTCAAATGACAGATATTCACTGAATATTTACATTTCTAAATAAGACAAAATACTAAAACATTAATTGCTAAACACAAGTTTGTCTACTTATGACTTCTCATTTTTACAGAGACTAAATATACTTGAATCTTCTAATAATACATTCTTTTTGTTACAGTCAGAAATTGTAGTATGAAAAAACATGCCACTAGGAATTATGAAGTGGTGTATTCATAGACTTTTTACTCATGTTTATCATAGTTCACACTGTCTACTTTTTTCTTTGGAAATCAGATTACTTAGAGTTGAAAATTGTAAGCAATGTATATAAATGAAGCTATTAGCAGTGAAAAAACATGGAGAAAAAAACTATGCAAAGAATTCAAAGAATGTAGAATGTTTTATTAAAGAAAAAAGGGAGAGTTATCTTGTCCAAAAGTAGTTGTTTAGAAGTTGTTTAAAGGCTATTTCAGAATGAAAAGAGAAAAATGAGGGAGAAAGCATGAATTGATATAAAAAGTTATAAAGTGTCATCAGAAAAGAAATAGAAAGAAGAGAGCAGCTTTCTTTGTGTGGTAAAATTGGCTAAGATTGGAAGGATTTATTATGTTTTAAAAGGAGCTTTAACATTAGTATTGTACCACTATTTGGTACACAATTGGTTTTCTTTTTCTATTAAAAGGATTTTTTTCTTGGATTATTGATCTTTTCTTAATAAGATATTGTAAAAGACTTTTCTTTTCCATTTGAGTAATTAACCCAGTGACAATGATTCTATGTCTTATCAGAATAATTTCCTGTACTTGATGTTGTCTTTATCATGTCCTTAATTATTCAAGAGAACCAAGTCATCTAGAGTTCTTTTAGTGTTGAAAGACATAAAATATTTTTTATAATAATGTGATCTCCTATATTGTTTTTTAAAATTTTTATTATCACTTTGGTTGAATAGATAACTAATATTATTTCATAATGACCTGTGACCCCATATAATAAATATTCAAACCTTTTGACATTTTTTACTACTTACCAATATCAAATTCTAAATGAATTCTCTTGGTTTCAAATTGACTTTGAGTTTTCCCAGAAGGCCCCTGGAGAATATCAAAGGATTTGTTCTCTCACCTTATGAAAAGAGAGATTTGAAACTAATTAGGTTTATTTGAAATGCTATATTGCATAGGAAGCATTGTCAAATAAGTGAAGATACTTTACCTTTCTAGGTATATTTGTTTGTGTATGTGTTATAAATAAGGAATTTCAGAAATCACATAAAGTTCCTGAAAATTTCACAATGTTATTGCTGCTTATATGTCTTAATATAATGTTATCAGTCCTAACTTCAATCATCTTAAATGTTCATGTGACAAAGACAGCCACATTTCATTTTCGGTTGCATCATATTGAACTATCATCATTTGTTTTGCCACAGCATTTTTTTTGTTTTGTTTTGTTTTGTTACTTAGCTACTGCGTCCATCTGATGCTTTGCTAAAAGCTCTTGAAATTAGCTGCTGGCCAAACCGCTTCATCCTTAACAAAAAGGACCTATGTTGGGGATTCATGGCAAAGACTAAGATAGGTGTACTAAGGTACAAGTCCTAATGGCATTGCAGAAATGACTTTACCATCATACAATGACTAAGGAAGGATTTCCACAACTAATAGAGAGCTGGTGAGTTCATTAAACTGCTAACCCAAGATTAAGCAGAACAAAAATTATCAAGGACTGAATGAGCTGATTACAAATAACTGTGACTATTTTTATGACTTTTTCTAGGAACATTGATGGAAATTTTATATTCTGTTTCTTGATAGACAGAACCCCTTTCTATTTTCTCTTAAGCTAACTATACACAACAGTTTAGTAAGTTATATCTTTGTAATAAAAAATGAAGCCTTTATCTTTTCTCCTTACCCGATTCCCCTCCAAATTTCAGAAACTCCTATTGACTATGCCTTTGTTCATTAAGATATAGTTTTTTGAATTATTTCAATAAGTATATATATTCCTTATAACATGACATAACTGGAAACATTGGTTGTATTACCTAAAGCTTGGATTTTATATTTGAGAAGGATTTACCTAGAATCAGGTATGGTTTAAAAAGAATCAATGTTTTAAGAAACAATTTTAAGGAACTTAAGTTGACTTTATAGAGCCAACGCTTATGAAGACCTCCTGAAAATACTGGCTATGTGCCTGCTTGTGCACCTGGTTTCAAGTCTCTTACATGTGAAAGGAGGGTCACTGTCTGATAGACTCAGAAAACTTAGGATATTTGGGGGATCACAAGAAGAAAATGATTTACTGCAAGTTAAATTTGATAGCAATTTTTTTAAAGATTTATTTATTGATCCATACAAGAGCTGGGGTACAGGCCAGAGATGCGGTGGGTGAGAGAATTCACCAGAGACAGAACGAGGAGCAGAACAGGCAGATGTACTGAAATACACTGCTGAGGGGAGCAGCAGGCGAGGCAGGAGAGGTCTGCTGCGCCATGTGGGTCACCTCCCTGGTGTGGGATCGAAATCTTACTGCAGTAGCTGTGAATAGCTTCATAGTGCTGTGTCTTAACCCCTTGCACCGCCAAGGGGGCCCCTGATAGGCTTCCTAGACTCAAGAGCCTTTAAAAATCTGATGTGAGATTCCATGTAGAAGTTCCAACAAAACAAACTTCAAAAGAACTATGTAGTCAATTACCATTATACTTACACTTATTTTTAAAATAAGTTTAGTCTTATTTTGATTTTCTTTGTTCAAATTGGGAGCAATTGTAGAGAAAAGTTTTATGTTTTGACGGAAATCTATAAACCACACTTGGGAGTTACCAGATTCTAGTCCTGTTTATGTTCTGAGAACTATTTTAACCACTTTTTAAGCTGGATCCCATCATCTTGTCTATTTTATCAATAATTAATATTTCTAATTTTTCTCCTATCCTCCTGGTTGGGTATCACTGAGAACTAAAATTGCCCTTTTCCCAAAGTCCTGCAAACTGAAACTAGATGAATTATTGTAGTTATAAAAGATTTATCACCATAACAATGTAGGCCAGTCAGAACATTCACTAGGGCACCTGCCTCTTCTGAGCTCAGCTCCAGGGACTGACCGTGACCATGACATGTGTCTGTCGTCCTCACTCTACCATCTAAAGACACTTTGAATGGGCCTGAAAAATAAAACAGTCAAATTGAATTTGTGACCTTTTCCAACTATTATCCTTTTTCTTTTGACATAGAAATATCTTTTATTATGTGTCTGATTGCTATTAAAAGCCAAACTTCAGTACTTGCTGCAACCCTGCCTTTATCGCTGCCTCCTGAAATGAAAAACAAGTGCTTCCTTGGACTAACCTATTCCTAGGACTAGAAGACTGATTCAGTGGGATAATGTGCAATCAAACAACTCAGCTTCTTATTTGTGAAACTTTCTGAGTAGTCTCAACAGAGGAGACTAAAGAATCCAAAATATACAACTGTGAAGAAACTTTTTCTGAACATCCCTTATCTGCCTAAAGAATTGAATATTTATAAATCCCTTCTCTGGGGAAGTTTTATGGCCATGAAGAAGACACAAAAATACCACTCACACCTGCATAAACAAACATTATCACATAATTCTTATCTCTCATTTGTTTCTCTAAGAATCTATTTATCTTTCCTAATGAAACTGATTTGTTCTTCCCATGGAAAGCTTTCCACTCTTTCCCTTTCCCCTTTTAAGCTAGTTATAGAAGATCCTAACTTTAGTCATTTACCTAAGTGAATAGAAGGATTCACCCCTGCCCCCTCCCCCATACACACATACCAGTGATTGAAGATCTAATTTTGCAAAAGGAATTGAGCCAGCAGATATAAAGGTAGAAAATAGATGAAAATGTCTGCTGAGGACAAAGACAAAGGATAAATGTAGGAAAGGTAAAAGGTCAATAGAAACAGAACACTTTTTTTGACATTAAAACAAGTCTATAGATTAACCATCACATAAATAAAAATGGCAGAGTAAGATTAAGTAAATGAAAATAAATTCTTCATGTTACATAGGCCATTGAAAAGTAAACATTAGAATGAGAATAATTATTATTATCCCAAGCACAATTTGGAAAATATGATTTCCCTTTAATAATTGTTTGTAATTCTTTTCAAGAGTAAAATGAAAAGATTCATAAATGTTCTTTACTGTTCTAAAACTATCACAATGAAATTTCCAATACAAACATGAAACTACTGATGTTATGCTCAAACTAAATCTCATAAAAATGATCATGATTTCTCAGGAAGAATTAAGACCCTAGAGTAAGAAATCTTGGTCCTCATCTTCCGTGTACATGTATCATTCATTGTAGATGTTAGTGTTTTCCAGTACAGCTTGCCAGTTTGAATGGTTTTCTAGAACCAGCTTAATGAATCTGATTCCTTGGGTTTCCAAAGTTAACAATTCTCAACCCCTAAATCAAAGGCAATTATTGAGACCTAGAAGTCACAAAACATGAATGTCCCACACAACACTCCTTCACCAAAATGCACAAATCACATACCAAGTGTGACAATCTTAAGGTCAGAAGACAGGTCGGTCTACCCACTGGCCGAATGGCAATTTGGGGAAACTGAATTCTCTTCCTCCAAAAGGTTATCCCACAGTGGCTTTTTAGCTTTACTATTATCAAGTTCTATCTTCAGCTTAAATGATGGGATAAATGTGAAAACATCTAGTCTGTGCCTGTCACACAGCATATCTTTACTAGATGTTTATTGTAAAAATGAGCCATACCTCCAAAAAAATGTCCTGTGCAATTGCAGTCACCTTTTCATGACCAATATTGATTGCACAATTCTCCTTCCCACTTCTTCAAGCATGTAGAAAAGTTAAGAGCTTTGTCATCATTCTCTCCACTTACCTGTCCCATGGTCTCATAAAATGCGTTCCATCAATAATCCTATATCTTGTATTTCCAGTCTTTTCTTCTCTACTGACACTTCCTCTCAAGCCATAATTAGGGTCATGTCTCTGTTACACAAAACTTATTCACATTTGGTCCTGACGGATCTTTTAATAACTATGCTGTCTTCATCTTCAGGTCACAATAATCTTTAAAAGAAAAATCTGTATGCAGATTCATCTTTTTCTAAACAACTCTCTTTTCAGACACTTTAATATGGTTTCTCCGTACAACTACAAAAATATGAGGCAATAAAGGCCACCACAAACATCTTAGTTTCTATTGCAAAGATGCTGTACAAAATTCATATTCATTTATTTCTGTTTTATTTTGCTTAATGATATCCAACCCTTCTGAAACTCATTTAGCTTCAATTACATAAAATCCTGCCACTTTCTTTCTTCTCTAATATTCTATTCTAGTTCTCTTCCTTCTTCACAACTGGAATGTTGATGTTCATCATTTGACTTCCTTCTCTTCTCAGTCTGCAAGCTCGCCTTGTAAAACCTTTACAGTTTTAATTTCACCTGTGTTCCAAAATTTCTTCTCCCATGCTAGGCAATCTCCTGATTTCCTGTAAACTATAACTTTTTCCTTGACAAGTGCGTCATAGACACTTCAAACTCAACAGTTTAAGATGGAATATTTATTTAAATATTTTCCTCCTCTAGGAATTTTGAAGTATGTTCATTATCAGACAGTCCCTAATATTAGTGCATTCTAAATCATAAATATGTCTTGAGTATGTCCCATTCCACCTTTCTCCCTTAGCTCTTGTCTATCATACTAAAATTCATTTGGCTCTTCAATCCCTCCTTTTCCCTGACCATGCTTCTCTGTTAAAAACAGGAATCTAAAATTGTTAGCTAAGCAGACTCACTCAGATCTCTAGTCTCCTGCCATTGCCCCCTGATTCATTCATGTACTCAAGAAATTATTTTAATGAATTAATATTTACCTTTTTAAATAGAATGATGAGTAAGGCATTTTCACTGATTTATAAATTTTATAGCCTAATAGAGAGGAAAGACAAGTAAACAAACAAGAGTTTACAGAAGTAGTAAAGAGTGTGTGTTTGTACTCTGCAGGAGCATGAGAGAGGGAGTGGGTGACTTTTCTAAATGATATATTTTAGTAAAAAATGCATAGGCAAGATTATTCTGTGCCTGAAACTTGAAGGAACAAGATGGTAAAGACCATTGCCTACTTGAAGTTTCCTGTATGCACCCTCTCTTTTATATTTGTTTTTTTTAGGATTTATTTATTTATGCATACAAGAACCGAGGTACAGTTTAGAGGTGTTGGGGGGGTGAGAGAACCCACCAAAGACAGAGTGGGGGAACAAAACAGGCAGACTGACTGAAATACACTGCTGAGAGGAGCAGCAGGTGAGTCAGGAGAGATCTGGTTCACCATGTGGGTTGCTCCCTGGCCAGGGATCGAACTCGTGCTGCAGAGGCTGCAGATAGCTTCATAGTGCTGCGTCTTAACCCCTTATGCCACCAGGGAGGGCTTCTTTTATATTTGTTTTAAACACACATATAGCCCCATATCTCCTCTCTTGCACACTCAATTCACTTCTAAACCATCTCAGATATCAGCTATCAGGTGAACTCCAGAAGACTAACTCACTCTGTTATAGCTGATCTATAGTTTGTTCATAAACTCTATCTACATTGTGATTATTTGTTCCCTCTTCACTTATTTGAAGTTAGGGGTTATGTGGTTTTAACTTTTGCATCCTAATTTCTGTTGGATAATAAGTGCAATTTCTTTTGTAATCTGTTGAATGCTTATAATATATCAAGAGTTTGATGTAAATACTTTACCTCTAATTTTCAAAATGATAGTGTAGACACTGTTATTATGCTTATGAATAACAAAACTCTGAGTCAGAGAAGTCATGTTTACCCAAATCAATTCAGTTGTGAAAGGGCGAAGCTGAGATTAAATTTTAGGTGTCAATTTTTTTGCAAAGTCTATAGTCTTATGAGTGAGCTGAAGGAATGTTGAAAGGGTAAATTAAAAAATGAATCATTCAATCCATGCATTTCTAAAGTTGAAATAATAAAAAATTAGAGCAAGCCCAACCATTAACTTCCTCTGTCATATGAAATAACGCTTGAACTCACAACATTTCATTTGCACACTTGCTGCTTATACCCCAATCATCTGTTCTGATCTGGTTATGACCTGAACATAACTGACCACAAAAAATTGTGTTTTGTTATGAGTGCTTCCACATCATAATAAAATAAGAAAAGAAAATATGCCATTTTGTAATTACATAATGGAAAACCAAGTATATGACATTATCTGCAAATTTAAAAAATATTTTGTGCAGATAAGGAACAGTCTAGTAAACAAAATGTGGGTACTGCTATCATTAAATAGACTTTAGAAAGATAATTTCCACCATTTCAGATAATTTTCATGATAAAGTTATAACATCTTCAGATGTATATATATATATATATGTATGTACATATATACACACACAATAAGTGATATAGAATGTAAAAATACTCCAATAGGAATAAAACTTGTTTTAGTGCTTTTTGCTATTTACTTTCCCAGCAACCCTGGAAAGGAGAAAGTTGAGAGTGATAAGTCCTTATCAGTTTTGTTCATTTTGTACGTATCTTTGATAAGCAACCTCATAAAGTTGAGGTAGGCTGGACACACTAAATAGCTATTTTAAGCAGTCCTGAAATGATTAGACATTTCCATTAAAAGTTATTGTAATACAAGGGACTCATGTGGCTTTTGCTCATTTTCCTGTTAATATTTTTCTATCAAACTTTTCCAAGTAATAAAATAACCAGGCAAGGAAAATTCAAAGGATAACCCATGTTCAATGAGTGCATGGTTGTATACTTTAACCTTCATTTCTCATTCTTATTCAAATAAGTGCAGAAGAAAAAAGAAATAAAAAAGATGAGAATGATAGAACATGTTTTAAAAAAATACTGGTTTTTCATTTTTTGTTTTTGTTTTTGTTTTTACTTTTGCACATTTGTTTAAAACCCATGAGAGGCACCTTAGAATACCAAGGGCATGTTTTCCTCAGGGCAGTTGTATGAATAGATATGGAGGAGTAATTTGGACCAAGTTGTACTGTGATGTCATTATTGGGGATTGTTTTATAAACCACACAACTAGATAAAAGAATTCTTCCCTATTGACCTCTTATTTCAGGACCAGAGAGGGAACCTATTAAATTTCAGGCTCAAATTAAAACCCATGGACAGTCTTAAAATCCAAGGTTATAAGTCATCATCTTGGCCACTGGTTAAATCATCCTGTAATAAAAATGCATTTCTTCCCTGTTTTGAAGGACAACCCTGAGAACTAAGGTATGGTAGAGGACAAAGCTATGCAAGCACATATAAATCACAGTTATGGTTTAGTACCAGTTGTGATGCCTCTGCTTCCAAACCCTCTGTCTTTTCTTCTCAGATAGATTCCAAGATTTTAAACAAACACATGTACAGTGGTATTTATGCCTTTACCCATACAAATGGTTTAAGACAATATTCAACTTCATAATCCCAGTCTTTTTTTTTTAAAGACTAAGTTGAAACATAAGAAACTGCCTTTTTATTTTATTATTTTTTTAAGATTTATTTATTTATGCATACAAGTACTGGGATACAGGCCAGAGGTGTGTGGGGTGAGAGGATTCACCAGAGACAGAGTGGGGAATAGAACAGGCAGATTGACTGAAATACACTGCTGAGGGGAGCAGTGGGTGAGTCAAGAGAGGTCTGCTGCACCATGTGGGTCAACCTCCCTGGCCGGGGATCAAACTCATGCTGCAGTGGCTGCCTATTGCTTCATAGTGCTGACTTAACCCCTTTTGCCACCAGGGAGGCTCCCATAATCTCAGTCATCTAAGGATTCCTCATTTGCGTTAAAAGTTGTGACCAATTTTACTGACGCATGAAAATTTAACTGACTGTCATCAACCACTCTGTCAAAATGAGAAATTGGATAGTTTGGCTTCCAATGCATTTATCTAAAAATATACCTGGGGGTGGGAGGCAGTTTAAATCTCAACCTATAACTGTCCTTTGTTCAAAAGTTCTTTAAGATTTATGGTTTGTCTTAAACAAATAATTTGAATTATATATTCATCTTCATAACATGTCCCTATCAAGGAAGCATAAATGTACTTGAAATTTTTACCAGTTACATTACATACCAACTTTTATTCCAAATCCCCATGCAAATTAGCATAAAATAAGAGCTACAGGTTCATCCCATGTTTTCAGTAATATTTGCCCAATGCCATGCATCCCAATTTGGAAACCTGACTCTAAGCAGTACTCTCTGTGTCATTTACATTATCCTGAAAATCACTTTTATTTTCTCTAACTTAAAACAAAATCCTGACATAATTTTGTATTGAATTTAGGATTACTGCTACCTCTGCTGCAAGGATCCAATTCTTCTTTGAAAAATTATATGAGGTTAGTTTCCATTTCTTCTGAAATTTTACTTGGATGACACAAAAATGCCACAATATTACCTTCTAATTCGCTCTCTGGTGCATTGTTCTGCCCCATTATTGAAGTAATTGAGCCTACAATATGAAACAGGCCCCCCAAAGGAACTAAAACTCTATGCAAGTAAAAAAGGATGGGTGGATGGTTAGGAGTTACATACACAGTGGGCAGAAAACTGCCTACTAGTTCTGGAGGCCTTTCACACTCACTTAAATTCCTGTGAAAACACAACATCTTTTAAAATGTCACATTACATGGTCATTGGTTACCTTTTATACTCCTCTTCAATCCCATCATTTCAGAAAGTTCTTTCCAAATAGTTCAGGAGAAACCAGGTTTCTATAACTACTATTTAAATCAACAAAACAGAGGATCTTCTTAATTTATTTTCATTTATTTCTGGTGGAAAGCCATCATCCAATTCCCTTCCCAGGGAGTTTTCAAAGCTAGAATTTTCACTGGGGGTAGGGGGTAGAGTTAGAAGTGGCCAAACCAGGCAACAGGGATCACTTTATAGATCTTAAAGGATATTGTGGCAAGGGAAACAGACAGAGGAATAAACTAAAGAGAAGAAAAACGTGTTTTGTTTAGACTTTATTTCTTATTTATAACATTAAAGTGTAAAATGTATTTCTAGCCTTGCTCTTAAAGGAAAAAGAAGTCTAAAAGAAGCCCCCTGCTGGCCACTTTAATTTCTACCCTATTTGTTCCTTAATAAATAAAAGAAAGAAAAACCTCTTACCTCTATGTAAGATATAATTTAGATTTTTGTCATTAATTTTGATGTATCACAGCTCTCCTTTATTGAAATAAATGCACATATGCCAATATTCCTGAAGGCAATTTGGTAGCTTACCTTTCCTTGATCATAAGGAAAAAATTATCTTTTGAAATAGTATATATTATTTTAAAGTTGCATTTAAAATTGTATGATCAGTAGATCTTTTTTTGTTGTTTGGACCTTTGTCAGAAGACGAACGTTCATGTTGATTATCTCAAATTCATGGCAGTCTTTAAAAATAATAAATCAGTGTTTTATTCAAAATTATTTATGATAAAGGTCTTTTGTCTTACTCTAGAAAAAATCCTAGGTTGTTTTTGTTTCATGCTGTAATTTGAATCCATGATTAAGTCATTCCATAGACTTATTCTTTAGAAAATAGAGCTCCTCAGGGCAACCTGACCCAGTTATACAGGGATGTAAATAAAAATGATTGAGTATTTCTCTCTGTACATAAAACAAAAGTTTTACCACATTTATAGTATAATAGCCTTTCTCACATCCACACAAAATATTAACATATCTCTCAAATGCAATTAAATATTCAAAGCTTACTTACAAAGCAAAAGGCGAAGTAGAAATTATTATCACTTACATGCCATTACATTTTCAAAAGAAAGGGTGGTTCATGAAACAGAAAGTCTCCTGGAAATGAAAGTTCTCCTGGAGTCCATGTGACCTGTGATAGTGACAGTTATGTCAGAACAAACTACATATAACATTGATTTTCATTTTGTTCCAGCATCTGCTGATTGGAAATTTGGGGCATGTGTGAAAAGTGCAGAGAGACTGACAGCCTGTGTGGTGTGGATTTGGTCTTGGTTCAGCCTTTCTCAGCGGTAACTGATGCCTTCCTCATTCCTGCTGCCATTGACTTTGAAGAAGTACATAGTTGGGCCATTTGACATCTTTTCTCTTAGACCAGGAATGAGTTGGCCAGGGTCATGAGTCAATTTTAAGAACATTACTGCTCTACTTAATACTCTTGACCTCTTAGCATTGGTGGTGTGAGCATAAAGGTTGCCAGGACACGCTAAACTTTTCCTGAGACAGAGTCCAGTCAACAACTTTATGACGGGCCTTCTGGACTAAACTTTGCCTAATACCCACATGTTGGTCATGAGACAGTCAGAAGATTGGAAATGTATCACTTGATGAGGTTTTTCAGATGATAACAAATGGGTAAGCAACTGTGTCATCCAGAAGGTTCCAAAGTCCAGGGTCCATCCAAGGGCAACTACAGCAGCTCCTCTTCTTCAGTGCAGAAGTTCTCCCACCAATCGGAGCCCAGTAGGAGGCAGCCTCCTAAAGCTAAACCCTCTAAGACCATGCTTAGCCTGCACAGCTAGAAGCCTAAGAAAAGGCCAGGCTGCCTGAGAGTGAGACAGTCAGAAAACCCCTGCTGCTGGTAGGCTCAGTAACAAAAAGTGACTCCTGGTGCTATGGAAAGGACATCGGTAAGAATGTGGGGGTGGAGCCAGAATCTGCATAGTAAATCACAGTGGGTTTGTTTTGGCCTCCAGTTTAGATAGAGAACAATTATATCCCTATTGTTTTTGTTGTTTTGTTAATTTGTTTGTGAAAACAGAAGCTATTTCTTTGGCCTGACTGCATCCCTGCTCTTTAAACTGCTGGATGGTGGTTGAAACCCTCATTGCAGAGATGGTCCTGGTGGGGGCAACATTGAACCTGGTCAGGGGATGGCTTCCCTTCCGGCCTGAAGTTTCCCCCGGGCTTGATACCATGGCCTTCACAGATAGGACTTCACTATCCTTAAAAGGAAAAATGCAAGCACACTTGAGAGCTGGACAGACTGCGTCAGTGAGATAGCCCCCAGAAGCACTAGGTACGCCTTTTAACAGTTCCTGTTTACTTTCCCAGGAGCGAGTACAAGAAGGAAATAAGACCACTTACTTATTTTTAAGTCGTTTTTATGGTGTGAGTTACCACTGAAAGCAAATACTATTGTTAATCCAAAAACCCTCATGTGATGCCCTTCTACTGTCTGTTTAATCCAAATACTCATTAGTAAATAATAGAACAATTCTATTTCTGTTTTAGAGTGTAAATATATAGTATAGGCCCTTAAGTGGTGGCATGCTTAAAAGAAAGTCTTAAACTTTCTAGAAGTATTGTCCATTCTAGAAAGTTTGGGGAGAAAATAGAAGTTTCATAAGAGAGCTTTTTTACTTCATCATAGAAATAGCAAATAAAGTGATTTTATAAATTTTGAAGACAAAACAGGTAAATTAGATTACAAACTATAAATGTCTTTCTCATTTCACACCTCCTTCTTTTTACCTACCTTAGTAATTGTACTATTAGGAATTGTGGAAACAATACAGACTGGGGGGAAATTTTTATACTTAAATATCAATGTATACAAGTATAATGCATTCTACATGCATATATGTTTTGATATGGGTTTACGGTAGCCTATATATATGTGTGTGTGTATATATGTGTTTACATGCACAAGTATGTATGCATATATGCAAACCTATATATGTAGACTCTAATAAAACCTCATTTCATACTGACTGGAATAGCTTAGAGTTTATAATAACAGAAAACAATTCTGATTTACTAAAATTTTAATAACTATATATTACATATATACATATGCACATGCATATAAATAGGGGGAATCCTTGTGACAATAAACACAAAGATTGGAATTATACAGTGGTAAACTAAGGAGCACCAAGAATTGCCATCAAACCACCAAAGGCTAGGAGGAGTTGAGGAAGGATTCCCCTTCAGGATGCAGGGGGAGCAAAACCCCCTGATTTCAGATTTCTAGCCTCCAGAACTTGAGATAATACATTTCTGTAGTTTTAAAACCCCCAGTTTATGGAACTTTGTTGTGGCAGCCCTAGGGAATGCAACAGATTTTTAAGAATTATTTTAATTTGACCAATTGATTTTTTAAAAATTAAAAATTTTTTTTTACTTTAGCAAGTGAAAATTGCCAAAATATTTTTGAGAAAGAATAGTAATGGGAAAACTACATTTTTCAAGATATTTTCAAAAGCTGTAGTAATTAAAATGGTATGATGGACTAGACAGATAATTCAATGAGACAGAAAAAACAAGGTCAGTAATAGACACAAACATTTATAAAATGGTAGTAAATGATAAAGTTGGATTGTCAATTCTTGGGGTAATGGGGTATTATTCAATACATTGTGCTAGGAAAAGTGGTTCCATTTTTGAACTAGGGCGTACAGTAAAATAAATGTCAGGTGAATTAAATATATAAATATAGAAAAATAAAAACACCATAAAATAGAAGAAAACAGTGACAAATTTTTATGAGATATTATTGGGGAAAATCCTGTCTAAATATTAACCCAAGAAATTTCAAAGCAGTATTTCACAATGTGGTTTATTAAATAGCTAGGATAGTTGGTGGTGGGTGTGGTATGGCAATATGCATCTGCAAAGGTGTGAACCTATTCCTCTGATTCATATATAGTTTGTAAACCAATGTTACCTCAATAAAAGAAGTAATAGATAAATAAAAGAGAAATAAATAAATAAGAAGAACAGTTGCCAGGACCTTACCAAAGGATTATTCCATAAATACATCCTCATGGTGGGATCCAGGAAATTTTTTTTTAATGAATATACTACAAGATTCTGATGTGCATTAAATTGGAGACCAACTGCCAGGCAGGGTAAGACTGATCGACTTACTATACATATGTGGAAATTGTCTATATAATAAATGCACAAAATCAAGGGTCAAAAGAAAACCTGTTTTTTTAAAAAAAAAATTGCAGTACTATCTGTAGTAGGATCCGTACTGAAGAGGCACCTCCAGAGGCTGTGGAGGAATGCTACAACCTGAAAGGAAAGGAAATTTGAAATACATGCATATATATTATTGTTCAACAATTTTGCAAATCATTTTATAACCTAAGACTTCACGGTTTCTTTGTCTCCTCTTTCCTTGTCAATCTCTGCCAATAGCTGTGAACCTGGCACTCTCTCACACGTATTTACCTAGAGGGGCATACCTATTAATTCCTTTTGGGAATTTCCTACTTAAAGTTATTTCCTCCAAAACTAAAAAGAACCAGAGACCTGGATCCATTAACTGAATGATCACTTCCTGACATTTAAAATAAGCAACCTGAAAGAGCAACTTAAATGAATATGAGGACTCTACCAAAACTTAATAATAATAGGGAATATGTAAGTAGAATGCAAAAGTAAAAAACTCTTTTATCACTTCCTCATGCCAAAAACAGAAATAGGGAAGTATAGCACTCATGAAAAACTTTTAAAACGTAGCAGTTCCAGTTTTAAACTTTGCCCCAGTAAATGCAGACATAACAACTTTAATCTAGTTCTTTTTTCTAGATAAGAATGCAAACATTCCCTACATATATTTTAACATATTTTTGGAAATTAAAAAAAAAAAAGAAAAAGGCTAAGCCTTATGGCTAAATAGAGAAGTTGAAAAACTGGTTCTACCAGCAAACTATAAAACTTCATACCCTGTTTACCACATTAAGAGAAGCAGTGTTCTAATATTTTTCTTATTCTTGCTTTGTAGGAGCACATGGCTTTTTCTGAAGCTGTGCCAGGTTGATATCAGATACTATTAATGCTGTGGTGACTGTAGGTTACTGCACACACAAAATCCATGGTTTCTCCTGTAAGAATCCTTTAAAGTCTCTATCTGGCCCTGCTTTCCTGTGAATGTATATGTGGGAGCACTTCTAAATGATATTAAGTAGATATATCACCCCATAAACGCTGGTGATGTTTATCTGTTTCTCTGGATTCTAGCATACAAGACTTTTGCGATGACCTCCTAGGATAATGATCTAAGTGACAAGTGTTAAAAAGACACAATATGGTTGGAAAAGACTTAAGTAAACTCAGAGGTTGTTTTCTGTAAGTGTCCAGGGCCGCCCTTCTCTGGTCTTTATTTTAAAGCTCTTGCTGAAGTCTTTGATACACTGTAATGAATAGTGACTCAAACACAAAGAATTTAGAAAGTTTTATCTGATGACAGCAAATGAGTTCAGCACATTCAATTAAGCTTTATCTGGCTTTAAAAAAAAAAGGAGACATTTTTCTATTTCTATTTGTTAATGTTTTTTATCCCACTCATTTCTCTGAAGTATGAGCATCGCAGTATGACACTTGTAGACTCTGCCTCCTCCACCATTGACCTATCCCTCTCTTTTGTTCTCTAGTTTTCCTGACCTTTCCACTTCCCATCAATCATCTGATGGAGAGAGGAAGTGACGGCAAGGTTTGTTAAGTTTTCAGTCTCATCACCAACTCCAGTTTGAATGCTCTTGAAAGTTTTTGCTAGTATAATCAAATAACCATCTGTATTAACTAGATAAGCTAAACCACAGAAGTAAATATCCTTGCTAACCTATGTGTTTAAATAAAATAGAAATGGATTAGTCTCTCAAGTAACAGTCTAAAGCTGGAGGTTCTCAGTCATCAGGGGTGGGGTGGGGAGTTCTGTCTGATTATCATTCAGAACCCAGCCCAGAATGAGGACAGTGCTTCCCTCTTCAACACATGGTTTCTAAAACCCTTTTTGTCATCACTTATTTCAGACTCTTAGGAGGAAAAAGAAGCTGAAGGAATATGTTCAAATTTTGAGCATGATATGAATGGCCTCCATCATCGCTTGTTCTCACTCTTTACTGCAGCTGTCTTAGTCTTATGAACACAACTAGTTGCAGAAGGAGTAAGAAATTATAGCCAAAGCTGGAAGGCTTTGTTTCAGTTTTCACTGTATCTTACTACGCAAGAAGCATAATACAGATTTTGGGAGACAACTTGTAATCACCACCAACCCTTCTATGTCACTTTGCGTTTTTAATAAAAACATGAATATAAAGTATAGGTCCAAGAATCAGTTGTCCCAGGTCCTTTGCAGTAGGCCATATTTCTATGGCTTACACCAGGCACCTGTAATGAAAATGCATTTGGTTAATGAAGTATTATGGGCCCTCTTACAAATTATTCTATAATTCTATTTCATAGATGTGTTTGGGAATAAAATGAGAAAATATATATGAAAACTTTTTGGAAAAATAAATTATATGCTTCTTCAGAAAGTACTAGAAATTATTACTTCATTTCTCAAATCTAAGGCATTAGTTTGGGTCCATGAAGACAGCACCTAACATTCCCATAAACAAAAGAAATATAATGACTAACAGGTAAACTGAGAAGGCAGTCAACCCTCAAATACAGTCTGAACAGGGAGTATACAATAAAAAGAGAATATACATCATAGACAAGCTAGCAACCATCCTTTAGCAGACAGTGGGTCATAAAAATAAAGGCAGATTTAGCAACACAGACAGCAAATTTTATTCAATCATTCAGTGTCACTGGTGTCACTAGTAGCACCACTGAAATCTGAAGCATCAATGAAGGTTAAAGGGAAAATATGATATGGAAGTCTAGAAAGTTTGCAGCCCGTGAATGAACTCTGGATACAGAGTATTCAGAGGACTTCAGTTTTATCTAGGAGTACAGACAAATCAAAGTAAGAGGACAAACAAGAGGCAGTGCAAGACCCCTTCACTGGGATCACATACAGATGCAGATGGTAGCAGAATGTAGTAGACTGACTCTGCCCTGTTTCTGAAGAACATTAAAATAAGGCTATAGAACATTATACCCAATCCCGCTTAATAGCCATGATCAATACTCTGATATGTCATGTAAAAAGGCCAGCTAAGGTTAGGTAATGGAGGTCCCATGACCCATTCACCTTGTTACAGCATTAGAGAGTCAACATTTTGCCATTAAATGTCAAATCAATTCCCAATGATTTAAACATTACCCAGAAGTCTCTGGCTTCCTGGAATCTTTAAGGAAAAAAAAAAAACTTTAAACACTACCATTTTTGAGAGTCTAAGGAATTATTATTTACTACATTAGCTTAATCCATCTTGCTTTCTCAATTTTACCATTGCTTTGGTTTCCAGGGTTTAAAAAGCAGGGCCATGTTTTATATATATATATATAAATTATATATATATATTTATTATATATTTATATATTTATTATATATATTTATATATATTTATATATAAATTATTATTACTTCTCAGTAGAATATAGCTATCTTTTCATTTTCAAGAAATAACTTTTCTCTGTGGGATTCTTATAAAACAACTTATCACAGACTGTCCATTTTCTCGTTTAGTCCACACCATAATTGCCCTTCTTTTACAATTATTGCTGAAAAGGATTTTCTCCCTTTAGTTCAAGGAGGTCCATGTTTTTTTTTTTATCCCATACAATGACTTGAACTTGGTAGGCATTTCATACACAAATTAGTAAAATCAGAGCCAACGGTACCTTATTCAACCTGCAGTGGTGGGAGAAAAAAGGTAGGCAGGCCTTCTGTGTGGCTACCATAAATTTGGAAGGGAACCTCTTAATTTTCACCTCAGGAGTAAAGTGAGTCAGCCTCTCTGGCACTCCACAAGGTGAATCAAGTATAGCTTTTAATGTTTCACAGATGGTCAGAGCCCCTTTGGAACATGCTCTCTGCCTTGCAATCTTGAATTAGCAGGGATTTAGCTGGAATCATTCCTAACTTGCTTTTATTTATCTCAGATCACCAATACTGACACATCTTTTTGATGGGCATGATACCTATTATTTGAATGACTGAATGAATGAATAAGTGCGTCAATGATTGCCATCTCTAGATACCAACAAATTTCCAACTGGCATCTGGCTACTTGATGGTGTCACTTCCATTAGGTATGACAAGTTGTAATCTCAAATAACACCTAATTTAGATACTAGTTACCATTCAGAGATGCTAGGGGAAAGAAGGGAGAAGATTATAGCTCCCTGTATTCCCAACCTCCCATTTGCATTGTACCTGATGTACAATTATTACTGTCTCGCCTGCCAGAGTTCCATTAAAGACTCAGGAGTGCCTGGAACTCCTGGCATTTATGTGGATACTCTACTAAATTTATCACCAAAGATGACTTACTCTTGCCAGTTGGGTGCATCAAACCAAAGGAATAATATACAAAAACACGGGGATATATTTTATCTAAATGTATGGAGAACAGAAACAGAAGGGGCTTTCTACTGGTATGGTTTTTAATTTTTTTTTTTTTCAGTTTTATCATCATTTCAAATATTCATACCAAAAGAGGCCTATTGCCAGGGACTTAGACAATTGCAGAGAATCCATCAGTCTTTGGCTGCCTCTAAAGGCAAGGTTTTGGCTTCTCAGCTGAATTGAGATTGTGGGGGTGCAGGTAATTAGGGTTATTAAAGGCCACTTACTGCACATTGCTCTTCCACTTACCTTGGGTGGGGTTGGGGCAGCTCAGAAATGGGGTGAGGCACTTGGCTGCCTTTTGCAGCACTCAGAATCTCCCCCCCTCTAGGGGGATCATTGGTCCAGTTTTAGGAGGTTACTCACTGCAAAACAGTCACATAGGGAATTCTTTGCCACTGGCTCACAACTGAATTGTATTTAATTGTGTTTCTCTTCCATTCCCTTAAGGTCCAAGTGCTTAAAAAAAACCCAAAAAAACTAAGTTAATGTTTTAAATATAGTATTATGATCATTGCCCTGAATAGAGTCACCTGGAATTTGGCTTTACCTGTCACTGAGAATAGTGGCATAAACTTTTTTCTTTAGTTTCACAAGCACAACATATCCTATCTGCATTGTGATGCTTTCCATTGTCGAGGTAAGTGGCAGACAAAACCCAGTCCTTTATTTATTTCCTCTCTAGATGTTGATGAAGGTGTCAACGAGGCAATATGACTTGCTTCATAATGACAGTCATTCTCTGCTTGGTGACCTGAGCTGCCTCCCTAGAGGAGCTTAAGGTTAATATAAATGCACACTGGAGACCTACATAGGAAGGCTGTAGTCAAGACTAGAAAATGTGGGAGGAATTTAGTGAATGAATAGGACTTCCTGAGGAGAGAAAACAACAGAAATTTTGCCCAGCAAAAACCCCGATTAACAGTTATTTGCAGCCCACTGGTCTGCAACCTCAATTGCCCGATCAGACAAATTCACATTAGTACAGTCCCTTGCTCAAATAGTAATCAACTGCCTTGATTAGGTCTCAGAGGAGGGAAGAGGAACACAGGAGGTTGTAAAGAAGTAAATTAGTTTAAAGCAGCTGAGAGTGGTTGAGGAGTTAGGTGGGTAAATAACTGTGATGCAATGGGAGTTGAATACAGCTGTTGTCACTTGAACCAGGCCGAGGTCTCCCTCACACCCCCTCCAGGTCCTACTCTGCTTTCAGTCCAAGAAGACAGGCCTCTAGCCAGACAACATTACATTCATTCTTCCTCCAGCTGTCTCTGCGTGAGGGCCCAGGGCAGGATGCTTATAGTCTCATCTCCCTTGCTCTTTGGGAAAAGAAAATGAGAAAAGCATTGCTTAACCTGCTCCAAAGTTGCTTCATCTCAGAGCTCCATATCAGCTTTTCAGTGACACCGGGAGGGTCTCTCAATTATAAGAGAAGGAGGACAGAATGTTGGAAGGGAGTTCTCCTTGACAGATGGGAATGAAAGTAGTGTGAGTAACTAACTGAAGGCAATAAAGGTGTTAGCAAATGGCAGGAGCAAAGAGTGGGCCTGCCGATGACTGGTTCTTTTACGTGCTGTGTGCTGTACAAGTGCCAGTGGGAGCTGCCTGTCTGAGCTTTGGTGTTAACAGCATGTGGCAGCAGCAGATTCACAACCTACTGGTTGACTTGCTCAGCATCACAAGCATTGGCTGGGTCTCCCTCCAGCTGAGGGGGATACCACCTCTTTGTCACTCTCCTTTCTAATGTCTCTCCCTGGTCATTCCTTTTTTCTTTGCCCTGGTTCTTTTCTTCTTCTCCTTCCTGGTCCTTATGCCTCACAGCATGATATTCTCCTTTTCCTTTGGAGAGGATGTCTTTTCTGAATATATGGAGAGAGTCATCATCAGGGTCAAGCCCAGCATAATATTTCCAGTTACCCTGAAGTCATAGTCGTCCAGCCTTATCGTCCATGTTAAGAAAGCCCAGCTATTGCTGAGAACTGTGCATCTATATACTGTTTAAACATGAAGTGTGGCAAGAATGCTTAAGACAAGATTGCCACTGGACCAAAAAAAAATGTAATAGAGAGAAATCTTAGATGTTTATTATCTCCTCCCAGTGACATTTCATTTTTCCAACCACAGAAGTCATGACTTGGGAAAGTGAAATGGGTCCCTATGATTGCACAACTGATAAAGAGGTCATTTGGGACTCAGGTGTCTTGACTCCCTACCCAGTGATTTTTTTTCCGCTTTGTAAATTTTATTGTAAAAGTAAAGCCACAGATACTCTAGAACCCTATCCTACACAGGGAAGTATTCCTTAACTCAATCATGCTTGAATCCCTCTGAAATAGAGCTAATGAGTCAGGGACCTTATTTAGTCTATTAATTGTCTGAGCTTAAGGAAGACTTTCTGGCCACTCAACCTTTCTGGTTCTTAATATCCTCTCTCATGATGAGGAGACTGGACAGATCTGTAAGGTTAGCTTCTAGCTCCAAAATTCAATGACCCTTTAAGTTTAACTTCTTGCACCAGAATACCTGTCATTTCTAGGTAAATAGTGTTCTCAGTTCTTTCTGCTAAAAGAGGTTAAGTAAATAAAAAGGAAAGACCAGGCTATGCTTTTGGCCTAAATTACAACTTTGTGACCGGGGATAAAGGAAGTTAATAGCAATAAGAAGCTTCTAGGGTCTACCATTTACAATTTAAATACTTTGCTTGGGAGGTTAAAAGTTCAAAGTTGAGTCATAGTCTGAGGTGGCTCTGCTCTTTCTTTTTAATTATCTGAGGTCAGGAAGTTAATAATACCAGAAATCCCCAGTGGAGACCTCTTGTGCACTGTGTGAACTTTAAACTTGCTCATTTTTTTAAGGGTAGAAAGTTCAGAAGAAACACAGTGGACTTTTCCTCTTAGCCTCCACCCATTCATCCCCCAAGGTCAAAAGTTGAACTGTAAAACAGAAACCCTTGTTCTCTGATCCACATTTAAACAGATCACTTATTAAAAGGTAAACATTCCAAATGCTAGCCAAGATCCAAAGTGAATCTGTTCAATAAAAATGAAAATATTGTAATAAAGTGAGTCTTTGATCTTTATCATTGTCTTGGAAATGAACATTAGAATTTATTTTTATGTTTTTGAATGTCAGAGAAAGCAGTTACAGACGCTCTTTCCTCATCTACCTCAGCTGTGAGATTGGCATATCTAAGATAAACTTTAAGACATTTTTAAACAGTGGTGTTTACTGTCTTATCTTAAAGCAATTTCTACAACTTAGTCTACACCATTTACAGTTTACATTTGTTTATTTATTTTGCTCAAACAGGAGTTCAAGGACCACAAAGTGAGACTTAAATCAGAGAGAATTAAAGGACCATGGAGTCTTTCCCTTCCTTTCTGCGTGGGGGAGTCTTTTTTTATCGGGGGGCCAGTTGTCTGGGGATAGGGTGAGGGAATTTTTCCCCAGAAGGCTGGAGCTTTCAGAGACCCCTTTTCTTCAGGGAAGGCTGGCATTTGGGACACCCTGGAGGACAAAAAATAAAGGACTGTGAAATTAAAACTTGTTTACTGAAACTGTTAGGGGTACAGAGAGAATAAAGAAATGGATGAATGAACCCCAAAATCTGATGGGAATAAGGAATGCCTATATTTGAGATCTTTAAAATGTTAAAGCTCAAATAAGATGCCTACAAGATAGCTGTAAGATTCTAATCATGTATATAATAAGAACAAAACTAGCTTTCTTGAAGTGATAGCTGCAAATTTCAGAAGTATGAAAGAATCATCAATTGAGTATTAACCCAAAAGCAGTCAACCTTGGTTTAGAAAAATTCCCTGATATATCATATGAAGCTGTTATAGCATATGACTCCTAAGTATCTTCTTCTAATAAAGTAAAAATATATGCATTTCTTTTTTTCACTGCATATCTATTAGGAATGCTTCCACTTGCTAAAGAAAGTCCTACCTATGAGTCAACATTCATTCCAAAAAGCTTTTAAGAAAGCACCTTTGTTACTATTTATATATCCAATTGAGGATAAAACCACCTTCTTTTCTACCTTAGCAATTTTTTGTAAAGAATAATGAGAATACTTAACTATAGAAAAAGTGAGAACCTTGAAATAAAGAGATACAAAAACTTTATTCATAATAAATGCTTTTCACTGATGTCAGTTTTGATAATTTCAGTAAGTTCTTGGACTTGCTGAATAATTTTAATATAAATCAATGCTATCCGCTGTGGTTCCAAAGAAGTTGTGACCTAGACCAGTTGACACTAAATAATTTTCACAACATCCTCTGGGTCTCCTGGATGCAGCTGGATGACCCAGACCCAGGAATGACACAGCCAGGAAGGAAGTGGAGGGAGCACAAGGGGCTACTTCCTCTTACTAGGACGCTCCTCTCAACAGCTGTAAGAAAGGATGGAAATTCCATATGAGTCAAAGTATGACTTCAAAGTAAGGGATGGAATTTGAGAGACGTGATCATATTGATTAGGATGTTGACCAAAAGGAAGTCACTATATTTAGAAGAGTGGCAAGGGAAAATCAGGTATTAAATCAGGTTATTAAGGAGGTGAAGAGGATTTGGATATGGCTCAGACACTTAGACTAGTATAACATTCATGAGCATAACTTCTAAATTCAATTCATCTTGTGAATATATTCCCATGGGCATTTACCTTTTTTGTTATTTTTTAAGTCACCTGAGTAGATTTGCACTACTTGTTTTCAACCTTCCAAGTTCTCTACTAACAGTAGTTTTCTTTTCCCTTTTTTGCAAGTCACTTAGTTTTTAAGAGATTATTGTAAGGCAAGACTGCTATGTTCTTCTGTGCAAAACACCCTCAATGTCCTTGTAGGATGGAAACTGAATAGATCCATATGAGGTCAACCATACACTACAACATGTAGAGCGTACAACTGATAGGAATAAAGTGCCACATGTCATGTTTACTCATGCCTCCTTGCTATACGTATTCTGGTCTTGCTTCCTGGAATAACCCTCTTGTCCTTGACTTCTGAGACACTGTACTTTGTCACATTATCACTCTTCCTTCATACTTTACCTCCATTATCCCTCTCTGAATGTAAGTGTCCCTTCCATGGAAACTCCTTCTCCAGATAAACAGAACAGGGAACCGGCCCTGAGGATCATCAGGGTGAGCTCTCCAGTGTCCTGTGTGCCCCACTGCAGCCACCGAAGCCCTGTCACCCTGACAGCCTGAACATAACCCAGAAGAGTAAACAGAGATTGCAGCACCAACCCAAAACCCATAAAGCCCCAATTGCAGTGGACACCACCTGGTGTAGACCCAGAACAGTGGCAGGGAAAACCCACACACAACAAAATCCCCAATGATTGCAAAGTAAACCCAAAGCAAACAATGAGGAGAACAAAAAATATAAATGGACAAGCAAGTCCTCAGGGGAAAAATACAGCACAGAGAGAAAACAAATCTCCAGAACCCAACCACAAAGCCATGGAAGAGCATTTTTCCTATCACAAAGAGAAATTGAAATTTCCATAACTTACAAAATCAAAGAATTGCCACAATACAAAGAAACATAAGCAATAAACAGAAGCTAAAAATTGAAACTTTAAATAAGAAAATAATGGAATTACAGGATGTAGAAAGATCAATGGAAGAGATTAAAAAAAGTCTGAAGAAAGCCAAGGAACTATAATAAACCAAATAAAAGTTTGAATCAATGAGCTTGAAGACACAAATAGGGAAAATATTAAAATATTCTTGATGTTTAGGTCTTAGCTCTAGAAATTTTGAATTTTTGAATTTTTTGATTGGATACAAGTTCATTAAGTTTTTTAAAGCTCCCAGGTTGATAAACTCAATGGTGAATGAAGATCACCTGCATATGAAGATAACTCTGAAATGGGAATAACTTCTAGAAATCACCATCAGTTATGGGAGTCACAAATGGACTGTCACTTTAAGTATACCTTATTTTTCATAACTCTCTTAAGGAATAAGTTACTTCCCCATCTGAACTGATTCAGCAACTCTCTATTATGCTAATAGTAAATTGAAAAATTTGGTCAGTTCTCAAGTGTTACTTTTAAGGTTGACTTTCTCTGGTTCTTAGTTTTTTTTTCTCTACATCCCACTTATTAATGACACCATCTGGTATTTATCATTCTCCTTTTGACTTATGTCACTTAGCATTATCTTTTCCAACTCCATTTGTGTTGCTGCAAATGGCATTAGTCCATCTTTTTGATTGCTGAATAGTATTCCACTGTTTATGTGATTTTATGTGTATGTATTTTCACATATTTATAATCTAGTCATCTGTTTGGGGGCATTTAGGCTGTTTCCATATTCTGGCTAGTCTAAACAAACATGGGAGTGCATGTTTCTTATTGAATTAGTGTTTTTGTGCTCTTCAGGTGGATACCAAGGAGTGGAATTGGCAGGTCATATGGCAGATCCTTTAACTGTTACCACAGTTAAAATAGATTAATTAAAACAGAAAAAATGATTAAAAATATTTGCTTACCTCTTGGCAACAACAAATGTATGTGGGGCACAGAAAAAAATTGCCTTTTGAAGTATATTTTTGCATATGTTTTATGAAGATAAATACAAAATAAATTGTAAAAAAATTTTTTGGTCAGCCAGCATGTTACATCAGCCTCTCCAGGAACTGCTTCATCTTTTTCTGCTTTCTTATTGATAGCTTATGTGCTCAAGTCATGCAAGACTGCTTGCTCTCACCTGGGTGGGTGAGGTAAGCCCTTTCCATATCTTCCTATGTGTCTACTTCTAGTAATGCCTGTTCTCTTATTCTTCCAAGTGATTCATACTCATATTTCAAGACTCAACTCAGGATCGTCTTCTTACAATGCTCTTCCTAGTTCCTCTGGTTTTATAAAATGCTGCTGTCCTGTGATGGACACAGCTAGGTTCACCTCTTAATTTCAGCAGTTAACACACTGGCTGAAACTTGCTCTCTGTCTACCACGAACATTGGATTGTCTTAGATGCCCAAAGGCAGAGTCTGTCTTTTTTCTGGACCCACTTTTTTCAGTAACTAGCACAGTTACTGAAATGCTAAGTGAATAACTGTTGAATAAATGCATAGAAGGGTAGATAGAAGGACAAATAGAAGGGTGACAACACGAATTATTTCCTTAACCTATCTAACATCTATGGGGACTCACGATACTCATCACTGAAGAAAAGGAATAATAACTTCCTGTTGTTAGATTTCTTTCACATTCTTCTAGAGGTTGAAAATACACCAATTCTGAACTAAGTACAGGCATCAAAGAAAAACTCCAGGTCAGGTCAGGGGGTCCCAAGGAAAAATTATTATAACTACACTTACTGGGTTATGTTAGGATTTTCTTGATAAAGAAATGAAAGCAATAGTCTTATCACATTGTGTTTCAAAAATGCTAACTTTCTAGATGATTGCTTAACCCTGAGTCATATCACTTTTTATTTGTTCTCTCTTCCTCTAACACTGGCCTTGTGTTCTTCTTTACAGAATCACAATCAGTGTAGAGGCACTTTCTCCTCCTCTCTCTGATTTCAGTTCCAACTGAAAATAAATTATCAGTTCATAGTTTGTTAGAGCTAAAAAAAAAATTTACAGATCATCATATCCAATCTCCATTTTACAGACCTGGGGAAGGCTAGGGAATGCACAATCTAGGGCAGTTACCTGTGTTAATGGATGGTTCTGAACCTCAACGGCATTAGAAGGATCAATGAGGTTATAGCAACTTTAACAGCCAAATCATCTAGGAACTCAAGTTCTCTCTTAAGATCTTGTCTATTTTCAGAAAATCCCAGGAGGAGAGCTCCTGTGTGCTCAGAAATAAAACAGTTGATATTCTTTTTCCCTGACTCCTTCAAGCTTTCCTGCTCACCATGTCCTGCTCTGATCCCTCTCTGAGAATCACTCTCCCCATATACTACAACTTTTGTGGATGGCTCCAGAGTGCCAAGGCTGCTGCACAAGGGTCTTTCGGGGAGAGGGGTGGAGTGAGAGTTGAGGGAATAGGAAGAAGGTACAGGGGTTGGGAAGGAAGTGTGCTAAAAAGCTTAAGAAGAATAAGCTCTCCCCCAGCTTCTGAGGCATACTTTTCTGTTGGTAGACAAGAGCATCATAATCTGTTTCCATACAATTTGGCTCTAAAATCACATCCGGATTCCAAAAGTTGTCCCTTTCACTCACTATCTCTTTGACCTGCAATGACATACTACACCTTTCTCAATCTGAATTTTAATTTTTTCTTTCCTTAGTATGGTGGTAATGATTCTTCCTCCCTCATAAAATTAGTGTGAAGATTAAATAGAATACTGTCTTAATATAGCCGGCTTAGTGTGAAAAGTTGGTAAGCACCAAAAATGGTGATGATGATGATGATGATGTTCGCTTTCATCATTCTTGTCACCATCACCTTATTCATTGAAATACTTTCTTCAACTTCTTCTTTTCTAAACCCCTTTTTCAATTGTGCCTTTCTGTCTCCCTTGGGCCAGCTTGGGGGGTACAATATCTCACCAACTTTTCCTTCTCTTATCCCATTTCCAGGTTCCTTTACACAGAACTCCTTTTTTTCCCTTTCTCATCCTAGAAAGTTTGGTTACCAATTGGTATATTTTATGAACCCACACAGGCCCAAGTGGGGTTCCCCTAGGCATGGGGACCCACGCTAGCCCAAAGGGGTACATCTAGGCAAGTTTGGTTCCTTTCCAGTCTGTCTTTCTCTGGTTCTTCAAAAGTGTTGCTTTTCCTCTTGATTTCTCTAAGCCGTGGTTCTCCCTAATTCTGTTTCCTGTGTCAACTTGGCTAGACTACAGTGTTCATTATTTAATAAAACACTAATATAGGTACTGCTATAGATATATTTGTAGTTGTGGTTTACATCTACAGTCAGTGGACTTCAAGTAAAGGATTCTGTTAAGTATGCTCAGCAGTGTGGGTTGACCTCTTTCAATCAGGTGAAAGAACTGAAGGACAAAACCAATGTTCCTTGAGGAAGAAGAAATCCTGTCTCAAGACTGTAATATCAGCTCTTGCCTGAGAGTTTTCAGACTGTCAATCTTCTCTGACCTACAGATACGAATTTATCAGCAACAATTGTAAAAGCCAGTTAATAAAATAAACCTTTTAAATTAATTAATAAAATAAACATGTATATATAATAAATCTCCCTCATTTATAAATTATCAAGTTTCCAGCAACAAAAAATAATTTACTGTCAGTCTTTCAAATAAATAGATTTCAATCAAGGAACCATGAAATAAACATGTGGTCAAGATTAAGAAAACAAAGAAGGGAAAAATAGCACCAGAGACTAGCAGAAGGAGGCAACATTTAACTCCCTAGGGCTGAAAAAGGGGCCTGGTGTGGAAAGAACTTTGCCATCGTCCATTGAAAGCTGGGCTTGGGTGGAGCCTCCTTGTAGTACTAAGTTCAGAGAGGGATGATGCCCTGAAGTGGGGAGGGAGCAGGGAAGAGAGTCTCTGCTTGTCTCCCTCCCCCTGCTCTCTAATCTCAGATCTGGTGAATCAGCCTCCAGTTTGTAGAACCCAATCAGAAGCCAATCAGGAAAGAGCCTGGAAGACACTATTAGAAGGAATCCAACTCTAGGGCAAAGAGCAAGTGAAGACTAAAGAATGAGACCTGGATGGATAGGGAATCAAACAGAAAATATCCATCATAACCTCATTTCAACTCAAGTTCCCACCAATTTCTAGGTTTCATAAAGGACCAAAAAAAGCACTTACCACAATGTAACAGATAATTAAGGTTTACAAATAGATTTCAGGTGATGTAAAACAACTAAGATTCCTAGGAAGGGATGCCATTATCAGGAGCTTTTTCAAGTATAGTGGGTTAGCATTATTTAGAAACTTGGTTTCTGGAGCCAGGTTGCTAGATTTTCAGTCCCTGACCTGCTACTTGCCATCTGTGTGACCTTGGGCAAGTGACTTAGTGTTTCTCTGCCTCTGTTTCTTCATCTGTGAAACATGAATAAAAGCAAGTGGTAGTTGAGAATAGTAAATGAGTTCATAGATTAATGTACTTGGAACAAATCCTGGCAGATCATAAACACTCAATAATTGTTAGCCCTTATTATTAAGAGGTCATGGATCACTTAGCTTAGTAACTTAAAGTGCAAGTATGTATGAGCACACACAAATACACACCTATTGGTTATTTAAATAAAACATAAATCGACAAAGTATTTTTTAATTAAATCAACTAACGGCATGGTAGGGATCAGTTGAGAAAATTAGTTTAGTTCAAAAATCATTTCTAAGATTAGACTTCATTTTAAAACAGTAGGACATATATATGTATATATATATATATACACACATATATATTCACATATAAATATATAAATGTTTAAAAGGAACATAAAAATATATAATGTATAACCATGACGTTTCCTTAATAGCTACATTTAAAAATTATAATTATTCAAAGTGATTTTTAGTTTAAGGGAACCGTGTGAATGCTTTTTTCAAGGAAATCAATAACCCTTTTTGTTCAGTCCCTGGAGATCACTGGGTCATAGAAACTACCAGTATTCAGATGCTTGGGAACTGTTCAGGGGAAAAACAGCAGCTCTGAAGTATCCTCGAGTATGAGAAGGGCATGTAGAAACAATTAATCATAAACAAGTCATTAAAATTAAAAGTGTATTCTTAAATAGTTTCTTGATTAAGAACAAATGCCTCATTAATCTGGAACATATTGACTTGAGAACACAAGTAAAGTCAACGAGAGTAATGAGTGACATGACACAGAACACAACATGCCGTGTGTTCCCATCTCAAACGCTTTGGAAGAACAGATTCCACAAAAGGTCACTAGATACAGTGAATTGAGCAGAAAAGTCAGAGTAACCCAAAGAAGCAAAGGTAAGTTTTTAAAAATCTAGACTATGGAGAACATTGTGTAAGAGCAGCATTGAATTTTTCCATCTATAGATACCAAGCTCATTCAATTTGCTTCACAATGAGAGTAAGCCTAAACACAAGATAGATAGATTAGATAGATAGATAGATAGATAGATAGATAGATAGATAGATAGATAGATAGGAAGGATAAGATAGATTAATTCCATCGGCCACTGTAATTTATGTAATCTTAAAGAAACAGTTTAATTTTCCCCAATTTCTACTATCAGCCAAGTTTTAGTTAAATATGAGAATAGTGGTTAAAAACCAACAAATAGTTTTGAAGAAAATTCTAGCATCCTAATTGGATGTGGATTTTCTTTGCACCACACTAAAGCTGCATTTCTTAAAAGAACATATCATATCTAGTAAATAAAATGATAGATGTCCATCAATAGGAGATATGTTTAAAAATCAAATACACAGTTTTAAAAAATAGATCAGACATTAACCATCCACCCCATGAGGATGAGTATGCAGTTTTGAAGAATAAGACTTGTTTTAGAAGGGCCTTTAAAATATATCATATATTCTTCTGAAAAGATTCAGAGTTTCATCTTCTAGAAAATAAGTTCTGTGAGGAAAGGAAGGTTTTCCTGTTTCAAACATAACAAAATCCCCAGAAAAATGCTTAGGACATAGTAGATGCCCCATACATGTTTGCTGACTAAAAATTCTAGCCGTAGCTGAAACCATCAGCCTCAGGACTTTATGGCCTGCATTTGACCCTTACTCAAGCCATCCCAGCCCTTCCTTGTACCTAAAATGACTTCCTTAGAGCTGTCTTCTCATAATGAAGAGAAAGAAAATACTCATGAAGCTTTGTAGTAGTTTTAGATGAGCATTATGTGAAAAGATTTCACAAATGCTATTTTCTATAATCTGGTACAAAAACATTATTGTAATTTTCTAAGACCAGAATAAATTCTTCTGAAGACAAACAAAATTTGAAATCATTTCAGTCAGATTCCAGATATAAAACTGTGCTGTCTTTACTTAAATAGTATACTTCATTACAGACTTCAAAAAATAGGGAAGACAAAATTTTTCTAAGATGAAACAGTGGCATGAGGAGAGAGTAGAGACTTCTCTATAATCAGAATTTATTTTCAGCAATATTTAAACTATCATTTTTTTAAGGTTTTAATCTTGAAAGCAAAATGGCAAGGAAGAATATGGGTAAAGAGTCAGCACAAGAAGTTTTTATATTTATTAGCTATATGCCCAGCTCATGCTAAAAAAAAAGTTATTATAGCCTGTGCCTAGGAGAAACAAAAATCCAGTTATAGGAACAACATTAGCAATCAGGAAACATAATTATTCACTGTCCTATATCCTCGTAAGTATTAAACTCTGTAGGACAATTTCTAGATGGTGTAAAGATGAAAGATAATTTCAGCACTGAGCACAGTGTACAATACATATTAGACATTCAATAAACGCAGCAAGTCTTCACTTTCACAATCCATAGTTTCTTGGAAACTACTCCTCTAAGTGAAACTAGGTCATCAACATAGGCTGGAATTGTTTTTTTCTCATCAATATTATAAGTTATGCTAAATAAAACATTATTCAAGGACCTGTTATATTTGATATGTAACTGAAAGTTTGAACAAACGAATGAATCAATGTCTTCAGAAGAGGTAAATTCTGTTTGGTATGTTGGAGATGATATCCAGCACTGGATGGGTGCCTTCCAGAAATGGTTTTTCAAATTTCCCTCCTCTATATTCATGCACATGATAGAAATTATATCAATGTTGTATAGAAAAGATGCAGAAGTAGAAATCCCACCTGCCCCTTAAGAATAGCAGTGATCACCACACGGGTGAACTGGTGAAGGAAATACTATGGGGACTACACCTGAGGGAGGTGGAGGGGAAGCAAACATTGTTTAAAAATGAACAATGATGTAAAATATATATCAATAAAAAATAAAAAAGTATACTGGTGATCTTAGAGGCTCAACCAAGGTGACTCATTAGGCCTGGCTAGTCAGAATCTCCTTCTTAAGAATTAATTCTGAGTCTCAGAGGGTTGTGAGCAGGCAACGTTAAGGCCAGGGCAGCCATCTGAGGCCATGCGGAAAAATTAGGAGCAGCCAGTGGGATAAAGAGAGGATTAGAATAAAAGAAGATTAAGATGAAAAATAGAGCAAAACATGATTCTTGATAAGTCGGAAAACTTAAGGGAGGAGGTATCAGTTCTGAGAGGAGGGTGGATTCTTTCCTATGGGTAGTGTCATTGTTCAATTTTATCTGGATTCCTGTAAGATCTCTTTCCTTCACTAAAATTCAACTACTTTGAACCAGTTTCTACCTCTTATAAGATACTAGTTTTTCAGTAATTTATTATTTTTCCATTATAATTTGTTAATATTGTCTTTGCCTAACTTAGCTAACATAAACATTGGCTTGAAAGTTATTTTTAAGCCATTTTAGCTATTTGTTTATGCTAAGAAAGTTCACATACTATCATAGCACTTCTAAGAGAAAAGGTTAACTTATTGTTTCTGTGGGTTTCTATTCCATTCAAACTTTAATTTCAAAATTTTAAATTGATGGAAACTGAACTAAGCATATGAAAACATTATCTATAAACTTGAAGAGAATGTTTTGGCCAGCAAAGGAAAAATGGAACCACTTAATAAAATGAAATATTTCATAAGCCTTATGGAGCTTTTGTGTGAATTTAGCAAATTTTGCATTTATACAAGACACAATCAGCTTTGGAAAAGTTCTAAAAAGAACTAGTTCTTCTGTCTTCATGTCTACAAGGCAAGGACAGCTTTGCACAGAATTTTTCCCACAGAGTTGATTGCACTATGCTATGATTTTTTTTTTTTGTTTCTTTTTTAGGACTTTGTCAAAACAGCTCAGGGGCTCCAAGTTTGAAAGTTAGCCCTTGCTTAGTATTTGACAGTGGGTGTTTTGTTTGTTTTTGGATATCATGTCTAATGTGCACATCACTTCATCCTAATGATCCAGGTGATCTGAAATTCTTCACTGCAGAGCACCCAAACCTTCCTACCAACAGTATTTGGAACTAGACCAAGCAAGAAGTATTTGTGGAAGGAGCCACACCAATGCTGCCGCAGGGCTGGAGCCCAGAGACCTACATTATACCCAGACATCTGCCTAAGGACCGAAGACCTCTGAGACTGTGAGCAACCATCAGGCACGCTCACGAGATCCCCATGCTAAGAGGAAGTGGGATATTAAGTGTACTTTTGGCGACCTCATAACCTCTAGAAGACAGAAGACTGGTAATCTTGTTTTTATTCTATAGAGCTTTAGCAAAACAGCTTGACAAGTAGTTGATGAGTTTTTTCCCTATGACTCAAGCAATATAATGGTAAGCAACACCCCCCTAAATAAGGTAGGTTGAGGTGTTTATGCTGTAGTCAAAAAGAGAATCTATGCCTTGCGTAATGATTTTATATACATAGACACAGTCCAATTCATTTCTATTCTATTCCGTACAGTACATCAGATTTGCCCCATTAAAAAAAGACTTATTAAAATTACAAAAGAAAAAAAATTTAAATATTAATAACTATTAGATATGGAAATTCAAATCTAATTCCAAACTAAGACTAGTGGATGTAACATGAGTTTCTGGCTTCAAATCATGTATCATTAGAAACAAAGAAAGGAGATTTTGAAAAGCATGTGCCCTTATCGTAAGCATTTACCTACTAACACTCAGTTTGTGTTTTCTAGGTAATGGCACCAACATTCCTTTTTCTTTACTTACGAAATCCCAATGCCCTCAGGCCTCAAGCCGCAACTGAAATGAAGGTACGTTAATATCTGCACACAAAGTTACAGGTTTCTTTATGCTACCTATATGCTATTCTATAAAGCATTTCAGACCTGGAGAACTTCTCCTACCAGCCAAGAAATTCTGGCACATTCTAGCGTCTTAAGTGTTGAGAAACCAGTTGGTTATGCTGGTTCACACACTTTGGGCTTTTTGCCACATAGTTCATGGGGTTTCAGGGTGTCTACCTATCTTAGGACACTGATCCTTAAGTATGACATTATGTTATCGAGGACAGTTCCCAGTGTTCCAATGCTGCAAAGCACTGTGGCTCCATCGGGGCACTGCGTTTCCTTGAATTTCCTCCTGCTAGGCGAAAGTGGGGGAAATGTTTCTAATTCCTGAATTAATAGGGCTCAGAACTATTCACTGCCCTCACTCCAACCAAGAATAAAAGAGCACATTATTCTCTGTATATGCCTCATTCTCAGTTCTCATCTCCTAAAACCCTCTTAGGCCTTCAGCCATAAAACTTCCTCCTCTCTCCTCCATGCACCCTTCTCCAAATGCAAATCAGGCATGCAAATATATGCCTGGGAGGAAGGCTGAATCCAAAAAGCTGTTCTCAGTTTAGACTAAGAAAAGACCATGCGCTACATCTACATTTGCTCCCTTTACTGGACTACAATAGTTAATAAAGATGAGATGCAGAGTCAACCAAATGCCTTAGTCTTTTGTATTTTCAGTAAAATGAACATCATGGTTCTTCCTGGCTTGCCAAAAGATTTGAATGGAAATGTGCTGAACTAGGGAAAAAGCTTTGTGCTGGTTAGGTAAAATGACATGTGATATTGTTCACAGGAAATAAAGGCAAACAAAGATTTTCCATCTTGTCAAATAGATAGGATGGGCATGGATAGAAAGAAGAGAGGAAAATGATAGTATAAACACCGTTGTGAACTCCACTGAGAGAATTATTCATAAAGGAGATGGACTGGAGTGGTTTATAATGGCAGCAAGAAATAATCTGTTTCACTGGTTTAAGTTTATGTCATCTGATATATTATGTGCAAGGAACTTAGAAAGTGTGATTTTTTTCAGTTTGATTGCAAATATGATACCAAATATTGGGGTGACTAGGAACACCCCAGGACAAGGAGGGAACCCAATAGAAGTCTTGCAAGATGGGAGCTAAAGAAGACAACAAATTGAAGTTGATGCTTGAATAAAGGAAGGTCACAACAGCCTGAAAGGAAAAAATAAAAGTGGAAGGGGATGTATTGGAAAACAAAGACCCTCTTGGGGGAAGAAAACCTTAATATATAACACAGTATGTAGGCTGTATCAAACTTCACTTATCGTAACGGAGAGAAGTTAAACTATATAATTAGAAAATATTTAGATAGTTACTTGAAAATAGAAACAAATCTCTATTCTAAATACAAAGTCCTCTGAGGCCATTCTGGTTTTCTTCATGCTGAGATGTGAGACTCACATATTATTTTCAGATGCAAAGTTCTGCTCCACTGAATAGAGAAATGATTGACATCTCAAACACAAACTGGATTGTCTGTCTCCGTGGCTTTCATGGAGTCTGAATCTGTGCCATTCCTTTTTTCAGAGCTCATACTTAAGGATGTTTCCAAGGCATCACAATATTATTTTGGCTTCTTATTAAAAGAGAAAGTGTATTTTCTAAATTCCACATGTGTGTGCATGCAAGCATACTTACTAGTAGGAGAGCAGGCTGTCTTTGGTCTATAAACATTCCTAAGAAAAAAATGCACCACTGGCAAAATTGAAAGGGATAAACTAACATGACTTATTAAAAACCAGCATTTGCACAAACAGATGAGTCTCATTGCTTTTAAAGCCTGCACACTTGATCTAAAAGGTCACCATTGCTCCAAACAACTTTTATAGCTTTCTAAAGATGGCCTTCAGTCTCTGTGACATACTCCTTTGATGTCCATATGGAAATATCTTCATCTTGGAAGTGTAAATTTGATTTAGAAATAAGTAAAAGAAGTCTATCTCAAGGACAAGAGAAACAAATATGGTAATATCATAATAAAGAGGTGGGATGGCCATTGGAAAAGCTTTGCCCACATGTATCATTTGGATGCTTTTACCAGTTGCGAGCTACTAATTTTGTTATATCTCATACTTCTGAGTCTTTTAAAGATGAGTTTATCGCCTTCACTTTCAAAATTAGTAACCTCCTGGATTTTGCTTCTGACGAAGACAATAGATTACATGGCATGTTTCATTACAGAGTGATAGCAAAGAACGCAAAGAACCTATAGAATTCAATGTTTTATGATATTCAGAAAAAAAGATTGACCCAGACATAGTTTAATCCACTGAGTAACACCAAAATATGAGTTTTTGATTTTTTTTTGCAAATTTTTCCATATTTTATGTACCAGTTCACTCTGTAAGATACATTAGGATTAATCATGTTTCTTATGTAATATTTTTTTTTTGTTTTTTTAAAAGATTTAAAAAAAATTTATTTATACAAGACCTGGAGTATAGGCCAGATGTGCAGGAGGGTGAGAGGATTCACCAGAGACAGAGTGGGGGACAGAACAGGCAGACTGACTGAAATACACTGCTGAGGGGAGCAGCGGGTGAGACAGGAGAGGTCTGCCATGCTATGTGGGTATCTCCCCGGCCAGCCAGGGATCGAACCTGCACTGCAGAGGCTGCAGACAGCTTCATAGTGCTGTGCTTAACTGCCTGCGCCACCAGGGAGGCCCCGTAATATTATTTTAGTGAAGATTTTTCTCTAGGATGAGGATGCCTTGGTGGTGGATATGAGGTGGTGACATGCATCTGAGGATGTATAATCCTATGCCTTTGAGCCTTTGAGTTATATACAGTGTTATAATCCAATGTTACCTCAATAAAAAAATAAAATAAAAAATAAAGATTTGTCTTTTAAAAATATTGTTTACTAACCTCTCCTATGTTACAGAGTTAAAATTTTTAATATTTGTCCAATTTTTTCTATAATCCAAGCAGGATTTTTTTATATCAAATGTAGCAAATAATGATTTACCTAAATTTTTAATTTGAATGTGATATAAAGCCATTCTACACTCCTTTAAATTATGTCAACTCAGCCAAACTTAGTTATGCAAAATGTTTCTCCCTACCACTATGCTCATGGACAAAGTTTGCTGACTTGGGTATTTTGTAGCTTCTAAAATAATTCTTCAATATGATATCAGGTTATAGAATGTGGTCACAAATCCCTGAGGCCAAAAGAGGCTGACCTCTAGGAGCTACATACATTCCACTGTTTCTTGACTTTACCAGGCTAAAAATTGAGTCTTGTGTCTTTCCTAACTATTAGACTTGTCTTATAAAATATAGATTATATTTTGGAACATCAAACTAACCAAAATCAAACGTGGCAGAACTGGGCTTCCCTGGTGGCACAAGTGGTTAAATCTCAGCACTGTGAAGTGATCAGCAACCACTGCAGCACAGGTTTGATCCTCAGCCAGGGAGCTACCCACATGGCACAGCAGACCTCTTCTGACTTGCCCGCTGCTCCCCTCAGCAGTGTATTTCAGCAGATCTCCCTGTTCTGTTCCCCACTCTGTGAGGTGAATCCTCTCACCCCCTGCACCTCTGGCCTGCACTCCAGCTCTTGCATGCATAAAAGATAAATCTTAAAACAAAAAGTGGCGCAATTGCATTTGTTGAACAGTAATACCACACAGGGCATTGACGGGTCCCAGGCTAGCACACAAGCAGACAAGGCGGCAAGCACATGGTGGATTCATGGACTAGGTTTTCTTTCTTACATAATTGCACTTAATTCTACTAGTTTGCCAAAAGATGTTAAAGGATGCTGTTTCTCTGAGATGCGACCTCAAGAGCAGCATTGCCTCGCTTCAGCATTATTGGCACTTGGGACATGATAATTCTTTATTGAGGGTGGGCTGGATGCTGTGCCGCAGAGTGGAAGGTGTTCAACAACATCCTTGGCCTCTGCCCACCAGATGCCATTAACATCCCTACTCCAATTGTGATGACTAAAATGTCTCCAGACATAGCTCGGTGCCTCCTGGGGGACAAAGTTCTCCCACTCCTAAGTTAAGAACCACCATTTAAGTGTTTAGAGTAAACACTTAAATACTTAGATTAAGTTTTTGATAATGCTGTCACAGAAAGGAGGTTACATCATTGTTACTTATTATTCATGTTAGTTTAGTGTTTTACTAGAATTATAAGGTCAAGGCAATATATTATAATTCATGTAATAAAAATTCTTTTTATTTTACATTTTAAAAGAACAGGTTTATTAGGAAAAGGCAGAAGAAAAAAAGAAGAGATCTGAATTGACACAGATCAGCAGTCTTGGAAGGATAGCTATCAGTAAAATAAATTCTTATCAGCTACTTTCTTACGTTTTTATATTCTTTTTAAACTATAAACCTAGTTTTTGCAGTTGCCCAAAATGTTCACAAGAGGGAAAATGTACTGATTATAGACAATAGAATGCTTAATATGGCCAAATATAGCCTAGACTAACATTATAAAGTTCATCTCAATTATTTGCAGCATTTCACAGCAACACAAGTTGCTGTAGAATAAGTGGGTCAGAATTACCATTGGTGATGTGTACCCAAAATACCTTTGGGTTATTATAGGTCAAGTTGAGGCAAGCAAAGCTCATTACATTTGAGAGTCACTCCTTTGAGTCACCTAAAGTCTCACCAGTCAAACATTTGCAAGAGTCATAGGCTGAGTTAACCAAGTGAGCACCTAGTAAGACATCAAAAACTCTGAGAACAAGTCTGAGATTGTATGTGATGCTTACAGAAGTCTCAGATCTGTTTTTGCTCAGTCCTAGGTTTTTAGTAAGCAAGCAACAAAAAAGATGGATTTCAAATTCCATGCTAAGAACTATAGTCTTTCTGGAACATGAAACTGGAGAAAAGCAACCCTTGAACAATAAACAACAACAAACCACCCTTTCACAATTACCTTCCAGTTTTTTTTGGCCACCAGATAAGCAAGCAGAAAGCATCCATGAATTTCAAGACTCACATACATGCACATTGTATGTTCACAAATACAGGAACCATGAAGATGATAATCATGCTGCGTGACAAAAATACAGACTCTCACTTGGGCTTTGCAAGGACAAAACCAGCTCTTCTACTCTTGAGGTTTTTCTAAGTAGAACTTCCCACGAATAGTAAAGGTCACAATGAACTGTGTGAAAGTTTGCAGTGCCTGGAGAGGAGGAAACTGGACTAGTATCACCAGAGTCATTGAAGTTTGTGACCCTTGATAAACCCCAAGCTCTGAGAAGAGACCAAAAGGAGAATGCTGTTTTACCAAAGGTTTGAAGTATGGGAGAACAGCGCACGCGCATGCTGGCTATGTGACCTGTACATGTTGGCTGTTGCATACCAGCTGCTTCCCAAGCTTGCTAAGAGGTGGTTGCACTGTACTAGAGGCACAGAAAAATCTAAAATGTCTTAATAGCCACATCTCCAGTTGCTAAAGTTGTTTACTCTGTTTCATTAGGATGACAATCATAAATTATTTACCACCAAGGCCTGGAAACCTTTTCTCAACGGGGGACTACTTCTTTTCCAAATAATATTTTTATGTGGCATTACTCTTTCTCACTAATCATTCTTCCATACAGCATATTTTGTAACAACTTAAGAACACACTGATCTAAAGCTGAGCATTATAAATAGATAAAATCAAGCACATCAGAAAGTTGAAAGTTAAGAGTGGGCTGGGAAAAAAGTAGGCGTTAGAGAGAGAGAGTAGGAGATTGGATAAAACAATAACATAATGAGAAAAAGAAGTAATTTCTATCTATCAAGGAGAGTGAAGCTAGTTCCTAAGACTTCGGGGGAGGTGGATGGTAGTAGAATGAAAACTTATTGGTTTTCATTATTCCACAGGGATTCTGAAAATGAAGGCATTAAATGCAGTGTTAAAGCAACTTATACCTCAGAAGTAAATGTTGTTTTATCACTATTATGTGTGGTTCAAAGAGCAAGTAATTATTATTAGTGGCTGAGAAGAAATCAGCTCCACAAATAAAGGGAAGTTTGAAATAACAGTAATAATAGTAATACTAATAGTAATAATAATAAATAATGTAGCCAACAAGATTATGTTGCTCTGAGTTTGCACTTAGAATCGAATTCTAAAACATGCCCAAGTCCACGGAACTGGGGTGCAAATACTCCTCTGTCATTATGACTAACCTTCTGCACCTCCATGCTTTCTGATCCTTCTCCTGTCTTCAAATATCTTGAGAATAAAAAATTATAAAGTGATGCCTGTGGCCAAAAGCACAAAGTTTTTATAAAAATCACACAACTAGAACCAGAAGCAGGTGTAAATGCATGTTTTGTTTTAAACAGCTCCCATCTTTGAAATCTCAGGATATGCATACATTATTTTGGGATTAAATCCTAATCTGGTCATTTCAAAGAATCAAAAACTTGATTCAATAAAGTCCACCACCATCCCACCTTAAAAACGATGTTATTTTCTTACTTGAGTTTCTTTTTCACGTATTGATTTGTTTCTTTTTCTGAAAATTCTGCCACATGTTGAGATATCTCTGACATATATTTTATATATCATTACTATCCTGTGTGAATAATATCTTTGAATAATATATGCAGGAATTCTTAATACATTTTCACAAGTGCCCATACAAAGTGTACATACTCATTTTTAAGACACAGCTTGAAAATTTGGGTGATAATTTGATAAGTAACAGCTATTGGATGATCACAGAGAATAAACACTCACATATAAAAGTCTTCCCTTTGTGTTTGATATAAAAAGAGATACACGTTTCATTCATGTCCTCTTCTTATATTAAGTTTCTAGGGGTCACCAGACCTCAGACGCTAAAAGGGCAAAGGAAAGAGATATATGGGAAGAGCAATGAAATGATAGTGGAGACATATGGTGTCCATCTTGTGAGCATAAGGCTCCCTGATATTATTGCCACTCTCCCTGTGTTCAGAAAAGCTGGAATAAGCCAGAAGGCAATCTGGTGTCTCCTCAGAAGAATGCCAGAAACAGGTGGTGTCGACCTAACCTTTTCCTTCCACCACAGATACTCTTAGCAAATGCTACAGTCATCATCGTAGTGTTGCTTTAAAACACATTTATTAGATAAAAACTAAGTGTTTAAAAGTGACATTTCATAGAGTCAAGATGCTTGTAATTGTTGTTTTCCTTTTTTCTTTCCTTTATAGTTTTTTTAAAATTATGTATTACATATACTTTTAAAATTATCATGAAAGACACACATTTTAAGTGTTTGTTTGTGTGAGTGTTGACAATTGGCATACACATCAGTGTAACAGCACACAAAATAAGGTATAAAACCTATTAATCAGCTCAGAAATGTTCCTCATGCCCCATTCCAGTTAAACCCCAACAGACTGATTTCTATTGTCATAGATTATTTTTGTCTGTACTTAAAGTAATATGCTGTATGTATCTTTAATATCTGGCTTTTTGCAGTCAATATTATTTTTTGAGATTCATTCATATTATTGTATATAGTATGAGCTCATTCCTTTTGATTGCTGAGTAATACTTCATTAAGAATATACTGCAATTTTCTTATCCATTTTCCTAGATATAGACATTTAGTTTATTTCCAGATTTTCTCAGAGCATTCTTATACAATCCTCTTTGTAGACATATGTTTTCATATCACTTGTATAAATATCTAGGAGAACTCCTGATATATAAAAAGTTTAACTTTAAAAAACTGGCAAATCATTCTCCAAAATAGCTGTAGCATTTTACACTAATGACAACAATGTGTACTTAAGTTGTTCCACATTCTAGCCAATATTTGCTATTGGCAGTCTTTTAGCTATGCCAGTGTGTGTGAAAACGCTATCTCATTATATTTAAATTGGATCTTCCTGATGATGTTGAATATCTTTCCATGTGCCTATTGGCCTCATTCCTTTGTGGGATGACTCATTCCACATTTTCTTTTCTTTTTTTTTTTTTTTTTTTTTTTTTGGTAAGACTTATTTATTTATGCATACAAGAGCTGGGGCACAGGCCAGAGATGCAGAGGGGTGAGAGGATTCACCAGAGTGAGGAACAGAACAGGCAGATTGACCGAAGTACACTGCTGAGGGGAGCAGAGGGCAAGTCAGGAGAGGTCTGCTGCACCATGTGGGTTGCTCCCTGGCCAACCAGGGATTGAACTCGTGCTGTAGTGTCTGAGGATAGCTTCATAGTGCGGTGCTTAACCCCTTGTGCCACCAGGGAGGCCCTCATTCTACATTTTCTTTTGTGAAGTGACTCTTTTCAAATCTTTTCCCAAAATTTGTGAACTATTTAAATTGTTATTGTCTACCTGTAAGAGTTCTTTATGTATTCTGGATATAAATTTGTGAATTAGAAGTGATAGGAGTATTTCCTCGATCTGTGGGTTACCTGTTCATTTTCGTTTGATGAGCAGGAAGTTTTAGTTTTGATGAAATCCAAATAGTCTGCTATAGGTGATAGAGATGATAGATTCTGTCTAATAAATCTTAACATACCCCAGGGTAGCAAAGATGTTAACATTATAATCTAGAATTTTTTTATTATAGCATTTATATTTAAATTTATGTAGGGAGGTAAAACTATCCTTTTATCCCCTTAAAATCTTTATGTATGCCTGAGAATTAAGTTGAGATTCATTCATGTTATTGTATATAGTATGAGCTCATTCCATTTGATTGTTGAGTATCACTTCATTAAGAATATATTGCAATTTTCTTATCCATCTTTCTTGCAGATGCTGGCTTCCTCATAGTATATCTTCCTTACAGTCTGAAGAACTTTTATTATTGGTCGAGGTGCATGTCTGCTGCTGACAAATTCTCTCAATCTTTTTTCTTTCTGAAACTTCATTTCATCTTCATTTTTGAGTAATACCTTACAAGGTATATAATTATAGGCTTATATTTTTTTCTTATAGCTTTTTAAAGATGCTTTTTTAAAATTTTTTGTAGCCTTGTTTCTGGTAAAAAGGGAACCATTATTTTTATTGTTCCCATTTGCAGCTGTCTCTTTAATCTGTTTATTTTTTAGATATTCTTTTATTTTTGGTTTCTGGTTTGTTGAATAGGATGTACTTAAATGAAGATTTCTCTGTATATCTTCCCATTAGCTTTTGTTGAGATCCATCAAATGTTTTTTTCTAACTTCAGAAAATTTAATTGATTGCCTCTTCAAATATTTCTTTTCTCCCATTCTTTCTCTCCTTCCCAAGACCAATTACAAATATATTAAATCATTTGATTTTGTCCCATATACTCATATTCTACTCCACTATTTTCATTATTTTTTTCTCTTTTTTCATTTTGCATAATTTCTACTGACCCATCTTTAAGTTCACTGATTCTTTTCTGTTTAGTTGTCAATAAGCCGATTGCATGAATTCTTAATTTCTTATATCACATATTCAATTTCTAACATTTCTGTTTGGCAGCTTAAAAATGACTGTGTCTCTCATAAAATTCTCCATCCATTTGCATATATAGTGCATTCTTTCCACATACCAAGTATAGTTATCTTAAAATCTCTGGTTATTCTCAAATCTGAAACAACATTTCATTGCTAAAATAGAATAAGAATCACTACCCCTATGTATTTTAAGGATTGACTTAACATGACTTAAGAGCTAGGATGCATGTAAGAGAATCACAGTGTGATCTAACTGAAACGAATGTGAAAGTGGAAGATATTTGCTATAGAAAATTAAATATTTTGATTGATCTCTATATCATTGATATTTTGAATTCAATAGTGTACAATAAATTTATAAAAAAGCAAGTATTTAAGTTTTTCTGCTGCAGACTTACCTCCTTACAAACAAAAAACTATTAAGCCAGTCTGAAATGGGAGCTCCTAATAAATTTCAAAATTATATGGAATCATGGAATATTTTATCCTTTGAAATTTTTCTAGTGACCTTCAGGCTTTAGAAAATATATTATTTTGATTCAAAAACATCCTGAAAGACACATGACATGGATATTTACAGAAGAAGATAGAGAATGGAGGGGATCACTAAGGAGTAAATGTTCAGCATTACTTAATAAACTATCTGCAATGGCTTCTCATTCTTTTCTCTAAAATTATAGAAGGATAAACAGTTCAGAGAGTTTTTGTGCTCTCTGTCTGTAACTCTGGTTTAAAAAAAGAAGGTTGCATTGTTCAAATTAGCCCACATCCACTGCCAAAAGTACATGATCCAGTGGTTAACATGTAATGATACTATTTCTGAAAACTGTGTTGTAATTAAATGTCATAGTCTTGCATATATTTTAGACAACTCAGCATTGAAGTCAAGTCAGGTCACTGATAGAAAGTTATTGGTCAATGATCCCATTAAGCAAGTGAAGGGATGCTCTATATTCAAAATGACTTCATCTTCTCTAAGGATAAAACCACCATATGATCCCAAAGGATGTATCCTTGTCCTCAAGAGAACTCCATTAAAAATTAATATCTCAACCAATTACAATAAACCGTAAGTAGATTTCACATTTATTATGGTAAAACTTTACTATAATGAGAACATTGCTAGGAAAAAATATCCCAAAATAGCAGGGTATAAGGTCAAAAAGAAAATTGAAAGAAACTGCTCTTTACCTTATTGTCTCACTATATGACCTAAGAAAATATTTGGAATTCAAGATTGCTGTGGTATACAATTTACCATGTCCATATTTGTAAATCCCTGAGCTGAAGGCAAATGAACTCTTGAACTGGAGTATTTCCCCTAAATTTGGGGGAAGTAATTCTGCTTTTGTAAATTCTTCTCATGATAACTTTTGATATTAAATATATTTATATCCTATAAATATCCTAAGGATATTTATATCCTTTTGCCAAATGCAAAAATATTTTATTCCTATAAAAATCTAAAAGACCAAAAATTTTGTGCAATTTATGAGATCATGAGATCACATGCATTCAGGTTCTTGGCAAAACAAAACTGGAGAAACTATAGATTAAACGTAGGAGTAGCTTACTGTGGAGGTAAATAAGAAGCTTGAAAGTTTTAAAAGCAGTGTCTACATTTCCAAAAATTAAGGGCAAATCCTGGAACATTTAGGAGACTTAATTGGATAATTGCATTTGAAGCAGCAGGCTAATCAATTTCTTCCCTTCTCCTTCTTTTCTATTTTGTGGGTTATAACAACTGACCAAAGAGGAGTATTGTGGTTGGAGAAGTCTTGTAGTGGGTCAGGCTCTGACTGACTGCAGGAGTGATGGAAGCACTCAGATTTGGAAAGCAAGCTTCCATTTCAAATGCTTCCCCTTACAGAGAAGACAGGTTATAGTAATACAAGGGCACAAGGTGATTCTCAAAATCAAAACTACAAGCAGCCAAGAAACACTACACATTTTAAGAAAGTTAGTAATATAGAAACTAGACAATAAGATGAGTCCCCCATGAGAAAGTTAAGAAAGTTAAGAAAAAGACATAGGATGAGTATAAATATAGCTGGAAAGATTTCAATGAATATTTTATCTATGAAAATGTATCTCCTATAACCCTTAGAATTAAAGAAAAAACAGAAATGAAGATATCTATCGTTAAGTGGTAATAGCAGTAATACTAACAGTGAATTAAGTGGTTGAAAAATTGAGCTGAGGCATTCTCATGTCACTGAACATATGGACAAAAAGAGGGAAAGTCTTAAGTATAGAATTAAGTGATATGCAGAGTACACCAGAAATTCTAAACTTCAGATTATAGAAATTACACAAGAAAGAGAAAATGCAGAGAAGTATATAATCAAACAAATATCAACAAAAATATTTCTCAGGTCTGAAGAAAGTGTGGCTCTTCAAATTAAAAGTGCTAAGCTAGCTTTTAAAAGAGTCAAAGACACATGTGGCATCATGATCTTTTTGAATTTCAAAGACAAATAAAATTCTAAGTCTTTGTAGAGGAAAATAGGGAAAAACAGACAACCTAAAAAAAATCTGAAAGATCATTTTAGCTTCTTGTGAGCATAACTCAATACTAGAAGATAAAGATATTATCTTCCAATTTAAAGAGGCAAATTATTTCAAACCTATAATCTTATGCTCAGCCAAATGGACATTAAAGTGAAGGAAAATGTAAATAAATATTTAGACAATCAAGGATTCAATGTGTTTACCAAATTCTTTCTCTGAAAGCTGAAAGAATTTGTTGAAGATGTGTATTGACATAAAAGTAATGAATCCAAAGGAAGAACCCAATTAGGTCACAAAGTATACAAAAGGACTAGTTAAAAACTGAAATTGCACCTAAATAAGTGTTGACATGCAATGCAAAACCCAAAGCATGGACACTTAGAAGAAATATTCCAGTTAAAGTCAACGAGACATGGTACACTAAGTGGAGAAAAGGAATAAATTGGAAGTAAAATAAGAAATGTTCCCTTTTGAGGGAGCAGATACAGATATTTTTATCCAAAATAGTAAAATAAAATTGCAGACTTTAAAGATCATGCTTTGTGAAGACTATTAGAAGTGTAACATGTGTAGCTTCCAAATCAGTTTAAAATTAAATGAATCTCACAAAAAATACTCATTTGTAAGTATCGTGCTTTCAGTCCTCTTGTACCTTTGAGGTTGATGCTAAATACAATCTTCTTCTGCCAAGAGTGTACAACTTTTACTGAAATGTTTTCTTCTATTTATTTATTAGGATGTAAGCTTACAATATGTGCTACATCCTGTTGCAATACCATGGATTCCAAAGCTACAGGGGATTATTCCATCTACCACTACAGGCTGCCATGCATCTTGAACTTTCTAGAAGCTAACAAAATTCAGCAGTGATTTTATGGTAGAGCACTAGAAAAGACTCTTTAAAAAGCTTCCATTCCAGCCAATATTGGAGTATTGCTACGGGTTTTGGGTTTTTTTTTTTATAAAGTGAAAAATGATGTAAAACCTACTAATTTGTGGGACTCGACCAGTAGTACACAATAAACCTCCACTTCTTGAGAGCTCTCTGGCAGTAAGGTGAGAGGTTTAAACTGAGAAAGATAAGAATATTTTGGTAATCTTTACTTTGGGGAATTTTATTTTGTCTCAAACGCTGGAGCTGTCACACACGCACACATACACACACACCATAATACAATGTTGTTGTACTAGTATATACTTGCAATCCATTTTGCACAAATCCTGGTGATTAATATCAAGGTAGCAATTATTTAGACCTTACTAACTCAATCTTCACAACAACTCTATAATGATCCCATTTCTTACGCACTAAAATAAAAGCTCAGGAGATTACGTTATTTATTCAATTTTACACAACTAGTAAAAGGAAAGCCAAGTCTTAAACTTAGAAGGTGGACTCCAAAGTCTGCTCTCTTGCCACTGCACTCTGCTGTCTCTCACATACTAAACTGTTTCTCATCAGTTTTGTACAAAGACAAAAAAGACATACTTCATAATTTTGTCCTGCAAGCAGTGGTAAGAGAATTGAGACTGAGCTTTATTTTTTTTTTTAAGATTTATTTATTTACTTATACAAGCACTGGGTACAATCAAAAACACAGGAGGGTGAGAGAACTTACCAGAGCCAGAGCAGGGAACAGAACAAGCAGACTGACGAAATACACTGCTGAGGGGAGCAGCGGGCGTGGCAGGAGAGGTCTGCTCGCCATGTGGGACCCTCGCCGGTGGCTGGGGATCGAACTGGCGCTGCAGAGGCTGCGGGCAGCTTCCCAGCCCAGCGCTCAACAGCTGTGCCACCAGGGGAGGCCCGAGACTGAACTTCTAATGTAATGGGAACCATGTCAGCCTAATATGGATTTTTACCTTGCATTCAGAGAAGGTGAGGATGGAGTGATAGCTCTACAATATGGGGGCTCCTCTGGACAGGACTCATTATTTATGTGAGCTTGCAGCACTCAAGCCAGTTCTCAAAATATGGTGGGTCAGTTCCAAGATCTATTTAAATTCTTATATATTAATTTTATTTAATCTTTAAAATTGTGCTGCTGGAAAATTAGCTAATTACTCCCCATTATATTCTCTTACCAACTGTCATTCTACAATTGAATGTGGAATATGGAAGTTTGCAAAACCTGGACCCTCTCCCTGGCTGTGCCACTATGTAATCTGGCCAAGTCATTTAGCCACTTTGTGCCTTAGCTTCATCATCTATAAGTTGTAAGGATTTCTTCCAGATCTAAATCTCTGATATTCTAGCTCACCGCATCCTGCGAACATTTCCATAAATTCCATGAGCATTCTAACTGAATGAGAAAAACTTCCTGAGAACAGAGATCATGTTTATCATAGTCACCACTGTATACACAGATCTTACACTTAATAAATGGTCTTTAAATTTTTGTTGACTGTTTGGAAATGTAAACATATTCCACAGATGTAATAAATAAAACTGAAAATAAAAGTCATGTGTTCCAGAAAAAAGTTCTGAATTTGGATCTATAGATGGGGAATGACCAACATTGTTTAATTTATAATATATGTGTTTTCTGAGAATGATCTGATGGGGTTCAGGGCAAGTTACCCCAATATGCACTTTGGCATATTAAAGATTTTAAGGTGAAGGAGTTTGAGTAAATAGCAGAACCAGAAGGTCACTCGTACCTTCTTTCCCTCCATCTTCTTGAAACAGTGCATAAAATTCTTTGGGAAGGTAGCCTCCTTGTACCAGAATGAAGGAAGACACTTAGCATCAGAGAGGGTATTTGGGGCTGAGAAATCTGTGCAAACAAGTCTGTTAAACTAACACTTAGTTTTATTGTTACTTCTTCATCATATACTACTCAGCCCAACCCAAATCTCAGTCTTATCCATTCTCCATAAACATATTGTTTGTCTAAAAGATACAAGAGTTTACTGTTTTGGTCACTTCTTTGGACCTTCATTCCATGTTTATGTAAAAATTCCTTAAAATGTGTATACTTTTCTCCTGTTAATCTGTCTTTGTTGGTTTAATATTTAGAATCGGGGATCCTAAGAGGGATGAGAAAGTGATTTCTTCCCTTACTGATCTAACAGCAAGACCTTCTCATACATTTAATTTTAAAAGACTTGCAAATACTTTTGCTTCTCCTGCAGTTTTTAAATTCATTACAGGCTGAGAGTTGCCAATAGATATATCTAAGAGAAGTGCTATTACATCACTGTCCTTATTCTTATATCCCAAGCTTGCACAATACAAATGAAAATGAAAATGCTATCTAGACTTATGCATTATGTTTTGTATAAGCAACAGTAAACTTGGACACACACACTTACCCATTAATTATTATTATCTTGGGGGGCTAGAATGACAGGTGATTGGATACTATGAAATCTTCAGAGTTGTTCTGCAAAGTTTCCAGGTCAAATCTAAACAACCATCTACTTTGGGCAGATAAATCCAACATGAAATGACTAAATTCAGTTCTGCTCTTTTCTCCACATTTCATCCCCCAAATACTATTTTTTTAAAAGATTTATTTATTTATGCACACAAGAGCTGGGGTACAGGCCAGAGGTGCAGGGAGTGAGAGGATTCACCAGAGCCAGAGCGGGGAACAGAAAAGGCAGACTGACGAAACACACTGCTGTGGGGAGCAGCGGGCGGCAGGAGAGGTCTGTGTGCCATGTGAGACCCTCTCTGGAGGCCAGAGATTGAACCGTCGCTGCAGAGGCGGCGAGCAGCTTTACAACCCAGCGCTCAACCTCTGTGCCACCAGGGGAGGCCCCACCCAAATACTATTAATAGTGAAAGTTTAATTTAGTTTCAATCAAATTAGATTTAGAAAAATAGCCAACAATAACTCTGGGATAGTTTCATACTATTGTTTAATGAACTTTTTTTTTTAAAAAAATGAAGATTTAGGCATATAAATTCTACCTGTCTTTAGGCACTTTGATAGAACTATAGGGGGATAATGGGATAAAGTCTTAAAAATTAATAAACATTTGTTGCGATATATTTCCTACTATGATATTATTCACTATGAGATGAAACTTTTAACTGAATGTTAAAGTTTCATGTTGACTTACCAGTAGATTAAAAACTAGAATTTTATATTCAGTGACATTTATTTTGCTCTTAATGAATATTTTTATCCTAAAATGATAGGATTTGATAGCTTTCATTACAAATCCATGAGGAAGTGAGGAAGTACTGTCTCTGCCTTTAAAATATATTCAGAAAAAAAGAGGAAACGTTCTCTGACTTGCACTTTATTTTGCCACCATCCGAATCCATGCAAGAATCATTTCTCAACTGAATTACAGTCATGACCTCTAACCATTCTCCCAAAGGTCAAACTATTATTATGATGATGTTTGAAACCTTCAAATGACTACTCATTTCACCCAGAAAATAAAAGAAGTTGAAATCCTTATCATGACCACATGTTCTACTTGATCCAACGCACACTCTCACACACACACCACACCCCTCGCTCCTTGCTCACTTCACTACTATCAAACCAGGTTTGCTCTGCTTTAGAATCTTTGCACAGGTCGCCCCCAGTGTCTGAATTGCTCTTCCCTAGAAAACCACATGACCAAAGTTTCCTCTCATTTCTTTCAAGTTTCTGTTTATATATCACTTTCTCAAGCCCCTACTGTAGTGCGGCAACCAGGCCTAGAACATGCAGGGGGCCCCGGGGGGGTCAGGAGGCTGGCAGGTCTCCCGCCCCTGCAGGATCTTACTCTTTCTTTTTGGGTTCTCTCTGGTGTGGTCTCATGGTCTCTGCCTCACATAGCTGTTCTTCCACTGCCTCAAGGCTCAGGTGTGCCCCTTTGCACACCCACACCATGCTCCAGGTGTCCACTATCAGGCATGAGTACCCCAAGCCCACATTCCCAAGTGCCTCCTCCATTCAAGGCTGCAGGTAATAGCCACAGAGGCCAACAACACAAAAGCCTGAGCAATCTTCATTTACCCTACACCTACCATCTTCTTTTCAACCACATCTGACTGTTAGTCCACATGTCCTTCGCCTTTCTTTCTCCACAACACTTTGTATTGCCCAATATTGTATAAAGTTTACTTATTTATTATGACTATTACTAATTTTCTGTCTCTTCTCCCCTACTACGATGCAAATGCTGTGAGTACAGAAACTTTTTATATTTTGATTACGAACATATTTCTTGCATTACACCTGGGAGAGTATAGGGAACTCATGAATATTTGTTGAATTAGTGGACATATTTGAAATTCTAATCATTTATTAAATACAATTTTCTCCACCAAACAAAACATCAGAGGTCAGTTGATATCATTGTAATGACAATGTGTGTCTATTTGAATTTTGCACACTTATACATATATACATACACTGTAGCATACTATATGTGTACAATGGTAATATGCATTATTAAAATGTAGCAATAATCAGAACTTGTATAGAAGTTTGAATAACAAAGAAATTTGGGGTAGGAGTATTTTATGATTACATCGTTTGGAGTTTCTGGTTCATTAACATAATAAAAATGACCAACTTTTGTCCATTTTCATTATTGTTCTAAAATTCTTTAGTCATGCACCCCTGTTTTGCCTGTGTCTAAGGTGAACTATACTCCTGCCCACCCAGGCTTTGGCATCTGCTAGTCTATGAAAGTATCACCCAGGTGATCAGTCATAAGGTCTTCGCTGCCCTGGGAAGAATGTGTTTTCAGAGTAGTGGTGGGAGTGAAGCCTGTCACACTGGGCTGAGGAACCAACAGGTGGAGGGCCTCTCTGGTGGCCTGGGGGTTAAGTCTCAGAGCTGCCAATGCAGTGGGCTGAGTTTGATCCCTGACCAGGGAGCTACCCACATAATGCAGCAGACCTCTCCTGTCTCACCTGCTGCTCCCCTCAGCAGTGCATTTCAGTAGATCTGCCTGTTCTGCTCCCCACTCTGTCTCTGGTAAATCCTCTCACCCCCCACCTCTGTCCTGCACCCCAGATCTTTTACACAAAAGTAAATAAATAAAATTAAAAAAAAAAAAAGAAACCAACAGGTAGAGAAGCAGTTGGCACAGTGACCTACCTTATAGTCCCATATCCTCCAGCTCCCTGGTCACTCTTTATTTCTTCCCCATCCCTGCCTATACATTATATTTTCTAGGCATGTTGAACTTTTCACTCTTCCCTGAGCAGAGCAAAACTTCCCATACTTATTTGCCTTTAAACCTACTGTTCTCCCTGCTTGAAATGCCTTTCCTCCTGGTTGTTCCTTCATCACTTCCGGAATTGGATGGTCCTGTGGAAGCTTCTCAGCTCTCGCAGGCAAAGTTTCAGTCAGCCCAGCCTGGCCCCAGCTCCCTTTCTGTACCTGCTAGGGCTTGCTCTGACTGGTTGTGCAACTGGTTTCGCCTTTCACAACTCCATCAGAGAGCATTATGCCCACCTGCTCTATTTGTGAAGGTTTGTTGGGTGGCTAAATAAGGAATGGGGGAAGGGAACAGTGAGTAAGAAATTAAATGACCAAATGAGTGAATAAATTAATACAATTGAAGGAAATCTGAGACCTTTAGTTGTTTAACCACAAAGTGGGTTGGTGGCGATGTGATGAAGTGCAGTGAAGTTGATCATTGACAGAAAATTAGCTCAGTCAAAAAATTATCATCAAACCATAACTAGAGCCAGTCAATAGGGCGTGCTGATGCAGACCTTTCAACTCGGGGTGCCTTACTTCTACAAGGATTTTTGGGGGCCCTTTTCCGGGGTTTCTGGAGGATATTTTAATTCTGCAGATGAACGGAAGCAAGGCCAGGTTTCTGCAAGAACAGTTTGCCAGCTCAATCTAGAAAATCAGTTGAGCAAAGCAGGAGTTATTGTTGCTTTAATCTGTCCTTCTGGCCCAGGAAAAGCTCTGTTGGGTTTTCAAAATGAGTGTTTAGATACATCTAAGTATTTACATTTGTTTGTGGGGAGATTGTGATTTCAGAATGCAATTTTTTATGTACCTTTCCTCCAACACCTCAATCTCTCTTTTCCTGCAGTTTGTTACATGTTCAGTGACATGAAACCAGGTGGCACTTGACACTCAAAATAGCTACAAGCGGGTCATTGTTGGCTCCAAAGTCAATAATTTGCCAGAGGTCAAGAAGGAAAATTGGGTTATGACTTCATTTCCTAATGCTTCAGATTTCAGGGTTTTCCCCTGCCCTGCCCTCCCCAGTTTCACAGTACTTTTTGTTGTTGTTTTTAAGTCAAAACGGACGTTTATATGTCTCATACACAAATAATGTGGACTTAGACGTTGCTAATGGAATTGCTTGAGACTAGCGTCCTGGATGTAAATTGGGCTCTTTATTCCAAGTATTTGTTTTCAAACCATGCCAATGGAGCTCCCCAGCCTGCTCACGCTGATTTACTGGCCTCCAATGAAAACCATTTAAATATTTGCAGTGGAGCTCTCTTTAGTGAGTTCAGTTGAATGAATAGTTGAATAAATAGTAAAAGGATCAATTTTTGTGAAGGAACAGTAACGTTCAATAATATCTTTTTAAATGTAGTAACCTTTTTGACTTTTAAATATTAGAAAATCTTAACAATGTGCAGCTGGAGAGTGAATGCCCTTTTGATAATTGAATATTTTTTCTGGGATACAAAGCCCTAGATTTAACAGCTGTCCAGTCAACAGTGAAAGCTATACTCAGTTGTGTAAACACTGACCTTTTCTTATCCAATTTCTCCCTGATTTTGTTGATACATGTCTAAGCACTCTCCTTTGCTATGGCCTATTCAAATCTTGAATAAATTTTTTGTTACTTACTAGCAACTCAGCTAGAGCTGGGCACAGTAAGACCATGATGAGAATAATAGGATCTTGTTATTTGGTGATAACAAATTGCTATTTGGTTATGTCTTTCAAGACAAGATACTCATACTAAAACAAAATTTGGGAAATGTGGTGATGGAATAGAATTTAGTTCTAGAGAAAATCCACAACGATTCAAGATCTTTAAAGCTTACTTTGGACATGTTTTGTATCTTCTAGCCCTATGGTGCCACGTATTCCTATGTTTAATCAGTAGATTCAAAATAACTATAATACCACAGAGGTTATAAAGACAAATTGAAATTGAGTTAAGTCTGTCATTTTATTTTACTGCTAGGCATTTTTTTTTATTTCTACTTTACATTAAAAACAGCAAAACAGTGTGAACTGGGAGGTGTTATTTATTTGCTTGGTAAATACAAATTTTAAGCCATACATAAAATAGTTGACTGAGTTTTAACAATATCTATAAAATAGAATCTTATTCTTTTAAAAGTGTGCTCATTTTAAAATTAAAGAACAAATCAAGAAAATTAAAGAACAAATCAAGATAATTATTGATTCTTTCATGATGTTGACTGAAAATAATTTCACCATATGAGAAGGGGCTTGGTCCTGCATATTAAGTCCCTCGGGACCAGTGAAGGCAGCAGTCACCTCTTGTGGCCACGCCATCTTTCTTTACACCTGCTTCTTTTGGCTCTCAGGATACATTCTCTCCCAGTTTTTTTTTCCTACCTAATAGTCTCTTGCAGGATTCTCTTTTCCTCATCTCTTAAAATACCACATTTCTCACATTTCTATCCCAGACAATCATTTCTTCTTAACCTGCAAGTTTCGCTGAGCAATCTCTTTGGCCCCAATAGCTTCAGTTATCAACTGCATGTTGACAGCTCCCAAATCTATACCTTTGACTTAAATCTCTCTCCTGAAATAACCTGTTTATCCAACTCTCTGCTGAGCATCTTCTTTTATACAGAGCTTAAACATCTCCAAATTAATTTGTGTAAATCTGAGCTCATTAACTTTACATGCTTGTTAAAGTCTGGAAAACCAGGAGTTAATTTATCCTTCTTTTCCACTTCATGCCTATTCAGTCATCAGGGCTGACAAATATCTCTCCTAAATAGTCTTGTATCATCCACTTATCTGCTGTCTCACTATTACTACCATTACCCAGGACACATCCCAATAATTTCAGTAGTTGCCTTGTATATTACAGACAAAGCTCCTTCTAAAGGGTAAATTGGATAATTTCACTACCAGCTTATCATGATTTAATAACTTCCATTGTCTCTATTTGCAAGATATATAAAGAGGTCCTTTTTACCTTCAGAGTCTCGTCTCTCAGCCACTGTGACCCTCTCTCAGTTATTTTTATATGTTTTAAATTCTTTTTTAATTCCAAATCATTGATTATGCTGTTTCTATCCTCTAAATTCCAAGGAAAATGTAATTTTCTCTGTAAAGTGTCTGCCACTCATGTTTGGATTAGATGCTTTCCTCTGTACCCTATCAGAGCCCCAACTGCTAACTGCAGTTTGTTTATCTCTTTTTTTTTATTAAAGACCAGAGAAGGTAGAGAGCTGCCTTATTTCTTTTTTTTAATATTTATTTATTTATGCATACAAGAACTGGCATACAAGCTAGAGATGCGGGGGTGGGGATGGGTTGAGAGGATTCACCAGAGACAGAGCGGGGAACAGAACAGGCAGACTGACCAAAGTACACTGCTGAGGGGAGCAGCGAGCGAGTCAGGAGAGGTCTGCTGCGCCATGTGGGTTGCGCCCTGGCTGCCTGGGGATCGAACTTGTGCTGCAGAGGCTGCGGATTGCTCCATAGTGCAGTGCTTAACTACTTGCGCCACCAGGGAGGCCCTGTCTTATTTCTTAAGAGAAGACACAGAGCTGTCCTATTTCTTATTGTATTTCTAGGACCTTATGCTATGCTGCTACAGAGTATGCATTAGTATAAATATACTGTTAAAAGAATTGAATATATATAGGAATTACTTTTCTCCTACCAGGAATTTCTCTACATCCATCCAAAGCATGGTTGCTTTGTTTATGGGTCCTAGTATTAATTGTTCGATTTTGACTTATTTCATTCCTAGAAAACTTTTCTAAGCTTCATTATTTATAATCACACTAATGATTTATTTCAGAACGTATTGTAGTATAACATTGATACGTGCAAAAGGAAATCTGGAAGATATTTTTTCACCCTTAGGAAGTAGTGTGATGGTAAATACATTTAAATTCACCATGTGGTGACAGAATGCAGTCTTTTGGCCAAACTTAGAATTGTCCTTTCAATTTTAAACCTCTGTACCAACAGAGATTATGATCTTAAGTCTCTCTCTTTGTTTTGAGCTTCAGGGGAGAGCATGTAGAGTGGATTTTTCCTGATTCCAAATGAAGAGATACACAAAAACTAAAGGCACTTCCTAAATACAGGATGAGGCTTTTATTGCTGAAGAAATAGGAGAGGGTCCTTATCAAATTCTTAGCCGGGCGCATGAACCTTCCCTTCATGTTTCTATCACCAGCAGTGGCTGCTCCTGGTCTGGTGTTTACATAAAGATGAGAGGCGCTGGATTCCGGGCTCCCTGCTGGCCCGAGGCGGAGCTGACAGCCGCAAGTAACAGGCACCTGGATGGGCTCCCCACAGGTCGGCAGGGTTTCCCCTCAGCTTCTCCTCGCCAGCAGATTTTGAGCAGTGGGTATGTTCCAAATGTGTCAAGGCATATTTTTCAAACATCATTGCAGATTCATCCATTATGTCTTGCCCTTTTTTAGAGCTTAACAATAAAGGGCCATTTTTAACCAAGAAAAGAAAGAAAAGCAAGTATACACTGATGTTTTATAGCATGCCAGGAAGCACAGTGAGATTCACCTATTTCCTTGAGATCTTTCAGGCCCTATTATCTGTGACTCTTTGTTATTTTTCTTTCCACGACTGCTATTCAAGCTATACTTTCATGTTTATGTGCTCTGAAATCCTATATATTACAAAGTGTGTACTACAGGGTATGCTTTGAGGAAACACAGACCTGTATACTCTGCTCCAGGTGTTTATATGTGTACCTGCATGTGTGTATGTGTGTGTGTAAGCACATATACAACTTAGACTATAAACACCTCAAGCATGAGAATCATAAATACCTCCAGCACTAGCTGTTCCTGTCCCCACAGGACAGGAAACACTTGATACTTAGCACATTTACACATGCACACAAAAAAGGCAAAGCTCTTGAATATATTTTGTGTGTATTTATTGGAGTCTGCACTATCTTAGGAAGATATTTGAGGGACAGAATTTGAATCATTAAAATGGATTCCTCTGTATTTCATTTCTTTCTGCTCACTAGCAAGTGTTGTATAAGCTTCCTCGGGCTGCTGTAACAAATCACCATAAATGTGGTGGCTTAAAACAACAGTAATTTATTCTCCCACTGTTCTGCTGACTGGGAGTCCAAAATCAGTTTCACTGGGTGTAGCGGCAGGAGGGCACCTGAGCAGAGGGGGCAAAGGAGGGTTCTGGAGCCCTCAGTGGCTTTTTCAGGCTTTAAATGATCTTTCCACACCATTTGCCATGAGGCAACCAGGTGCAGAGGGGACAGGGGAACAGGAGGCTGGCAGGCCAACCGGCCCCCCTCCAATCTTCCCTCTTTCTGGGTTCTCTGATGTGCTCTTGTGGTTTCTCCGCTGTCTTTACCACTCTCTGCCACACAATCTTCTGCTGCTCAGTTTTCTATGATGCCGCCCTTGATATGCCCAGCCTCCAGGCTCAGGTGTGCCCACCTATGCATGCCCACACCACTCTGCAGGTGCCCCCATAAGGCATGCGCACACTGAGCCCACGCTCTCCTGCACTAGCACCATCAGAGCCACAGATGATAGCCACAGCGGCCAGCGGCTCAAAAGCCTGAGCAATCTTCATTTACCCTACACTGGGTCAATGTCAAGGTGCTAGCAGGGCCCCAGGCCCATCAGAAGCTCTAGGAGTCTGTTCCTTGCTTCTTTTAGCTTTTGGCGGCGGCTGGCATGACTGAGCTTGTGGCCACAACACTCCGATTTCAGTCCTCGTTGCCACATTGTTTGTTGCCTTCTCTTCTGTTTGTGTCAAATCATCCCTCTGCCTCTCAGTTTCTAGAACTCTTGGGATTCTAGAATGGGGAATGAAGGAGTGTGAGATGAAGGTTTGGAAGAATTCTCCTGCAGTGGGAATCATTACCAGGATGATGTCGATCCTGTTGAGTATAAGCTCAAATAGCACAGTCGGGGTAGCGGCATTGCCTTGATCCTTGACCGCTGTGCTGCTGAGACAGATCCAGAAGGAGAAAGGGAAACAGGTATGACTATCCCAAGGATATGAGTTTCTGCAAGAAAGAAATTTCTGGGGATAGACTATAAAAGAATGAATGTCCATCTCATTCTTTATAAATGAGTTTATCTCATTAATGAGTTTTTCTCATTCTGATGAGATCGACTCATTTTTTTACAGGAGTGCATCATAAATAAAGGATTTTCATGATAGAATACTGGCAATTGAGAAATTGCCAGCAAATCTTGATAAAATATGTCTATTTAGCTTAAGATTTCAAGGACAGTTAATCTGTAGTGATCTAAGCCAAAATTGTTTTCTGAGTTGAATTTTGCTTCAAAATGTGTTTATGTTCAAATGGGTTACTTATTTTGGAAAAAGGAGAAAAACTTTAATAATATAAATGAATAATAAAATCCATAAATGTGTATGGACAGAGAGTAACATGAAACCACAAGTGAACATCTCTTTATTCTTATATTGAGCTCAGATAAAAAGAACTCATCCTCATTTGCGTAGAGTCCTATTAGCACGAGAGGAGCCAACTATACCAGTCAAGCATTAGACATCATTCTGAGATTCCTGCTTTTTTTTCTTTTTTTTTTTTAAGATTTATTTATTTATTTATTTATACAAGCACTGGGTACAGTCAGAAGCGCGGGAGGGTGAGAGAATTCACCAGAGCCAGAGCGGGGAGCAGAACAGGCAGGCTGATGAAATACACTGCTGAGGGAAGCAGCGGGCAGCAGGAGAGGTCTGTCACGCCATGTGGGACCCTCGCCTGGTGACCGGGAATCGAACCGGTGTTGCAGAGCCTGCGGGCAGCTTCGCAACCCAGTGTTCAATTGCTGCGCCACCAGGGGAGGCCCAGATTCCTGTTTTCTTACAGTAAGCCCCGAGAGCTTGTGTTACAACCTTTTACTTTCGATCACTAAATATTGTTTGAGCTCTTAAAGCTAGTTAATCCCAGCTTCTCTTGTCTACAGCCTGAGAGGAAAGGCAAACATCAAAATATAATCATATTAAGTTTAATGATCAAAAGGTTACTGTTCTATGCACAGGCAAAAGCAATATTGGAAGTAGATATTATTGAATTTTCATCAAGATTTCTCCCTCCTTCTCCTCCTCTTCTCAGCTCCTCCACCTCTTCTCCTTCATACACTATATAATTACATTTTTACTCCCTTGCAATTAAATGTAACATTGCTTTGGTTCATCTAATTTGAGGAGGTGTTAGGTCTTTTTAGAGTCAGCACTCAGTTCACCATGCTCTTTCCTCTCTGCCACGGCAACAAGTGACATTTTCAGATAATGGAGACTCCACTACAAGTTCCAGAGCAAGCATGTGCAGAACAGAGGCTCCTGCCAATGAAAGTTGGACATATAGCAAGAAAATGTATAAACTTTTGTGATTTTTGATCAGAGTTGTGACTTGTGTGATACTACAGTGTAACTTAAGCCTTTCCTGATTGAAACATCATTGATTTGACATGCTTGGAATTGATGGCTAAGAATTTATGGAGCATGGGAGTGTTGGGAAATTTGCATTATTAAATTTGCATGGCACAGCAGACCTTTCCTGCCTCGCCCACTGCTCCCTGCAGCAGTGTATTTCAGTAGATCTGCCCGTTCTGCTCCCCACTCTGCCTGTGGGAAATTTGCACTATTAGAAGGTAAGTTCAGCCTTTTGAAAACACATTCAAAACAAATGGAAGAGGGCTTCCCTGGTGATGCAGGGGTTAAGGTCTTAGCACGATGATGCTATCCCCAGCCACTGAGGCAAGAGTTCAATCCCCAGCCAGGGGCTGACCCAAACGGCACAGCAGACCTCCCCTGTTGCTGCTCCCCTCAGCAGTGTTTTTCAGTGGATCCTTCTGTTCTGCCCCCCAATCTGTCTCTAGTGAATCCTTTCACCCTACCCCCCACACCTCTGGCCCACACCCCAATTCTTATACACATAAATAAATAACAATAAATCTTTAAAAAAATGAAAGAAAACCTATGTGCATACAAAAATCTGCATACCAATGTTTTATAAATTTTATTTATGAAATAATTTTATTTGTAATTGCCAAAACTTGGGGACAGCCAGAACGTTCTTCAGTCAGCCTATGAATAAACTGTGACACATACATACATTGCAATAGTGTTCCATGATTAAAAATATATGCTATCAAATTGCAAAGACATGAATATATCTTAAATGTATATTGGTAAGTGAGATAAATCAATCTGAGGAGGTTACAGACTAAAAAATTCCAATGATATAACATTCTGGGAAAGGCAAAACTATGAAGAAAGAAGGTGATCCATGGACTGGGGAGAGGCAGAGAGGAAAGCAGAGAGGTGATGAGGAGGGGGCAGGAGAGATTAGTAGGCAGAGTACAGGGGACTATTAGGACAGTGGGCCTCAATATAAACTATCAACACAGTTAATAATAATGGATTATTGTTATTATACAAGTAATACAAAACTAGCAGGCAACTACAAATTGGAGACATTCAGCAGGGCGGGGTCAGGGGAAGAGCACAAGGGATGATGGTGATGGTGCACGGGTGAATGGGTGGTGGGAATTCTATGGGGACTACATCTGAGAGGAGAAAGCAAACATTGTACAAACATGAACAATAATATAAAATATATATATATAAATATTAAAAAAAAGTCTTGATAGTGGTTCATCATTTGTAATAATGTACCACACTGATGTAAGATGTTAATAATAAGGGGAAGCTGGGCCTCTCTGGTGGCGCAGGGGTTAAAGACAGCACTATTCCCAGCCACTGCAGCACAAGTTTGATCCCAGCCAGTCAGGGAGCTACCCACATGGCACAGCAGACCTCTCCTGCCTCGCCCACTGCTCCCTGCAGCAGTGTATTTCAGTAGATCTTCCTGTTCTGCTCCCCACTCTGTCTCTGGTGAATCCTCTCACCACCCATACCTCTGGCTTACACCCCAGTTGTTGTATGCATACGTAAATAAATCTTAAAAAAAAATTAATAAGGGGAAGCTGAAGAACAGGTGTTGGTGTCAGGGCATAGGAATCTCTTTCTGTATTTCCTACAATACAATTTCATTCCCTTCAATGTTCTGTAAACCCAAAACTTCCTGTAAAAATCATGAAAAAATAAAGAATAATTTCACTGAGTTAAATACCCAAGAGTCACTTAAATTATTACGAGTCAAATCAGTAAATTGTGGCTGGTTGTTGCACTGAAGTTGGGTTGGTAGATTCAATTGTGGAGTATTTGATGAGTGAGAGGAGTTATGACTGTTACCCCAATGAGGACATGGGAAAATATGTAATTTTTGGTGAGAATAAATTTAGGTAAATCATGGATAATGGGAAAGAGTTTTTTTTAAACAGCACGAGTGAGTCTATAGGACCAGAAATATGCCATCCTGTGGGCAGAAATGATGCTGCAGCACAATGTTGTTTAATCAGGAGGAATGTCCCGTTGAGTAAACTTACTTGGAGATTAGAAATAAAGTAAGTTGGAGAGACCCACTTTGGAAGTGACAACACGAGGAGCTCTGTTGTTCTGCAACAATCCCAGGTAGGTTCATTGTCAGTTCAGGCACCTTGAAAGAAAAACTTGAAGCCCTTGGCATCATTCCTCCAGGTTAGGGGAAACAAGCCAGCAGGGAGACAATTTGGGCCCCTTGAATATTCCTGTACACTCTTGCCTCTCCTAGCCTTTCTCTGACCCTCCCCACTGTACACCCGCACTCCTGTCCTCTGCTGCACTCCATCCTCTGCGACGCCGTCCTTATAGGCGCAGTGTCTCCGCTCAGGTGTGCCCACTCACGCATGCCCCGACCACATGCCAGGTGTCCACCATCAGGCATGCGTGCCCTGAGGCCCTTCTGCATTCAGGACCACAGGGGATAGCCAGAGAAGCCAGCAATGCAAAAGCCTGAGCAATCTTCATTAGCCCGGCAACTGTAAACTTATTCCCCAGCAAAACACCGTAACTGGTGTAAACTATTTCCCTAGAATACTCTGATAGCTCCCCTAAAAACATACAGCAAATGAAGAAATATTTATGCAAGAAAATCTATTAAATCTTGGGAAGTATAGTGCAAGTCTGTGGCATTTGAGCTCTGGCCAATTCCTTCTCCCCCACCTCAGCTTAGTGTGATGACGTCTCAGCACTATGAAGCTATCACCAGGAGCTGAGGCAAGAGTTCAATCCCCAGCCAGGGGGCTGACCCACATGGCACAGCAGACCTCTCCTGTTGCTGTTGGTTTTCCCAGGAGCTTGGTTTGCAACCTGTGGAGGCTTCCCCACACCAGCAGGCAATTCTTGAACAGCAGCAGATTATTAAATTTTTTTCTTTTTTTTCTTTTTTTTTTTTAGCAGATTATTAATTTTAACGCAATTCTTCACAATTCCGGCACTATCGACCTGGAGAGAGCATCGGATTATCTAGGTTAAGGGCTCAGTTTCCCAAGACTGCCCTTACCTTTATATGTTGGCCAGAAGCCAGGCTGCCACCTGGATCAAGCATCTACTGGAAATTCCCATGACCTGTTCCCTCTTCAGGCTTCTGGTGCCCATTGCAAACCCAGATTATTATCCTGCTTCTGACTACTATAAATCAGAAGTTGCCAGAGCACCCTCCTCAGATTTTATTAATTTTCTAGAGTGTCTCAAAGATTTCAGGAAACCTGCTTACAGACTAGATCACTGATTATTGGAAATGATCTAACTTGGGAGCTGCCAGTTGGAAGACATACATAGGACAAGAGACCGTGTATGTACTCTCCACTCACAGCATTCTCTTCAAATCTCTGTGATCACTAACACAGAAGCTCCTCAAAGCCCCTCCTCTTTTTTTAAGAAGTGGGGTACAGGCCCAAGTCATGGGGGGGAGAGGGTGCAGTAAGAAGATTCACCATAGATAGCGGGGAGCAGAACAGGTAGATGTACCGAAACACATTGCTGAGGGGAGGAGCAGGCCAGAAAGGAGAGGTCTGCTGCACCATGTGGGCTGCCCACCAGCCGGCCAGGGATCGACCTTGTGCCGCAAAGGCTGTGGACAGCCTCACAGCACTGCACTGTGAGGCCCTATGCTACCAGGGAGGCCCCAAAGCCCCTCCTCTTGGCCTTTTTGGAGGATTCACTACTTAGGCATGATCAATTAACTCATAGCCATTGGCAATGGAACTCAACCTCTTACCTCCCAAGAGGGCAGATGGATAGGACTGGAAATTCTCTTTAATCATGTGATGAGTTCCCCTGGCAACCAGCTCCCATCCCTAAGTCCTATCCATAAAGTTACATCATTAAATAAGAGATACCTTTATCACCCTCAGCACTTAGGAAATTTCAAGGCTTTGGGGACAGATGTAAGCCAGAACTGTGGATGAGAGCAAAATATGTATGGGAGACATACTTTGACAATCTGATTAATTAAATATGACTATATATATATCTCCTATAAATCACAATATCCTTAAATCTCAAAATCTCTAGGACCCACTCAAGTGGTTATGGCTCTGTCTTCCCAGCACTCAGTTAAGGGCCAGGATACCAGAATTTCTCATCCCCTGAAAAGCTCTGTTACAGAGGCTCAGTTTCAGGTAAGTGCCACTAAAAGTGAAGGGTTCTCTTCTTGTAGTTATCTTCCACATTAAGGGAAGTGTGCCTGAAGTGTGGCAGTCAAAAATACTTTACTTTGATTACCCTCATCCGAGCTTCTTCATAGGACAGAGGAAATGGTAAGGCGGGTAGACCCAGGAATATCATCCCCACTCACTACCCTGCTTAGAAAACAGGGGTGTTATTCTGAGAGAACAGATCACTATCTCTGCCCCAGCAATGACACTGTAGTTTTACCCCAGGAATAAGACAGATCTTAAAACAGAAAGATCTGGAGCTTTCCCCCAAACCAATTGATTGGATTTAGAACAGAGTGTGAGGAAGTTTAAACCTAGAGTCTTTTTGAAAACAATGAAGATTGGTGGTAAGAAATTAGAGATTGATAGCTCTTTGATATCAAGTTACCAGAGAACCAGGGAAAGAGACAGCTAGGAAAAGCCCTCCTGGGAGCAGAACACGTTTCAAAGATTGGTGTTCAAAGGGACTCTTAAAAAAGGACCTACCTTTAATTGGATCAGCCAATGGAGCAATTTTTGCCTAGAGGCACTGTCAAAAAAACAATAGAGTAACAAGTAGAAAATTGGTGGTGCTAGATGGTTGATGTAACAGAGGTCAGGGAAAGAGACAATGAACTCTGCTAAGGGCAGCATCATTCCAGGGCCATTGTGTTAAAAGAAATTAAAGAAGACCAAAAGATATGGAAAGACAGCTTAGTTTATAGATTGGAAGATTTCGTTTTGTTAAGATGCTAAGACTCCCCAAAATGATTTATAAAATAAACACAATCCCTATCAAGCCCCAGCTAATATTTTTGCAGAAATCAACAGACTTATTTCAATTTTTATGTAAAGAAACCTATGAGTCAAAAGAACCCTAAAAAAGGAACAGATTTGTACTCACACTTTCTGGTTTCTAAAAATGACTAAAAAGCTGCAATAATCTCCTTGGTGGTGCAAGGGTTTAAGAAGCAACCTATGAAACTATCTGCAGCCTCTGCAGCATGAGTTCAATCCCCAGCCTGCCAGGGAGCAACCCACATGGAGCAACAGACCTCTCCTGTCTTGCCCGCTGCTCCCCTCAGCAGTGTATTTCAGTCAGTCTGCCTGTTCTTTTCCTGCTCTGTCTTTGGTGAGTTGTCTCACAGCCACGACCCCCCACCTCAGCAGTTCTTGTATGCATAAATAAATAAATCTTAAAAAAAAAAAAAGGTGTTGTACTGGCATAGCATAATCATATAAATCAGTGCAATACAACTGAGAGTTCAAAAACAAACACATTATAATCAATTGATTTTATACTCACTGTATATGTGACAATATCCAAACCGAATTTTGGTTGTTTTCCATCCTGTTTTGGAGGAGTGATAAAACAAGAACGTTCATAGCATAATTATTCATAATAGCAAAAAAAAAATACCACCACTCAAATTTTCATCAACCGATGAATGCATGAAATGTGGCATATACATATGATAGGGAATTATTCAACATTGAAAGAGAATGAAGTACTGATAGGTACTACAATATGGATGAAGCTTGAAAACATTAAGTGAAAGAAGTCATTCACAAAAGATAACATAGTTATGTTTCCATTTATATGAAATGTCAAGAACATATCAATCTACAGAGAGACACAGTATTAGTGGTTAATATAAGATAATGGAAAGAAATGGAGTTTCTTCTTGGGATGAGGAAAATATTCCTAAATTGATTATAGTGACTATAAATATATACCAAAAATCACTGAATGTACTCTTCAAATGGGTAGATGGTAGAATGCATGAATTATATATCCATAAATCCATAGAAAGTGAGAAACAGAGAGAGGGAGAGAGAGTAAGCAAATAAGTAGGATGATGTATTTATATTCTGCTCTGTATTCCTGCTTCAGTAAGAAGCTACTTGGTCATGACCAGAAGCAACTTTTAAGTACTATTTGTTCCCATTTATCTAGTGGCATCAACATTATCATTGTTAACAAGAAAGTTGCATTTTTTCAAAATAAAATTGTTGTTTACCATTGTTTATAATGCTATGTAAGTTTTGGAGGATAGCTTCACACATCGATATTTGCAAATATCATACTACAGCTAACACCAATATTACAGTACTGTTCACCACTATTAAATTGGCCCCCCACCACCCCTTCCTCCTACCATCCTTTCCCTTGTTCTGGTAAGCAATGTATTTTTCTTAGAGTTTGAGTCATCTTTATTGTGTTGTTAGTTTGCATGCCTTTTTAATGTTGCACATATGAGTTAAACCATCAGTATTTGTCTCATTTTATAACTTATTTCACTTAGCAATATCACATAAATATGTGAATAGCATAATCAAGTTCAATCCATGTTTCAAAAGGCAAGAGTGAATGTATTTGAGTTGAGCAGTAGTCCACTGAATTTATATCACATTTCTTTATTCAATTATCTATCGATGAGTATATAGTTTGTTGCCATGACTTGACTATTGTGAATAGTCTTGATATGAACATAGGGGTAAGCATATATTTTAGGATTAATGTTTTCATTTTGAAGGTTGCACTCTGACTATTCAAAGACCCGTGGCTTCTTGGAATTTTTCTCATATTACACAATCAGTTGTAATTTGGATCTACAGTGAATCTGAGAGTACAACTTTAATTCGATCTGTTCAACTTTTGTTTTGTTTAGCTGATCTTTAAGGCCAGTTGTGTAAACAAGCATGAAGTTTTGATGTTGTGTTTGTTAGGACACAATTTGGCTTGACTTGGGTGTGGGGGGCAATGTAAGTTTTTAAGACTTCTTATCACTCAATATTCCATTATTTAATACACCAGTTCTATAAGTCTAGAAACTTTTCCACACTTAAGGGATGCTAGAAAGAAAACATTTAAAATTTTCACAAACATATAAATGTATGATTATCCTTACCATATTATATTAATATAGTTAAGATCAAAGCCTTGGTTTACTCAAGCTAGAAAGGCGCTCTTAGGTCGAGAACAGCTTATGGAAGAGCCTCTCTTCCTTAGGAAAACTGCTTCAAACTTCACCTTCCTTCTAAAATCTAGCTGTCTCTGTGGTCCCTCTAATTACGGAAACATCCACTTGAAAATGTCCCCTTTAGAAAAAAGACAGTCTTGAAGCCAAAGCCTTCCATCTGGTTCTTTCCTGAGGACTTAACTGGACAGAAATCATTATGAGTCATGCTTATCACTTCTACTTAGCCAGAGGAAAGGGCTTATTTCATCTCCACTACAGACCAATCACCTCATCTTGAATATGCTATATATTAGGGTTTTTCACTGCTATTTGCACATAAAACAAGAAAAATTTCAGCCAAGATCTATTTCCTCTCTTGGGGTTTGGGGAGAGGGAATATGATATTTCTTGGCAAATAAAATTAAATAGCTAAAAAATAAAATATTTATAACATTAATTTTTGTGGCATCAGAACAAAAGGATATTACATCTTTTTTTTTAAAAGATGTATTTATTGGGCCTCCTTGGTGGCGCAGCGGTTGAGCGCTGGGTTGCGAAGCTGCCCACAGCCTCTGCAGCACCGGTTCGATCCCCAGCTACTCCCCGGCCAACGGAGGAGGGTCCCACATGGCGCGCAGACCTCTCCTGCCGCCTGCTGCTCCCCTAAGCAGTGTACTTCAGTCCTTCTGCCTGCTCTGCTCCCCGCTCTGGCTCTGGTGAATTCTCTCACCCTCCCGCACTTCTGAGTGAACCCAGTGCTTGTATAAATAAATAAATAAATAAATAAAAATCTTAAAAAAAAAACAAAAAAGATGTATTTATTTATGCATATTAGAACTGGGGTGTAAGCCAGAGGTGCAGAGGATTGAGAGGATTCACCAGAGAGAGGGGGGAGCAGAACAGGCAGATCCACTGAAATACACTGCTAAGGGGAGCAGTGGGTGAGTCAGGAGAGGTCTGCTGCACCATGTGGGTTAGCTCACTGGCCAGCTGGGGATGGAACTTGTGCTGCAGTGGCTGGTGATAGCTTGATAGTGCTGTGCCCTTAACCCCTGCGCCACCAGGGAGGCCGGGATATTACCTCTTGTTAAGAAAAAATAGCAGGAGCAGCCCAAAATGGAATTCATGCCTGGACCCCACTCAGACAATGTCATTGCAAATGTCACTGCAAAAAGTCATAAACCAATCATTATTGAGTTTCCAGATCAGCTTGATAAGAAACCTTGCCTGCCTCTGAGGGATGATGGCTTTACTCTAAAAAAAAATTTTCATTTACTGGGAACGTAATCCATCCTTTCTATAAGTGCCCTCCATTTTGTGTAACCCGATGGCATTGTCTAGAGAGGCTTCCCTGTTCATGAATAGTTTAGCAAAGCCCATTAGGTCTCCACATTTGTGAATTTTGTTTTTTAACAATCAGTCCAATCCCATGCATAGGAAAGAGATGAACGTCTGCTCTTATGGCAATTTAACACACCTAGATAAGCACCTACTGAAACCCTGAACGTATTTATTACTTGTCAATTCCCTTAAATTATATTGATTTGGTCTTAGTTGTTGCCACTGTCAAAGTTGTCTAATAAGTGAATACTCTTGTTAAAGAACTATATTGACTAAAGGTAATATGTGGCACTGGTTTCTTGAATTTTGATAACCACAGGACCTAGATTTCCTTGACGATCTAAAATAGACAATTTCTAATTCCAGTTTCTACCCTGGTGAGTTTCATATCAAGATGTTAGTTGTACCACACTCACCAAGCACGTGCGTTCTTCCTGCGTTTGATTTTGGATAGTTCAGTAGAATGGACGCCTCTGGTCCATGAACATATTAATAACTTCAGGTTTCCAGCTCTCCCCAAAGTGGAATTTTAACCCAATCAATCTGAAGTTTCCTGATCAGTACAAGTTGAAGTGATCTGTGTAAGAACTGGGGAAAGTTCCTTCCCCCAAGGAAAGGTGGCTTTGCTTTAAATAACCTTAATTTTCTTTTGCCAATAACCTTGTCTCACCCTCTGACTATAAAAATATTCCATTTGTGTAAGCCCTTTTAGAACCCCTCTACCTGCTGCATGGGCTGTTGACCAATTCATGAAATGCCCAATAAAGCCATTAGATCTTTCCATTTATTCAAATTATTATTATTTAAACAGAGGTTAGATGTGGGGAGCTGACTTGAAAATGTGAAAATGCAGGCAAGGCTAAAAGTCAAGGGGCACACAGAAGATCCAGGAAGGCGACCTGGTACAGCCCGTCAGGTGCTAAGCCACACAAGGATTTGTGGCTTGCTTATGGAAAGGTTAGCTACAATGGCTGCCAGGTGGCAATCCTTTCACTCTGGAGAAAACTAGTTTTCCAAGTGTAAGAAATTCCTCTCTGCTGCAGTTCTACTCTTAAATTACCATTTCATATCCATCAGTTCTAATGTCAATGTACTTGCAAGAAGGCTCTACTCTGTGGCCATTGGTGTAGCTTTCAGAAAATACAATGTTAGGACATTTCTTTTCCAGCTGTGATCCCAAAGGTGAATGTTTATCAGCAAAAAAAGGAGTGAAATGGCCATTCCAAAAGGATCACAGACTTCAGTAAAAGACCAGCGATAAACGTGTATCTAGATCTTTGAGTTAAAGGCTATAGATTGTTTGGAATAGCTTGAAAATCTGCTTCTGACGGACTACAGTATACTGTTTTCAAATCTTGGTTACTGATGGCAAAGTTTATTTATTTATTGACTTTTAGCCACTCAAACTATGGCATCATTAGTGTAGCAGCACTTCCTCACTGGAATTTGCATTTTTTTCCCAGTTATCCTGCTACCAAATATAGAGTAATTAATTCTGGCTTTTCAGAGCATGAGTCTTTAACTGAGCTATGAAGATGGCATATTTAAGTGTTGTAAGTACTATTGTATCAACCATCTTGATATTAGTAACTAAACTCTAAGTGATGTCAACAGATAAGATTCCTCTACCAACTCTGACAAGTTGCTAGTATTAGATACTTCTCTAAATTTAAGCCAAAATTGTCATGCTTAAAAATCAATATTTAAAACCAATTTTCTGAAAAACAAACACAAACTTATTCTATGTAACCAACAGGTCACTTAAGTGGTACCAGTGGTAAGAAAAAAAATTCAAAATTATTTCTTTGTTGAGTTTTCCACATGAACAAACTTGAAATAGAACTTTGCATAGCTTGGGTGATCATCATCAGGTTTGATTATTAAAGACTCTCCACATAAAAATTATTGGCACTGTCTTATGGTCAAGAAATGCAAACTGGGGCCTCCTCTGATGGCGCAGCGGTTGAGCGCTGGGCTGCGAGGCTGCCCGCAGCCTCTGCAGCGCGGGTTCAGTCCCCGGCTGCCGGCGAGGGTCCCACAAAAGAAAAAAAAATGCAAACTAGTGGTGGTCTTCTTATAAATCCCTCTTACACAATTTATAGCCTGACTCAGTTGCTGTTTTTTCATCATGTACATTCATAAACAAAACATGGTTGTACATCTGATTCTGATAATGATAGTTATACATAAGGTGAGCTGAGACTTTTCAACATTTTGATAACGTAGAACAGCTGGATGCAGTTTCACTACTTGGATATTTTTTAGACAATATTTATAAACCCATTCGGAGGGCGCTGTACATTTTTCACTGCCAGATGGTAAGAAAACTTAAATTTCTGTGTCAGAAAATACTCATCTTTGGGAAAGTGCCTTCCTCCTACATTACCATTAATAACATATTTATAAAAATAAAAACTCCCAGGTCATTAGTGCAAAGATACAGGTTTTTTTTTTTTTCATTTTCTAAATAAAAGCTTCTCTGTTATGTATGCATATTTGCCCTTCTCAAAACTCTATGTGTATCATTATGTGTTTACACACCTATGTATGTGCAAACACACACTGATTGTGGGAAAATGACTGAAGACCCCTTTCTTTAAAATGAATTCAACACCCATCAAAATTAAATAAAAATCTTCTAATAACATCTTAAAACAAGTATGTATCAAATCAACTTTAATTCTGAAAACTGTACAAACTCTCTCCCACTTTAAAATTCTACAGAATTTATCCAGTTCTGTACAGGATAACAGAATCGAGGGTAGGCAGGACAGGTTATAGGCTGATCATCTTATTGAGCTTTGCTTCAATTGCCCCATCTCCACATGCGCTAACTTGCTAGTCACCTTCATTTTTTTTCCCCTGCATTTTCCTGAGAAGGGCAAAGCATCCTTGAAGACACTGCTATTTCATGATCAGAGATTTTTATGCTTAGAGAAAACCTAAAAACCAGAGAATACCCACAACATAAGTTATTTCAAAACAGAGACAATGCATTTTTTTTCTCTTTTTCTCATTTATTCAAATTCACTGCAGGAAGTAAACACTAAAAGATTAAAAAACAAAACAAAAAATTCACACTGTAGTATGTACAGTTTCATGACATCACATGAAGAAATTATATTTCTAATAAAAATGACAAATTATATTACTGAGCAGAATTGCGTCAAAATTAGTTGTGTAAACCCCAGAATTCATACCATGAATGGTAATTTTAGTGCCTGTACTCCTGGTAATATTATGCTTTCAATGGGATTTAAAAAATTCATGAAAGTAGCTGTGTGAACTCCATGTTGAAAAGTGGTTGACTTGATTTTAAAAAGTTTTAAGACCCTTGGATTCAAAGCACATTCTTTCACAAAGCTTAAACCACATAAGTCATATCCAGAAATGGAAATACTGTCATGTTGGGGTGAACATCTGGTCTGACTTGTTAAGACATTTTGCCAAATGCACAGATGCACAGGGTCCCCCATGCACTTTTCATGCAGCAGGTAATCACAACTTAAATAAAAGGTTTATTCTATACATTTGTCCAGACTTGCAACTGTATACATACATGCACAATTTTTAAACCTGTCTGATTATATTTACACTTATACATGGAATATACAGAAACCAAAGGAGATTGAAAGGCTTTTGTGTTGCATTAGAACAATACAAAATATGTATTTTTCATTAAGGAAATCGCTATTTACATCACCTTTAAAAACCGATTTTAACATCTTCATGTAACAAGTCAATATATATATATACACATAATATATATATATATAAAATATATACTCTCACCAGTTTACTCTTCTGTAAGATGCAGCAGAGAATAAACAGGTAATGCTACCTTACTGATGTCAATGAGAGCTGTATGTAGTACCCTTTCACAAATGACTTCATTAGGAAGAAATTGTCTAGATATCTAAAATAGTCCTTGAAAATGTGTTTATGTGCATCCTTGTATCTACATATGCATAAACAAAGTGAATTTATGGACGTATGCCCTTTCTCACTGCTCTTCTTTAAAATCATCCTGAACTCAAATTAGGGACATTCTCTACTGAAACAGAACAGCATTCTTTGCGATCAAATTAATTTATGTATTACATATCCTCATTCCTTTGTTACCAACCAACCAACCAACCAACAAACCAACGAACCAAACAACCAAAGAAACAAAACAAAAACAACATTGGCCTTTGATGTTCTTTTCCCTGACCTGAGTTTCACTCCCTTGTAAAAGCCCACCTTCCCCTAACCAAGGGGGAATAACAACATTTTTCTAGTATATCTCTAAGGCTCCAGACTTTCACAATGGCAGGGAAAAAGGACTTGTTCAAAAGCTTATTTATAGTGTAGACAATAAGACTGTCACAGAGTAAATATGGGATGAAGCAGAATACACTCACTGGCCAGTGGAATTTTCATTTCAGAATAAACATACACCTTCATCTCTCCGTGATGTAACATAATATTCACTCCCGACAATTATAATATATCCAGTAACTATTTACAAATCATTTTGAGAAAAAAATAATCATTTAGGGTTTAGATCATCTTAGGAAATAACGCCCATTTTTAATATAAAAATCTTAGAAACAACTTCAAGTAGAACAACTTCAAATAGAGTTCCTCCTAATTAATAGTTGATTATATAACAATTTTTTGATAGGTCAGTTGCTAACCTGGTTCACAATTAAAAAAAAATATTATCTGGTGAATGAACTGGATTGTAAAAACTGAACTTAAAAACATGGAGTTGCTTCAAGTCAAAACCCCATGTGTCTCAAGAATATATTAAGTTCTTCCAAGACAACATCAAATTTACGTTCAATCACTATTTTAAAATAATAGATACAATGGAGTGATTGTGTACAATTCTGTCACGTTTATGTGCCCTTTGCACTTTTTTATTTAATCGATCTAAGTTTAGTGCCTTTCTTGGGTTTGAAATAAATGCTTTCATCTTTGTCAGCATTGTTCTTAGAACGATGATTTTAATAGAAGTTAAGGATGTATTCAGGAGAAGTTTCCAAACCATCCTGGAATCACCTGAGTTTGGTTAAGTGGCCCTGTTATTCCATCCCTAAGGCTGATTAGTAGATGTTACTCATTAGAACACATAAATAATCACAGATTTTCCTGAGATGTTGTGCCAGATATGAAAGTTGTCCCTTCCACCCAATTTTTTTTTTGTCATAAAAAGTATTCTGAACCCGATTTCCAAAGATATAACGGTAATATATGAACTACAATATCCCAAATTTTGAGTTCATGTGTGACTATACTGGGGAAAATATAGGCATCAAATAGCTTTTTTTTTTTTTTTTAACAGTCCCGTGTTCTGAGAAAAGTCATAAGCAATGATTTTCAAGCTTCAGTGTGCAGACCACCTAGGAAATATGTTAAGATGTAAATGGAAGATTCCCAGGTTCACTTAGCAGAGATTTCTTGTTTTGTAGATGTGAGATGCTCCCTAGGAATCAGCATTTTAAAACAAGTGCTCCAGCTGGTTCTAATGCAGGTCTGAGTCCAGCTTTAAGAAACCCTGGTCATAAGACTCACAAGTACCACAGAAATGGTGAGAAGTGACTTTTGTAAGAGATGATGAAAACTGTCCAAAGAAATGCCATTTTGCTTCTGTTAAAAAAAAGTCTTAATATTCAGCTATTCAGGAAACCACCTGATGATAAATGTTAACTTTCCTAATTCTGTAAAAGGAGGAATATTAATTTAGTAAAGTAGTTACAATACAAAAATGGAAATCTTTCTTTTTTTTTTTAAGGATCTATCAAACTTCCATCAAGTATAATCAATTTTTACTAAGTAGTACAAGGTTTAAAGAAATATATATTGAAAAGGACTGGGGTGGGGCAGACACATTGGGAACCACAAAACCCCTTCCAAGAGTTAAAAATAAATGTTTTTTTTTTCCTTTTTTTTTAGCAAAAGTGAAAAATGTAAGCATTTTTTTTCTAATTTATTTTTGAATTGGACAATGATTAGTGAATCAGCACTTGGGTTTTAATTCAACAATTATCCTTGAAAGAGTTATTCAACAATTTGGACTTTAAAAAATGTATCATGTAGGCCGACTTTTAAAAAGCAAAAGAAAAGTCCCGTAATAAAGGCAGCAAAATGCATTAATCCACTATGGATGGAGATTTACATTTTAATTTTTATGCCTATTGTTTGTGATTATAAAAGAATTTCATTCATAGGCTACTCACAGTTGTTGCCTGATGCATACAGAAGTGTTAAACAACCAATTGCTAGTTCAGTAGTTTCCTCATGACATCTAACATAAAGCAAAAAGTAGTATGCATATTTAAACATCACCAGTAACCAATACTTCTCAAAATGAAAAAAGTTTCAATTATACCATGCTTTTCTCAAATCATGCTCTTATTTATACAGATCTCAAGTTCATACTAATTAGTTTTAAAAGATCCAAGCTGGATGGCAGGTACATTTTATTCTGATTCCTTTTTTATTGTCAGCACGTTTCCCAGAAGTCCATAAACTTCTCCATTTGCACTGTGTGGGCGAGAGGCATTATTTCCCATATGGCTATTATAAGGGCTTCTTAAATTAAAGAAAGAAGCTTTAGTTTCTGCAGCAGGAAGTAATTCTTCTTTGACAGTAACCTGTGACACACTTTCAGCAGATGAAGGCTCCCTCCAAATGTCCTTGTCCTGTGTTTCCCGACTGGTAACAGAACTGCCTCCTTTCTGGAGCATGTAATACAGTATTGGGTTAGTTTTGGTCAGCCTTGGAGAGTCTTTCTCATACTCGTTCTTGTCAGCATCTGTGATGACCCACTTAATGGGTCCCTTCTCACTGGGCATGGAACACCCATTCAGAAGCCCAGATTCTGGTCTAGACCCCCCACAGCCCATGGGCTCAGGGAAAGGCGGACTCACAGGAGTTTTAACGACCCCTGGGTATGGAAATGTCCTGTTATCCGCACAACTGTGGGGCTGCGAGGAGCTGTACGTGAGTCCATTTAAAGAAGAAATGCTGAATTCAGGCTTGCTGTTAGTCACATTATTCTTGTGTCCTTTCTTTTTGCTGTCGATGACGGAGTTACTCCTGTGTTGGGACAAATCTCTCACACAGTTTTCCGAGAGAAGCAGCTGTTTCAGAACATTGAAGCTTTTGCTCTCTCTTGCCCAACTCCTGTGTTCACTTTCGCTGCCTGAACTGTGACTGGCAGGATATTTAAACTCAAGATCATTTCTGCTAAGTTGTAGCTCTTGTTGGTTAAGCAGGGACCCACACAGTACCTCCGGAGCGCTGTGACTGTTTGCAGCATCTACAATGTTATTTTTCATCTTTTTAAAAGGATTTTCTAAAGGCTCCGCATAAAGCTTCCTCTTCTTGGGGACCATGCAAAGATTCTTTGATTCTAGAAGTGTCAGGTCGCTATTTCTGTGACTGTTGTCCAGATCATCTGCCAGGTAACTCTCTTGATTTTGCCTTAGTAGTCTACTTAGCAGACCATTCTTGGAGAAAGAGAAGTCCTGAGGTGATACGGGCTCTGATTTAAAGTCCTCGGATGCTGGTAAGGCAGCTGCGCTTCTCTGCACGGGGGGAGCCATGCCCAAGAATGGGGCACCCTTAGCATCGTGGCTCAAGTGCGCATTTGTATTATGAATGTGTAAGTCATCGCAAGGCTCAGATTTTATTTTTACCATCAGTATTTGTTCACTCAAAGCTCTGTCTGTGTGTTCCTGAGTATTTTCATCCCTTAAAGGAATTTTCTCTTTCTTTTCACTCTTCCCTTTGTTGGGATTGCCCAGGAGCAACTGGAGGACAGTGCGCCTTTCCAGCAGATTTTCTATTTCAGAACCAGAAAGTCCTGGCTCAGGACCTGTTGCTTGACTACCGAAGGCTTTATTTTCTTCAACTACGCTTGTTTTATTTGTGAACAGAGGACTATTTAATCTGTCAACCATACTGATAGGTTTATCTGTGTTTATACCCAGCAGCTGTTTACTGTGCCTCTGCTCTTCGGCTGAGAGGGAAGACTGCATTCCACACTGAGCTAAATTCTGTAACAGTTTACTGGCACTGAAAGTTGCGGGGTTTTGGGCACCTTCATTCTGGCCTGACTTCTCTCCTTGTGATTCTTTGCTCTTTGTCAGGTCCATGAGGTGGTTAGATGTGGAATTTGCGGCTGGCTTTTCAGACTGGGTGCCGCAGGCATATGGTGGGGAATTCCATTTTATGACCAGAGAGTGTTGGGAAAGGTTGATGGGAGACTCTGCTTTGGTGGAAGCAAGTAATGGTGGAGTGCTCACGGGAGTAGTCCTGTTTGTGCTGGGGCTTTCGATTACAGAAGTCCTCATGTAGTTCTGTGAACTGAACTTTGTCACGTCACTGTGTCCTTCCTGCGGGCTGTTGTTTCCTTCTCCATTTTCCTCATTTTTATGGCCAAGTAGCAACTGAAGAAGTGTTACTTTCTGGTGTGAATTTAGCTTAGAATTCTTTGAGGTATCTTGATCTACTTTGACATCGACATCAGGAACTTTTGGATCCCAAGTGTTTAGCAAGGATTGGGTTAAATTATCCAGAGAAACAGGTTGGTCAGGTTCTAGTTTTTCGCTTCTGTGTTTGCAAGACAAGTCTATGGGGACACAGTTGGAATAGGAACTCTCATCACCGCTGCTATCATCTGTAAAACTAGGGTTGTTATCTGAATAGTCATCAATAGTTGTAGGGGTACTACTATCCTCAAAAATGCTGCCTCTCTCACTGTGATGGTGTCCATTCATGGGCTTAGGTATGGTCTGGCTTTTAAGAAGATGTAGAAGCAAACTATTATTAGCAGCTTGTTTTATATTGTTTCTTTCCAGTGAATTCTTGTAGCCTGCATTTTTGGGGGAAGAAGGAATGATACCCATTGGATTCTGAAAGGCTGTACTTTTGCTAGTCATTAGTTTACTTGATGTTCTTGCCTGACCATTAAGATGGTTTGACATTCCTTTGGAGAGCTGGAAACTGCCAACATCCTTCTGGCCATTCTCTTGTAATCTGGCCATAGCAGCCAGTCTTTCACTGGCTGCCTGATTTGCATTTTGTGTTTTTAAAGCATGTTCCCGAGAATACTGTTGTAAATGGGCTTCGCTTGAAAGGAGTAATGCTAATTGGCTACAAGCAACACTAGGTTTGGGTGAAGTGGCAGGACTAGCCCTTTTTTCCACCATGCTTGCGACAGCCTGTAATCTTGCGGCACATGACAAGGGCTCACTCATGACCTTTGTTCCACTTTGTCCAACATGATGAGGTGACTCTACAAACTGATCTCTGATGAGGTTTTTAGTTACATCAGGAAGATTGGTATCAGGCTTTTGATCTTTAGCTTTACTTTTCTTCAACAAAGTTTTTAAGTGACTTGAAGCAACACCATAGCACCTTAGATCTTTCTCCATTTTTAAAGAATCATGACTGAGGGCATATCCTTGCTCTTTGAGGCTCTGCCTAATTTGTTGTGAGAGAGCAACTGTCTGCAGCCTAGAGCTGAATGACTGAAGCAAAGAGGCCAGTAACGTGCTATCCTGTTTGCCTTTCGGCACACTGTCCACCATGCCAGCCAGCAAAGCTTCCTTCTTTACGTTTAAATTTACGATGGAATCAGACAGCCTCTTCCGCTTTGCTGCATTCCAGTCCTCAGAAGACTGCAACAGTCTGGCTTTTTTGAGATGCAGCATGCCAGATCCTTGATAGGTCTGCGTATTGAGAACTGGACCATTACTTTGACAGGTGGGAAAAGCATTACCAGAAATGTTAAAGTTCTGATCTTCTTCATTATGCCCAGCAGACTTTTTGTCGATGTCAGTACCTGATCCCTCTGCTGCCTGATGCATTAGTAATCCTTCTAGGTAAGTTAAAACAATAGAATCCTGGTGCACATCAGAGCCAAGCTCTTCTCCATGAGTCATGTTCAATAGAAGTGTTCACAAGGGCTTGGCTTCTATTTACTTTAAAGAATGGTTTTCTGTGAAAGATGTTACTTTAATAAGTGAGTGTCAGTTTATCACCTTCCATAGTAATTAGATACAGATGTATGCTACATTCCGACCAGGGTTCTTCTGGCAATGAAAAGATAAAAGGCAGGCAAACTCCAATGCAGTCAGATGAGAGTTGACCAACTCCTAAGCAAGAAGCAGCAGAATTCTTTATCACACAGGTCTGCAGCAGTAAGCAGATATGCTCTTTAGTGAATATTCACTTCTCTTTCTTCATCCTTTTGTTCCCCATTAAATGCAAGAATCAGCTTTCTAAAAAAATAAAAATAGAAAATTATTAAGGAGGTTCAGAGGTAGGATTATGCTATGATACCTATAAACAAAAGAATACAGTACTTAGAAGATTCTATGTATACTACACATACATATGTAACCTACACATATACAATAATGTAACTACATATGCACTATAGTCATATCTTAAGTAATTTATTTATTGCCATTTCTATTAATTGAAAATCTCTGCCAGAAATCCTACGGATTAATCTATATTAAAATATCAAATGGATTAGAGAAAATAATCTTATATAACTGTCTTCCAAGTCCACCACGTTTCTGAATTCTCCTAACTGCATTTTTTGCAAAGTAATGTGAATGCTAAGACTCCCTTACAGCACAATACCGTTTCATGAGGGAATCAGATTTAGCTTCTGTACATTACCGGACTTAGGGAAGAATTGAAAAGAGGAAAAGAAGTGCACATGACAAGAACTCTACTGATAAATCTGACGTGGATGGGGTTGAGCCCAACAGAACAGACTCACTTCTGCCATCATCCTCCAAACATCAGACATCTGTAAGTAATTTGTACAATTTCTGCTGTTAAAGGAATGGAAGCACTAACATGTTTGTAAGATTATTTTGCAGACCTGTGCAAGATATGACAGTCTTAACCATATTCAAAATATAATCACCATCTTATTCACCTGTAAGTTTTCCTTGACTTAATGAAAACAGAAGTGAGTTCTTCTGTAGCATTTATTCAGGTTTCATGTGTCTATGTTTAAATTCTTATTCATATCTTCTGTAGAAATTTTAATGTAAGCTCCATCCCTAGTAGATGCAGTGGACAGGTAACAGGTAGGATTCCTACAGTCCTAGGAATATCAGGGATGTTCCTAATATAAAATGCTATCTACCCAGGCTATTTTTGTGTGGCTTTGTATTAATAATTATAAATGAATTAAAATATGTGATTTAAAAAAAATTAAGTGAAAATCATAATAAAAAATATGTTAGTGAACTTCTACTAATTTTAGTTTAGAAAATCTAGTTACTATAATACACTTAACAATCAAACCATCCTGCAGAAAAAGGGGCAAAACCCAAATTAATTACCTCCCTAAAATTCTAAGGTGGTAATTTTAAAATTAATTTCCTTGAAAAGAAATTTTATATACAGCCCTAATTACATGAAGCAGTGAGAGAGAGAAGTTTTTCATAGAAAACTTTTTTTTTAAGTACAATGAATCTGTAATTCAAAGATCATGGTTACTGAGACGCTGCTTCATGGGGCCTTCGGCGGCAACACCTACGGCCAGCCATTTAGGCAGAAAATGAAATGCCTAAGAAAGTAGGAATTCTGAGACAACTCGGCCCCATCTGTTTGAAAGCACTGTAGGGAACTGAGTGAGCCACATTTCTTCAGATAACTTCTTTTTTATCTCTTAAACAACAAAAGTGGGAGAAATCATTAGCAATGCTACCTTCCAAGTCTTGCCTTTTCATTTCTATAGCACAGATTTTATGGGTTACTCAGTCTTACTGGATCTTCCCACATATACAGGAGGTATACATCGTATAATTAAAATCTTTATAGCTTTATTCCCTCTTATCACTTCGTCAGATACTTGTCTGATTATAGCACAATATTTAATGGAGAAAATTTAGGGGAAAAATAGGAGGCACGGTATCTGGATACCGTGAGACCTATTTAGAGTATAATGTAAAATATTACTCTCACCTACTAAATAGACTTCTTCAGGTTAAAATCGTTCAATTTAAAGTTACTCAGGACTAGCCTGACTCATTTTCTTTTAGCAGAAAGACAACCACATTATTTTTGAATCACCAATGCAGCTTGCTTCCTTGATTTGATATATACTTTAAGAACGACGCCAGATGTTTAACATTACTTGAGTACATTCAGTTAAAGATAAAGAAATGCCAATTCCTAATCAGGTTTCTTAGAGATTTTCAAGCAACATATCTAATAACTGGAATATTTCATAAAAAAATGATTCACTGGCTAGTGTGTATCTTCTGGCTTGTCCCTAACTTCAACAGTTATTTTACTAGAGGTTTTCTATTTGTCAATTTAGAAATAGTTGACATTATCTTTATAAACACAGGAAGGAAGAATCTTTTATATATGGCATATACTTGTTAAATAATTTCTACATAAAGGAAAAAGAATTATCCCAAATACTGAGTTTATGGAGGTAAAGAGTGGGGACGAGAGACTAAAAGTACTGGAGGGACAGGAAAAAAAAAATTACTAAGAGCAAATTAAAGTCTCAAAAATTTTGCAAATCTTAGGTTTTAGAAGATTTAGTTTAGAAGCTAAAATAGATCATATTGATAGATGTAATGGACAGAGTGAAAATTTATTTAATAAATACTGATAATACATATATTAGAAGGGAGAAAAAAGTCCCAATTGATAAAATAAAAGCTCACTGAACAATGTTTCAATTAAGCTGTCGTTTTCATAGGGTGGTGCCATAAAATTTTTAGAAATACTAATTTTAACCAAAAAATTTAGTGTAACACTCAGTATTCTTAAAAGTGACTTAATTTTGATTTTAGAAGTAACATTCAAAATCAAAATCAACTCTTCATAATTTTAATGTATTCATTTAAACTCCAAGTGTAAGAAAAATAATCATCATCATTTACCATCTGGGCCCAAAGAACATTTTACTAATATTTTATTAATTATTGATAAATGATTATGAATAATTTACAGGATAATAATGGAATATTATAAAAGAGCTTTATTAAAATTTTTCATAAAATTTAAACAGAAAATTCCTTAGTTTCCTGGTGTTGAAGAACTACACATCTGATATGGACTGGATATTTTGATACTGACAGCTAATGACTGTCATGCATGAAACTGGCATGAAACTGACATGAAACTGGCAATTCCTGTAAATACAATTTAAATTCCAGATTTTAAATAAATCTAAAAAGCCCTAGCTTTATCATCACTCTGGATCTATTTATGCTTTGTACTTGTTTTTGTATTTGTATGAAAGTGCTACATTGACAGTTAATTACGGTGAAGACAGGACAAATACCTTCTTCATTTCATGACTACAAAACATCTTTCATTTTATTTATTGGCACCAATATCAATCCAGTGAATTATTTATTTCCAGTTTCTTTTATCCCATACCTGTATTCTGTATTTGTTCATGTATGAACTTTTTCAAATAAATTTGGGTATATCAAGATCATAAAAGAAGAATAGTGTCACCTATCTTTCTGGCAAAATAGAGCAGTCAAGGCTTTTATCACGAAATACTAAATAATGAATACTGAGTAACTTCCTATTAAGTAATAAACTACATGAAAATACTATATTTCCCTTTTATCTGAGAGCTATATCATATGGTAACTGTGAGGTAAAGGATGTGTTAACTAATCTTACTGTGTCCATTATTTTGCAGTACACATAGACACATGTCAAATCTTCCCTTGAATATAAAAAAACTTACACAAAGTCGTAAGTTCAATTACATCTCAGTAAAGCTGGTGTGGGGTGGGGAGGACCTATATTGTTCACTTATTCCTGAGTTTGAGAAAATTTACATAGGATACTGTCATCTGAAGGTAACAGTCAGAGATGCTGCTTATACAGCCACTGTCAGCATCATCATTCATGCCTAGAGTATTAGTATCAGTCTCTTTGCATTCATTCTCAATCTCTCATCTAATCGAAGCATCTTCCTGTACCAACTTTTTCTCTTTGACAGTATAGATGGAATATGAAAAGTACAGAATTTTCTACAGTGCTTACAAAAACTTAAAAAAAAATAGAAATACAAAGATAGTCTGTGTCCAGACTTTTTTCCCCCCACATCTTGAAATAGTATTAAGATCTGCAATAAGGAAAGTTTAGATGACATTATAATGATTTATTTCAGTACTGTACCATCCTTCTAAGCACTTCCATTATTTTTCTTTTGGCTTATTATTTCAGTTTTTATTTGGCATAACTGGAAATAAATGAATTCATCTTCAAGATGATAAAGTGGCAAAACCTTAAAGACAAAGGAAAAATAAGGGCACTAAAATTCTATAATGTACCTTCTATTTACAAAGTTTCCAATGGTTAGATAAGGTAATAGCAAGATACCAAATTTTTTTCTGTATAAAACAGAATTAAGAGGCCAGAAACAAACCTAAACATACATGAGCAACTATTTTATGACAAAGGAGACAAGAATATACAACGGAGAAAGGAAAGTCTCATCAACAAATGGTGCTATGCAGCCTTGTATTTTACATATCTTGCTAATACTATTTCAAGATCTAAAAAAATAGTCTGGACACATAATATCTCTGCATTTCTATTTTGTTGTAAATCTTTCTATTTTGTTTTTATGCAAAAGACTGAAACTAGACCACTATTATACACCATATGTAAAAATTAACCTGAAATGGATTAAGACCTGAAACCATAAAATATGGTGTAAGACCTGAAACCATAAAATATATAGAACTCATTGGTGAAATAATCCACGACACAGGTTTCATGAATGCCACTGAGGATATAACTCTAACAGCAAGGAAACAAGAGGAGATAAAAATTACATCAGAGTTGAAAATTTCTACACAAGAACAACTATCATCAAAATGAAAAGACAGCTTATGGAATGGAAGACATTTAAATATCAGATATTCAACAAGGGTTAACATCCAATATAAGCAGAACTCCTATAACTCAACAGCAACAGAAACAACCAATTAAAAAATGGGCCAAGGCCAACAAAAAATCATGTTCATTATCACTAACAGAGAAATGCAGATCAAAACTGCAATGACATAGTACTTCACACCTGTTAGATTTACTCTGATGAAAAAGACAAGAATCAAGTGCTGATGACGATGTGGAGAAAAGGGAACTTTCATACACTGTTGGTGAGAATGTAAAATGGTGCAGCCCCTATGGAAAACAGTATGGGGATTCTTCTCTCAAAGAGAACAGATTAGTGGTTACCAATTTGTGAGGCAGGTGATTGTGTAAAGGGATCAAAGGTATGAAAATGGTTTGGAACTAGACTTTTGGTGGTGAATATGATGTGCTATATACAGATGTCAAATTACAATGCTGAAAGCTATAAATATTGTAAGCCAAAGTTACAGCAATAAACATTTATTTTAAAAAAACAATTTAAATATTGAAAACATTTGACTGAAAATGTTTTAAAAATATGTAATATAATCCTTCCTAGTCGTGTGAAATTCAAAAGCTAAAACTGCGTCCAAAGAACTCTTGATTGCTTAATACAAGGTTAATGTATTTCATGACAATTTAATAAAATTCAGGTTCAACTACATCACAGTGTAAAAACTACAAACTGAATTCTTTTATTAAAATTAAGAGTTTTGTAGCATAAAAATATATAAAACTGAGATTTTACTGGCTCAGTACCATGTAGTATAAAAGGTAATTATATCAAGACAGAACTATTTTTAAAAAATAACAAAATCCTGTGCAAAAATGAAAAATGATATAAGAATTATATAAAATAAAATATTAAAAAAGTAACAAAATCTTGGTCATATGCATATACAGCTTTGGGGAAAGGTCCAGTTCCAACACACAAACTACTTTAATAATGTATGCAATAAAATGCTTGAATTCAGAGTATATTTTAAAAAGAGCTACATTTTATTTTTTAAAGGTACCTGAAAAATATTATGTTGAGGCATAATTTTTAAAAACATTTTAATCAATAAAAGCCAGAAGAAAATAATTTGCATAATAACAGTTTCCAAATCAGTGTTATATTGATTCTCTCAAGTTGTTAAGCTATTTCCACTGCAATGTGCGTTCCACTTTCTCCTTGAAAATGGCTTATTAAGAGAAAGTACAGTGAATTTTTAAACACTTTTAAAAAATGATAAAGTCCAAGTAGTAAGATTTTGCTTGGATAAATAAAGGATATATCTAATAGGATTCTTACATGTGGGACTACTTTTGGTTGACAATAAGTAAATAAAAAAAGATCTTTCTCCAGCTGTTCTGAAGGATTCAGTATCTCACTTGCAATCAAATTCTCCATTAAAAACACATTTCAATGATTAAACATCTATGAAGTCACTTTTTCTACTATTTAAATTATGTTTAATGAATACCTCATGACTTACATTGTTTATCTTTTCCATTTGCATCTGCCATATCAAGTAATACCTGCTTGACTACTGAATTTAAAGGTATTTTTGCGGGCCTTCTTGGTGGCGCAGCGGTTGAGCGCTGGGCTGCGAAGCTGCCCGCAGCCTCTGCAGCGACGGTTCGATCCCTGGCTGCTCCAGGGCCACCGGAGGAGGGTCCCACATGGCGCGCAGACCTCTCCTGCCGCACCCACTGCTCCCCTCAGCAGTGTACTTAGGTCCTTCTGCCTGTTCTGCTCCCCGCTCTGGCTCTGGTGAATTCTCTCACCCTTCTGCGCTTCTGACTATACCCAGTGCTTGTATAAATAAATCTTAAAAAAAAAAAAGGTATTTTTGCAATGCAACTTAAATGGACATTTATTTGGATTCTTGGCTCTGTTTTTTTCAAAATGCAAAGTAATGGAAAGATAACTTTTGGCAATTAAAAACAGCTCCCACTGGATAGTGTCTAAATTCTACTGTAGATTATTTTGGGGATGTCTTTCATACAAATCAACAGGAAAAAAAAATATGGTTCATTAAAGATTTGAAATTTAAGTACTAAGAGGATTCCAAAGTACTAACTATTGAATCTTTTAGCAATACAAATGTATGTAAATTATTCAGAGAACTCCTGGTGTTCTCTAAGGTGAATTGTTGAAAGTTTTCAAAGCTGAACAGGAAACCAAAATTTAAGAAAAATTTATCAAGATCTAAGACTGAAGATTTTATCCAAATGAATGAGGTTAACTTTCCAAACTAAGAGCAGATGAAAAGTTAGAATACATAAAACCCAACATTTAGTTTCACAGAACAAAAGGGAAAATTAAGATGTCAGATAAAGGGTATCACTGAAAAGTGAAGGATACAGTGAATCTTCTATTATAAGCTCAAAATTTGGGGTGGGGAGAAGATCCTAAAAAAAATAATAGAAGAAATATTCTACTGTTGCCATTTCACAGCAAGAAATAATAAAGACATAATAAAAAAGCAGGTTTGAAATTTCTTTTATTAGAACATATTTTTCATTTCTTGAACAAAGTAAAAATTAGTATATGTTCCTTTAATAAATATGCATTCCAAGATAATAACTTTATTTGTAGTATTATCTTTATCAAAAGTTGGATATATGATCGTAAAATTTGATGTGTCAAGAAAATAAATGTCTCTAAAAACATTTGCTCAAGTAAAGCCCTCAGTATTAGAAATTAGACCATAAGGTCCTCTTGTCCTCTCCCAAGGGTACACATTTTAGTTGTGAATACTCTTCAGAGATAGGTAACAGAAGTCACTGACACTGGAATTGAGTAAAACAGATGCCCAGATTGCTCTCCCTTGCAACCTGAGGGGCTTACATATTTTTGCCCAAGGCCAAATTTGCTCCTAACTTCCAGGTCCATCAGCTTTAACTTGCTGTCAGCTGCTTCCACAGGAGTAAAACAGTGTCATTCACATTTCCTATTAAAAAAAAGATTCACTAGGAAACACTAGTTCTTGACTGATTCAACACAAGGACATATGTATCTGAGGACCTCTTTAGCTCTGGAATTTTATTTCTAGGATTCAAAGTAATTTGTCAAATTATAGTTGATAAAAATGACAAGTATTTTAACCAGAAAGATGATATGCTGTCATAAAGTAGTGGAAATAGTTCTGATCAATATGTTTTATAGTCTTTTCAGTGAATTCGAGGGGAAAGGAAATGGTTTTGAAATAGCCATCCACCCTACTCACTCAATCCCCAAAAGTTATTTATCTTCATCACCTTCTTCACCAGGGTTACAGAATTTCATACATGTTTATTTAAAAGCGAAATATGAGTTTATATTTAAACTAGAATGTTTGCTTATCTCATAATGGCTATAAACTGAATAAAAGCAATATTAAAGATTTAGGATACTTGATGACATAGATAAATGCATGAGAAAGGTGAAATAATTATCCTGGCAACAAAAACAAATATCCCCTATAATTGATATAGTGAAATAAAGGACAGCTTCTTTGTCTGAAATATTTATCAAAAGGACTACATCTATGAATCAGATTCAATAAATCCACTATCCATTTTACTTTGCCTCTATAATTTATTAAAATTTAACTTTAACTCAAAATTAAAATGAAACAGTTTGAGATTCTAAGTTAAAAATGCTCACAGAATCAAAGGAATTAGAGAAAGAGCTTAACTGTCAAATAATTTCTATTCCAAAAATGCAATCTTTCTAGGATGCTGAGTCACATTATCTTGGAAAAGGAAAAACTAGGATGCTGCTAAATAAAGTCTAACTATATTTTTTAAAATCCAGGAAAATTATTAAATGATACAGAATGCATTAATATTAATGTCTGTTCACTGCCTTCTGTTCTCAAGAAACAATAGGTCTTGGAGGAAACACCAGATAATCATTAACAAATTATTTTAACAGCACATAAATGAAAGAACAGAGGGTATAACTTCTAACCTTTTCCAATAGCTCTTCAAAAGTAATTAGTACTTTCTATCAATTTTTAAAGGATATCTTCTAATTGCTATCAAAACATGAAATACAATGTAAAATGGTGTTTTCTTCTTCTGCAATTCTTTGTTTATAATAAACATAGACACACATACACATAAACACATAGAGCTCTTTTGAGATTGAAGCATAAATCCTATTAAACTCAACTATGGTCTCCCCATCCCTAAAATAGATTTGACATACAGACACAAGCGCAAGGTCAAGGTCACAGATCAGTAAGAAAGATTACCAACAGAACTGATGTAACAGCTGGCATTCGATCAAAGCTCCTGGGGTTTTTAGTACACTTACCAGACACTCTGCATTTACTCACAGGGTACACTCTGTTTTAAAAATGTTCCCCATCTTTAAAGACAAGATCTTCATGCACTGTTTTTTATAAAGCACATTCTGCTAAAAATGTTGTGCTGGGTCACAGAGAAAGAGAATTTATGTGTGTGTGTTTCAGAATCACAAGTTTTTAAAGTGCATATATATATATATATATATATATATATATATATATGGATGTATGTTTGCATATTTATTTGTTATAACTAATCTTTTTCATGTGAGATTTGTGAATTAAATTTAACATGCAGTTCCCCACATCAACCATACTCCTACAGATCTCCAAGCATTCGTCCTAGCTAAAATGGAAATTAATTGTATATTTCTCAGTATTTTGGGCCATTTCTTCCCCAAAACACAGATGTAACTGCTAAAATAATAGTTCAACCCAGGAACATTTTAAAATATATCCACAGTCTTCCATGATAACTTTCAAGTTACACATATAAGAAGAAAATTTGGTTATCAACAATTATGACAAAAATGATTCTTAGTGGAATATATAGTTGAAGAGTGCAATTATCTAAAAATGCCTTTCTTTCAGTTATTGAAACAAGATATTGAATTTACCTTATATTACATTTATGAAGCCAAGAGTGATGTGATGAATGTTCTTACTGAAGCTTTCAGACCAAAAAATCATTTTTAATTATGCATAACACTGTTGGAGTAAATTTATAATAAAAAACTCTCACTGTAAAATCAAGAATCCCCTGCTATAACTCTATATAGCTTGCAAATTGTGATACATATACATGCAAATGTTCTCAATTATCAGTTTTATTTTGCAGAATCACTTTTGATGAATTAAATAGGTTTGAATGAAAATTGAAGAACTGTACTATCCTAAAGACTTTGTTTCTCATTAAGAGTAAAAGGGGAAAAATGGATATCGAATTATCAAATAAAATACTACTGAAATAGAAGTAGATTGTGGCTATATCAAAATTATTAATAATGGAAACTAATTTGTACATCAAACTTTGATCACAAAATCGAGTGATATATTCTCTTTTAAAAGAACTAGAATTCCTTATATAATACACTATTAAAGTCTATTTAGAGGAATCCTGTATCAATTAGTAAATACTTTTTTCTTGATGTGCTGCCTGGATAAAAGCACCTCTTTGCTGTGAATGGACCATGAACTGATTAGATTTCCAGAAAGGGCAAACATCATGACATCACTCTTGCCCACATTGACCCAGAATGTAAAACCTTCTAGACTGAAGGTTTCAGTCACTCTGTGTAGAGAAGTATCTTCAGACACAATCTATGGACAGATAGACATAGTGATGATATCTGTAAAGGAAAAAGTCAATAAAGTTAACAGGGTCACACCGCAGAGAGTTAATGAACAAAAATCAAGGATATGAACCTAGATAATTTGTCTCTAAATACTAGCACCTCACATTAAAATATGTTCCTCAACTAGAAAGATGAAGCTATCGGCACATCATCACTGGGCTATTTACTTTAAATGGTTTCATTTTTATTGAGGAAATTGTTACCCACACTTTCCCCTGGACTCCCTTTTGCCTATCTGTATAAATAACCAAATGTCTGAAGTAATAATCTCAGTAACTGCAGCAAGTGACTGCCTATTTGAGACACAGCTTTGCTGCTTGTTCATGTCTCAGGCATGTTCACTACGTGCAGTTGGGACCGTTGACACATGGTCCTTGCCAGGGCACCTGACACTCAGAGACCAGATGAGGGGGGGTAGTAAGGAGAAAGAAGAGGCTCCCATAGGTTTGACCAGTCAGAAGAACAGCTCAGGGCTTTTCTGGTTTACTGGACCAAAAGTATTTCAGAACAACTTTTCCCTTAGTACAATCATCTTTAAAAACAGCAAGCCCTATCTACTGTTAGCATTTAAATAAAAAAGAAAAAACCACCAAAAAATGAAATAATTTAGCTTGTAAGAATCTCTATTACATGAACCATTTTTCTGTGCTTGTCTCTGAGATCGAGTTATGGTCTATGAAATGACACACATATACTAGACTGATCATTTCTCTGTTTAGTAGTTTGTCCAACTCTGATACAATTACTTAAATTCTTATTTTAGCATTTCCTACTGTTTATTTATTGAGCTTTCAATTGTAGCATTTATATAAAATAAATAATTTGTTTTATATTTAAATTCTTATTACACATGAGGACATAAATAAGATATAATATTGGGAGAAATAATGTCCTAGAGAATAAAGAATAAAAACCTTTCTCCTTAGTGTCCTCCCTCCATCTCTCACACAATCCTCCCATTATCATTTGGTGAAATTTATCAGACTTAAAAATGTATCATATAAGGCACTTTTGGATCATAGAAGCCTCATCTGTCTACAGTGAAACTAAATGAATGGCCTCTTTTTTGTTCAATCTCAGCTGAGGAGGACTCACTCACCCTCTTTGCGGACAGCTTCCCCTGAACTCCACAAGCTGGGGACAGTTTTTCAATCTTTGGGACTCCATGGTACTCAGCAAATCTTTCTGCCATCTCCTCATAAAATCATATTGTGGTCTGTCTATTGCTGGCACTCATTAGAGGGTAATCTCCTCAAGGACAAGGGCTACCTTTCTGTCATCCCAACACTGCAGTGCCTGGCAGAGACAGCAGGAGGACATGTGACAGGTCACCCTCTTGGACTCTCAGGGGTGGGCTGTAATTATTCTAAGTTACCTGAAGATTTGACATGAGCTGATAATGCTATTTGTAATGGTTGTTTTCAAATTCAAGACATATTTTCTTCCCTGAATAAAAAATTACAAAATTAAGACGCAATAAAGTATTTTATTCGATGGAGGGAGTTCTGTGGGTTCGGAATGCATTTGTGACTAGTATTCTGTTAGAAAAATGTTAAGATTTATACATTGCAAAAATACACATATTTTTAGAAGATTTTAAAGTTTTTATAAGAGTATATTTTAATATTGCTTCATCAAAATTTGATCATTATTTCCTTTAATCAATGTGTCCTTACTCAAGGTTAATAAGATCTAATATGCCTTGATTATATGAAAAATGATCAAATGTTTTAATGAGATAGCAGTAGCATAAAGCTTTTCATTATTTTCCCCTCTCAAACTACTCTGTAGAAAGTTGAATAAAACCTGCTTCACATAAAAAAATTACTTTGTTAGATTTTCTTAGGATGACAATATATTAAGAAATAAAGTATCACACTGAAAGAAATATTCTCTAAAACCAGCTAAACCAACCCAAAAACATTGTGGAAAGCTAGCCTTATGTTCTTTAAACCCATTAAAAAAAGAATCACTGAGGTAGAGATAATAAGCATATATTAAAGAATCTGAACCCTTTAAATTGTGATAAAAATTAAACTGATCGCAGCTATTTAGTCATAGGATGATCTTTTCTTTGAACCTATATTTGTTAAGAGTTTCAGTTTAAGTTTAATGTTGTTGGGTAACTATGAACAATTGCCAACCATTAAGTGATTCAATTAGAATAGGTAAAAGCAACCACATTACTATTTAAAGGCTTAAAACCAAAAAAAAAATTAAAAAACAATTCTACCAAAAAAAAAAAAAAAAAAAAAAAAACCAATATTTTCCAAGTAGGTCTTGAAAAATGATGCAAGAAGAGTCCACAGGTCATTCCATGCCTATTCATTTTTTACTATAGCTGCATATTACTATTAGTAGCAATTTAAAATCGAGGAAATTCAGTCCTTTAACTTGTACTATAAAGGAAAGCTTCTGGTCACATCTAGCTTCATGGCATGGTAGTAAACCTAAACAATGTTTCTCAGGTCTGAGGAACCAGCAAGTCCTGTTGGTGCAGAAGTCACCTTTGATGTAGATGTGTAAAATTTTGAAAATCCAATTTTCTAGCAAATATAGTAAAGCACACTTTAATATATATTAAAAATGACACAGATCTTATAGTACTCTCAAAGCCACTTAGACATTTGTTTAAAAAATATTACACAATCAAATCAAATTTCTTTGTCTATCATATTTTTTTTTTTCCCAAACACTTGATTCACTTCTACTAATGACTTATTTTTATTTTGGGGGAGAAATGTTTATAGCTTATTTTTCAATCAAGCTTTTTATTTTTTTGATGGTGATGCCAATTTTCTTTTTTTTTTTTTTAATTGATGTTTCATTGGTTTACAAAACTGTGGATATGTAAATATAGGATATACCTTTCAGGTGTATGTTACTACACCACACCCACCACAAAGACACCCATAATCCTGTACTGTACTTCATTTTCTGACCCTTTTGTTTCTCTATATTCCACATATAAATGACAATATCTGTAATTGTCTTTCTCCTGCTGATTTATTTTGCTTAGCATAAACCCCTCCAATTCCAACCACACTGTTGTAAATGACAAGAGCTTATCCTGCTTTTATAGCTGCATAGCATTCCATTTTGTGTATGTACCACATCTTCCTGACAAACATCTTATCCCTGACTTTACTGGGAATACACACTTAAAGGAATGTGTCTAAAATTGGCAAGGTAGCTAACTTTTATGAATAAAAACCTATTTTACCATATGAATCTACAATATGCTTGCAAACTGATTCTATAAAGAAAAGAGTCACTGGATTTAAAGATTAGAACAAAGCTGAAAGGTTACTGGCCCAACCAATCATCTTATCTAATGCTTTAACGCCTTTATAATCTATTGGCTAACAATGGTTGCCAAGTTGATTTCTGAAAATGTCTACGCTTCCCAGGTGGTATCTTTTGGAAACATAAGGCTCTGGGTTCAAATCTTCTGGCTCCTCCGCTTACCAACTGTTTGATCTAGAGCAAGTAAACGACTCTCAAAAGTTTTATTTATAAATGTGCAAAAATCAATACCTAGTTCACACAGTCACTGTGAGGAATAAATATGATAATGCTCATGTGTGCTCAGTATAGTGACTGGGTACAGACACACCCTCAATAGGATTATCCCTCATTCAGAGAACTCTTCCCATATTTGCACAACTGCACAGTCTCGCCAGCATTGGGCCAGAATCTGCCTCCTCTTAGTCTGATCATTAGTCCTTTTGGGGCCACAGGAAATAAGGCTAATCCTTCAATGACACTTCAACCTTATAAAATAGCTGCCATATTCCACTGACTATTACCTTGTTAAGGCCTAGAGAAGATACTGAAATTCCACAGTTGACAGGAGTCTAGCAAAGGGTGAAAAAAGGAAGACAGATGTTCCTGGGCGCCAGTCTGTGGTGGGTGGTGGAAAGATGCAATTCTTTACAAATTAACAAAGTAGTATATAAAGAGCTCCAGGAGCCTTCTGCTACACACTATTGGCCCCTACTAGTTTACTATACATTAAAAAAAAAAAGCTGTGCTTTTCCCAAGTGTTTTTAACCATACCTCCTCTTCAAATGAAATATTAAGAGAAACTTTCTTTAATTTTTCTCTTGAGGTTGGTTAATATTATAATATCCTCATTCTCATTTTAACAAACAAGGATACTAAGGCTCAGAGCAACTGAGTGATTAGTTAATTGGCCAATAATTGGCTCATTCAAAACCAAATTAGGGTGTTCTGACTTCCAGTCTCCCTATTATATTAAATTGTCACAGACTATAACAAAAATGAATTTGGAAATTTTGGTAAGGCGATTACTTCTGCAGTACTTTGAGCACACTGGTTTACTTCTCCGACTCTAAAATCTTATCTCTTCCTGCAAATCTCTTATTTTTTTAGAAAGGCCAGAGAGCACAGTGGTTAAAAGAACAGTCTTTGGATAACTGATCCCACCATTCAGCAGAAGGTTTTTTGGCTGTAGCTCAGCCTCAGGGCTCAGCTTCCTTAGCTGTGAATGAGGAATCATAAAAGTATTTGCCTCATCAAACTTTTGTATTAAATAAATATGTATGTAAAACACTTAGTATAACACCTGGCAAGTATAATACCTGGCACTCAAACCTGTGTTTGTTGGATGTTTTAACATATTCTATATATGTCTTGAAAAACTTTAAAGAAATACTTTGGATCTATGAAATAATTTAATAATTCTTAAATTATTAGCTTGTTAGCACTTCAATTTTTAAAAACATGTTTATTTAAACCACGAGTGGGCCTCCTTGGTGGCGCAGGCGGTTGAGCACAGCGCTCTGAAGCTGTCGCAGCCTCTGCTGCACGGGTTTGATCCCAGCCTGCCACGGAGATACCCACATGCTGTTGCAGACCTCTCCTGTCTCGCCTGCTACTCCCCTCAGCAGTGTATTTCAGTCAGTCAGTCTGCCTGTTCTGTTCCCTGCTCTGTCTCTGGTGAATCCTCTCACCCTCCCGCAAAACTGGCTTGTGCCCTGGTTCTTGTATGCATGCATGAATAAATAAATCTTAAAAAAAAAATAAACCAAGAGTAGTTTCATGTACATAGGATGCCTATTACTCCTTTCTTAGACTTACTGTTTTTTTAAAGATCCTGTTCCAACTACTGACCTCAAGGGAAAGGACCACATTGGGAACTTTGCTAAAGTTTTGGTGCCATGTCCAATTCATTTCCTCTCTTTGGATTTGAATTCAAAAAGGCTGAAATGGGGATTTCTTTAATGAGTTCACATTTCACACACTAGTACACAGAGAAGTCAGTGCGTGGACAGAAAAGAATAAAGTAGGCACACAGAGAGAAGTAGAGACCAGGAGGCAAAAAGAGAGAGAAGAGAGACAAGGAGTCTCTGAATGACGTTCCAATTCCAAGGAGGTATAATGCACTTTTACAATTGGGTTCCAGAAGCGCCTGCTGAATATCTCTTAATATATCTCCCTGTAGTTGAGTGGGCTTCTATTCTATGCAATTACAGCATCCTAAGCTAGCAGAGGAATACTGTATAAAATAAACCACACCTCTTAATCCATGGTTCCAAAAGACTTCTGCAATTTTCAACAACTCATTGTTCTTATAATACCTCTACCTCACGTATGGTGTATGAGCTAATGACACAAGGAGATAAATAAGATGTCCAAGGTCATACTTAAGAGTTTGTAGGGGTAGAGCTGAAAACAAAATTTCAGATTCCTTATTCCCAGGAGCATCAACTAACCAATAAACCAGCTGTCTCCCTTGATGGAACTAAAGTATGCCAATTATCCAAACTGTGTAGGAAACATTGACCAAAACAGGGGTTAATTGGACATTGGTTGTTTTAATTCCATAATCAGCTCTTTCCCTGAGTTACCCTGGGAGTGAATAACATATCTTTTGCAGGAATGGGAAGAAGGCCAGCACAGGCCATCTGGCTGAACATGTCCTTTCGTCAAGTTATCCCTGCAGCTGTGTGAAACTTACTGATGTTGAAGAACTTTACAGTTTAATTCATTTTATCATTTTCCTTCTATTAAATTAAAAAAAATAGATAACTTGTTTTCATATTAGCCAAGTAGTTTAACTGGCTGAAGTTATTGAATCTGCATGAATATCTCCATTTTGTGTGTATGTGAAGGCAGGGGGGACTGGCACTTTCTGATGTTAAAAACAACTTCTCATATCCAAAAAACAGAGCTGTTCATTTAGGCCATGGCCACGAGAAAAGACACACTTTTTTTTTCCCCACATGAAAAGTGAAACAAAATACTGGTCTTTCTCTCGATCAGTGGAAAAAGGAACTATGGCACTCTCTAAGACTTAGACTCTGTCTTAGAATCACATTTACATCCATCAAGTGGGTTCAAATTATGATTCTAGAACTACTAGCCTAAGGCAATAGTCGAAAGAGTCGCTGGAACCTGAAAGCAAGTATTTTCTTTTCACATATTCTCTCTTCTTGCATCCCTCCATCCTTACCTGCTTCTCAAATGATTTGCTCTTCTTTCCATATTTTAATTATCAAGTCTTAAATTACCTCTACCCACCTTACTCATAAATGCTGCTGGTACTCAGAACTACAAAGGCTCCTGATACTGACACAAAGCACATATTCCTTACCTTGAGATTGTGTATAGGGACGGGAAGGAGTGGTTGCCTTTGGGCATGGCAAGTATTAATGCCCAACTGTGGGTCATATTAGAGTTGTCCAAGTCCTAGATGGTGAGACTTGAACAGGGTCCAAATATTTGAAAATGGAAGAATAGAAGATAAGCAAACTTAAAGAGAATGTTATTATTCAAGATTCAAGCTAGGTACTATGTCTATTACTTAGAAGAGGGAACCATATCATAAAGCTATTGCAGAACCAGGCAAGAAATGATGAAATTTTAAGGGAGATACTGATATTCAAACTATATGTGTGAGCAGATCTGGAAAATTAATTCCTAAAATGGAGCCTAGCACAAAGGGTGGGTGGATGGGTTATGATGAAGTTGGCAAGCAAATAAAGACCAGATGGTTCTTGCTCAGAAGGTTAGATAGCAAAATATTATATAAATTGCTCTTGATTCAGCTAACTTCTACCACCTCTAGCAAAATATTCCCCCATTTCTAATGAGAAATAGACATGGCATCTAATAGAGAATGGCATTAAATTGTTATATTGTCTACTAAGTTCATAGTGAAGTTGAGTAGGAACCTGGGTTACCTGAGGTCAGGCAAGGGCAGGTTTTACTAAGGGTTCCAGGTGCTTCTCTTGTTTGGTTTGCTGCAGTAAACTATTGGGTTTCCACTTATCTCCAATTCTTCTTAAATAAACATTGGCAGTTCCTGGTCCTAAATTACAGCCTTGACCGAAAATGTTTCAACAATTGCCCAAAGCAAGGAGTCAGACAGAACAAATATTCCATGGAGGAATAAACAAGAAGAAGCAGAAAGTCCCACTGTTACCGTTCTTCATCTACTTCTCACTTAATTCCCTTCCACATGTCATGTAAATTACCTCTTCCTAATAACAGGATCTGGGAGGAATCAAAAGAGGAAGATGCTGAATCTAACCATGTGAACCAATGCCTGGAACTCAGGATGCTGAGAGATACTGAAGAAAGATACTGATATGAGAGATACTGAAGAAAAAAAAAACCCACATGACTTTATGTTACTTATCACTTTGGCGAGTGAAGTGCCTCACTTTACTAATTTAGAAGTAGAGGGCTTAACAAGATCCTCTTTAAGATTCACTTGCATCTCCAACATCTCATTATTTTAGTCCCTTGTTTTGAAGTCCTTGCTGAGAATGTTGTTAGTATAGCTAAGCCTAATCATTCTAGTTCCTTTCTCTTCTCCACTTTTAGGGCTGATGCCCTTTAACAGGAAATGTGTATTCCCACTCTAGATAGGGGAAAAAAAATGCCTTCTTTTTTCTTCATTCTTACCCATAAAAGGTAGACTTGTTTAAATGCCACTCCAAACTTTTTGGAGTTGAGCTTTAGAAATAATTATCATGGCTCTCAAAAGGAAATAAAAGTACTTTCATAAATGATACCAAATTTTCAAAAAGTGAGTAAAAAAATGAAACTACTCTTTTATTGAGATGGAAGAAATCAGAGGAAGGAACCATGATTCTCATGATGACATTTACAATACCCACCAAATTCTTAGAGGCCAACTTTGGGAGAAAGATTTGCCAAAATACCCCCACTATTAACATGGAAGACAAATAGAAATACTGTCCATTTACCTCTGAGATAGTAAGACACTTCCCTCCAGTATTAAAAAAGCAGCGTTTCCTTTTAAGCCCGTTTTCTTTTCTACCTCCTCTTAAACCAATGTATTCTCCTCTAGTCTGAATTTTTACAGAGCTTAAAGGAACTTGGCTTATTTTTGAAATAAATTACAGAAGCAAGGATATCACTTAAACAATTTAACTTACAAATTCAGTTTGAGCTGAGCTTGTAGTATATGATACATAGGTAGAATTACTGATAAGCTTCTGAATCCTTTCATGTGAGAGAATAGCTTTCAAACTTTCAAAATAAAAATAACTATTATTTTTCCAAAAAAAAAAAAGTCTAATTGCAAACATGAGTTTGCTACAAAACAATTAGCAGGTAAGGGTCTCCCCAATTCCCCAAAAAGTGAGTATGTTGAAGGAATACACTGAGGAAAAATAAAACAAAAGGCAAGGAAAAAGAGAAAAAAACAAAAACCGCCTTCAATATACTAAAAACGTGAACTCGAACAAGTCCCCAAATTTGGCAATAATTCTGTGCTAAGCAGATTAACATAAACATGATGGAGTAGAACTTTTAGAACATATGTTCAGAATAAAAAGGGCAAGGTATGGTTTTGAATAAGTAGCAAAATGGAAGAACATAATATTTTAAACCTGTATAGTGGGAAAAAAACTAAGTAAAAAAGGGTATTAAATAGGTAATTTTAACTAATATACTCAAGAAAATGGTCACCAGTTGATACTAGTTAAATCTTAAAAGTAAAATTCTAAGAAGGGTTAAAAAGAGTTAAACTTTAAAATCTCTGTTCAATAAAAGTTTAGTTATTTTAAAGAAAATGTCAAAAGAAAGAACACTTCTACTATAGATTATTTCTGCAGAACGTAATCACTGCATTTTGCAGTGTTGAATATTTAAACCTTATTTTCAGTGATGGCTCTGGGGATAAAAGATGATTGAAAGTAACTAAAGTTGAGATCAGTAACACTAACTGGCTACTCACAGGACTAGACACCACTCATATCATCAGTGGTCAATCTTAACAGTTTAAATTGAAGAAGAGTCACATTCCCACAGTTCACATCTAAAAGGGCTTCTTTCATACCTTCCAACAATGTGTAAAACCAAAAATCCCTCCCAGTTTTCATTTCTTTAAAAACAGTAACTCAAGCCTCACCCACCAGCTCTGTAACTCTTTACATCTGTCTGTGCCTCAGTTTCGTGTGTATAATACTGAGTGAATGAGGCAGTTGTGAAGATTAAATAATGTGTATAAAGTACACAACATAACAAGTGCTCAAAGAAATGTTAATTTACTTTTCCCCTCTTCTTACTACTTACATCTTTAGTAGCTACTGATGATAATCTGCATAATCATTATTGTGATTTTATATTAATTAGGTAAAATCTATCCTTTCCAAAATCAAACAGTAACTAAAGTAGTACTACTTGGCAGTGTTCGGGATACTCAAAAGTATTTTAAAAAAATCTCTTATATAATAAAATCACATACCAAGGATCTGGCATTTTTAATTCCTTCCTAACAGAAATCTGAAGTAGAATCATGCATTGTGTATTTCACTATGACTTGGTACGCCATTTAGTCACAGTAATGTGCCCATTGTTAATAAGATCATCCATTAAAAAAGCAAACTGTCATATTTTACGCTGTATAGTGAGCTTCCTTGGGTACTACCTGATATTTTTTTCTTACTTTCACTTAACCAGAGGAAATAAAATTATTAGTTAACTTCAAGATATTAGCCTTATCTATCTGTGATAAGACACATATCAACTTATAAATCTGCTAAAGAAATGTGATGAAAAAAACCTTGAAACTTTTCATCTGAATTTCAAATGACCTTTCCTTTTTAAAGTGAATAAAACTGTTGACAATGTAAATGCCACTGAACCAACATACTGTGAAAATAGATAGTTTCAAAGATAACTAAAAAGTGGATAACACAATGAAGCTAAGAATTTGGGCTTTGAATTTAGTTCAGATACTATTATTGTTTTTGCTACCCTTTTAATAGGGATGTAAAGCAAGATTTAATGAAATAAAACATGCAAAGCATTTAGTATTGTGTCTGTCATCCTCCAAGTACTGATAAGTGGAAGCATGTTCTATAGCAAATATTTTCTTTTTCTAAAGGAAAAAAATAAAAACTAAACTTTAGTGATGCCCTGTATTTTTCTAATACTATCATTACACTAATATAAATAACAGTAAAAAGTCAGAAATGAAGAATTGTTCCAATTTTTATTCAAACTGAACAGTTCTACAACAAATATAACTTCTGAGCCCAATAAACTGGAACTATAATTCACAATCATAAACACAAATACTCATTTTTTCCTTTTTTCTCTCTCTCTCAATTAGACATGAGGAGATTCCAGCATATATTGGGAAGATTTGAGTTATGGCCTCCGGCCTGTCACTTACTACTCAGGTTTCTTGACTTACAAAGTAGGAGAACAAGCACCTCCAGAGAGGATAGTTGGGAGGGTTACAAGTTGTCAGAGTATGATGAGGTTTCATTGGGATGCAAGGCCCCTTGGGAGAAAGTTTGATAGGCGGTGGGACCCAATATATTGGTAACTTCCATCAAACTATCAAATAATTCCTTGAACTCCAAAATATGAAGAAATGTTGCAGGTCTATCAAAAATCTTGAAAATCTTTAATACTATAAATAATTTTAGAGTATTATTATTTTCACGAATTAGCATACTGTGAGGCTAGTTGAGATTTCATTTAGTCAGAATTTTAATATTCCATGAACAAAGGAAGATATTCTAATACCATTAAACCTAAAATGAGTGTCTGCCTCCTTTGCTTAAGAAATTGCAGCAAATATGGCCAAATAACTCATTGACAATTAGAGATCATTTTTATAAAACATTATATGACAACTGGTATGGTAACTGGTTTATTTAGACTTATTTATTTTATGCATAGAACTGGAATGTAGGCCAGAGGTGCGGGGGTGGGGGGGAGGGCGAAGGGGGTTTGTGAAAGGAGTCACCAGAGACAGGGTGGGGAGCAGAGCAGACAGGTCTACTGAAATACACTGCTGAGGGCAGCAGTGGGCGAGACAGGAAAGGCCTGCTGGGCCATGAGTGGGTTAGCTCCCAGGACGAGAATCGAACCCTGGCCACAGTGGTGATAGTGCTGAGACTTAACACCTAGACCACCAGGGAGGCCCCCATGATAACTGGTTTAGCTGTGTGTGTGTGTGTTTGTGTGTGTGTGTATGTGTGTGAGAGAGAGAGAGAGAGAGAGAGAGAGAGAGAGAGAGAGAGAGAGAAAGGGAGGGAAAGGGAGGGGGAGGGAGGAGCAGAGGGGGAGGGGAGGGGAAAGGAGATAGAGAGACAGAGATAGAGGGAGAATCGTTGTGTAGGATGTTGTAGTAGTGTCCTAACTGGTCCAGCACGACACATTCTTGCCTTTGTAGTCAATGCCCTCTGTGAAAGGTAAATCCCCCGTGTTTAAAACTCTATTGTATAATCATTTCCTACTTCACTTTAAATAAATTCTGAATTCCTCTCCATGGTCTACAAGATCCTGCATTACCTGACTGCAGTGAATCTAACCAAGCTTATCTCGTGTTATTTAGTCCCTTACTCATTACACTCAACTCAGGCGCTGTTTAACAGAAATATAATGAGAACCACAAATGTAACTTTAAATTTGTTGTTGGTAGTCACATTATTTAAAGCAAAAAAAAAAAAAGGTAAAATTAATTTGGATATATTTTATTCATATATTCAAAATACTATGTTACATCCTAAATAGCATAGTATCAATACAAAACTCCTAAGCTAGTTAATATTCTCTTTGTCATACTACGCCTTCTAAGTTGATGTTCATTTTACAATTAGAGAACATCTCGATTCATACCAGTCACATCTGGCTCATGGCTAAGATCTATTCTGGACAACGTAACTCTAGCTATACAGGTTTCCTTCAACCTCAGGACAGACAATTCTTCCCTGTATGTGTGGTTCTTTATCCTACATCTTCTCAGTGCTTCGCTTTGCCTCCTTCCCCAACTCAGTTTAAATGTCACCTCTTCAGACAAGCCTTTCCCGATTGCCTTAGTTAAGGGGATCGACCCATTATTCCCTAGCAGAGCATCCAAGAAATCACAGTTGTCTTAGGATTTGTCTCATCAGTAACATTTTTTGCTTTTCCTTATCTTTATGAACTTATTTATTGTTTGTCTTCTATCACGAGTCTATAATTATTGCTCCATGAGGGCAAGAATTAGTTTTATTCTGCTTGCCACAGGCACATCGGAGACACTGAATTTTTGCTGAGTAAATTAAGTGTCTATATTCTTAGTTTCTCTCTGATCACTTAATTCAATATATAATGCAAAAAAAAATGGCAGCAAAGAAAATATATATTCAGTTATTAAAATCTACCATGTAAGCAAAGTAAAGATACTTATAAGGTATTATTAATTTTTAAGCAATAGACTTTTATAAACATCAAAAGAAATAATCACTTCATTAAAATTACAAGTTCAATCTAATGAAAAAGTGAAACTTTATTTAAACTAGATCAAATCGTAAGGCATTTCTAATGATCTTTTCTGTGTCTTCTAGAGAAAAGCATTATGTTAACTGCTCTTTATTTGGCATTCACATTTGCAAACTCAGATCACCCCTGTCTCCCAAAGATCTACAAAAGTAACTGCTAAGTAATTTCTTCAATAAAGGGAGAAAAGCAAAGTCGGGAAACTACCAGTGGCACTTAAGGTAAGCAAAACGTTTCAGCTAAAATTTAAATCAAGTAAGCTTTACCTTATCTGTTATGGCTTCACATTTTCCAAACTATTTACTATATTTATAATTCTGAATATTTACTGTAATTCTCAAGTATGCTATGATGATTCACCTGGACATTTTACACTGCTAGGAGAAAGGTGGTTATGGAAAATGATGTACAACTTTGAGGCATATTTTAATTAGGTTAATATGAATAAAAATCACACAACTGATCAAGAGAAAGGGTATGTATTTTGGGGAAGCAATCATTATTAAAGGTCCAGGCTTTTTGTTGTTATTAGGTTGAAACCTAAAACTAAATTAACAGATAAGAAATAGAAATTCAAGTTTAGACAAGCTGCAGCAGGTTGCACATAAAAAATGAAAATGCTGCTACATCACTCATTTTGAAATACCCAAACAGCTCTATTATATCCACTATAGTTACCTAGTCAAGTCCTCTGTTAGTAATAGTGGTATAAAGAATACCTTCGTAAAGGGTGTGGCTGTCTTATACTTAGACACATGAACCCATAAACAATTATCAGATTTATACAATGGTCTGGGCACTATACATGTGTCTTTTCATTTAATTTTCATAGTAGCTAAAGAGGCAGTTATTATAATCCCCATCCTGAATATGGGCCAACTGAGGTTGAAAAGGTTAGTCTGCCTGCAAACTTTGCTTTGCCCAACTGTTGAGCCAAAGCCACAAATGGACTTTCCCCTGCTAATGGGAAGGAAAGCCCTTTGTATGGCTTATAAGTTTCACATAAGCTTGATTTTGAGACATCCAAGTTCCCAAACCATATTTCCATGTCTGCTAGTTTCCCCACTGCCTCTCTGTTTGGTCACTTTCACAATATCTCTGGTTCCTTGTTCATTTCTCCACTGGAAAATAAAGCCTAGTAGAGAATCTTAGCCCAGGTGATCAAGGCAAACCTAGTCTTGCCAGACACCTTCTCAATTTTTAACTTGGATAGCCATCTGACATGTACTGCTGGAACCTGATGCAAACCTTGATTCTGTCACTACCCATCAAGAGTCCCAGTTGAAACAATGCCATAAAATATTAAATATTTAACAGACTATAATATATTTATTTGTGTTAGACTATTTATATAAATGTATCCTATAATTTTATGTAAAGTTTTTTCCTTAACTTTTAATATATTTTTTAGTGATACCCAATATTTTGTCACTCTGGTATAAAAAATATACTGGGTTCACCCTCATAAGGAGGAATCCGAAACTTTGTGTGTGTGTATTTGTCTGTATGTATGTATGTGTATGATATACTACTAGTTTTCTTGAATTTATATTCAATTCGGTCATTAATTAAATTTTACTGTGGCTGGGCTTCCCCAGTGGCGCAGCGGGTTGAGCGCAGTGCTGTGAAGCTGTCCGCAGCCTCTACAGTGTGGGTTTGATTCCTGGCTGGCCAGGGAGATTCCCACATGGCACGGCAGACCTCTCCTCTCTTGCCCGCTGCTCCCCTCAGCAGTGCTTTGGTCTATCTGCCTGTTCTGCTTCCCACTCTGTCTCTGGTGAATCCTCTCACCCTCCCATGCCTCTGGTCTGTACCTCAGCTATTGTATAAATTAAAAAAAATCTTAAAAAAAAAGGACATGCCTTTAAAAAAAATTGGATACCAAACAATAAAAACATTATTTTTCATTAACTGAGATTAAAGAAGTGTGTCATCCACACATTTAAAGCTGTCCTCAAGAATTACTTTCACCTCACAGCTTAAATGAATAGTCACAATAACATGGCAAATACTTGTTTTCTCCATAGATACAACAGATCTAACTTTCCTTGACTAAAGTTTACATTCAGTTATTTGGGATGCTCAAAATAATTTGTTGATATTGGTTAAGATGTATAATGCACCTAGATTCACAAAATGAATGTAATAAGAAATTTCATAGCTTTAAAAAACTCAATTACAGTAGGTCATCATATAAGGAAAATAAATGGAGGCAACTCAAGGTAAAGAAGAGTTGTCTACATTGGGAGAAAGAAAAATTTCAAGCAGTCACTTGAACTACTCTCACTGGAAATTAATTCTGTACACATAGTTCCTAGGTAGGTTTTAAAGCACTGAACTATTTTTTTTGAACACATGAAAACTTTACAAGTGAAGATGATGCCAAAATCTCACTATTGTAAGCACAGCAAAAATTGAACTGTAAATAGATGAATGAAAAAACAAAGTGGGGGGGGTGAGGGTAGGGAGAGGCTGTATGAGTATTCTTTTTTTTAAAGATTTATTTATTTTATGCATACAAGAACTGAGATACAGGCCAGAGGCGTGGGGGGTGAGAGGATTCACCAGAGACAGAGCGGGGAGCAGAACAGGCAGATCTACTGAAATACACTGCTGAGGGGGGTAGGGGGCAAGACAGGAGAGGTCTGCTGCGCCATGTGGGTCAGCTCCCTGGTCGGCTATGGAACTCATGCTGCAGTGGCTGCTGGTAGCTTCACAGTGCTGTGTCTTAACCCCTTGCACCACCAGGGAGGCCCCTGGTTGAGTACTCTTTATTCATTTGACCAGCAGACATTTATTGAGCAGTAACAATGTCACAGATACAGTAACTAGTGTGGATGCTCTGCTATACAAAAGTAACTTCCCGCCCCATCAAAAGAGAACAGGGAGGGAAAAAGCAAATATAAAGCAAAGAAAAATATCAATTTTCTCTACTTGGTGTTCCCTTCTAAATCCTCCCATTCTGGGTTGGTTAAATAGTAGATATTTAAATACACAAGCCATGCATTTCCTTTAAGAGGGAGAAAATTTCCAAAATTGTGTAAGGTAATTCCAAAATTTAAAACTAGAAAAAGTTAAGAACATGTTTCATTCTCGAAAGAAAAATATTTTGGTTCTTAGTTCCATGGTTTATTTTCCCCCCAAATTTTCTCAATTTACATTTTTCCAGTAAGGAAAATACAACTTCCACAAAACCAAATGGATAAGAAAACAAGGCTAATAATTTTAATGACTTATATTCAACTGAAAACATATTTAAGTTTTAATGTTGCTGAGGTAAAAACGTTCTTTGAAAAACATCCTCTTTCTTTTATAGATAACATGATAGCGAGTAGTTAATTTTAATCAATGTTTTAGATTAGGAATTGGTATATTTGTATTATTTAGCAAATGCATAAAAATGTTTTCCTTTACCCCATCTTCTATAAAAGGGAGCAAGACTAGACCAATGTTCATGGTCTCTGATAATACTGATCTTCCATCTTAGAAGTATGTATGATGTAAAATTAGTACACACACAAATTATTCACACATTTAATTGGAAGTGAAATGTTCATCTAAAAATATAAAGTTATACACTAATTTCATAAATTAATGTACAAAAATGAACAACAGAAGACAACTTTCATTTCATCAGTGAGTTATTTTACTTCCTCTTTCTCCCAAGTCTAGAGCTTGGCTTATAATCAGAGATCAGGATGGGGACAGAGGAGGCAAAGGGCAGTTGCAGTTTCCATGTGGCATGAGGCTTGGACAAGTGCAATTTCTAGCCCTCCCTCACAGAACAGATTTATACGTGACCTGAAAAGAGCAGCCATCACCATGTTTCAAGAGTGCCTCTGAATGGCCAGGGTCAAATCTCAAACACTGACTTTTCAATACTCTTATAAGATATTAAAATACTTATTTAATGGATACTTGCTATTAAGCAATCCTGTATATTACTAGTTCTTATCTGAAAAACAACGAACAGAATAAAAAAAAAAACAACTAGTACAATCACTGTAATTTCCTTCAATACAATAGAACTAAACAATACAAAGTTGATATAATGAAACTAGTAAAAGAATAAAGTAACACGTTCCCTAATTTCCCTAATAAAATTTAAGGTGCAATAGTGGCTATGTCTTCTTTATTATTTTTCCTATTCTCTGCACCACGTTATGTAGGACCTTCAACAATATGCTGAAAAATAATTAAAAATTACTTCCTAAACTAATTAGGTCCATAAGCACCTCCGTGACTTCTCCCATTCATCTTGTGGTTAAAATCTTACATTAGCTTGAATTTCATCTCTGCCTGACATGTTTCAAGCAGTGAAGCAGATTAGTGCCTCAGACCACTTTAAAGGGTTTCGTTATCAATCAGGTTATGTTCCCAGTGACGCTTTCAGCAAAAATTTTCTTATTTGAATAAAATCTCATGGACTGGAGTAAACAAAGCTGTAGCCCACTGCTCTTGCATACTTTCCATTCATTTATTTCCTTTTTCTTTACTTAGACTTACAGCACGTGCCACGGAAAGAGCGCATGTTAAATATTCCTGGAGTGTCACAATATGTAATACAATAAAACAGATTACAACCCTACCTTTCTTTCACAGCAGTGGTGCCAAGCACAGGTACACCGGAGCAATCAATTTGTTCTGCAGACAGTAAGGCTTTCATAGAATACTAATGTAAAATCTCTTTTCTTTCTCCTCTGCCTTGACTCCCCAATGCCCGGGTCCCGACCAATACAAGGAGGAGGGCGGTATGTCTTCTGCTGAGATAACCACAACTACTAATCAAGTCTACGTGTACAAGGGCACAGGATTAAACCTCCACCAAGCTTGAGTCAGGGTTTGAAAGCAGCGAAACATATGCACAGCATAATCAAAATTAAACACACACACGCACACACACACACACGCCATGCACGTGCCATGAAAATACAGATGTGTGTACTTTGGCAAACTAATTCATCACACTTTATCACTGATAGCTTTTTTTTTTTTTTTTTAAATCTTCAGAGCACAAAATTTCCTCCTGTTGAACTTAGGGTTTAAGTTGCAACAGAACCTGACAGTTATATTTTTCCAGAAATGAGAGTCATGATCAGTATTCTCTGCATTAATCTGTCCACTGTTTTTAAAACAAGGCATTTATCTAAACTGGACTTTCCAATAGTTTACATGAACTTACACTTTGAAGTATTAACACAGGGTTAATAGACTCAGCAAGTTTTCTTAAGGTTTGGCACTTAAAAAGATACTGTAATAGCTCAAGTCTAGCTCTTCAAGAAAAGCCAGTGTATTACTAATTAAGAAAAGATGTTCAGAGATTTTTATTTATCTTGATGCTTTTAGATTAAGTACAATCTTAAGCTATTTCAAAAACATTTTCAGACCTCAAAAATTTAAAAAACATCTTTAACACTTTATAATTACAGTTGTATGGTAGTATAGTTGATCTCATAAATTCAGAATTTGGAGGGTCTTTTTAATTCAGCATTTTCAATTGGCTGGTTTTTCTTTTATTCACAATATGAAAAGGTGTGCCAATCATTAAGGAGGGTGATAACAAAAGTTATGTTTTTTAATAGTACACATTACATATTATCATTTTAATTTGCCTTCCTTTATTTTGAAGTAATTCTTGAAAAGTACTGATAGTCAAAGGACTGCAAACTAAGCAATAGCCAAAAGCAGATTACTCTAAATGACCAGAGAAATAAATCTTTGAGGAGGCTTGCTAAACCATCTCTATTTTCATGTAAACAATTGCTTTAACACTGCTAAAATGTATGTGCCTTACTTTGCACTTTTCCTTTTTTTTTCAGGAAAAAAAAATTAAGCCAGAACAATTAAGAAATCCTAGGGCCTTTAGTGAAGTATCGCAATAATGTTTAATCAATACTGATGCATTTGTCCTTGACACACTGACCATGTCATCAGGCTACTGTCATGTGATATCATGTCATTTCCCCACCTGGCTCATGACCTTGTCCTCTAAATGACCTAAAGCTTCCCTCAAGTAGCAGGAGGCCCCTCCCCGCTGTCTCAGCAAGGTCGAATGGGTCAGCGTGTCCTCATCTATAATCCACCACCATTTGTCAGCAGGGAGGCTAGAGGAGGCAGGCTTGCTACAAGGGGAGAATGCCCAATTAGGCAGCTGTCACACAAAGCATAGGCTGCAAAATTATCCCCTGTCAAAAGAAAGAGCAGCTGCGGGTGCCAATTACAGCAACCTTTCAACCCTTTAGGTACTGGAAACTACACAGAAGTAAATGAAGAACAATTAGTGATAACAAATCGATGAATTAGGACAGTAAATTAGAAATTACTATCAGGTGAGCTTGGGTCATACATGACATAAGGGCATAACAGGCTCCAGGCAAGGGCAGGAGGAACAGAATCACACTGACCATGTTCTTGCATATAGATGTCCCCTTCAGGATTTTCTTTTGGCAAAGCTAAAATTCTTTATAATACCCATACCTGAAAGTATATCTATTGCCCCCACCCATGGAAAGGTGAAACAATTTGTTTCTTGACAGATGGAAAGTCTTTCAGAATAATAATCTAGTTGATCCTATCTTGTTCTTAAGACAATTCATCATCTTATACCCTCAAACTGAATATTTTTTTTTTACAGGGTAGCCCACAAAATCCTAAATATTAATTTAAATAATCACAATTAAAATACTATCTATCTTCATGCACTTGCCCTGTTTCTACCTTAGTCACATTTACAAGGAAACACCTCTCTAATAAAGCAACTGGATTTGAATTCTGAGAAAACAGTTATGCTAATACCATAATGTTGCTGTCAAAATTTCTCTACAGGAAGTGATTGTGAGTATAAAGAAATAACTGCAATATATGCTACTATATGTGAAAATAAGCACACACACACACACATATATCTATGTCTCTCTCTAGAGAGATACACACACACCACACACACATAAAGAACATATCAACCATAAAATTATTCTCTCAGATTATTCTGCTCCAATACTACAGAGGTGATATGTATTAAATCTCCAACATAGAAAGCCAATTCACTTGGACTCTATCCAACAAAAGTCTTTGGTTGTCAGCACTCACAGGCAACAAAAGAGGAGCAAAATGGAGAAATAAGCACCACAAAGGCGAGGGAACCCAATATGACTATTAAGCATTTATGGACATGGTTTCATTGTGCATTAAAAAGTAGTGTATATTCAGAATCAACTTTCTTAAAAGTCCAAATTAAATTAACATTGCTTTTCTTACCTTAGAAAATGCATGCAAAACTGAATGTATGTTCTGTAATTTCTAAAGCAGGGATAAATTGCTCTACTAGAATTCTAAATCACAAATGGGTAAAAGTGAAGAAGGGAAGGTGAGGCAATAAAGAATCATTTTACTTACCCCCCTTCTAACAGAATATAAATAAATCACAGTCACTAGAAGGAAAAGTTTATAATTCCTAATTCCTAACCAAGCCATTTGATAAAATTTCCAGAGATAAGTGTCATGTGGAGAATGTGTTTGCCATTAAAAGTTGATCCAAGAATTTGGTTTATAAATTATGGTTCACTTTTTTTTTTTTAAAGGGCATTTATAAATTTTCTTAAGTTTAGATTGCAACCCTCTAAGGTAAGACATCAGGAATTTTAAGAAAGAAATGGCAAGTAAACAGAAATGAAGGAGTTAAATGCTGTTAGAATTCAGCTTCCATCATACATGGGTGACTATCTCTTTAAATAATTTAAATCCTCTCCATCAACTACAAAGCTGTTTTGAAGCCATTTAGCTTTGTTCTTTACATGTGTTCTAATTAAGAAATGACCTTGTCATCACACACACCAGAAATCCGGGATTATTTCCTACAGCAAAAATTCACAGAGCCCCCAAAAAAAGAAAAAGAGGGGGAATAAAAGACTTTTTCCTCAGTTCCTCACGAAAGGAAGTTGTTGGTTGGCTGAATGCAGAAGCTGTTTCACCGCATAATTTTTTTTGTTGTTGTTGAATGTCACAGGGCGGGTTAGTGTGACCTTGAGCTGCATCAGCAGCACAGCAAGGGTCGAGATGCCTGCAGGCGCCCTTGTACTGGATTTGCAAGACAAAAACCTTCAAACTGGCTGAAGGACATCTTAAATCTCTTCAAAGGTTTTCCGAACTAATCTGGGCTGCTCTTAGCAGGATCTCTGCCAGTGTGAGAAGCAAAATTAAAAACAAGGTCTTTGACAGGATGTTGTCTCCTCTTAACCCTTCCCAAGCAGAACAGAACAAATCACTGGCATTCTGGAGAGATGATTTACTAGAAGCATTCTTTCATAACGAATTATGTAAGCAAGCAATCACAAAGGATGGGGCAGCTATAAGTCCTCAAAAACTAAACCCTCTCATTGTGCTTATAATAGAAATGTGGTTGAATTTTTTCTTGACCATTAATTAGTATATTGAATGTAAAACTCAAATATCTATTTGTATCTTTTTGATTTGCAGTGATAGGTGAAGACTAAGGAAATATTTCCAGCAACTTCAATCTCTAGCATTTTTAATTTTAGCTGGTTAAGTGACAAACTTCATGCAAATGGCATATAACTTACTAAAATTATAAAGAAAACGATAACATGACAACATATTTACCAATTTCCTTATTCCTAACATCATGGAAACATGGCTAACAAGGGAAAACTCAGAACAGTGAAAGTGAGCATAAGTAAAACAAGATAAACTTCAGTCTTGTTATAAGAAATCAGCATGACATTTAGTTACTGTGTTATAGTGTTTCCAGTCATTGGGTCAAAAAGAAACTTTTAATGCAAGCAAATGGTGTGAGTCTTCCCTGGCAATTTCCCAAAGTTTAATTGAGTAGCTACCGCTCTCAAAAAATATCTAGGGGAACAAACAGCTATAATACTTAAAATGCAGTATCCACAAAAGTATCTATCCACCCTTAGCATGTTTATCCATCATCAGATATAAGGCATATAAACTTGAGTGAAAAGAATATTTCATAAAAGATATAAAATTTATTAAGTCCTAGTAGGTTGCAAATTAAGTTATTTGGAAAAAAATGATTAAGAAATTCAGTATCATGCTTACGAACAACCACATTTTCACTCACTTGAATTCAAATATGTTTTTCTGTATGGGACAGGAAATGCGTAAAACAATAACTAGTAATTCTTCCATAGTCACTGTGCAAAAGAAAACTGTATAAAGCATTAAATGCTGAAGGGCAGGCCTACCCAAAATATCCTAAGCATTACTCCAATACATGTCATCTTGGCATGTGGAGCTAAGATTAATCAAATACATGAGGGTTTCAAGAGAAACTGTCACTATTACCTTAAAGAATGAAGAATTACCCAAATTTAGGGATATGCCCCCAAATAATCTGTTCCTTGAAGAAACCTATGTTATGGGAAGGCAACCTTGTAGAACATTCAGTTTTGTCATGAGTTACCCTCTTATATAAGACCCCTCATCTCTCCCTTATGCCCTAGGCCCCAATCCCATTCATTAAACTCGGAATAAAAAACACTCAGCAGGTCCTGTTGTTATAGAGAGGAATAGAGTAATCTATTATGTTAAATGGTCCCATGTTCCCTGCCCCATAGGGAAAACATAGGAGGAGCCACATGGAGCAAACCCTTGTGAAGAAGATGGGGTGCTTGTTTTTGGCTTTGGATTTGCGCCAGGAATTTGGTGGACATGGAAGGAGACACGTGTAGTCAATTACAGACACTTGGAAAAGATGTGGGTGAAAGACTCATGGGGAGGCTGACTATGGCAGGAATTCCCTTGTTGCGCTCTGATTTTGCTCCTTTCACCCCAGACATGCCTGGCCCCCTCTGTCCCTTTTCTATGGTTCATCAACAGAAGGTGCTTAAGACTTGTGGGAAGTTTTCAGATCTCAGTGGCCCCACGTTGGGCCAACCCTGTTTGTCTGAGCATTTGCCCACGAGGGGTTGGGTAACTTTGGGTGTTTCAATGGGAAACTGTATCTTTTCTCCTCTTGCTGCATTATGCACATTAATCTCATTAAAGGTCTTTCACACTAAGAGTACATTCTGTCTTTATGCATTGGATGGCAGAATCCATCTGGGGCATGCATGTTTAGGGTCCCCTATTTACCACAGAATGTCCAGTTCCATAAATAGCAAACCTACATAATGAAATTTATTCTTTTTCTTCTACTAATCTATCTGATGTTAATGTGTTTGTTCAAACCAGCTTGGGAAGAACCCAGAATGGTGGAGAAAGTTTCCCCTGCTTTATTACAAAGCTATAGCTGAAATCTGTAAAAATGGGGGGGAGGGGGAATAGCTCTAGGAACATAGATTGGGCAGTAATCAGGTTTTCAGTTCTTATGTATATGTGTCCTAGGTGGTAGTGAGTGATGGTTTAAAAAAATGAGTAAGGACTAACCAGGCAGAAGAGAATGATAATCATTGTAGGTTACATAAAGCACTTAAAGGCTGGAAAGGACTAAGTGTTGATATAGGAAGAGGGTAGTCCACTGTGACTAGAAATAGGCTGAAAATATACTTGGGACCAAGGACTTTGAGTCAAGGCCATGCCAAAGAACTGTATCTAGCAGGCAGGGGAAGGTTTATAGGCAATGGTATGATGAAATGAAATGATGAAATACAAGGGGAAAAAAAAAACAAAACAAGAACAGAAGCTAAAGAGTTGTTGATGGGTTGAAGGAGGTAAGAAATTCCAATATATTAGTGCAGAGAAGCACTGAAAAGAAAAGACACAGCAGGCTCAAAAAGGAATCCCTTATGCTAAGCCCTTCACCACAACACCTAACTTACAGTTTCAGCCCCTCCCTGGAATGGAATCTTAAACCAGTCACTCTGGAATTACCTAGTCACTACTAGGCCTATTAGACCCCCAGTCATCCCCTAAAGGAAGGTGACCGTGCCACAACCAACATGCTTTTTACAGCATGTCTTCCTTGTCCCACTCCCTTCTGCCTACAGCCTTTTTATTTATAGTATATATAGTATATATAGTATAGTTCCTCAGAGCTCTTTTCTACCTGCTAGTAGAATGCTGCCCAATTCATGAAACACTGACTACAACCATAAGATATTTAAAATTTACTCAATTGGACTTTGTTTTTTTAGCATAAGAAAAAAATGATCAAAACAAGAGACAGGGAAGGAGTGTTGAAGAAAAGGACAGCTCTGAAAAAAAATGAAGACTGGGTTGAAAATTTGGAGAGCAATTTATATATCAGGAATAGTGCTATAAAAGGGTATTTAAAGTAGCAAATTCATTCATTAAAAATGATGAAATTAAATTACTGCTATTTCAAGCTTATATTTGCTAAACACTATGTTGACATGATTTGTACAAAGTCTCAAGAAAACTAAAAACTCCTGCAGAGGCATTTAACATAGCACAGAAAGAGAGCTGTGAGTCTCACCACTCCACCCCCTTGCTTCCTGATCAGGGACAGTTGGAACCAAGGGTTGCAGTGGGACCTCGGTGTAGACTCTGAAAGACAAAGTCAGTGGGCAAGAGGGGGCCTCCCACTTCTGTGTGACTGCCCCTGGGCTGGGTAGTTCCTGCTCAAGTCCCTGCAGACCCCTTCAGCTGGCTTCTGCATAGGACTCCTTTTCTAGCTTCAGCACCTTGGCAGTTAGCACAATCCCACTGTCTTGAGAGACTATGGCAGTCACCATCTTGACCTTATGGTAGATTCAGCCTGGGTGGTACATTGTGAACTTTGGTTCTCTCCTTCTCACCCAGACTTTTGGACCCTGTGCGACCTGCACAATCTCTTGCTGTGTTTTCTGCCTGGAAGTTGCCTAGTTCTCCTGGTGGCTCTGTTCTTGGGCCCTGGCTGCTGCCTGTTTGAATATTTGCCCAAAAGGGGATGGTTGATTTCAGAGTTTGATTGGTAGTATGTATTTTGAAGTCTTCTTCTCCCCTCTCTTCTTTACCCCTCTCATTATTCCTGCTGACTGCCTCACCAATTAAAAATCCTTGTGCATACTAAAGTTTGATTGCTTTCCTTTTATGTTCATGCATAAGCATGAAACTTTAGAAAAGGCAATATGGATGTTTTTTTCCCCTTAACAGTTTGGGGGTCTCTGGGTACCCCTCAGTTCTGCCCGATAACAGAATCAAATTTGAATTTTAGACATTTCAAAAAACAACTTTCATTAAGTATCAGGTAAGGTATTACTCAGATAGCAACATGTGCCTATTCAGAATAGTGTGAGGGCATATTTCCACTGGCTATGAAAGATATGTTTGGCTTAAACCAGAATGTGGTAGCCGAGGCTAAAAGTTTCATTAACACTACTGAGAATAAAATTTACTCAGCAACTTTAATAAGTGCCTACTATACTTGACATATAATTAAAAAATAAAATGTCCCCAACAGTCTATCAGCCTGGTACTTCTAGTTTATCCCTCATAATGATGAGTTCCAATTTGCCACTCACACCATGATACAATCACATGATGAAAAGACCATAAATTAAAGGAATATTGACGCTGTCAGTGAATTAAGAGTCTAAGCTAGTAGCCATCTTGGTATTCCCAAGCAGCTGATAGGTACACAATGCATCCCAGAACTCTCTGGGAAGACCCAGTCCCCATGTAATTTGAAGAGTCGTCAAATACTCTAGAGGCTGACTGTCCTACTAAGACCTCAGAAAGAATTTAACAGAGTATCAGCCAAGGTAAGAGGAGTCACTAGGGCCAAGTAACTATCTGCCAGAGAGCAGATTGTACTCTCAGAAAAGGAGAGCCAGCATCAGAGATCATGTTAAGGCAAGTGGAGGGGAAGGTCAAACAAAGGAGAAGAGGAAGAAAGATTCTGAAGGGAAGACTTGTCACGCCCTCCAAAAAGAAGTAAACTTTACTCTGTGAAATCATTATGAAAATGACCAAACTTCCAAATCTGCTGAAGTAAGAAAAATCATCACATGAGGTGTATGTGGAGTTTCACAAGTAATAAAAAGGACTAGCTCTTGAAAGCCAGGTTACTGACCAGGCACAACTAGGAATGACCTTACAGAGTATCCACAAATAAAATGACTTCTCCTTGAGTAAGCATCTCTGTCTTATAGCTGCCAAGCCAATGCTTGTAATAAGTTCCAGCACATTCTATGTCTAGACATTAATAGAAGGGTAGGCAATTTGATAAGACTTACAGATATCAAAAAAATATAAAACCAACAATTTACTAATCCACAAACATAGAAGCTAGGTTACAACATAATTGACATAAGAGTACAGAAGAGTTTGTTGGCCATTGAACAAATTAATTCCTGCAAAGCAACAGTTCTCAAAGGAGGGTCCAAGGACTCAAAAGTTCTCATCATCCCTTCAGGAGGCAAATGAGGTCAAGACTACTTTCATAATACTTAACTTTTTTTTTTTTTTAAGATTTATTTAAATTTACACAAGAACTGGGGTACAGGCCAGAGGCATGGGAGGGTAAGAGGATTTACCAGAGACAGAGCGGGGATCAGAACAGGCAGATGGACTTAAAGACATTGTTGAGGGGAGCAGCAGGCGAGACAGGAGAGGTCTGCTACAGCATGTGGGGATCTCCTTGGCCAGCCAGGAATCGAACCCACGTTGCAAAGGCTGCAGACAGCTTCACAGAGCTGCCCTCAACCCACTGCGCCACTAGGGAGGCCCAATACTAAACTCTTACCTGATTTTTTTGTCTCTGTCTTTCATGAGTATACAGTAGACTTGTCCAAAGGCTACATGATACGTGTCAGTGCACTGATAGCTAATGGAATGCACCCTTTGTATTCCTGTGCCTTAAAAAGTTTGGTAAATATTAATTTATATGAAGCTCATAAATAATAGCTCTCTTGGGTCCTCAATAATTTAAGACCTTTCTAAAGGGATGTTGAGAACAGAAAGCTGGTCTACTGAAGTCAAGAGTCAAGAAATGCAAACCTAGTATTAATTTAAAAAAAAAATCTCTCTACTTCCAATTTTTAAGAGTTTACATTATTAACTATGCCAGATAAATAGTGTTCTCTATGAAGAAATATCTCTAAGAACCAGGTGAGGAAAGAAAAGAATGACTTTATAAAAAGAAAATTAGTACTAAAGATATGAAATCTCTCTCACCTTTGTAGTCACTACTCTTCTGATTGCACTATACAAGAAGTAAGAAATCCACGAATATTTATAAAGAATCTTTTATGTGTTAAGAGCTAAAGATAGAAGGATGACTTAGTGATGAACCGGTTCTGAGTGGGTTCACAACACAGTCAGACAAACAAACACAGTACCAGAGTGAGAGGCTACTATAAGAGAAGATACGATAAAAACAAAAACAAACAAAAAAGCATGGGAAGGCAAATTTTGGGAAGAAGGTAGGGAGAAAGGCAAGCAACAGTTTTCTGGTGAAGGGACTTCACAAAGGTGGCATGGGGATTGACTCCAGCAAGAATCAAGCCTTTGCCTACTGGAAAAGAAGCTAAAAAGCAACTTTTAGACAAGTGAGAGGAGCATCAGGTATAGCAAGGAAACACAGAAGTACATAGGTATATTCTAGAATCTTGAAATAATATACTCAAAAAAACAGGAACTATGAATAATTAGAAACGTGTGAAATTTGACAGTAATTTGAGGTGTATCAAGTGAATGTTGAAAGATTTGAATTCATAATTTATATGACTTTCTTAATTTCTAATATGTCATAGATTGAAGCTTTAAAAATATACTAAAGGTGATTTACTAAAACAAAAACAAAAACAAAACAACAAACAAACAAAAATGCACCTGCACCACAGATACTATGAGAAGCTTAGAGAAGAGGCTGCAAGAAGGCAGGGAGGAGCTGCAAAAGCAGGAGACAAAAACGCTAGAATCTTGCATAGTCTTCACTATCACAATCATCTTTTCATAAATAAATGCAAAAAAAGAAAATAAAGGAGGTTTGAAAATTGCTAGTTTTATCTCTAATCCAGAATGGGGAAGTTCTTTTTATCTAAATAAAATGCATAATAAGCTCCACTGTTAGAATCACACCAATTTTAGATGTGCAAACCACAGGCCACACGGTTGAACAGCAAATGTAGCAGAGAATCAAGGAGAATAGCAGGTTTACCACAGTTAATTTAAGTGAAAAAGACCAGAGTGTGTGTAAGAAGAGAAAGTGAATTTAAACTCTGGTGGACACATTTTTTAGTAATTTAACTATTTCATTTGAAATCTTTCATGGAAGAGGAAAAAAAACTTGAGTTGACCCGGAGGCTTGTTATAATAGGAATTGTCCTCCCCAAATGATGTTTTTCATATTTCAATCAAGGTATTAAGTAAAAGGCTTAAGGAAATCAGTCCTTTAAAGATACCAAATTCAGAAAAATGCTAATTATATTGTTTCCCACCATAAGGATAAATTAGGTTTGACTAAGGAAGGCTTGATTTCTTCTGGGTATTATGCTACGGGGATCACCGAATTATTCTGGTCAGAGCAGTAACACAAGGAAATCAGAGTTTTTGGAAGAACTGGTGGCTGTGAGAGGCTGGGACACGGACACCAGTAACAGGGCCCAGCAGCACAAGACCTCTGGATGAGAAATGAACTGTGAACCAGGAAACAACACTGGATATTAATAAGTCTTCATTTGAGTCAAGCATACAAATTCTCTTGCCCTGTTGTCCACGAAGCCAGGCCAGTTATCAGTGAAAGATAGCCAGGGGAGTTTATGGGAATTAATTCTGACTAAAATGACTCAGTCAGATTCTGGATTGATTTTGATGTTGTAACAGTGTGACCAAAAAAGGGGAAGTTCTCTGTTCTCTGCCTCAACTAATGAAGGGTGGTGCTGAGTGGTAGGGGGAAGCTAAAAAGGGCTTGAAAAAGGAAACCGGAGGAGGCACATGGAGCAGGGACATGTGAAGTCCTGTTTGTTTCTTGGTCTTGGACTTCCACCAGGGACTTGGGGCCATGGAAGAAATACATGGGTGAGAGACACACGGAGAAGCCAACACTGGCAGTCTTTAACTTGATTTGTATTTCAATTTGCTCCTTTGTTTCCAGACTTGCCTGGCCCCTTCTACCCCTTTCCAATGAGTCCCTGCCAGAAGGTCTTAGACTTGTGGCAAATTTTTGGGCCTCAGTGGCCCAGCTTTGGTCTAACCCTGTTTGGATGGGCATTTACCCACGAAGGGATGGGTAATTTTTGGGTGTCTCATTGTGAAACCATTGTCCTTTTGTATTTTTCTATGACACTAATTTATTAAAGTTCTTTTCTATTGAAGGTTTTATACAATAAGAGTAAGCTTTTTCTTTATGCAGCAGATGGCAGAACCCATTTAGACTGTACAAGTTTCAGGGTCCTGGGATACTCCTCACAGCCTGCCCTCAAACACTGAAAATTTTGTGTAGATGTTTTAACACTTTTCAAAATACTTTCTTAAATTAAAAACATGAGTTTGAGGGATGTTTTGTAAAGTGTGTGGGGAAAGCCTCCATGTAGATAATTAGGCTCCCTTTACAGACCCATCAACCCAATCTATTAGAATCTGATGAATCAGTGGTCATTTTCAGCTCTTTCTACAGACATTTCTATATCTGACATAAAAGTTTTAACACTTAATATATTTATTGAAATAGCCTTCAACAACTTGATTGACTAGGAAAGAAGTACAATAAAGAACTCTTCCAATGAACAATCATGAGATGTAACAATAAAAACTCCAGTAAGAAACTGAGTATATTCAAGGTTTTAAGCTAAACTGATGGTCAATTACCTATCCTAACCAAGATATGCACTGCTTTTTCATTTCATTAGTATTTATCAAAATGAGCTAATAAGTGCTAAACATTGATATAAACAGAGCACAGAAAGTATATGAAATCCTATAAAATACATGAAGGATGATTTTGTTATTTCTATGGGATGGCTGTTTCTTTCCAAAGAGGGAGTTACCAGGAGAGAAAGGGAAATAATCCTTGGTCTAAGATATTAAGCAGTTTTATAAACACTCCATTTTATACTTAACATATATGTTGGGGCAAAATTCAAAATTATTCTATTCTCTTCCTTTTTTCCAATCGCCCTCTCTTGACCTCTTCTCCAGAAGGACACTGATATACTTAAAAATATGACTCTTTCTGACAGAGAAGCCACAGTAAAACCTCATGAAATATTGGGTTGTTGGAAAAGTCACAATACATTTTTTTCTAGGTTTTCTATGCAAAAATGAGTCAACAGGATTCTATTGAAGACTGCTCTCCTGAGGTATATATGTGACCTTCTTTTTGGAAACTGGCAGTCCACAGGCAAATGAAAGGAGTAGTGGAAACATTATATACTATGACTCAACATTTCTCAAATTTATTTACCTTGGGCTCCTCATTCAAAAGGAAGAACTGTTTAACAAAGTTCATTTAAAAAATATACACAATACTCATTTTTAAAATCTTGATTTAAAAAAAATCAAGATAGATTTCAAAAATCTATTTTTGAATATATATAAATGACATAATCACTAATGATTCACTTTTCTTTACCTTTAAAGCCATCCTCTATACATTCTGAATAATCTGTCTTCTATTTGGAAAAATGATCTAAATCATTATTCAAGGACAACTTACTATGTATATTCTCCAGCTGGCTGACCATCTATAATTTATTTATCCAACTATAATAAGTGGTTGTTGGTTACACGGTGAAACAAAGGTGCTGACAAATTAACAAACAACAAACTGTATCTTGAGGGACATAAAAACATTCATGGTTATAAATTTCATTTTAATGACAATAAAACAATTGGAATTCAGTATCAACTATACTCCATTAAATATAAAAGCAGATTTCTGACTATCAGACAGTTATAACCACATAATTATACCTGAATGAAAGAACTTTTACAAATGAAAGTTTGGTTAATTTAAAAATCTAAAAAAAAACAAAGAATCTATGAAGAATGACCAGTAACATAATAATCACTAATAATTTTATAGCCCTTTTATTTAATAAATATAGTGTTTAAAGGTTTTCATACAGGAAATTATAAGCAGAGTAATTAATATAAATGTAGAATGATTAAAATAAAACCACCATAGGGCCTCCCCGGTGGCGCAGTGGTTAAGCGCTGGGCTGCGAAGCTGCCCGCAGCCTCTACAGTGCCGGTTCGATCCCTGGCCACTGTGTGAGGGTCCCACATGGTGCGCAGACCTCTCCTGCCTTGCCCGCTGCTCCCCTCAGCAGTGTACTTTGGTCCTTCTGCCTGTTCTGTTCCCCGCTCTGGCTCTGGTGAATTCTCTCACCCTCCCACGCTTTTGACTGTACCCAGTGCTTGTATGTATAAATAAATAAATAAATAAATAAATAAATAAATAAATACATAAATCTTTAAAAAAAAAAACAAAAAAAAAAAACCACCATGTTTTCTGCATATAATCAGAACAGTAAAGAAAAATGCCCAACACATTATGCATAGAGATGAAGAACACATTTAGATCAAAGTTACCATTTCCCTTTTATAACACTGTGGTCCACCAAAATAATGGAATTTTTAAGATATTCTATCTGCTCTCTTCTGGACAGAATTTTTGGCTAGCAAGTTGAAAGTGAATGCTTCACAGCTAATTATGAGCACAAAAATCAATCACTGTGCCTTTTCAGGTTTACTTGGAGTAGTTCTACCTGGGCATAAGCGGCATAAAGTTCAAAAGACATGACAAATTCATTTAGATTATAGTATAGTAGAAAATAGGAGTGTTAATCCAACTTGAATTAGCCACTTACTCATCTCTTTTGACACACTTTCCACCTATGTGTGTTAAGTTAATCAGATTGTTTTATTAATGCTCAGAAGAACTAATATACTAATTTGCCTTGCAAGAGGTAATCATTTCATGTAATTCAAAAAGTAACCACTGAGTTAGAGTATATTAAATCTACAATAACTAAACAAGCTTCTGACTTTCCTCAAAATGGCAATGTTTCATCTAAAATCAGACTGTTATTTCAGGTTTTATATTAAGTATCCATTTTCTCTGCATTTTGGGAAAAACAAGTGAAGTATCATCAATACAATGCTATTTCTTACTTCAAGCTTCCAATCCCTCTTCCTCCAGGAACAATCCACAACTTTGAACTCACAAGTCTTTTTTATGGCATTTAATCTCTTCTACTGTTTGATTACATTTCATTATCTATATTTCTTCTTTCCCTGCAAGGTTCTTAACTATAGGATTTCATCTTACTCACTTTTTCATAAAACCACATTGTCTAAAGAAATAATTTGCAAAGATAAAGAATAAAATACAAATCTGGTGGTTATAAATTCATTTACAACTAAGAAAGAATTGTTCAAAATACCATTAGAATAATTAAGCTTTAAGAACTCAGGAAAAATATTCTCACCACTGTCTCCAAGGTTTGAGTCTCTGCTTTCTGAGAAAGGAAATTGAGAAGGCTGTTGAGAGAAGCTCTGGTGTCATCTGAAGTCTTCAGATTCCTCTCTCTTTCAGTCTAGTGTACATCTTAAGAAGAGGAAAAAGATAGTTTGGCATTTATTTCAAACCAGATTCCGAAATATCCTTTGTTAAGTTCTGTAAACGTTCCCGCTACATTTTCAAGTTCAAGTTCGATACTGAAGTAACCATTTGACAGAGAAACAGGGGTTTGTTTATGAATTGTTCATTAAAGGAAAGCAACAGATCTTTACTTTCTGTCAAATCAATTCATGTCTAAAAATTCTAAATCCTCCCAAAGGTATATTACCAAAAGAAAAAAGAAAGAAAGAAATAGCTACGGTCTCTTTCATATTAATCTTTTCCTATTTCAAAATACTATCTATGTGACCTTTCAGTACAAAATCCGGTAATAAATATCAAATGCTTTATTCTATAGGAAGACTTGTATACCAATGCACAAAAGTCATTTTATTTTAATAGCTTAAAATTAGAAACAACTCCAATGCCTATCACTAGGTGAGTAAATTACGGTATGCACAGTGTAAGGGAACAAAATCTATTATCTCAAAAATACGCTTCTTTGGCATAACTATTACTTCCTAGGAGGGGCTCTGAAGGCTAGGTGGAGACTGACCCTTTGTGAGGGACAGTAACTGTACTGGAAAATCAGCCTTTGTAGGTATCTGCCTCATTGTATACTGGAAGACCTAATCTCTTCAATTCTTATCAATGGAGAAAGCAGCAACATAAATCTGTGTAACAAGTCCTGCCCTTGTTGCAGTGCCTTTCCTGGTGACCTCTCATGCACATGTTTATACTGTGTCTTTGCTGGTGACCTTCTGTGACTGACCTTCCTCCTCCCCAACATCCTTGGTCTCTAGTTGAAGATAAGTAAGGTGGTGATGTGAGCAATTGGGTGAATTACTCAGTTTTATTGGGTTTCTTTTATAAAAGAGGTATGTATACAAGTTATTACTAAACTTTTTTCTTTCTCTTGTCATTCTGATATTATTTGCCAACCTAGATGAAATTACAGGGATAGGAGAAAATTTCCCTTCTACACTGAAACCACACAATGGAATATTTACTACTCTGCAACAAAAAGAGATTACGCTATTGATATAATCACCGATATGATTGAATTTTAAAATTCAATCTTCTTGCACTATGCTGAGCGCAAGAAGTCAGACCCAAAAAAGGGAATATATAGTGTGTGACTCCATTTGCATAAAATTGTGAAAGTGCAAATTAATCCATAGGAAGGGAAAACAGATCTGTGGTTGCCTGGGGATAGAGAGTGCAGGAAGAAGGTATTCCAAAAGGGCATTACCTTAACTGAGAACATGGTTTTATAGGGGGATACACATATCAAAACTCATCAAATTGTATATCTTAAATATGTGCAGTTTATTTTATGACCTATACACTTGGATAAAAAATTGTAAAAAAAAATTGTAAAAAATTCATGGGCCTCCCTGGTGGTGCAAGGGTTTAAGTGTCAGCATTATGACGCAATCCACAGCCACTGCAGCATGAACTGGCACAGCAGACCTCTCCTGTCTCGCCCCCTGCTCCCCTCAGTAGTGTATTTCATTAGATCTGCCTGCTCTGCTCCCCAATCTGTCTCTGGTGAATCCAGAGACACCCTCTGCACCTCTGGCCTGTACCCTATTTCTTGTATGCATAAATAAATCTTTAAATAAATCAATAAATACAATTGTAAAAAAATTGTATTTTTTAAGCCATGTCTTAAAATGTTGCAAGTTCCTTGAGGAATATTCTATTGATTATTTATTGATGCTTATTTTATTGCAGATATATATATATAGATGTATACATTATTGTATATCATTCTATATAACATATTAAGTGATTAAAAAACAGGAACCAACATTATGTTCAGTAAAATGAAATTTTGTTTCAAAATTACACAAAAGTAAATGTATTTCTGTATTTAGGGGTAGTTTTATTAATCAAGTGTCTTAAATGTTATATGCACCTTGATACAGCAATTCCAAGTCCAGGATTTATCCTAATGGGAAAAAAAAATGAGGACAGATACAAATATTTCACCATAAGGATGGCATTATAAATGTTGCATCTAATTGTAAAAAACTTAAAACAGCCATTGTGAGACAAACAGTAAAGAGGGACCACCAAGCACCAAGCCAATGAGGACACTCACAGCAGAGGAGGAGCTTTCCAGACTCCAACCCCACCTCCATACTGCTGAGATCTCAGGTAGCAAGAACTATAACTCCCAGCATGCCATAAACATGACTTTGTGAATGGGGGAGGTTGCTGAGAACCAGGGGCAGAGCTGAGCTACCACATTGTACTTAAAAGACTGAACACATGTGCGCCTGCTCTTTTCAGCTGGTTTTGGAGTGCACCCTGGTCTCTGCTTAGTCAGCATCATCTGCGGGTAGGAGAAGAATGCATCCAGCTACTGGTTGACCTATAAATGTTTATATTCTCTCTCTCACTTTCTCTTTCTCCCTCAATTCTCCCTTTTCTATGTAAATAAATCCTTTTCACAACTCTTTTGTGTGCCCTGCATTCTTAAGAATGTGGGTGAGAACTCACCAACAGGGCCATCCTCTTTATTTTTCAGTTTGCTTTGTTGCACCATTGAATGCCAAAATAAAATATTTAGGACTAATTAAGTAAATCATAGTATATGACATGGGGGAATACTATGTAGCCATTAAAATAGCCTATAAGAAATTATTGCATATCATTTTATATAACTTACTATATATTAAGTGGTAAAAACAGGAAACAGAACATTACGTTCAGTAGAATGAATTTTTGTTTTAATATTATACAAAAATAAATATCATTATTTCTGCATTTAGAGGTAATTTTTATTTTTCCTTGTTGCTGATTTGTATTTTCTAATTTCTTTATAGTAAACATGCATTACTTTTATAATAAACAAGGCAAATTAAAGAATAAAAATAGCAACAGACTACAACTGTCCACACCCTAGTACAAGTATAAAATAAACACTCCAAAGAGGTGGTGCACATTACAGAGCTCTGAACTATCATGTCACCCCTACCAGTGACCTATCAAATAGTAGCGAGGAAAGGGCAGGTCTGACAGGACGAACTGGAGTAATAATTAGCAAGCTACATGCTTTCCCAGTTACAAAGCACTTTCATGAACATGACCTCATTTGATCTTCATAACTCAGTGAGACAAGCAGAGAAGGCATTATCCCATTTTATACAGGGAAGACAAACACAGAGCAGGCCTAGTTAAGTGTCATGCCCCAAATTATAGAACTTTTTTTTTAGACTCGAATTGGAATGATTTTATATTCCGATAAGAATTTGAAGTAGAATAGGGAAACAATCACTTTTCCCGATCATTTATCATTAGAAGGCAATGATTTACATGTGAACTTAAAAATAATCATATTTACAATCATATTAGTATCCCTGTTAGAATGTGCCAGGCCTTGGAAATTCCCAGATTCCCAGACCCTAACCTCAGGAGTTATATCCCAGGCAACCCCTTGTCAAAATTACCTATAAAATCACTGAAATTCAAGTAGAATTTAATTGTTCATTTTTCAATTAATTTTTTTTTACTTCTTGAAGCAAAAAAGTATATTGCTTTTTAAAGTTAGAAGAAGAAAGTAACCATAACTATATTTATAAGCACTGCAAAGAATAACCTAAAAGTTGATGTCAAAAGATCTAATTTAATAGCACTTTAAAATATCACCTTTCTGACCAAATCTTTTTTGGTACATGTGCAGAAACAGTCTCACAATAGCCATATTCAGTGAAGAAAATGACCAGCTCCTAACAAGAGTGAAAGTAAACATCTTCAGGGAAACATTATTAGTAAACTGATCTGTACCTGCTAATGAGGTCTCGAAGCATATGGAACACTCACTTTTACCAATATTCCCAAGACCACGACAAACTTAAAAGGTGACAAGCTCTTGTTTTACTGGGCAGTTACTGTGTCAGACTCTGTTACACAAACATAATGTCTAAAATAACCCTATGGGATGATTATCACTCTCATTTCACAGATGAGGAAACTGAATTTAAAGTAACCCGAAATCACAAAACTAATTAGAGCTAAGGGGGAAGTCAAATTCTGGTATATTCGGGGGGGGGGGGGGGGAACAATCCGAGGCTTTGGCAATTATCTGGAACAGAAATTCTGATTTTTCTCTAGAATTCACTTAAAATGTTCTCAATTCAGATAGTGCAAAACACCTGCTAGTAGCACATGAATTGCATGAGGCCACCTTCTCCATGCAAATAGTGAAAATTGAATAGTTAACTAAGGATACCAATATAAAATTAAAAACTAAAACATGGTGGTGAGAGGATATATTCATATATTATTCTATTCATATGTATTATATATGTATTATATACATATGCATGTATGTGCATGTGTATATATAAATACATATGTATTACCCCATGTTTTCTGCCCCATACTTTCTCAATTAAAGGTTTGAATTAGTAGCAACTTAAAAAGAAAGAAAAGTATCTCATATTAATATTTCCAAGTGTCTTATATTATTAAATAGGTAAGTCAATGAAATTGAATATGCCAGATGTGTTGATTCATGCGAGCATATCTATGAACAGGAAAACATTTAAATAACTTTATTAGAACTGTATTGTGAAATATTATGCAGCCATTAAAATGTGTTCTAAGAATATTTAATGACATGTAAAGTGATAAAATATGATTATAAGAAAGAAAGATACTATCCATTTGTTAAATTAACAAATGGACTAGGTACCATGCTAGGAGTTAGAATTATAAAATGAAGAAAAGTGCAATACCAAGTGCTGAATTACACTCTGCACTTTATTCTTTGCATGAGTAGGACCTTCAGGTTGTGTAGTTATCAACTTGAATGTCATTTCCTGAAGAAATTCCCCTCATAACTTTATGTAAAGTAGCTTTGTCTCTACCTCTAATTTTGCTCACACTCTTCATTTTGTTTTCTGTTCCCATGATTTTTTTGTTTGCATCTACTGAGATAATCATGTGGTGTTATCCTTTATACTATTAATAAGGTAAATTACATAAATTGGTTCATTGTGCAAACAAGCCCATCCTTTCTTGGACCAATGCCTACAGCTAACATGCTGAATGTTTTTCCTCTCTAGGAATGGGGAGCAAGTCTGCTCTGGCCACTACTATTCAACATTGTGCTGGAAACTCTGCAGTAAAAAGGAAAATAATAGTGGGAAAAGGTTGCACTGTTCAGCATTGAAGAAAGGAAGAATCACACAACAGTACTAAAACAATTGGTTATTCGTTTGAGGGAAAAAAGAGAAAAAGCATCCCTAACAATAAATGTATAAAAAATAAAATCTAGGAAAGTTAGAGTTTTAAGTAGAGAAGGCAAATCTTTAGCATTTTAAAAAAAAGAGAGAATATCCTTATGAAAAGATTTCTGAACACAAAGAAAGGACTAACTATATAGTTATAAAGTATATGATAAATTCAATTGCATTATGATTTAAAACTTCCATTCATCAACATATACCCGCAAAAAAAAAAATTAAAGATTAGCTACAATGCTCATTAACAAAAAAAATTTTGGCCTCCAGAATACATGTGTGTCCTATAATGTTTCAATTAAAAATGTACAAAACGCAAAGGGGATATCCCTAGTAAGGGGTGTCAGTGCCCAAGAAGGAAAAGACAGGTATCCAAGGTGGATTGGAGGGAACAGTGTGATGTGCATATCAGAATCCAAGGCTCAGAAGAGTGGTGTTGGGTGAGCAGGACCATCTACTGCAGCAGTCAAAGGCTAGATTTCACTGCCTGAGCAGGTGGGGCAGGGTGCCCACAAAATGATAAACCATGTTGTGCAATGTAGGAATCCAAGCAATATGTGGAGGGTTCCCACCATGATGGATTTTCCAATCCTGTATAGAATTTGGGTGGGGAATGAGAAGTGCAACGAAAATGGCTGATTCACTCTATACAAGGAGACTGATCAAATCAGGTTAATGGGAGCTTGAGTTTCTTCTTGTCAGAGAAGGAGGTACGAAAAATGGAGAAGATGTAACAACTCTGTAATGTGGGAATGAAACTGGAGGTAGTTGATTGATGTCACAAGGACACAGGAGCCAAGGAACTCCCATTGGCTGTATCAGGGGTGGGTGAGGAAGTGATGGATAGTAATGGGTCATAGCTCACTGAATAAAATACAGAATCATAAACTCATAGTGATACAAATTAATTAATTAAATGAAAGTCTGGGCAGGAAGGGGATATTTATATAGTTTCAAAGCATCTCCACACTAATTGTTATGTACATGAGAAAATGAGTAATTTCACAGTAGAGAAATGTGATAGACACCGTCTTAATCAAGTGATCCTGGTGAAAATTGACAAAAATGGTCAAAATGAAAATCGTGTGCTACCTGATAGGATGCAAAGAGAAGACACAGTTTAATGGCTATAATATTTTTTGCCAAATAATCATAAACTGCATCTAATCATGAGGAAAAAATGGACAAATCTTAAAAAAAGAGAGTCTACAAAATAACTGGCCTATATAGTCTTGAAAAGATTGAAAGTCAAGCAAAGTCTGAAAGTCAAAGAAAGACTGAACAAGTGTTACAGATTGAAGAAGACTAAAGAGACATGATAAGGAAAGTGCAACTTGTGATTGCAAACTGGATTCTTTTGCTATGAAGGACATCATTGGGAACACTTGTGAAAAATGAATGAGATAAGAATTAGATGGCAGTAATGCATCAATGTTAATTTCCTGATTTAGATGTTATTACGGTTTATAAGACAATGTCCTTGTTTGCAGGAAACACACTGGATTATTTAGGAGTGATGGGGCACCAAATCTTCAGGGGAAAATTTATCTTTATTGTACTTGCAATATTTTTATAAGTCTGGTGTTATTTTAAAATGAGAAAATAGAAAAAATAAATGCACTTAATACAAATTTAAGAACACGAAGGACAAAAGATGTGAACAAATATTTTGTGAAAGAAAAATACCAATGGTGAATAATCACATGAAAAAAATTTCAACCTCATTACTCTCAAGAAAAGCAAATTAGAATCACAATATGATGTCATTTGTAGCCATTCAACTGCAAAAAGTTAACAGAACAGATAAATTTCAAAAAAACCACAATGAATTAAAAGAAAATAAGTCTCAGAAGACCACAGGATGCTTCCATTCTTACAAAACTTAACAAAAAAGTAAAATTAAATTATTTAAATAGGATCTATGTGCTAAAATCAGCATTATTCGAAGGAAAGTAAATGATTAACACAAAACTGAAGGGTGTTTGAGGATCAAGGAGAGCAGTAGGGGCAAAGTCATAACCAAAGAGGGAGGCTGAGATGTGTAACAGTTTTAGTAAAGTTCTGTTGACACACGGACTGGTGGGCTTTTAGATCATTTTAATATTGTGCTTCACAATTTAAATAGATGCCTGTTTACATAATAAAAAGAAACTACTATAGATCACAGCAAATCAGAGTTTTACTTTGACAAGAATCTCTTTTTGTAAGTATCTTAATAATTTACATGCATGGACACATGCTTATGGCTAGGCAACAGAATTTTCTAACTGTCCTTTAAAAAAAAATGAAATACAATCCAAAGAACCTGAAAGCAAAATTCTAGATTAAAGCTTAAAGCTTGGCCAAAGAATGAGGCTAATTCATATGTACCATCAATTTGGTCTCAAATATAACTAGCATAAATGCTGCTTAATTACAGCAAATTTATAGAACTTTCTCATGGAAGACAGTAATTTTGCAAAAAAAAAAAAAAAAACCACAAGAAATAAACAGAAGTAATTCAATATATTTCAGATTTTGAATAAATACTATATCCCTTTAAATATAAACATTTCACCTCATTGGTAATATATGCCAGTGATCATATATTCACCCTGTTGGCTAGAAATGTGATAAAAAAAAGTCTAACTCATACTAAAGAGCAAAATTTCTTTGCCCAACAAATAATCTCTTGTGTTTATTATCTGACAAAACAATTTTAATTCAGTTTTCTCAATAATCTTGCATTATAGATAATGAATATATTATCAAGCAATATCACTTCACGCAGCATAGTATTTTAAAACTTTTCAAATAAATTAGCAATGTTAATGATGTTCTAAACCAAGTTTTTGATCAAAGGATTTATTATCAATAATGTGAAAGGTACTTTATAAGGTGCTTCTCAACATTTTATGTCATGAGCATAGGCTGACAATTTTAGCTATGTTCTGCATACCTGATTTGCAAACAAATAAAATAATCTGGTTAAAAGACACTTTTGGGCGACCTCCCTGGTGGCTCAAGGGGTTAAGACACATCCTATGAGGCGAGCTGCAGACACTGTAGCATGAGTTTGATCCCAGGCCAGGGAGCTATATGTCCCTGGCACAGCAGACCTCTCCTGATTCTCCTGCTGCTCCCCTCAGCAGTGTATTTCAGTCAGTCTGCCTGTTGCGTTCCCCACTCTGTCTCTGGTGAATCCTTTCACCACTCCCACACCTCTGGCCTGTACCCCAGTTCTTGTATGCATAAATAAATAAATCTTTAAAAAAAAAAAAGACACTTTGGACTAATTCAAAGAAAAGCCACCCAGCCTGAAAAATCCATGTAAGATATATTGTATGATTCTCTCTCTTAGCTTGAGTCACCACTGAATGATATGTGTGCAGTGCTGACTCCAGGTTGCACAAGACTGAGGAAGCTGGGGTGGGAGAAGATAACTTACTTGTTAAGAATGCAGGTCCTTCAGAAGGTTTACTGAATTATGTTACAGAGGAAACAGACATAACTAAATCCACACATTTGCTCCTTGGAGACACCTGTTTACATAATAAACAGGCATATTTATTTATTTAATTTATATAAATATTTATTTAATTTATATTTTGTCTATATTTATATTAATTATAACTTATATTTATATTAATTTATATTTTGTCTATAATTTATATTAATGTCTATATTTATTTAATTTATAATTTTAACAAGGTTTGGGGCTTCAAAAATGAAGCACTAATTCAAAGAACAAGTAATTTAACAAGCAATTTTTGAAACTGGAATAGACTGCTCAGTTTCTAAATGCTTCTTTAAAATACCCTATTTTAAAATTACTTCCAATTTCTCCCACTATTTGTTTAACGGAACATAAAAGCTATCACTCCCCATATAATGCTTTATTTCTCTATCTCCCATTCTTTCATTATTGCTGTTTTTTCAATTTATAATCTTTTAAAAGTCATTGACTATTATTAATGGTCAATGGCGTACTTTTTAAAAAATATATATTGATCTGTCTTTAAGAAATATTTATATATCCAATAGTTTATTTGACATTTTCATTTGACATCTATAAATTGTTTATTTGACATCTCAAATTTAACATATCAATAACGGCGTCCCTGTCCTTGCTCATCTCAGATAATATCAACTCCACTTTTCACATTGTTCAGGTCAAAAACCTGGCTGCCATCCTAAATGCCTAAATGCCCCTCACAGCCCACATCCAATTTGTCAGCAAATCCTGTGGGCTATACCATGGGGATATGTAGAATCCCAAGAACTTCTCACTGTCCTTATTCGAGTGACCATCATCTTTCCTGGATTAGTACAATAGCCTCCTGACTGGTTTCTTTGCATCTTAATCTAACACCCCTTGTTGTATTTAATATAATGGCCAAAATGATTCTTTGAAAATGTTGTATTTGGTCACTCCTCTGTTCCATATTGTCTAGTGGCTTCTCCCTCTGAACTCACTTCCTATGACTTGTTCTTTTATTCAGCCCCATCCAACTTCTCCCCATATAATTGCATCTCTAGCTCCCACATCAACACAACCTTTATTCATCTTCTGGGTGAGACCTTCCCTAGACATAATATAAAATTTCATGCACCCTTTGCCTCAGATGGTCTATACGTCCATGCTCTCTTCTCTGCTTCAAATCTTCTTAAGCACATGTTAATTAGACGCCATGAAATTGAAATGCAAGATAAATAAATGTAATTTATTTGCATCTATCTGTAATTTACTTATCTCACCAATAAAATGCAAGCTTCAAGGGAGCAGTAATTGTTTTCCCTTTTGTTCACTGCTCTATTCTCAGGGCCGACAACAATAACTGGGGTAGAATAAGCAGTAAATACACATCAAATGAATGAAGGCATGATTGTCTATATTTTGTGATATTATAAGAATGTTTGCAGAAAATAACACTTGCGGTCTTCCCTAGCTTCAAAAGACACTGTGTTGGTCCTCCAAAGACACACTTCCCTGTTCCTTACTTGCTGGAAGAATACACATCCTCTTCCCCTCAGGAGGTGAATCCAGATTAGGTCAAGTAAATAATGACAAATAATGTTTACTCTGCCAATAACGGGCTTAAGCAGGGGCAGATGATGTAATTATGGCCAATGACATCTACTATGAAATGTTTTTCCCCACTTAAAAAAATGTAGCATGGAAAAGCTACATTTCCAGGAAGAGTGACACAGTCAAAGCACTCAAGATGGCAGAGCAGAATAATGGAAAATATATGTGGCTCCTTCATGACATCATTATGAAAATTAAATAACCACCCATATTCCAAAATTCCTATTGGGTAAGATGCTATACCCTTTGTTGTTTAAGCTATTTTAAATTAGTAAGGTCTTCTATTTCATGTTTTAGTTAACAAAATGCCAAATATTTAGCTTCCTGCAATGTTTTGCCTCAAACTAAAATGGAGATGGATATCAGATGTTATCCCTATTTCTTTATTTTTTCCATTCTTAGAACACATACCATATGACAATAAACACGATCTCTCAATGTGAGTCCTATTTTGTCACAGGTATAACTTTATAAACAATGTGCTTGCTTTTTATTCAGAGGTGAAAAAAACAACAGCACATGACCAGCAAAGGCACTCTAAATATAGGACTTCAGAATATTAAATTAGTAAAATATACTCTAACCTACTATCTGCCTTAACAGGTTTTTACAGAACTAGCAGTGCTCATCCAAAGAAAGGAAGGGAAAGAGAGAGCAAGTTAGGTGGTAAGAAGGAAGGTGGGGTCAGATCAGGAGCTGATGAATTAAACAAAATAATTGTTTCTGGTATGTGAGCATACACAAACACTGAAAGGCAGTTGGGGGGACACCTTCCTTAGTCTGTAATCTTCCCCTTCATCTTTTAAGCAATCCTAGATTGGAGGGAAGGAGAGGCTGTGGGCCAGTGATGGTTTCAGTGTCAAAGGGCTAAAATTTAGAAAGAGATCAGACTTTGATTTTTAACTCAAAGCCAAACCTTTAGTAACAAAGGCAAAACTACAACTCTCCAAAACTCTAACTCTTCAAGCTTTCAATATTGCAACCATATTGCTTCTTCTGAAAGTCTTACGAACTTTGAAAATTTCTGTAAGTGTAAAACCCCTACACCATTAAATAACTCATGGGCCCAAAAGAGAGGATTTAAAGAATTAAATTTATATGCGATAAACTTCACCCAACTTAATTCAATTCCTATAATGATAGAGAATTATTTAATTACCAATCTTTTATTAGCTGTCATTTTGATAAACTTTTGGATTATGGTCCTGAAAAAATTATTCAAAGTCACTAAGAAAAGTAGAGACTTGCTTTAATTTTTTCCCATGATAGTCTACAAAAGGAAACAAAAGCAATAGGATTTCTTCTGCTGGTAAAACGTCAAAAAGTAGTCATGAGTCAAATCAAGGACTTTAGTCCAGAGAGTGTTCCTGATCATTGTTAGGCTGACCTTATTGACCTCAGGTACAATCCCTGCCTCCTCTTGCTTTTTTATGGTTCTTCTTTGGGTCACTCTACACACCAGGAAATGAAGCAAGAGGGAACACAGAAACTGAATAAAGCGTAAATTTAAGTAGAAAGCCATGGAACGATCAAAAAAATTGACACTGCCTTAGTCCAGTTGGGCTACTGTAACAGAACACCATGGGCTGGGTGGCTGATGAACAACAGCTTTATTTCTCTTGGTTTTGAAGTCTGGGAAGTCTAAGACTAACGTGTGGGTAGATATGGTGTCTAGTGAGATTCCGGATTTTTTCCTAAACTTTAGACAGCAGAAAAAGAAAGGGATATCTCCTAAGGCTTTTTTTTTTTTTTTTTTTTAAGACTACTACTCAGTCCCTTTATCAGGGCTCTACTTTTGTGACCTTATCATCTCCCAAAGACCATCACCTTGAGGACTGGGATTTCAACACATGAAATCTGGGAGGACAGAAAGAATTTTGACCATAGTAGATATAAATGCTGTTTTGACTATCAGAGATTTAGAATATTTTAGAATTTTATCTTAACATAAGTCAACTGAGTATTATACAAATGAAAAAAGTATCTAATCCCAAATTCCACATTACACATTACATAAAACAAAAAAAAAAACATAATTGCACAATTACTCAATACTTTGTTCAAAAGGGTATATATGAACAAACAGGACAGCTAGAAGTTTTCATGTGCTGTGTGCAGGAACTGCGTTAGTTTCTATGGTTTAATTTGTTTAATTCTCCAAACAACCCTGTAAAATTACCCTTATTCTGCAGATGGGAATGCCCAGCATTGGGAGGTAAGACCATCAGCCCAAAGTCAACAGCAAAAGGTAGTTAGGATTCAAACTTACTCAAAATCACACACGATGATATCTCAAACCGTCAAATTCAGTCCATTGGCCTGTAAACACTGCTTTGATTCAAATGTGATTTCCTCAAGATTTTTAAGAAGCTGCATAAATATTGCTATACACTAATGACTCTTAATTTTGGAATGCAGATTTTAAAAATAACTATTAGGAGGATGGTTAGCTTTAACTAGAGAGCAAGCAAGTATCAGTTAATGACAAAGTGTGATGTCATATATTATCTCACATGATCATTATCTAACTATACAGATGAAGTAACTAAGATGCAGAGTGGTGGAGTGACTTGTTTAAAGTCATACGACAGGTAAGAGAGAGATGTGGAATTCAAATTCAGGTCAGTGTGCTTCTACAATGTAGTCTACAAACCACAACACAGTAGTGTCCCACAGTGTCAGGCCAATTACCTTGGTCAACTCTCTCTTGATTATCTCAGGGAAGACTAACAGTCATTGGTCAAATTTTTTGTGCTTAGAAGCTGTGTCAAAGATATAAATATAACTATTAGTCCTTGCAGACCCAGTAGCCTCTCTAAATAAAAATACACCTCTAGGGTAGTCTAGCTTCTAGCAATTTCTATTAACAAATTCACTAATATATTGCTTTGTTACTATCAGGACATGAATTTTCCTTACTTGGCCTGTTATTATCTTTTTGCAGGAAAATCTCTAGGATTTTTGTATCTATCAAAAAGCTGAGGAAATGGTGATACTTTAAAATAAATCTTGACTCAGTAAGAACTGGGATTAGGTCTTTTACTTTATTGCAGTCATCAAAACTACAAGCCTATAAAAATTCAGTTAAAGAATGAATTTTGAAGTATCTGCATATATGGTAAGTTCACAAACATAGTTTATATTGAAAACTTTTTTAACCTGGATATGTGGACCTAAATCACTTTTAAAACCTATCACTGCTATACAATAACAGAAAAATCAAGTCCATGTGAGGTTTTACTAATTGTTTTCTTTGAAAATTATTTTCCCTAAGGGGAAAAATAAATTATTATTATTACTGGTTCTTAAGCATCTTGCTTTATAGTTGCAAATATATTCAGAAGCTGTTGCTTTTAACCCTGCTATGATCTAGATCTTTGGAAATAATAAAGGCCAATTTAATCACCCAACAAAAATAATAAGTGTGTATGGGAAGAACAGAGTTGGAAGAAGTGGGAAGTGGGGATAACTGGGAAAGTAGATGGTAAGTGCTTAACTAGTTAAAATTTGAAAAGAGTTCAAAAGCATAACCAAAGTTTGTGAAAACTATATTAGAGTATAAACAAAAAGAGAAAAATGCAAATGTGTGGTAGAAAATTTAAAAGGGTATAAATGTGGTCATCTAAAAACTTTTTCCTTTATTTTAAAAAATATATTAGAATTTACTGTCAATGACATTATCTTTCTAGAACATTACAAGGGTGACAATTAACTATTTTTTTCACTTACTTTGCATAATATTCCTGAGAGGTAGGGTGTACAACTCATTCTACAGATCAGGAAACTGAGGCTTAGATTTAATAATTTGCTAACAGTTTGCATAGAGCCATGATTGAAATGTAAACCTTATGACTAAGACCAGCATTTTCCACACTATTGTATTAAAGTGTGTCCATGAAGGTGGCTGCTCTTTGTGTCATTCACAAGAGGTGAAAGAGAAATATAGTCTTTGAGTTAAATATTTCTCTCTCTTTTTTTTTTAAATGGGGTAACAATGGCTTACAAAACTATATACAATACAGAGCTATACAACCACACCTCTTCAGAGGTATGTTGCCATACTACAGCCATCACCAAGACACCCGCAAGGCTAAATATTTTTTATAAAACAAAGGAAAGAACTATGTCAAATAGTTCAAGTCAAATATGCAGTCCATATGATGCTGGACAAATGAGGATTTATAGGACTTGGGCCTTTGTCTTGTGGGCAAAGGTCTTTGTGTAGAATAAAAATACTTTCTTCACAAAGTTTTACTGTGCAACAATGTGAGCAATCTATTGGGGAAATAAAAACTAAAAGGAAAAAGACCAGGTAGAAGGCTATTACAGTAGCTGTCTTAATCATTAAATACTAACGTTTGAAATTAGAAGATGGCAATGGAAAAAGAAAAAAATAAACCAAAATTCAAAATGCTTTCTGTTAGAATGAAAATGATTTTCAAATAGTCACACACATGGTTGTCTGCCAATATGTGTTGAATATATAAAGGCATAATAAAAAAAAAAACAGAACCTTGTAAACAGACTTGCAGGAAAGTTTTTGCTAAAATCATCCCCAAAAGTTATGTATTCTATAATGAAATAAACACATATTATGTCTTTTAAAAGTACAGTAGTACAAATCATTTCTTTCAAGTCTTTGATTACATTTTTATACCATTTAAAAAATAACACTTATTGTAGGCGACTTAAACATAATACTTTCAAAAACTACAATTAGAAAACTATAAGACAATGAGAGACAATCTGTATTTTACTAAACAGAGAAATACCTCTTTTAAGCTATATACCTCTTTAAAATACTTCTTCAAAGTCTGCCTTGATCCATATTATTTTAAGATACCAAAATACAATGCATGTCTCTATAATTTGCAGGAACAAATGGATTATTAGAACATGCTGTCAAAATGTAGTTTTTACCATTTAAAAGGGAAGAGGTAGGACTATTTTAAAAATAAGTATTGGTGGGAAGGGCTATGATACCTCTACCTCAGATACACAACCCCAAATAATAGCAAATATTTGTGATTTGGGCAAGTATTATTCAAAAGGTTTTAACCCTGTTGACCATACTCCATATGTAATCGTTTTCACAGGTCAGCAATTGTTTATCCACATTCCAAATTCTGAATACTTAAAAAACTTGAAAACAAAATTTGACGCAATTCACATGACAGCTTATACATCTTAATTTATGCCACCATGCAAAAAAAAACATGTAAAGAAACATTAACCCTCATAATCTAGGTAATCTTTAAATACTCAAACTAATGAAAAAGTTACAATTATTTATGTGCACATACAACCATTTTTAAAATTGAGGCAGTGTTGTGTTATAACACAGAGTATGATTCAGAGTTAGTGTAAGTTCACACTATTTTAGATGTATGTTACCAAACCTGACCTTTTTTTTAATTACACTATTTTTTCCAGAAGATAGTGGAATTATACCATATGCCAGCTTGTCATGTTAAGATTAAACGACTCATGACTTAAAAAAGGGAAAAAAGAAACCAACAAAAAAGTAAAACTCTACTCAGCATATAACTCAGAGGAAGACAGAAGAAACGAATCCATTGATACAGATTTTGATTTTACAGTTTAAAGATATGGAACTTCCATACTCCGTGCACCCTAAACACTAACTTACTGCTTTATCTGGTGTTCAATTAAAGAAAATGTTATTTATTCCAACAATAAAGTAAGACAGGATATTTGAAATCTACTAAAAGATGTTATATTATCATTCAACATTGGCATCATTTTCTTGGATTTTTAAGGATAACAGTTATATGTGAATTCGACTAATGAACTACCTTTTAGAAAACCCAAGAAATAACTCCATGTCTAGACTAAACAATATACTAGCTGCTAGATACATGTCTGAAATGAGACATGCTATAAGTAAAAATGTAAATTGAATTTCAAAAATCTAGTATGAGGAAAAAATGTAAAATAGCTCATAGTAGTGTATGAACTATGTAATTAACATTTTATAGATGTTCAGTTAAAATATTTGTTAATTTCATCAGATTTTCCTTTAATGTGCCTACTAGAAAATTAAAAATCACATATATGGTTCACATTATACTTCTATTGAATAGTGCTACTGTAAAGAATAAGGATAAGATTAAAATAAAATTTCTCAAGTACTTAAGTTTAGAATGAATAATGGCATGTTAATCACCAAATAAATTAAAAATAGTTAAAAGTAACAAAATCTTTCATCAGAAATGTTGAAGCTTTCTGTAACTCAAGAGTATCTATTATTTTAGATCTTCAAAAAAGAAACCAAAAATTCAACAAGAAAAGGCTTCATTACATGAACTGTCTAATATGTTTCAAAATCCATTGAGTACTTCCACAGTCCTAAGTATATATTAAGAGGATTTTACGTCCTATTTTCCTTCACCAAGGTAATGATAAATCTAAGTTTCATAAACCAAATACATACAATGGAATCAGAAAATGGGTCATTTATTTTTAATAGATGGGAAAGCATTTTTAATGCTTAAAAACAACTTTAAAGTTTACAGAAAGTTGGAAAAAAATAAGCCTACCTCACAACAAAATCTATTATTAAAAGATACACTCACTGATATTTTGGAAATATCCTTAAAATTACTCTAAGTAGCTATCATATCATATTAAAGTTAGACATATATGTAACTCCACAAATCAGCAATTCAATACCTGTTTATTAAATTCATCAGAAAGTAATTCTTATTTCTACCAAAGTATATAAAGAAGTTCACATCATCCTTATTTACATCCCCAAACTAGTACTATTGATATATTCAACACCCATTTACAGTAAAAGGGACAAATGGTAACAATGCAATAGAAATGATGAGAGAGGGGGACATATAATTTATTTACACATGGATGACTCTCACAAACATAACGTTGACCAAAGAAATAAAAAACAGAAGAGTTAATACTGAGTGATTCCAATTGTTAAAAGTTTAAAAACAGACGAAACTAACCTATGGTAGAAGATGCCAAAGATTGGTTTCTGTCATGTGGAGGCAGTATTGACTAGGAAAGACAGATTTCTAAGGAAGGTGTAAATTATGGAAGCTATGATTACATTAATAATCATCAAGCTAGAAAGTAAGAGTGTGTATTTGACTCTATTATAAAGTTGTAAGTCCAGTAAAATGGTATTTAAATAACATTTTTAACAAAAAAGGGATAGACATATCAAGAGTTGTTTTCAAAAGAATTACTTCCAACCAATTTCTATCCTGAATTTACATGAGAATCTTACTACTTCACCCTGCAGCTAAACTTAATTTTTTTGCATTTTCTTTTCAATAAAAAACAGTAACCAGTTCAATTCTATTCAAACATACCCTTAATTTTGTGATTACATGAGAAATCTCCATAAATGGGTAACTCAAAACAGCTTTACAAAAGCAACTGTCATCTTTCAGTAACAAATAAAATAAATACATAAGCCATTTGAATGTTTATTTCTTCAAATATTTAATTACAATATTCTAATCATTAATTCTCATTTCAAGACCCAGAGTTTCTGATTGTATCATTTCTTTCACTGATGAAGTATATGTAGTAAAAATTCAATTTAATATTTGATGATTCATTTACAAGTTGTTTTACAATCCTAATTATGTTATTTAAATTTCTTATGCTATTGCCCGCTCCCTATAACTAACAGGAGGGAAGGAAATGCTGTTTTGTCAATACATAGAGTTTCTCAAACAGAGAGAGTTTCTAATTTAAAAGTTCAATATAATATGCTATGAAAATATAAAAAACTATTCATCCAATTCTAGAAATTCATACTGCTTGACAAGTGATTATTTAAAAAAAATGTACAGTTGATTTTTGTTATTTCATGTGATTATACATCATGATTATGCATCCAGTAAAGTAAGTATATATTTAAACATGTTGACTACAACTTTAACAAGTACATTATTTTACTAAATTATTTATGTGTCCTTACTTTATTTCTATTCCAAGCAAATCAGCTAGCAAGTTTTCTAAAATGAAAAGATGAAACTTAGGGGACATATAACAGTAAACTCTATGAAGAAAATCTTGGACATGGTTGAAGGTCACTGTCTTTACTTTCGACTTTTGACTTTGACCAAATCAGCTGGTGCAAACACATGGGCTTTGGGGTTGCAATGACAAAAACACAGAGCAAATAAATTTCTCAAATTATGATCTTAATATCCTTCCTTCCAAGTAATGCATCACATGTCCTGAGTCTCAGGATCTCTAAGTAATGAATTATTATGCTACACCTATCTAACCATATGTGATAATGCAAAGAAGGAATATAAGTTTCTTTTATTTATTTATGCATATAAGAACTGAGGTGTAGGCCAGAGGTGCGGGGATAGGGAGATGAGAGGATTCACCAGAGACAGAGTGGGGAGCAGAACAGGCATATCTACTGAGGCAGGAGGGGGCAAGGCAGGAGAGGTCTGCTGCGCCATTCCCTGGCTGGGGATCAAACTCAGGCAGCAGAGGCTGCCATAAGCTTGATAGCACTGAGACTTAACCCCTGCACCACCAGGGAGGGCCCGCAAAGAAAGAATATAGCACAACTGATGTTTAGTGGCAGTCTGGTGACCTGGCTGAATATGTCCATAGATCTGATGAAGACTGATGTCAAAACAGCTGGTAGTGGCCCCTCTATTACAAGGTTGCACTATCGAAGGCAGGAAGGATTTTAAGACTGCTTGATTATTTAAAGTGTATTTCACATTATCTTAAATAAACTAGAACTTTTTACATCTTTTTGAATCAAAACATTCTTTAAAATAGTTCTAAACCAAAAAGGCAAAATGTAAACACTTTAAAATAGAAAAAAGTCGTTCCATCTAGAGATCTCATTTATAAAACATTCAGAATTTACAAACACTGAAATACATCCCCTTCTCTGCTACAAGTGTCAAACTACCATCTTATCAATATCAAAACTTAAAGAAAAATAAATAACAACATATTGCGTGTTCATTTTTTCTTGTAAATTGAAAGGTTTGACTATGTTTTTGAAAATGGAGCAATAAGACAAAACACAATACCTTCTGGATGTGTTTCTCCGAACTGTTAAAATAATGAGCCTTGAAAACAGAGTTCTGAAATTGCTCACAATCCAAACACTCCCTGAAAATTAAAAGAAATAAGAATTACTCCAAGTGCATCTTACCTCAAAGAACTGACAGCATGATCTACAACAGAATCTTAAGTAGAAACTAAAACAAAACATCTCAATAAAACAAGAGAAAATATATATTGTAAATAAAATATTCCTAATCACACATGCTTTCCTTGGGCACAGCTGTTAACCACAGCCAGTGAAAAATCCGCATTATAAAAACATTTGCCAAAATACACTACATATCTGCTCTGTACTACATAAAGATCATCTCCTCTTCTCAAGGATGTGAGCAAGTATCCTTAATGATGAAGAGGAATTCTCATGAAGGATTCTGAGAAAAAGTATTAGAATTATTTGATAGTCAACAGAGGATGAAACATCTTATATATTTTTCCTAGATTATTAAGAACAAAATATGTTAAACTCAGAATGAGAGTCAGCCTAGATACAGAATGACATCAACATATGGGAAAGTTTACACTTTCAGTAACAAAGTTTTTGGCAACAAGAGAGATAGTCTATTCTTTACTACTGTGATGGCTGAGATTAAAGCAAGTTAGTGATGAAGAAGTAGGAAGCAAGCTCTCTGATTCCACTATAGCAGAATTTCATTTAAATCAGTCATTACATTATATCTGCTTTACATTTCCAGAATTCTCAATTCCTATTCCATAGCCTATGATCAGTTCTCAAGGATTTATAACTTAGTCCAAAAATGAATCCATAAATCTGAAATTTAACCTCCCTAAATTAAGTAACTGTTTTTTTATTACCACTTCATTTTACCAGTGCCCATACCATTAGTCACCTTCAAAAACTGTATAAAGGTATCAAATTTCTTTGATTGATACTTCCTCAATATCCTAGTGAAGCAGGCTCTTCAACCACTATGCCTCTTGATCATTTTCTCTGTATCTTACATATTGTTATTCTCCCTGTAATTCAGAGACATTCATTTACTGTTGACTCCCTCAACACTTAGTATGGTGCAAGGCACAAAGCTGATCCTCGGTCAATGCCTGCTCAATGAATCAATGAATCTTAGACCATTTATCTATTAATATACCACACTGAGGTAAAAATAATACCATAAAAGGAAAGGGTGTAGGGATGTAAATCAACTGCAATGAAGAATACTTGACTTTTAGTTACTCTCTACACACGCTCAGCTTATCATTCTCAAGACTTCTGATATCTATGGCACTGCTACCTCGTACACTACAGATACTCAGTGCCATGACAGTACAGCAGGTCTCCGTTCTGCCCAAGTGAACCAGGACTCTAGTCCTGCTGTTTGAGTTCCTGCAATAAGTGCTAGAGTAACTAAACATTAACACAAATCCTCTAGACACATTTATCAGCAGCTCACAGGTACCCTCCATCAACAAAAGGGAAAGTCACCCACTAGGTAAGTCAAAGATACCTAGGATCATGATTGAGTCAGAATGTTTCCCAAATTTCAAAGGCATTGCCTTCCAATAGAATTATAACTATGAGTGAGAACAAACAAATGTAGAAGAAACCTCCTAGAGATTAAAAAAAAAAAAAGCATTATCATTTCCTAATAGAATACTACCTTTTCAGCAGCTAAATAAAAACATTACCAAATCATTTTATGTAATAAAATCTAACCTTATTTCAACCTTCCTCATAAAGCAAACAAATCTCTCTATCCAATAAGGTTTCATCTGAACAGTGTAAGATGATAAGCAATACCTTAATTGCATTCATTTACATGACTTTGAAACTATTCTGGGCTGAAGTCACTGACTGCAAGGTCACAGAATACAAAAAAGTAAAATGTACTCAATTTACCAAGGAAAAAATGATTCACTTAGATGGTGGGGTAGCACTTTCTCTCTCCCTCATAAGGAAAGACCACATGCTTAATGCAATCAACAGGTGCAGCCACCTCAGGATGAAATACAGAATACCACATACACACGTGGATTTTATTGATAAATGTATATATATTATATGTACTAAAAATGTAGAAGTTCACAATATATTATGGCTTTCTTATTAAAATTAATCTGAATAGGGGTAAAGAGCAATTCTATGCCTTAAAAGCAATTAAAATCAAAATATGAAATAGGGCTATTATTTTTTTCATATTGTCTCATAAAAATTTCTAACAACTAAAATTCAAGTTACTATGCTATAACAAATTTTAGAACAAGAATTGCAAACCCAGGATGCTAATTATTTTAAGAGTTTCTGCTTTCAATTTTTTCTAACCTCAACAATCATACATTCATGTAATTTGCTCAAAGGAGAAGACCTTACATGTCTCAAACCATTAATACCACATTAGTAAAAGAAAGATAATAGAATAGACTGACAGAAATTTAGATTACAGGGGACAGGTGATTCTTCAGAAACTGAGAATGCATCAAAATACAGAGAAACAAGTTAAAATATTACAAAATATTCCCCTTTACTTTAAAATTCTACAATAAGTTAAAATTATTGGCATTTTAACTTATTGTAGAAAAGAGAAGAAAACAAAGAATAGAATCTAGGATGTTTTAAAAATATTTATCAAATTTGCATGTGTAAAATTGTTTCAGGTTTAATATAACTTCACCAGGAGATTCATTTAAAAAGATTCCGTCCACTGAATTGGAGAAATCTCCCACAATGAATTTACTACTCAGTTTTATACTACTCTAGCAAGTCTTTTTACAATTTAGAAATGATTACATGAAAGAGAAGCAAATTTATTATAAAACTTATGTTTTAACTTCTCTATACAGAAGGGGGCAAGACTTGTTTTAAATAAATTTTTATTAGGGTAATTGGTTCACAACCCTGCATATGATTCAAAAAACAGGACCACATCTCTTCAGATGTATGTTACTATACCACATCGATCCCCAGGCACCCACAGACTTTTTTTTCTCTAAATTTGTTATCAGAGCCAAATCATTTCAATTGATGCTACTCCATAAAGAACTGTTTAAGTACTATATTCCTAAGTAAATTCCAGGATGTTACTTGGTCCTTTCTAAATGAGAAATAAAGTACCTCAACTTCTATATGTAAGTTAAGCAGTTTGAAAAAAAAGCATACATATATTTAATGTATACTAGTTACTTTAATGATCCACTTACAATTTTCAGTCATCATATCTTCTTTAGATATTTAAATTTTTGTTCTATAAGAAGAAATTCAGGCTCTGTCATAATATGTACAATCTGTATAAATGTGTAACAGGAAATTCAAGGTTCATATTCTCACAGGGATAAAAGCAGTGGGACCAATCAGAATCACCTAATATTGTTTCCAGTGTCCTTGATTACATTTTCATTTGTCTCAAATCTCACACTGACAATAATTTTCTGATAAAGATGACAACTTTTTGTTATTTCTCAAACGCTACACTCCATGCATGCATAAGATGATGGAAAGCTTTATTTACTTTCCTAAAGTTCACTGATTATAATCACAATATTTAAAGTTCTATTTCATTCACGTGAAAGTAGGATTTTCCTTTCCTTGGTCATAGAGAATATGTTAATGTCAATGTCATTTTTATAACCACAAGCTAGCCTTTGTGTACAATGGAATACAACCTTGAACTGAAAATGAACTATGTTAATGGCATCAGTCTTACAGCTCTCAAAGCTGAAGAAAGAAATAAGTCTGAGGTCTAGGTTCAGACACACTTCATCTTAACAATATGCGTCAATCTCAGGTGAGCAAGGTAAATGCTGCTCACAAAGCAAGTGTGTGTGTACACACCTCTGCACGTACACACCTCTCTTCATTTCCTCTTTTCTTTTCCTGTTATTCTTCCCCAGGAGGTCAGTGAACAAAATACAACACTTATTCAAATGGAGATAAACTATACTTTGCTCTGAAAATGAGTGGCCTAAATAAAGAAACTTAGCAATTCATTCATATCTAAGAGTAAATCCTAGGATTGATAGAGTTACTCAAATAACACTTGAAAAAGAACAATGTGACGCCAAGTGTAAGGAACAGGCCAAAAACACTCCCTGAGACAAAATTACCTACAGCACATCATACCCCCATTTGAAACACCTGCTACAGGCTATGCTAATTCACAACTCCATCTAGGAAATATTTTTGTATCTCACCTGTTCCCCACCCATTTGCATTTCAACTCCATAAAGAGCAGTTATCCCCCATTATAAAACAGTTGACGGTTAAAACAATGAGCCAACTAAGAAAGTACGATATTCTATAACTGACATTTACTGCATTGGCCTTGGACTTCTAATCTTTACCAGACGGGCACACAAATCAATCCATCAGCTCATAAAGGTGTGCTTTTTTAACCTCTAAAACAGATGGGATTGGCCAGAAGTGTCTGGCATGTCAAACTGCTAATCACTGCTGCCCTTTGCACAAAATAACCCACTTAAGTTGAGGCATGGTTGCACTGTAACCGACATTAGTCTGTGGGAAACCCATTTAACTGTCACACACTCCTGCCACTCCTGCTCTCCCTTAATTAAGCCTAATGCCTTATGCTTTGACCCTTTGTTCTAGCCTATTAACCCTATCTAGTACAAGTTCAATTATGTTAAACTAAAAACTTTGCTGTAAAATATTAAATGCCAACCTCAAAAAATCATAAGGGACATCCTCCTAGCCCTTAGCTCTCTGCACCCTGTACTCAATGCATGTGGCAGTAAAACCTCACTTTTGAAGTGATACTGATTCTTACAGACTCAAGAAGAATCAAATTACAGTTCCAGTTCACCATCCTTGTTTTAGAAAGGAAACTGAGGCCAGAAAACATTACATGACTCACCCAATAGCTTCAGCAGAGCCACACTGAAACCTATCTAATCTCTGGCTCAAATCCTTTATTGTCCATGGTGTCTCTGATTAATAGTTAAACCATCAGGCAGTGTGTTAAGGATACTAATATTTTCACCACAAATTATTACCTTTCACCACTCTCTGGAATACACTACACAAAGCAAAGGCCTAAAGCAAAATAAATGGACGTGTCAACAGAGTTTAGAAGTAATTTTTCCTTCCTCCCAATATCAAAACTTTCTAGCCCTTCTCTGCTTCATTTTTTTATTCTTAAAAGTAATAATGGTCATTGAGACCTGCTAAATTCCACAACACTCACAAGGCAATATGTACCAATATGTACAAATTTTTTCTTCCCTGATGCTTCATTTAAATATTGACTACAGTAAATGACTTAAGCCACTGAAAACAATTACAGCTTGCTACTTGTCCCTAAAGGACAAATCCATGGCTGGATATCTTTTGAAGTATCTCTTTTTTATAAATCCACAGATATATACACACACATATGTTCACAATTGCCAGAATCTCAAAAAATAAAAATAAAAACACTTTACAATTCACTGAAGAATAAAATCAAATGTCATCCAAACTAATATGTTTTCGGTATAGGGGCATTTTATTTATTTTATTTATTTTTTATTTTTTTAGAAAGATGTATTGATTTTATACAAGAACTGGGGTACAGGCCAGTTGCTCGGGAGGGTGAGAGGACTCACCAGAGCCAGAGCGGGGAACAGAACAGGCAGACCGACGAAATACACTGCTGAGGGGAGCAGGGGGGAGACGGGAGGGGTCTGCCGCGCCATGTGGGACCCTCGCCGCCAGCCGGGATCGAACCAGCACTGCAGGCTGCGGACAGTTTCACAGAGCGGTGCTTAACTGCCTGCGCCACCATGGGAGGCCCAGTATAGGGGCATTTTAGTGATAGGATATAGTAATGTGTGCCATTAGTCTTCTGTTTATTTATTTCATACAACTGGAAATTTTTTTTCACTACTTTCACGTCATGTGAAACAACCTAAAGATGAATAATATATAACAAAATCTGGATTTTTATCTATGATTCATAAGAAAATGCAATTTAAAGTTGTCAAAAGATTTAAAATCACATTTCAATTTTATCCTTTCTGTTCACTACCCAAAGACCTATTTATAACAGTCTATATTAACTAATATCGTCAGTTTTGCCTTTTTTCAACCTGGAATCTTATAGGTTAACACAACATGCCAATAAATGGAATATATAATTTTCAAAAGAAAGATCATTTAGAGTTTTGCTAAATGATGAATAAATTCAATGACAGAACTTACTACTTTATTAGGAGTAAAAAGAGAATATGGTAGAAGAGTTTAAACTCAAGGAGAATATGTTCATGTTGTCAGTGATACCTTCAAAAGAAATCACCTCTTGGAATTAACAGAGAAGCATACAAATGGATGTTTAAAATGCAAAACACATGAATGGATGGGTAGTCAAAGCTAAAAAACACATTTGCAGCAGGCACAACTACCAGTAAACTAATGATTCAGAGGCCCACTCCCCTTTTTATCTCAAAAAATGTTGTTTTAATTAAAAAATGTTTTTATTTAATTTAGTAAATATAAAATATTGTAATTTCAGTTTCAATATGAAAACTATCAATGAGATACTTAATAGTTTCTCCATACTAAATCTTTGAAATCCATGGCATGTTTTACACACATATGGCCGAGTTCCCATATGTGGCCAGTAGCTACCATTTTAATTGGTACAGTTAATATTTATTTATTTATGCACACAAGAACTGGAGTGTAGGCCAGAGGTGCAGGGGGTGAGAGGATTTATCAGAGACAGATATAAGGAGCAGAACAGGTGGATGGACTGAAATACACTCCTGAGGGGAGTAGCAGGTGAGACAGGAGACTGCTGCGCCATGTGGGTCCCCACTCATGCTGCAGTGGTTGGTGATAGCTTGATAGTGCTGAGACTTAACCCCATGCACTACAAGGGAGGCCCAAATAATGTCATTTTAAATGAGACATCACACCTCAGTTACAAGAGTCAGTTCATGAGATAGAAATGTTTATATCTCTGCTAAGGAATACAATAATGGGAAATTCACAATATGTAGAATATATTGAATGACACTAAGGAACAATGAAAGGAAAAGGCAGTTCAGATACTTAGGATAAGTCGTGATGAAAGTACAGAGTAGATTATACCATAAAAGTAGTAAACATGCTAATTTTTCTACCTCCTTACTTAGGGCAATTGGGGCAATGAGTCCATTACCTTACATACCATCTTTTGCTTTGATTTATAAACATGTTAATACATAGAGAAATATATGAGCCATTAGAGATGTTTTTCTTGTTTACAAAAGAAACCCAAGCATGCATAAAGTTTAGTAGGGAAAAAAAATTGTTTCCACAAAGCAAAAAACTGGGTTAAAGCTATTTTAAGATAATTTGTTAAATCTCACTGCCATAAATATATAACCTAGATAATCTATGCATTTTCTTTAGTAATTGAAAAGTGGTAGTATAGAAATTCCTGAGCTCCGTTTTAAATACTTTTATTACTGTCTAAACATTAATTTAGTTGAGCATGATATTGTTCAACAACTTAGAAAATTCACCTCTCATGAAGAGCAAATGCTATTTTTTAACATGTATTAAAAGTGCTTCATAAAATACTTCTCCTATAACTTACTAAGTTTTGGATCATCAAATCATTCTTGATATGCTCTAACTTTAAAAATCATCGAATGCCAAAATTAACCTTGACAAGAGAATTTGAAATACTTCTGCCTCTTCAACGAGTTTAACCCAATGCTATTAAATGTGTGAAACTGGTGGTTTCTTGTGACTATGGAATCTAAAGAAGCTGCCTATAAGGCTACAGAAATAATTTGTTTCATTTCCTAAAAAAAGAAAAAAAAATTAAATGCTGCTCCCAAAGATTTTGCTGAACATGTCTTCTAATATATCATAATTTGTATATTTTTTGTATATGTTTAAGAAACTTAGCACTGCAAAACAACTTCTAGTGCTAAGTATATTGTCACCAACAGTTTTCCTTTTTCCTTCATAATTAATATGCCTGAAAAGATGGTAAATTTTAAGAAATATTCCTTTCATAAGTTCTAACAAAAAAAAAAATGTAGACCAGCAGGTATTATGTAAGTTATACATAATAATTAGCAATTGTTAAATTTAAATACATAAAGGCTCCATCCCTGACCCCAAAAGCCAGATTTTTCAAACAGCTGGAACTATTACAGTTGAATTCAACAAAGTTTTATTTTTATTTTTTTAAGATTTTTTTTTTTTAATTTATTTATACAAGCACTGGGTACAGTCAGAAGCACGGGAGGGTGAGAGAATTCACCAGAGCCAGACCAGGGAGCAGAACAGGCAGAAGGACTGAAGTACACTGCTGAGGGGAGCAGCGGGCAGCAGGGGAGGTCTGCACGCCATCTGGGACCCTCTCCCAGCAGCTGGGGATAGAATTGGTGTTGCAGAGGCTGCAGGCAGCTTCGCAGCCCAGTGCTCAACCGCTGTACCACAGGGGAGGCCCTCAACAAAGTTTTATAACAGCCTTCTATGTGCTAGGTACTTGCACTACTGATAACACACTGATGCATAGGCTTCCGTTCATGGAGCTGTCTACTGAGGAAGATAGACATTAAACAAGTGTAACTATCACAATCAGGAATACAAAGAGTTGTGAGAGAAAAGTCTGAAGGCTTGGGGCTTCTACACATTCTTGTCCACCATGCTATGAGTGTGCAAATCCTTTCCAATTTGCTTCATCAAGGTCAGGTATGTGGTCAGTCTATGGTCCACATAAACAGATACCATTAGTTTTCTTCTCCCTTGCTCTTTTTCCAGGAGGGTAGACCCAGGTGCACTTATTTCAGGGTATATGATCAGCACTTGTTAACCAATGTTCTCTCATCTTGTTACCCTTTCACAAGAGAATACTAGAATGAAGTCCATGACCTTTACATTATGTTCCAAATTGAACCAATAGATCCAACCACCTTCACTGATGGTTTTAGAACATTAACTCCAAAGGAATAGGTAGAGCTGGTTTGAGTATTCTGATTACACTAGTAACTAAGGGTATTAACTCTTATATAAATAGAAGTCCCCCTACTGATTTTCAAAGATAACTCAAAATGTATATAACTTATAGAAACAAAGCCACTCCATAAAAAGATACACACCTGTACTGTAAAACTTCTTTTAAATTCTCAGCCTAAAAAGTACATTCCAAGTACTAGGATACCAAATAAATCATACAGCTATTCTAAAGCCCATATTTCAATGGCATGAGAAGGAAACAGGCTATAAAAACAGGCAACGTAGTTGGCCCTTTCTTACTTTACTTCTCAAGACCCAGTTCTTGTCACAGATCCTTTCTTGGAGTCAGCTTGTACTCCTCTGCCAATCCTTCACCAAAGATGATTAACTACTCCTTAACACAAGCTTCCCTTCCTTAGAATGCAACCGACCAAACAAGAACGTATGAGATAAATTAAGACTTGGTCTCTCATTTTGAGCCTACTCATGCCCAGCTGTATAAGTTTTAAGAATTTATTTAGATTCTTAAGGGCTCAATTTCCCTCTCTGTAAATGCAGATAATGTTTTGGGAATTCAACAAGCCTTGTGTTTTTCCATTAAGCAAAATGATTGTTTGAAAATGCGGAAGTAGGAGAAGGTACCTCTAAGACAAGTACATTTTATCCAGAGCATCCATAGCTTTTAACCAAGTCTCTCCCAGCCTGAAAATCTAAAGACTCCATGAATTTACTTCAACTTGTGGAAGCTCCACAGGAAAAAAAATTCAAAGATTAAAAAACAAAACAGAAAGCATGACTTTGATTCAGGTCAATCAAGGATTACCAAGGTAGGTGAAGGGTAGCATTTTTATATTGCGCTTTGTCTCACAGACAGTAAATTAAAAACTTCTATTTTCAATCCTTGGTCTCATGTAAATTAAATCTATTTCATTTTTTTTCTTAAAGCATAGACAGGTTATGGAAATAATATACATACATATCTGAACTCCACAAAAATTCTTCTAACTTACATAGTTTCTTATTTGGTCAAGTACAATCTAGTCTCTTAATAAAAGATCATAGTAAAACATTCCCTTTGCAGCTTTTATAGAAGCTTTTTTGTTTATCCAACATTTAGTTGGCAATTCAAAACCAAAAGCATACCAGAAAACATTATTTATATGAGCCTTATTACTCATCCTTGTGTCTCCAATATGATTTCAATTTGACTGTATACCTTTTAGTGTAGAGGGAATGATTCAACTTGATTCTTTTGAATTCAAAATTCCATAAATTTTAAATGAAGCAAGTAAAAAGAGGAGGAAAGGTTTATAACTCCATTTCCTCATGGCCTCAACAATAAAAGCACATGCTTGATGTGTACTTATAAATACACTATGTGCCACAAACTTCCCTAACTCAAAAATCTCTTTCTTGATGACAGTCTACTCCCAAAATGTGGTAGACTCCCAAACTGTAGACTACCAAACAGTGTTCATCTCTTTACTTGTATTTTCTTCCATTAAATTCACAGATGTGCCATCAATTTCCTCCTTGTATTATAGAGATTAGTTTATTAGCATTGCATAGTTCTTAAAATGAAATTACTGGGGGATGAGGTAGGGCAATAAGAAAAAAATCATGTTAAGAACCGTAATGGTCAAAAGTTTTAACTTTTCAACCAGGAAGAGCTATGGCTCTGAATTCACTACAATAGCTCCTTGAAGTGGACAAACATAATTAGCCTTGGGAATACCGGGATTACGACCATGACAAGCTATTTTAATGAATTATATCAAGAAACACAGTTGCTTTGTCTGCCTCAAAGAACATTGCTGCGGCAATTCTGTGGTACATTTCACAAAGGCTGGCTAGCATTTGAGGGCAAAGAGCCTGTACTGCTGCCTTTTGTGACTACATTACCCTCCGGTGAGCACAGGAGCCAGAACATCAGTGCTCTCTGAGAACTAACATCACCTGCTACAGAATCATCAACTGGAAACAGTGTGCCTTCTGAGGGGGCCTGATCTTTGAGAACCCAAATGGGGCCATATAATTTCTGTGGTCATCGTGTTGGGAACAAGATTTTTTAATGAATTTCTAAAAACCCTACGGAGACTGGTTTCTCTTAAAAAATAGCATATTCTCATAGAAAAACAAATTATGATCAATGAAATTAGCTGTGTAACCTCAGGCAAGTTACTCAGCTATCTCTCAGACTAGGTTTCTTGTTAAATTTGTCAACAACGGCACTTACTGATGCATAGCGCCAGAATTTCAGAATTTAGAAATCAAATCTAGCCCCCTTGTTTTAGAGTTTCTACAGATGCTGCCCAGGCAGATAAAAGAACTTTCTTTTTATCTGTATCCTACATTGATTTAGTAGCAGAACCTAAGCAAGAAAAGTATGTGGGGAATAACAAAACAGAGATACTTTAAAATAAGTTTTTCAAAAACCAAACCTGTGTCTACATGACCCATTGTGTAAATACTCCCTTTAGGGGAAAAAACTGCAACTGTGATTAATTCATTTTGAGACTATTTCTCATATCCCATTTGGGAATGCTTCAACATTTTCAAATAATTTTTCGTGATGCTCATCAACTTCTTCTGTCTTGTTTCCCTTAATTTGTTTCTTTTCCTGTGCATAAGCCTACCATTCCATTATAGATTTCTATAAACTCATAAACAGAAATCAAATACATCTTTAAAAGAGGGGTTTTCAAAAACCAGTTACAATACCTTAAACATTCCCTATCTTTCAATTTCTAGATAAATTCCTCAGGAGAAATCCCTTTTCAGCATGAACTTCAAATTCACAAACTTTGATTGTGTCTATATATATATATACATACATATATATATATATATATATTAAGCTATCTTATTTGCATTAAGTCATTAAATCACCACAACAATTATAATGTTCACATTTTAGGGCTTTATATCAACATAATTTCCTATTTTATTCTTGCAATGATAAACTATCATCTGACTTTTTAAATGCAGTAACTCACCTAACATGTCCACATGTCATGGACAGTATAGGCAAACTCAACAATTAAAAGCAAACAACTGCAAGGAGAACTTAGCTTAGTCTCTGTGTGACTTAAGCTTTTCTCTTAAATACCTAAAACTAAGCACCTGATTTTTCCGCACCCTTGCAAAGCCAGTTAAGAATGTAAAAATAATCAAGCAGACTAACAACACAAGTTCCCAAACTCCTTAGTTCCTAAAATGTCCTCAACCCATTAGCAAATTATAGGTTTGAAAATGAGGAGTAGTCCTATAATTTAACAGGTGACTGAAAAATGACTTTCCTAATGAGGAGTCTCAGGGTGAGCGACTCCTTTCAACCAAAGCTCCAAATAAACACCAGCATCAGGTCAATCAGTGTCTTGGTCCCAGTGGTATCTTAAGCTGATGACTCAAATTCCCAGCAGGCTTCCAGTTTAATATTTCTTGAAACTCTAGGCTTAGTCACACAGTGACCTGGAATTTAAGGCAAATAAGGGTCTCTTCCGTCCATCCTTAAAAATATTTTTGATAAGTGACACAAAGTTAAAGAGGCAAGACGGGTTTTAATTTAGAACTTTTATTCCCCAAGGTATACAGAGTTAAAAACAACTTTCTGAGTAGAGTGAACCATGTTAGCTTTGAATTTCAAATACAACTATTAACCCTGTTGTAAAAAAAAAAAAAAAATTCTATTTCCAAGTTTCTTAACTTTTTTTTTTTTTTACCCTGGCCCTAGATAAACAAAAGAAAAGGCAGAATGAAAAGAGATGGAAGAAGAAGGGAGGAAGACATTGGGGCGGAAGGGAGCACGGGGGATAGATGGATGATATCACAAGCACCTTCCCTGCCAAAGTTTCAGCTATTCTGGAGTTCTTGATTTTTAACTAAAAAACCAATCAGATGAATTAAAACTTCTTCAACAGATAATTATCCATAACATCACCTTCAAGAACAATCTATTTTAAAATCTGGTATCACCTTTAAAAACGATCTTAACACTACTAAGTAAATATCGTGGCTCTTTTTATCCGTAACTTCAAAGAATGACTTTTTCTGTATTTTTGAGTTGTCAGTCTTCTAAATTCTTCACTGCTTCTCATTATATTATTCTTAGTAATAGGCTAAATGTTCTTCTAGCATGATTCAAGGTATTAATTTAAATAAAATCCTAACACAATGGTAAAATGTTACCACATTTATTTTTTCTGATTCTTTTCTTCTCAATATTTTATGAATTTATTGTTTCAAGTATACTGATAACCTAAAATACCACAGGTTTTGTAATGCATTATTTGTAGTATCTGCAGAATAGTGTAAAGATAAATTTGAATTTCAAGGTTCAGAATATGGAGTATATACTATTACAGTGACAACAATCATTATGTCCTATTTATCTCAGTACTTGTATTTATGAAAAATTGAAGCCACCCTTAATAACTGTAGCAAAACTAAAGGCAAGTTCTGTTCTAAATGAACTCTAACTCTGAGAAATCAAAATATTCAACATCTATCAAACCGAACACTAAATTTCAAAGAACAAAAAATAACAGATGGGCATCAAAAATACAGGTTGCAAATAAATACCTATGAGACTTCAGAGGTCTCTTTAGTCCCACTATTCCCCTACCCTCGAAGTGTAGATTAAGGGGCTTAAACAAAACATTCTTTCTGTAGCTATTCCCATCAAGTTGCTAAGAAATCTATGAAAGAGTTCTCCAGTTCAACACCCAAACCTCAGCTGTTTCCATGTTCAATGAACCCCTTGGAAAGCATGAGATCTCACAAGAATAAAGAATAGTCTTAATATTAATTCATGTCCTTCCAAAATGTAACTTCTTGGTTCTATTCCCAATGTTGACCCCCATTAAAGAGACATTCAAACACAAGGTGTGTACATGCACAAATGGGGGGCTTCGCTTGCCCTCCCCCAACAACCACTATTTATATAATATTGCTGCCCTCATAAAAGGGAATCCATTACCATCAGCCATCCATGTTCTTGCTTTAGCATCAGATGCAAACAGGATACAGAAAACAAGATCTCTCTCCCCCGATTACTTTTTGTTCATTCCAACCTCAGGATATAATCCTAAATTCCATTCCATTGGCCTCTTCATCATTTGACACTCCTGATTTTTACCTTCTCAGGTTGTGATGACATCCTGGTGTTATGTTTCTCTAATTGTTATCTAAATAGTACAGAATAAGTTTGCTCACTCCCCTCAGACGATACCCTCAAAAACCTGTCACTTAAGGAGGTAGGTCTTGAGGAACTGAATTCACATATCCCTCACCCAAGTCTACATTTCCTTGACTTTTCAATAGTAATCAAAAGTTGATTTTCATAAAAATATTTCTCCAGTTGAAAGACATGGTACAAAGGGCTCTGTGAGAATAGCAAATGCTTTTTTGTCCTGCTTCGTATGTGTAGCAGTAAATTATTATTAAAACAAACAAAACCCACCTTGATTATGTAACAATCACACCAAGGGGCACATAGGAAAGCACAAGAGTAAAACCTTCAGCCCACCTAGTCAAGAAGGGAAAGGCTACAAATAAAGGCAATTTTCACGGAGGAAAACATCCAAAGATACAGGAGCTACTTATTTCAGAAAGGGGATGACAGAGAAAGGCAGGGTAGAGGCCAGAGAGGGTGCGGGAGCAGGAGTGTAGTGTAGAGAGAAAAACTATTATCTGTTAACCTAGACTTTGAAAATCTAACTGTATAAGGCAATCAAAAGCTTGAAAAGGAAAACTAAACCTATCACAATTTAAAGTGAATCTGTACATTTTTTTTCCTTGGAAGAAAAGAAATGATGATTTGAACTGAATCTGGGTAGAATTCTCTCTTAACCTGACACATAAGACTGTTACTGCTTTTCCAGAAAACCACTTAATATGAGCTTTTAAGTTTCCGACTGTCCTAAGGTTTTAAAATTAAATGCCTAATTCCGTTAATGTCATATACCCTAAGTCACTATGATTTAGAATTACTTCTGTGTCATCATCTTCTAGTATTAGTTTGCAATGGTATCTGTACAATTAATAACCGTCTTCCCTCTCATCTTTCTAGAGAGTCAAGGATGACTTATCTCCTTATCTCCCTATTTGTTCCATTAGATTGACATATTTTGGCTCATCTGTCACCTCCCATAAAACTCTGCTTTCAGATATGAGTTAATTCATTTTTAGTTGTCCTCAATGTTCTAAAATAGTGATGTTTGACAGAATTAATACAGTGCTCTAGTTCTCTCTGTTCAACTGGTATTTAATTAAAGATCTTGGAGGCCATCTTTCTCTCAGGTTACACCATTTAAAGAAGGAACCTAACTTCTATGGACAATGTAAGATAAGCCACATAGCAACCAATCTGCCTTCCTAAGGTCTCCCATTTAACAGATTGCTGTACTATCTGCAAATTACTGGCCAGACAGATTACTCAATTTCATGTCTATTTCACTCCTGTCTTTGAACCACCACTCTACCACAGTCTGCATTCTCTCTTAGGAGTTTACAGAATTTCTGGACTAACAACACTCATGTTTTTATCATTGCTTTTGTTTCATCTGGAACTCAGAAAGTCCTAAGAGCTTTTAATTTGTTAAGATTTATTGAATCTCTGTTAACAATGCAGCAAATCTTTAAGGAATCAGCTACCTTGGTGTGCAAACTGAAAACTCCCTGTTTTAAATTCTTTTGAATTAATATCTTTGGAGAAGGGCCCGCTCAATATGTCATAATTTTCAATTTCACAGATATACATTGGAACTTGCTATTTATTACACAAATAATTATTCTCTTGGACGGTCTTTTGAAAGCCAGCACGTCTTAATAATTTTTTGGCTATATCCGAATCACAAGAGACATGTCAATTTAAGCAAACTTCAGGAGCAATAAACTAACAAACAGACTCTAGGTGGTGGTATAGGTTATTTTTTATCATGATGTTTGCTCTCAAAACTGCAAGAGACACAAGAGCCTTTAGCCTTCTTTACAGACACTTCTTTACCGCGAACGTAGTTTTTTTGTTTAAATCATTAAATAAACTTCAAGCGCTGCAGAGTCTGGAGATGAATGCAAGAAGAAGATTTGAGTCAATTCTTACCATAGACATTAAATATGGTTCTCAACTACTTCAACGGCACCACAGAGAACTCTTCTGTGGAAATATCAACAATGAGCAGTCCTTTTCTTTAAATACATATTTTGCACACACTCCTAAGGGACTTCCAGAGTAAGGATGTAAAGAAGACTTTCCCCACCAGGGTGTATGAAGTAGACTAGCAACCCCACAGCCTCCTCATAGTAGCTGTTTCATTGATGGATTCTTCTTTGTCTCTAGGAACTAATTCCAAACAGAAAAGTTACTATTGGTGATGAAGCCACTACTCTCTGATCCAGTTAAACCCAATTGGCATTACCAAAGCACAAGGCAACACCAGAGCAACTCACTTGGAAGATGATAAACATTTCAACATATTCCAGGCAGTAACCCACACTTAGGTGCCAGGCAGATGAAGTACCATTTGCTTAAAAAGTCCACTTATTTCAGTGTCTCTCCAACAAAAGTGGCAAACTGGTGATTAAACATTGAATAATCACATCAGGAAGATGCCACCCACTTGCTACACCTATGATTCACTAATAAGCAGGTTCAATGCAATTCATAACTTTAAAGAATGAATTACCAGGGCCTTTTACCTCACAAGCCACCCCCTGGCCCCCTAATATAAAGAGCATTCATGAGATACAACCCCACAACCATTTTTACTTTGGATCCCTATAGAGTTTCTCTTTCTCTGAAAACAGTTTTTCTGCAAAGCCTCACATTTAATCATTTACATTCCTAGAGCCAAACTCCAGCTTAGTTGCACTAAGGGAAAAGTCCTCTGTGGCTATGAACGTTCGCATTTTTTTCCCCAAATGAAATGTCCTGTTAAGAAAAATATTTCTAAGACGCTAAACCACTTATTCTGCTCTTCTTTTCCTCTCTTCGGGACCCAATTAAGCGACGAGCGCGATCGAAGGCAGAAACTCGTGTAATGCTTGGGAGATCAACATGTGTCACACACTCCCAGCCTCCTTGCTTCTCCAAGACACAATTGGTTCCTTTGTTCCTACAGCCTGAACACCAACTCCTGATAAAATTTGGACACTACTTGGGAAAGATGGGAGGGTGGGGAGACTATTTCCAGGGAAACCCTTGCTAAGACCACAAAAGTCACCAGACAGGAGGTCACAGATGTAGGCGAGAGAAGTCCCCCAAAGCCTCCCGGGACCTCCCAGGGGCTCCCCCTCAGCGGGAGCCCCGATTCTGGCCCTGGGGTGAAGGGACGGCTGAGGCCTCGGGTCCCAGGAGCGGCGCCCCCGGGAGGGGACGGGCAACTGGGGACGGGACGGGCCCGGGGGGTCCGGGGGGAGCCCGGGGCGCCGTCCCTTTTCCCAGTCACTTTCCCTGGCCCGGAATCCGACGAGCTCCGCGCGGATGGCAGGGAGCAGAGCCCGGCGCCGCCCCGGACGCCCGGGGCAGCAGGAGCCCGAGCGGCGCGGCGAGCGGCGCCCGGGACGCGGGGCCGAGGCGGCGGCCGAGCGGGGCGCGTGAGCCCGGCCCGGCCCGGGCGACGCTCGGCGGCCGCCCCTCGGCCCCAGCTCGGCGCGGACGGGCGGGCGAGCCCGGGGCCAACTCCACAACTTGCCGGCGCGGCCGCCCGGCCCCCCAGAGTTCCCGGGGCGACTCGGCGGCGGCCGGCGCGGCGGGCTTTCCCGGGCGGCGATCCCCGGCCGCGCCGAGCGCCCCCGCCGCCGGCCGCGCGGTCCCCGCCGCCCCGACGTCCCCGCGGCCCTGCCCGCCCGCGCCCGCGCCGCCGCGGGCCGCGCTCCCGGCCGCTTCCGGCCGCGCCTCAGCGCCCCCCGCCGCGGCCCCCACTCACCCGCGGCCCCGCGGCCCCGGCCCGGCTCCGGCAGGCTCGCTGCGCGCGGGCGCCCCGCCGCCCCGTCAGCCCGCGGCGCCGCGGCCGGCCCGTCCCTGAGGCCGGCGGCGGACGCGAGGCCCCCGCGGGCGCGCGCGGGCGTGAGGCCGGGTCGTCCCTCCGCCTCGGCCGCCGCCTCCTGCCTGCGCCTCGGCCGCCGCCGCCTCCCGAGTTCGGGGCTCTGCTGCAATGTCTGCGCGGCTGACTTTGAGCGCCTCGCTCGCCGCCCGCCCGCCCGCGGCCGCGCTCCTCCCTCCGCCGCCGAGTCCGCCGCGGCCCAGTCCCTCCCCTCGCCGCTCCACGCCATTCAGCTCTTCAGCCAAGTTTCTTAACCCTTTTTTCCCCTCCCGCCCATTGTCACCCCGGCCGCAGGAAGCCGCTCGGGTCCCGGCAGCCTGCGGGAGCCGGGGGCGCCCTCCGTTTGGGGGTTCGCCCCCGACCCCGCCGGCCCGGCCGGAGCGCCGCGTCCGCGGGAGAGCCTGGCGCCCCGCGCTCCCGCGCCGGCCCCCTCGGCTCCCGGCTCTGTCCAGCCGCCCCCGGCCGCCCCGGGCGCCTGGACAGCTCCTCGCCGGAGCCCGGGCGACCGGGCTGGGGACACAGGCCAAAGGGCTCGCGTGGGGGGCACCGCCGAGGCGCCCCCCGGGCCCCCCGGGTGCTGGCGCCTGAGGCGTCTCCCTCCTGCGCGTCCACCCCGCCACACGCGCCCCCGGGCGCCCTCTCACCTGCCCCCAACTTGCACCACCTGGCAAGCGGGGTGTCCTGCTTTAGTCTTGGGGGGCACGGGCACTAACTCCAGGCCACTTTGCTCCTACGCCCAGCGCCCCGCAGGCGCCCAGGAATGGATGTGGACTGACTCCGAGAGCAGAACTGGGAAGGAGACCTGAGGAGCGCCCTGGTCGGCTCCTTCGACGCACGGAGGACTCGAGCAGCGTGTGTCTCCAGCTGCCTGGTCACTGCGAAGTCCCCGGCGGAGTCTGTCCGCGAATCGACATCATCCCCGGGAAGCGTTTGACCCCATCCGATCAGGCAAAGGGAGCGGGGTTGCCACTTCTTCGGCAGCTCTCCTGGGCTCAGTCCCCGAATAAGAAATAACAATTACATCACGAGGCCCGGGCGGCCGCACCGTGGAGCCTCTTGGTTTCCTGCAGCCTGATCTCGCTGAACCCGCCTCTAAACTGGGGGGGATATGGATTGGTGAAGAAAGTGGAGGGAGGAGAGAGTCCTAGGAAACCATAATTTCCCCCCTTCTCCGTGTATTTGCTGTTTTAAAATCGTATCCTCAGAGCTCTCCAAACAGCTCACTGGAACTATTAACACCCCCACAACACCTCCCCAGATGTCAGGTTTCTTTTTGACTCTAGCATCTAGCATTTAGTAACTCACCATGAAAAAAATTACCAGGGGAAATGAGAGCCGTTGCTGAAATTGTTTTTGCTTGATACAAAAATACTAAAGTAGAGCTTAACCTCACCCTAAACTCAGAAATGACATGCCTGTGTTAAAACACTTATTGCATAAAACAAGTGAGTGGATGGGGCACTCCATTCTTATGTGTAGGTTTTCATACTCTATTCTATGTATATTCTTCTATGTGAGTTTTCATATCCTATTCATGCTGAGGATTCCATAGCATTTTAATATAGACTTGCTAGTGCAATTTCAAAAGCTTTCCCTATCATAAAACAGTAAGCTATATCTGTTATGTAATAACTGTATTGTGCATTTAGAATTTCACTTAGCCTTTAAAAAGATGAATGAGAATTTTGGAATACCGACACATTTAAAAGTGAGAGCAGATTTTCAAATGAATGCCCAGTATGTCCAGCACCTAGCACAGTGTTGGGCACGCAGTGGGAATCTTTTGCGTAATTGCGATGGTATATTTTAGAACAATTAATTTACATCACCCTGGTGATTCAACTATGCAATCTGTTGTCATCTCCTATAGTTTAAATCTCATGATAGCTTTTTATTTGCATATACCACCGTTTGCAATTGCTCAAGGCAACTTAGTAAAGTCTGCTGTTCTATCCTGCATCTTTGTCTGGGATTGATATAAAACAAGCTGTTCCAATTAAGTGATGATCAGAATGATTTGAGCTTGACCCTTTAAGGAATCAAACTTTCTCAATAAATAGTTCTACAAAGATTTTTCTAAAATGCGTTATACATGTTTCTGTTTGCTTAAGCAGCTTCTTGGGCTTCATTTGGCTTTTTCTTGAAAACTCATAATTTTATGGAAAGCAATTAGAATAGCAGGTAGTAGTGGATTAAACAAACACACTGAGGTACTATTCAGCATTAGGCTTCTTTCTAAGTGTTAGGGATGCTCCCAAGAGGTATATAAACTATCAATTGCTACTCTGAAGGATTCCAGGATACTATGACTTAGTGATTATCTCTGCCTTTTGTAGTTTTTCTGTCCCCTCTGCTGACAATATAATTTATTGTCCTTTCTGTGGCTGGTGTGCCTGCTTCTAATATTCTCCTCCTCCACTGATTGCCAGGTCTTACTCTGGTATAGACTGGGAATCCAAATAACCTCACTTGTCACAATTCACAATTTCTAGAGTAAAACTAAATTGGCCCCTTGTAAGGGATTGATGTGCTCACCAAAGAATAAGGCACAGGAACCTTAGAACATAGACTTTGAGACAGATATTTAGGCTGCTCAAATATTGGTTTGAATAGTGTGTGTGTGTGTGTGTGTATCTTAACTGGGTTTGGGATCACTGAGATTTGCAGATAAATAACCTCCTACTAGGTGAAGTTACACAATCTAACCAGCCAAATATTGGTCCCACTCTTCAATAATAGCATAAAAATTGGGCCTCCCCGGTGGCGCAGGGGTTGAGTGCTGGGTTGCGAAGCTGCCCGCAGCCTATGCATCACTGGTTTGATCCCCGGCTGCTCCCAGGCCACCAGAGGAGGGTCCCACATGGAGCGCAGACCTCTCCTGCCGCCCACTGCTCCCCTCAGCAGTGTACTTCGGTCCTTCTGCCTGCTCTGCTCCCTGCTCTGGCTCTGGTGAATTCTCTCACCCTCCACACTTCTGACTATACCCAGTGCTTGTATAAATAAATAAATAAATCTTTTTTAAAAAAAGAGTATTAAAATCTCCACTGCCATATGCTAAGATGAATTCACAAAGTTGCTGACCTCTATTCAATTGCACAGAAATCCAGTCATTAAAATCCTGAATTCTTTTTGATAGTATATTAGTGTTAAGTAAATTGCACACCTTTTGTGGAGTTCATTTTTACTTAATTATGATAATTGTCTCAGGGCTTTTCTGTTGTTGTTCTTTGTTTTTAAAAAACCAATACTTAAATTTCCTGCTAAAAGAGTCATTGCAAGGATACTAGAAATACATGTAATATAAGACTGCCTATTTGATAACTTGTATTTTGAAGACAACTTTTGTTTTCACCAGTTGTGATGTGGAGAAGATGCCCATCAGTTTATGTACCTAAACACAAAACTATTTTTATAAACCCAGGGTTCCTAGGGAATAAGATACTTACAGCTCAGCTTCAAAATATTTATTCAGCACAAAGATATAGTAAGGAAAATTATGCCTGATGTACTTTCTGGATCTCTCCTGTTACAGATATCCTCCCCTCCATTTATGACTGAGTGTTTACTTGTCTATATCCACCTCTAAATGCAAGTACTGCAAACATGGGGTCCATATCCCATATCCCCTTCCTTCACATTTGGATATTACTACCACCTATCCCTGGGCTGAGCAACAGCAGACATCAGAAGATATTGGACAAGATACTATTATAGCTCAGAGGACAGAGTGTTTATTTCTACTTTGTGTATGAGTGTGAGAAAATGCTTCTGCTGGCTATTAAAGGGTAACAAGAATTTGCCAAGTAGGCAGAGTGGGAAAAGTGTTCTCAGGAAAGGAAGACTATTTAATAGTAAAGAGGTGTGAAGAAAACAAAAATATACATTGAGAAGTATTGAACCCACATTATACACTATAAACTAATGAGAAATGAACTATTACAACTGAGAAAAAATATATACAGATGGAACTTGAATATAGTTTGACTACTACATTCCTTTAGTATCTAGGGAAGTACAGTCCCATAAAAACATAGAGCAAACCAGGCCTCCCCTGGTGGCACAGCGGTTGAGCGCTGGGTTGGGAGGCTGCCTGCAGCCTCTGTGAGCGCCAGTTTGATCCTTGGCCACCAGCGAGGGTCCCACAAAAAGAAAAAAAAATAGTGCAAACCACAAATGTCAGCTGCATAGGCACTTTTAACATTTCTGTTAGTCATATTTTAAAAATACAAAAAATCCAAAGGAACAGGTAGCATTTGTTTTAATAATATATTTGAGATAACCCAATATACCAAAAATATTATTTTAATACCTACATGATATAAAAATATTCATTGCATATTTTATATTTTTTTATCCACATTTTAGAAAATTCTAGTATGATTTTTATACTCATAGCACATCTTTATTTGAACTAGTCACGTTCAAGTACTCAACAACCACGTGAGGCTGATGGTTATGGTATGGGGCAGTGCAGCTCTAGAAGCACAGATGCAATAATAGTATAGTCTTAAGATGAAGATCTGAATCTTGCTATCTAAGATTTTATTTGTGTTGATTGCTAGTGTTTATTTACACTATGTTATAAAGACCACTTTCTTGTTTCTAGGCTTTTATTCCAATTAGAGAATCAGCAAAGTTTACATTTTATGTACTGTGTCTTCATTAACCATACTGTAGTTACAACTCTTTTTATCTCTATTAACTCTGGTGGTGGGCTGTAAATGTAAACTGGCTTTATGGCAGAAATAAAACTCTATAAATTTGGGCTTGAATAAGCTTTAAAAAGTCTTCCCTCGAACACAGAGTTACCTCTATGTTGGCTACAGTCAAAACATCTTCCTGGCTATTGAAGCCCAAAGTTTTACTCTTCAATTCTTCCATGCCCAATTACTTGTGGACTATAAAATCCACCCCAACCTTTGTTTCAAGCAGTAACCTGCCTGAAACTGCGGCAGTAAGGATAGGCTGCAGCTCTCTGAGTACTAAGAAGTTCTGAAGAGCTAAAATGAAGAAGTCTGCAAGTTACAGTGCAGTTTTCCCTGATGATATTGGATTCCTTTTACTTTTAGTGGGGCTTGAATGCCAAGGACTGGCAAAACCAGGGCACTCAATCTCTACACTAAAATGCACCCTGAAAACTTCCTCTTAAATATATATATATATATGAAAATGATTGCATACCAGCAGCTAAAACAGTACATGAGAAAGTCAGATACTTCAATGAAATCCAAATGCAGATGATACATTCTTCCCCAAACAAGAAAATGTTTAATACAGTTAAGGTGTCCCCCAATCCAAGAAATCCCAGTGAAAGTAAGAAAAACCCATCAGTTTTGATTTTGTGTCATTTTAATATGTGTAAACAAATGAAAGTATATTTTATATGAATCCTATCCTTTTATGCAGAAATGAGTTATGTATGTAAATCTCATTAAGCAGTCCTGACATAAATGAATATACAAAATCTCTTTTCAGGCTTTCATGAACATACATCTGTATAATAAATCAATGCTGTAAAACATGATCTTATTAATTTTTAGAGATTTGATTCAGATAACCTTCAACTGAAGCAAATCACATATCTGTGTTCCCAAGTCATTCAGGACTCTATAGGAAAGAGATCTAATAAATTATGTAAGTTTATAGTTCTACAACTATTTGCCTCTCAACAGAAATAGGCATAGACACTAAAACATATTTGTTTTAGATATGTTTAGTTTAAAAAACAAAGTTCTTAAATCATTTACCTTTTTACAAAACCACCCTCAAATACTCTCTCTCTCTCTCCCCCCCTAGAATTTCACAGAATTCAATGGGGAAAGAATATTTTTAATAAATGGTACTGGGACAACTGGATATCCACACAAAGAGAATAAAATTTGACCTGCTCTTTACACCACAAAAAAAAAAAAAAAATTCGGAGGAAATACAGCAACCTTGGTTATGCAGAGTCTTCTTAGATATGATACACACAAAAAACCCCACAAATAACAAAAGAAAAAGATAGATATATTTGATTTATATCAAAATTAAAATCGTTTGTGCTTCAACGAACACTTTTAAGAAAAGGAAAAAACAAACAGAATTGGAGGAAATATTTATAGATCATCCAGCTAGTAAGAGGTTTATCTAAAATATATAAATAACACCACACAACAATAAAAAGACACACAATTGTTAAAATGGTCAAAGGATCTGTGTAGACATTTATCCAAAGAAGATCTACATTAAGCACACAGAAGGATGCTTGATATCATTAGCCATCAGAAAAGTACAAATCAAAACCACAAGGCAATGCTACTTTAAACTCACTAGGAATGACTATAAAAAGAACATAATAAGTGTTGGTAGGGAAGGAGAGTATTGGAACCTTCATACAACATTGGTGAAAATGTAAAATATTGCAGCCACTTTGGAAGAAAATTTGGCAGTTACTCAAAAACTTTACCATACAGTTACAACGTGATCTAGCATTTCCCTTCCTGAGTACACAAAAATCTAATACATCATGTTCATACCAGTATTCCTCATTATATCAAAAAATGAGAAAAAATATCTACCTACTGGTGATTGGATAAACAAAAAGTGGTTTATCCTTTAATGGAATGCTATTCAGCAACATATTAAATAATGATATACAGTACAACATGAATAAACTTGAAAATAAGCTGAGCAAAAAAAATCTAGTCACAAAAGATGGCATTTTGTATTCCATGTATATGAATTCACAATATGCGAATCCATAGAGAAAATATAGTAGTAGTTAACTAGGACTAGGAAAGGAGTTGGGGAAAAATGTGGTTTGACTGTAATGGGTATAGGATTTCTCTTTGAAGTGAGGAAAGTGGTCTAATGTTAATTGTGGTAATGTGTGGATATACAAAAAACAACAACAACATTGGATTGTATTCCGTAAGTGGTTAGGTTGTACAGTATATGAATTATAATGAAATTGTCATATATTTTTGAAGAAACAAAATAAATACTAAAAGAACTTTATCTTCTCATAAAAAAGCTTGTAAATGTTTTAAAAATGTTACAATTTGAATTTTATGTTGACTCTAGGCTAAAGCACTGCAGATGCCATTATCCACTGTTTCTCTGCACTAATCTTGACATTTGCTTACAATCTGCTTATTTGTTTATAGATTAGTGTATGCATTTAATACCAAAAAAAAAAAAAAAAAGAAAACAAAACAACCGGAAAAAATTTTCCCCCCATCAAAACCAGTGGTGAATTTCATAACACAGAACTAGATGTGGAAGAGAAATATGCTATTAGGAGGGAGATCTTAGAAACACTGATTAAGATGGTTGAATTATTCATTCTGCTTCTGAGCAAGAAAGAAACAATCAGAAAAGATGGCAAGAATGTTAGAACTCTGTACAGACTACAATGCCAGTGCTTCAGTATCAGACGACAATGGTCCCAGCATATATTGAGAATTAGTGCTGGTATTTAAGCAATTGGAGAAACTCAGAAAACAAACATCCATAACTTGGAAGAGGATCTACAATCACCCACTGCAACCAGCCTGCTGGTTGTGGTGTTGCATCATGCTCAAATTATCAATAATATAAAGAAGGTGATTTTGTGGATTGAGACTTGATCTATTAGACTCTTGCAGGAGGAATTATTGGAGTCAAAGAACTTCACAAGAGAAACACTCAGACAAGAATCACCTATGATCATGGTGGTTTTATAATGCTTGATGACTGCCATGAAAATCCCATGGGATTTTCCATATGGAGAAGAGGTAGTTTTGATAGAATACCTCCCAGTCGTGGCAAACATTCCTTGCCTGCATCTAGAAGAGATTATGGCAATGAGTCATCATGGACAACCTCCTCTTGAATGAGGTGACTGGGATGGTAGTAGAGCTCTTATCCCACTGCCACCTAGAAGAGCAGATCTAATGGACCATGATACAATTGGATGACCTGGAGGCAATGATGATGGCATGGTTGGTTTAGTGCTGCTGAAACTTTGGACTTTGCAATAGATTCATGGAGTCCATTGGGAAGATAACTTATGAACACATGGTATTCAGGATATGATTATCCATATGCAGGGGTTCATGACTCATATGAAGATCTTAGTGGAAATTTTTTGTCAATACACAAGAAACTACTGTCAAGATTTCGCTGGATCTACTATTGGCAAAGGTAGTCAAAAGATTAAACGAATCTATCATGATTTGAGAGCTTCAATCAAAATTGATGAGTCTCTTAGAAGGGCCTGAAGATCAGATCATTATCAATACAGGAATACTGGATCCGGAACAGAATGCACAGTATTTGCAGCAGTAGAATGTGAAGAAGTATGCAGATATTGAAGGACTAATGCAAGATTTATTTTTATATAGTAGGCAGCAATATTCTGGAAAGTTGGTTTCTAAGATTGGTAGAGAACTGCGAGAGTCTTGCTTTTTAAAAATCTGCTTCTATTTAAAAAGCCGGTTTCATAGGTGTTCTACATTTGAGGGGTAGTTAAATCTTTGCTATTCACCAGATGTAATGTTTTAGTTGGGGGGAAGAGACATGCAAAAACTCACACTAAAAATCTGGAATAGCTTAGAATGAGTGAATTTTAATTTTTGCTCATTATTAACAGGTAAAGAAACAAAATATCCCTCTATGTAATTAACGTGGCCACTTTGCTGTGTGGTCACTGTAACACTTAGTGGGGAGGAACAGGGAGGAAAATTAACAATAGTCCCTATTTCTTGGCATCTGTTCAGAATTTAATGCTTTTCTCTAAGAATATACGGTGTTTAAAGTATATATAATGAGCCTATTTTTAGTCACCATTTCTTTAAGACATTTTTCAAATGACTGAATTCTCTAACCCACTCCCAAACTAAGCTTGATTTTCCTCTATTGGCTATAAATACTTCTCTTGGACATGGTAAGATGTCTTGGTCAAGTCAATTCTGGTTATTTTTTGATGGTTAGAAAGTTCATTCCTTGGAAAGAAATTCCATCATGCTGTAATAAACTGGGATTTTATTTGTTTAGACAAGTGCTTGCAAACATTTTATTCTATGTTAGTAGTGAAGAATTACCCAGGTGAGAAACAGTGTTACACACTGATTAATGATAATAATGTATACACAGATACTTAGTGGTAAAAAAGTTTTATTAATCAAAATAATACTTATTTATGGAAATGACTGATGTTAACTAACCTCTAATTATTTTTGTTAGATAATTTTCACCCATAGAATTTAACTGTAAACCTGTTAGTGCATATCTATTATACTTTTAAATGTACATACATACATATATGTAGCTTCCATTATATGAAAATTAAAATACATACTTTTCTTTTATATGATGGATTATGTAGGAACTCTTTATGTAGAGTTCATGAAAAGGTGGAAAATGTTCCTGTGGATGTTTTGTGTGGAATCTTAGCATTTGTATTGAGAGTAAAAAGTCCACTGCCAAATAAATATAAATCCTAATTCTAGATTTCATATGTACTCAATTGAACAAGGATTAATTGATTCCTGCAAAATATTCTTCTTGTTAGGAAATACAGTAATCTCAAACTGGAAAAAAAATTGCTTGATATGCTTTGCAAAAAAATTAGCAAAATAATGCATATATCTACAAAACCAGAAAACTGCATGCTGGAAATTAAGTTTGCCTGCTCCATGATCCCTTAATGGCATTGCACAGTAAGGGTGAAGAATGGTTTCATCAGGAACACCCAAGCTTCAGTAATTTAGTATGTACTTTACTAAGAATATGTGGTTTTTCAATATGAGATCCGAGGGTGACCTAGATAAAGAATATGACTACACAGCATATATCACTCATGTCCCACAAAGTTGACTTACACCAGATACATAACACATTAATTTATAGCATTGTCTGTTCTTATAAAGATAAATGATTACTCCTGTTAGGTAAAATCCAGATTCTCAGGAATTAATTCTAAGTTCCACCTTATATTTGGTTGCTAGTAATAGAGACAGGAACTAACAATGGCTTAACCAAAACAGAAGTCCAGGGATGCATTTCAGTCATGGGTTGGCTGCTACCATCATCATTAGGCCCCAGATTACTTCTATGTCCTCGTTAGCTCTTGGTTTTCATTTTAAGATTGCCTCATGATGTTAGTTGGCTACTGGAGCGCCAGTCATTAAGTCTGTGTTCCTGGAAGGAGGAATGTGGATTGCCTACCCCTTTTAAAAGGAGTTTTCCTTAAAGGATTATGCAATAACTCTTGTTTATATCTCATTGAATGTATCCAGAGTGAGAGTGGGGTATAGTATTTTAGCTATGAACAATGCTCGAAATTAAGATTTTTCTTTCCTAAGGAAAATCAGACTGGATACTGAGTGGGGATATTAGTTATCTCATGCTGCATAATAAATTGCCACAAAACTTTGTAGCAGAAAACAGGAAATAGTATTATCTCATAGGTTCTGGGGGTTAAAGAATTCAGGAGAAATTTAACTGGATTTTTCTGACTCAGTGACCCTCATGTGGCTGCAATCAGAATATTGGTAGGATCTGCACTTTTCTGAAGGCTTCCCTGGAGCTGAGGCGTCCAGTTTTGAGAAGGATCCTGATAAAGCCCTCAGGTTCTCTCCACAAATTGCTTGAATATCCTGACAATGTGGCTGCTGGCTCCTCCCAGGATGAGCTCCCAAGGAGAAAACAATGATGAAGTCATATTGTCTTTTCAGACCTGATCTTCTAATTCACACAGGATACCACTACTTCATTCTATCAATGAGAAGTATGTCTCTAAGTTAACTCTTACGAGGAAATTCATCTGGAAGGGAAGAGTATCAAATAATTTGTGGATGCAGTTTAAAATCACCATTCTGTAGCATTTTCTATCATGATCTGCCTCTTTGGTTTCCCAAACCAACATGCAAGTACTTGTTTTCATGCACAGACAAGTCTTACTGCCCCTTGAAGAGATCAAGACCAAAAATCTCTTTCTGTTATCCTATCAATTCTACCTGCTAAGATTTCTGGATGATACGCAGCCCTCTTCAAGAAGCCAAAATGTGGTTTCTTTTAGGCTGGCAACCAATAAATTAAAGAAATGTCTTCAGTCACCAGCACATTTAAATTTTCAATGATGGAGGAGGAAAGGATCATTGCAATAAACCTGTCCATTTGGAAAAAGGAGAATGAGAAACATGTTAGTCACCGTCCCCTGATAATTATCAAAACTTACTGAGCAGGAATGGCCAGGACTTCCTGCCTTAGCACTGCAGTCAGTGCCTTGGTTGGCTAACCTAGCAGCTCCTGTTTCTATCGCTACAATGTTCTTGTGTCTTCATATCTTGCCCTCATTGCACCTAGATTTGCCCCTGGGAGGTTTGTCTTCCTCAATTTTTGTCAGCAAATATAACTAAAATGGGCACTGGGTGAATTCTCCTCTTGGAGACCTCACGGATTTTGATGTATTGGGGCACAGCGATTGTTTTAATGATCACAGACTGTTGCAGATCCAATATGGCTTTTTTGGGGGAAATATTTCTTAGAACATGTAGGAGAAGTATTTTGTCCCATTCTATTCCATGCATAAACTACTGTGCCATTGTCAAAAGTCTTGCCCTGACATGGCTTTTGAGCCTGAAGAGTCTCACCTTTTATTTACTGGATTCTGTGTCCTGCCAATCCCTCTGGCCCTTAAATTATGATGGCTACCTTGAAAGCATCTGAAATTATAGGTTTAGATGAGGAAGCAATACAACTCATCACCTCTGGCCAGCAATATCACCGCGGTATTATGACAAGGAAAGCGTCTTATCACTTGCTAAGACTGTAGTTTCATGGCCACAGCTTAAAACTTCTTCAATTCAGTACAGACAGTAGATGAATTTTTCAATGTAGCTAGCTCTAAATCATTGGATTCACCATTAATGTAGTTAGCAGACATATGCAGAGAATGCTTCCATTAGCAAATCTTTGCTTCCATCTACATCTCCTTCCAGAATGTTTGATTTCAGTCTGAGTTATTCTAATTTATAAGATTTTTCCAAAAAAATAGCAAAAATGAACACTGAATCTTTTCTACCATTTCCCTTAATAGTATAACTTCAGCCAGCAAATAGCCTGAATTTTCAGTAGGCAAGTGATACTTTAACCAAATATCTGACTACCACATTAAAATTTGAACACTTACTATATACCCTAACTGCTTCTACTAAATCAGTGTTTCTTGTACTTTGCAGCATTTTATTTCTGTTACCAATTACTACATAGGCCTTGGATCTTGGTCACAGAAAACACTCTTGATAGTTTAAGCAGAACAGGGTTGATTATAATGTAATATATAGATTACAAAATTTTTGCTGGCACCCAGGATTTAGACTTGGATGATAGATAGGATAAATGTCCAGCTGCACAGTGGGACAGCCAAGTGGAAACACCCCCCCCCACCATCTGCCACTTAGAATGAATGAAGATCCACTAAATTCTGTCACCTCCACTGCAGCTCTGTGGAAGAAGCAGACATCTCAACCAAAACAATCCTGTAGGTTCTGCCTCACAAAGTTCATACCGACCATGTATGTTTGCTTAGCAGAAACCAGATCATATGTGAAACTCTGGTTTTACCAGAGTCTGGTGAATGTATCTAACATTCAGTTTTTCATTCTCTAGTTACCAGGATAGGATTCTAGAAAGAAATTAGAGTGGCCTTGAGTTTGTCATGTTACAGTATTTCCACACTGGTAGGAGTTATTTCTGGTAGCAAGAGAGACTCAAATTTTCAGAAGCACACAAAATATTTTAGAATATAAAATGAGCAATAACGTATCCAAGGAACATTAACTTTGAGTAAAGATAGTGTATCATTTTACAATCATATTTCATTATATTGTAGTTCTTGAAAAGTTGGTCAACCAGCCTTAACTAGTATACTATATCTTGATCTTGTTGGGATACAAATATGCATTTACTCTTGGATAGGGCACCATTAGTTTAAGAAAGAGAGACTTATGCCAATTAACTCGAGAGAAAAGAAACTTCTCAAGTATAAAATGCAAGGAATCTAAGAAAATGCAATTATTTCTTGGGAGATCATAGCACTTCATCCTAACACCTTCTTTCTATACTCTCCAAAAAGAAAATATGATTGAACACCAAGCAGTCAATGGACAACTTCTTTTATGGACAAGTACCCATCCCTAGTCTTCTCAGCCACAGCTGTGAGTCTTCTCAGCCACAGCTGTGGCATTCCCAAGGCTGTGAATAAGACTGGCAAAACTAGAAGGGTAAGATGGTTGCTACAGATCAATAAACTAATGTCTCTAGTAGTCACTATCTTTTATACCACTTAAAGACTTGTAATATTGTAACAGCCACAATTATCTTATTTACAAACTAACTACCTACAAATTAATACTTGAGATTCTTACATACAAAATACATTTAACACGTTCACACTTTTACCAATTATGTATTAATTGCATTGATATCAAAGGAGCATGGTTACTTGCTTTGTGGAACCCATAGGACACAGCTAACATTTAATTTGATATGTTCTTTAATAAAGATATTGTTAAGATGGGTGTCACAGGGAAAGGAGGCATTGATGCAAATTTTGCCATTTCAAGGAAAGATTTCATCATCTGGAAAAGTGATTATTCACCTAGATCATGAATGATGAATTTACCAATGCTTATTTCTGATGGTCATCATGGTTTAGCATCTATAAAAGCTACTTACTATAATATCCTGCCATCAAATCACATTCTGCAGGTGTTACCTCTCTTAGAAGCTTCATTGATTGTCAATGTGAGAATATATAAGTATATAATGGTATTTTACCATTTGGAAGCAGATACAGATTCCTCCCAAAGGGTAACATTTATTTTTCTAATAGCCAGATGACTTGCATGCACATCAGAACTTCTCAAAGCTTTTTGTAGTGATGGTTGTTGTCATTTCCATGATAACTTTCTTGGCATCAAGACCAGTCTTAAACAAAGTAGTGAAATGTGCCAGTCTTACCTTTGGTACTGATACATGCCTTTTTCTAACATACTTTTGTATAACTTCATAATAATGTCATATATTTACACACCAATTTTCTTTTTTTGTTTTAAAGAAGATTTATTTGTGCGTACAAGAGCTGGGGTAAAAGCCAGAGATGTGGGGGGTGAGAGGATTCACCAGAGACAGAGTGGAGAACAGAATAGGCAGACTGATGAAATACACTGCTGAGGGGAGCAGAGGGCGAGACAGGAGAGGTCTGCTGCGCCATGTGGGTACCTCCCTGGCCGGCGGGGATCGAACTCATGCTGCAGAGGCTGTGGATTGCTTCATAGTGCAGTACATAGCCCCTTGCGCCACCAGAGAGGCCCAATTTTCTTTTTAACATACCAACAATTGTTTCATGTATTGCTAAGAAAGAAGAATTCAATTAAATAATGACACAATGCTTTTTGATCTAGAAAAATTTACTTTTTTATTTACTGGAAAGAATCTTTTTAGGCTTATTTATACATAGATTTTAGAAATCTGTTCTCACTTTTACATATAAATAAGAGGATTAGTGAAGTACATTCTTCAAAGTATTCCTATAACATTTTTATGGTGAATTTGTCTCCCAAGAATTATTTTTGACTCAGTGGTTTATGTTTATTTAAAAAAATAATCTCAGTAGTTTGTCCAAATGCCACAACACTAATAAGGAGTAGAGTTGGTACTATGTTTGTTAGAACTGGGGCATGTTATTCATAACCCAAGTCTTTTTCTACCAATTCATGCTACTTTTTGTCACACTTCTTGGATATTTACAGACCTAAACTGCGACTTTTAATGTCCTAACTATCACTTATCCTCAACCATTGAAAAAGTTAAACCAAAAAATCACAATGTATGTTCCAGAAAAATTTTGCCTTTCAAATTTTAATACTAGTTCTTTTCCCAATTTTCAGGAAAAAAAAAATCACCTATCAGATAGACTTCTAAATCATTTTTTTCTCAGACTTTTTCTTTGAATCAAGATTTTGCTACCACTAACAATAGCAACTTGCATCATTTGATACTGGATTTATAGTAAACATGTAGTTATTTCCATTTTAATAGAAATACTTAAGGGTATTATAAAAAAAAGTCACAATTGTTTAATTTCTTGAACAAATACAAAAACTTTTATTTCATTTTTTCTTCTATATCTAAACCAGTGGTTTGGATATACTAAGCACTGCTAAGAGATTGGCTAGTTATTTAGTTGAACTCCTTACAAGAGGTCATAGAAAATTCACAAGGACTGAATTAAAGAGTGGAAATTTGAGATGCTCCATGGGCCAATGAAGGGGTTATTTTGTACCAGTCAGCCATTTTCAAATTTCTTCAATTACATAATGTGAACAAAACTTTCTGATTTTAGGAGAGCCCTACCTGTGATTAATACTTTTCTTTAGAGCCTATTTTTCGGGAGGGACTGGGGTGTACTCAACCCTGCATCAAAGAACTAAATTCACAGGTTCTTTCTACCCAGGAAAGAGTTGATGCACTTAATTAATCTTTCCCAGGAAGCCAGGCTGACTCTCACTACTTCAGCGCATTGTATGTTTAAAGCATGTATAATTTAATCCTGTTTGAATGATGTGTGAAAGAGAATTGACATAAAATAGCAAGAAAGCTCTGAAGTGAACTGAGCTGTATAATTTGGGCATAAGCATTCCTAATATCACCTTTAAAGGAACTTGAAATCTATTTGATGGCGAGGAAAAAATTAGTATAGGTTTGAAAACTATCAAACAGCATCTGTTGCCATCTCCATTTTGATTAAAACATGCTCACAGGGAAAATAGTGGTTTGTCTGTTAAGTCAAACACTAATGAAACATTTGCTAAAATAATCTCTTTAATTTGGACAACATTTGGCAATAAAGTGCACTCATTGGATCATTTGTCTGTATTTTGATCCTTCAGAGTTAACTGAGCCCAGCTAAGTCTAATATGATAATAGGCTTTTTGTTAAAACCTGGGCATATGCATTTCTCATGCTCTGTTGTGTTCTACTCTGGTGAAGAGAGATAAGAAATGTTATTGCGATGGCATTAAAGGTTTCTCATTGACATATCTAAATACCACGGGCCTGAACTATCTCATTTAGTCATGTCCTATTTCTATGTATCTTATGGATCAAAGGCAGTGTGACTATAGGCTCAAATGAGTAATGAGGATTAGCAGTATTAATCAAGTCATCACCAAAGAGTTGGTAATTAATGATCATACACTGTGTATATATATATATATAGTATACTGTATATATTACACTTTACATATACAAATATATACTATATATGCTGTATATATACTGTATAGGTACAAATACTATATATATATATATTTTTTTAATTAGCTTTTGTTGGTAAAATGAAAACACAATACTTCTGGCATTTGAAACAAGACAAATCCAGCAGAAAAATAGAAATAACTGATTTCATCACTATATGCTATCATTTTCTAGAAATTAGAGTAATCATTTTAAAATTCATGTTGTTCTTCTTTCCAAATCACTGTTTTCAATTTTATGTATGTATTGCATGTGGGTGTGTCTACCTGCATAGCTAGCGCTCTTCCTTCTCCTCCCCTCTCTATACATTATAATGAACTTTGATTTATCTTGCCCCACTCACAGCAAGTTTGGCGCATAACTAGTGGACAAAAACAAAAGAAAAGCTATCTTTTCGGATTCTGGCACCTTGCAAAACTAGAATTGCCACTCATATGTATACTGAAAAAACTGACCTAAATGTGCCCTTCCAGAAGATATAAGTGGCTAGATCATGTTGAAAGCCTTCATTGGTTTTGAGTTTTTGTACTATTAAAAGAACAGCAAAGTGATGACCTTTTTAGAAGCTTATGCTATTACAGTAGCTTGAGATGGTCTTCCTTTCATTTTATGTCTATCAAAGATAGAATCAGCTCAAATACCACTCTCTATAAGACTTTCTTTCTTTTCCCTATATTTCTTATCTTCTTTTTTATTATTTTTTAAGATTTATTTATTTATTTATACAAACCCTGGGTACAGACAGAAGTGCAGGAGGGTGAGAGAAGTCACCAGAGCCAGAGTAGGGAACAGAACAGGCAGAGTGATGAAACACACTGCTGAGGGGAGCAGTGGGCAGCAGGAGAGGTCTGCGCACCATGTGGGACCCTCGCCGGGGATCAGGGATCGAACCGGCGCTGCAGTGGCTGCGGGCAGCTTCGCAACCCAGCGCTCAACCGCTGTGCCACCAGGGGAGGCCTTCCTTATCTTCTTTTCTAATGTTTCAGCCAGAATCGAATATGGTCGAATTTCCAAATATCCATACTCTATTAGACTGTGAGCTCCTGGATGTCAGGGTCTGTCAGATCTGGGAGCAGCTAGAGGCAGGCGTCAGGGGAGGCATCCTTGAGGCGGTGAGATGGCGATGACACGCCATGTGGCAGGGGAAAATTTGTCAGCAGTTATAACAGTGGTAGGGGCCGGGGAAGCAGGGGGGTGTAATGGAAATGAAGTTAAAAGTCAGCGAGATTGGCCTCAGGTGCGTCCATTGGGGACCAATTGGATTCTAGAATATTTTCCCATAATTCCTTCCACATCATGGCTACCACCTAGAAACTTTTTTTTTTTAATAAGAGCACGTACATTTTGTTTTTTTTTGTTTTTTGTTTTTTTTAAATAGAGGCATGCTTTATTTATTTATTTGTTTGTTTGTTTGTTTGTTTATACATGCACTGGGTACAGTCAGAAGCGCGGGAGGGTGAGAGAATTCACCAGAGGCAGAGCGGGGAGCAGAGCAGGCAGAAGGACCGAAGTACACTGCTGAGGGGAGCAGCGGGCGGCAGGAGAGGTCTGCGCACCATGTGGGACCCTCCTCTGGTGGCCGGGGAGCAGCCGGGGATCGAACCTGCGTCGCAGAGGCCGCGGGCAGCTTCGCAACCCAGCGCTCAACCGCTGCGCCACCGGGGAGGCCCAAGAGCACGTACATTTTGAACACATTCTTTTTTTTTTTTTTTTTGTAGAGTTGTTACTAAGCTTTACCATTCAGCATTGTTCCTCTGACTATAGGCTTTCTCATCTCTAACACTGGATGACAGAAATGCAGCTTCCTAAGAACCTTCTTAGTTGAGGGTCTGGGCATGGAGCAGATAGGTACCAGATAATCACCATACAAGAAAAACATCAGAGATGATCCTACATACCAGTTAATTATTAAGAGACTATCTTTCTCTTCCCTGCCAAATATTCCCAGGAATTAACACAGTGCCTGGCACTTATTTAGATTCCAATAAATATTTGCTAAGTGAATGACTAACAGAAATTTTTATTGGGGGCTATGTATGTCAAATATAATAAATAAATACTTTACACAGATTGTGTCATTGCATAGTACTGTTACTGTTATTCCTGTTTTACAGATGAGTAAACTGAGAGATTAAATAACTTGCTCAAAGTTACACACAGCTAGTAAGTGTGAAGTTAGGATTTGAACCAAAGAAAAATACTCCCCATATATTATACTACTTCTCTAAAACACACAGGAATAAATTAGTGAAACTTCCATAACTTCCTGAGTGACAATCACTCTCTAAATTAGTGATACTCAAAGAGAACAAAATTAGCTAATTCAAGTGTAAAGGCTCAGGGAACTGGCCATCCTTACATGAAAGAGTAACTAAATTTTGCTTATTTTTCACTTGAAATTAGATGAAATGCTCTATCAAAAAATGTCTAACTTTATTTTTATTTTTTACTTTATTTTTATACTGAACACATCTTCATGATAAAAAAGAAACTTAAGATGACGACTACTTCAGCAAAGAATGATAAGTGAAAGACCAGATGTTACATATTTTCTACTGCAAAAATATCACGGGAAGCCAGCTGTATCTTCTAAAATTTCATGATGTCATCATATGGCTTGAGGATCTATTTAGTTGGTTCATAATCTTATTAGCTTATCCCTGCTTCCAGTCATGCCCTTGGCTTTAATTGCATAGGTTTGTTTATAACATTGTTAGAATTAGAGTTCTGGTATCATATTTCATGCAAGAAGCATCCTAGGATAGTGCACAAAATTCTGCCACCCTGCACAATACCTAGTGACCCACTGTAAACTGATGTCACTGTCCCATTTTTCTTAATAGGTCATCATTTCCTGGCATTTAGTTATCACGAAAGTGACTCAGAGTTTTTGATCTTGTTCAACTTTTCCCAAAAGTTCAAGTATAGGATGACGATTTCTAAGTATGATGGAAGCAAAGTGTTGCAGTTCAGCAAGCTTCAATGTCACGGTGAAATTTACCATGTTTTCCAGGCATCAGTTACACTGCCAGGTTCAGAGAGATTTCAATTATATTAAGGATGGAAATAATTTTGCATTTACCACACTTCTACTCTGAATTTCACTATCCAATCTCTTTGCCCTACCCCTCAAGTTTTTATTCACTCTCAAATCCATATGCTTTCATTGGTCAATATTTTCCTATCACAAATTTTTAAATAAGACCATATTAGAGTTTTTTTTTTCAGAGATCATATGGATGTTCACTGCTTTCTCAATTTTAAAACGTGAAGCCACTAGCATTTATTGCCCAATTGTAGACTCCCCCATATCTATAGAAAAAGTGGCAAGTTGTCTCCATTAGTCAGGACTCCTCCATGTATCTACTGGTTATTTAGACTGAAATGAAAACATCTTTCTTTCCCTCCGTGCCTTATATGAATAAAACCTATTAACTAATAAGACTTTTTCTTTGCAATTATAAGCTATTCTAAGGGAAAAAAAAACTTGATTTGATTAGTTTATGTAACAGAGAAGTCTGGGAGCAGGGATGGGTTCAATTGTAGCTGGTTTAGTTGAGAACTCAAGTCAGGTCTTGCCAGTCTTGATTTCTATCAGTCCATATGTTTACTAAATTCGCAGCTTCATTCACAGAGATGAAATGATGGAGCTATCTTCTGATTTTTAATTTCCAAAATTCTTAAGCTGGTAGAAAAAGGCAAATCTGATTTCTCAAGATCTCAGAATGAAAATATAACCCCCCAAATTAGTGTTATTAACAGCAATTGGCCTGACTTGCACTATGGGATCACTGGGAACCAACTACTATTGTCAGGAAAAAGACGATGCTTTAATTGACCAGTCCTGCATCATGTGCCATCTCTGGAGTCAGAAACTATAGGAACAGACACTAGATGTGAAACAAATGCCTGAATAGATCAATTTAAAACAGTTTAATTACAAGATCAGTAGATATTGGATGCTTAATAAAAGTACCTGTCCACTATCATACCATTTCAGTTATCCATTCTATTCCCTCCTATCTTTGTATATCTTATATTTCCCAGTTCTCTTAGCAAGCTCATTGAACAGTTGGTCTTTGCTTTATTTGGGACTCTTTGCTTCTGAGCAATCATCTTATATCTGGCCTTTCTGTATTCATTCTTGGGTCATACCCATATAACTTTACTTTGTCTTTTTTATGTCTTGCTAAATTTTGTTATTGTTTGTTTTCTCTCCTGAAACATCTTCTTTCAACACCTGCTACTGCTATATTTTCTTCATTTTTTATTGCTGAGCTTTGGGGAATATTGTGAAATGTTGAATGAGTTGCCAGTAAACATCAAACTAATTCTTTATGCAGTTATGCTTTTTCCTAGCATAAGAGAAAAACCAGTGTATAATAATAAGTAGAATGCATAAATATGAAATAATTTAGGGTGAAAAAATTAAAATTATTGAAACATCTCATTTTAATTACCAAACTCAACTTTTTCTCAATAAAGTCTTCGTATATGTGCAATTAACAATAGCAGATAAATTTGAGGTTTGTCTCCCTTTTATACCTATGTCCACTGAAGCTGTTAATGAGCAGGAAAATTATTAAGAGGCAGGTGAAAAAGGACCTAAGGCTGTGAAATCAAAGAATTTAGATAATACATAAACTCAATAGTGAGCACTAAATAATTGATGCCTGTGTGTAGACAACACACAGAGGATATTGATAGAGCAAACACTATTGTTACAAGTGGATTCAGGTTACCAGCAACCATCTACCAAGAATGACTTTTTATATTCAGTTCTTACAAAGGTACAGTGCACGGTTTTGACCCAGCACATTCTAAATTTCTCTGAGACATAACTTCTTTATTTTTATTCAATAAAAATAGCCTTTGCATAACACTGGAAAGGGTAGATGTTTGTCACATATTTATTTCAACAAAACCATCATATACACCTAGTGACTTATTAATAGAATGCAAATTTTAAGAATGTCAGTTGTAAGACTGTGCATGCAGAGCTAAATTCAAAAGACAGATGAAGTACACAGGAAATGTAAGCTTCTTTCTCCTCCCCAGTAACAGCTGTTACCTGTACCTTAGTGTACTACAGTCTAAACATTTGAACACATAGATACCTTTATAAACATAACTGTTGTTACATATGTATTTAGAAACACACAATTATATATTTTACTTTTTTCACTTATTGATATATACTAACATTTTCTAATGGTTAAATTACTAACAAAGATGTTGAAGGTCAACTTTCTAATATAAATTCTATCCTATGGAAAAATGACATTATAACTGCTGTGATAGAGGAAGGAAAATAGCTAAACTAAAAACCCTCTTTGAATAATAAATATATGTAAAGAAATTTAAATAGAAAATTAACTGAGAAAATAACATTTAGCTGTTAAATAAGCAAATAATAGCAATTAAATATTAATAAAAACTATGATGCTTATAGTCATTTACTGAAACCAGAAACCTGGAAATATATTCAGATCTCCACATTTACTATATGTAGTATAAATTTATGCTACATCCACATTTAATATTTCATCACCATCTACCTTGTCAAGCTCAAAAACATACATGTAAAATCTCATCAGAGGATGTAGCTAAGTTGCAACCAGATTCCTAACCCATAGAAACTGCTTATGGTTTTAATTCATTATGGTTTTAAGTAATTTGTTAGATCACACTATATAACCAGTGCACATCCATTAGCACCTTATTTTTTATAGTCAAAGTTCTTTTTAAACATTGCAATTGAACACTGTGATATCTGTAAGGATCACTGTTATATTTACTTAGCGTTTATCTTCTTCTAAAAAAAACATACTCAGGAGAAGAGTCCTAGTTTGTTTAGTCCCAAAAGTAGCTGTAGAATTTATCATAGTTCATGCAATTGGATTAAAGAATGAATAAATGAATTGGCATTCTGTATGTGCTGCTGAAGGGAGTGTAGAAACTGGTGTAAACCTGTCATCTTCAGGCAACTTTGTCACTATTTCAAACATCTTAATTATGCAAACTTTTTTGACCTAGCATTTCTATTGTTTAAAATGTATCCTAGAATATAAACTTTAACTAGAAAATAGCAAAATACCTTAAAAGACCAGTATCAAACAATAGAGGATTAAATTATGTTGCATCCTTTATATCTACTAAAAATCATGGTATGGAAAACATTTATAAAAAAAGACGCATATTCACTCTATGCTTCTGAGTGTTTTAAGCAAGTTACAAATCTGAAATATAACAATAACTCATGTTTACTTAGTATTTAGTGAGTGCCAAGCACTATGACACATTCCTTTCATGTGTCATCTCATAACTTCTTATATATGCACAATAATGTGTGTGTATGTGTGTACTAAAACACCTGGGAAATGTCTGGAAGGATGTACTACTAAAGTATGTGTCATCATCTCTCAAATGAAAGGTGGGGTTCTTAGTTTTTACTTTTTGATCCTTTCCTTCATTTGCCCACAATGGGAAGGAAACGAAGATCCAAAAATGCCAAAAGGAAAACTGCCAAATGATAAGAGTCACAGATACCAAAGCTAGGAAATGGAGCCAGATAGACAAAGAGCAGAGCAATAGATCAGGGTTTAGGCAGGGATCCAGCATATGCCTAGAATGAGGAGCTATTGATAATGTTTCTGTTGGGATATGCTGCCACTTTTCTAAGATAATAGGGATCCTGTAAAGGCTGGAAAAGACTCTGGGTCATACCTGGGCACCAATGTGAGCACATTTGTATGCTGTCCAAACTGAACTATCTTGGTCAGTTGCAGAATGGTCTGGAAGGGCAGACAGTTCCTAGGTCAGAGGAGTTTTCAATTAGGTGTCTTTTCTACAAACACTGCCAGTTTTTGTGACCTGATATCTCTTTGATGCTGACTACTCAAGGTTTAGATGAGGTGTGTGTGTGTGTAAGTTGAAGCATTTAAAGAAGACAGCCCATTGCATCTATTTCTTCTGGTTGCCTCAGCTTTTCTAGGCTACAGTATTTAATGCCATGTCATCATTTGCGTGGAGACCTGTCTCAAATTTGACATCAATTATTAGAATTTCCTGTTCTATTAGCAAGAACAAGTTTTTAGAGACATGGGCATTGAGATTTACCTTATCAAGATGCCCTTGGACCCTCAGCTATGGTGGTGGAGAGGTAGGCAGTCTTAGGTAAGGGTCAGAGTTTTCAACTGTTGGAAAGCCTAAGGTTTGCCCATGAGTCAGATTACGCATTCAGTTTTTGAGGACTTTTTTACTGGGATGGTCAGAGTGAAAATGTAGGCCATGAGCCACTGTATCTAGCATGTCACAGGAATTATTGGAAATTTTGTATGCTCTTCTTCTCTATGATTAGTGATATTTGCGTTGTTCTAAGAATTCCATTTCCAAAGTTCTCAATATGTTATTGGCATTAATGCAGAGATGGTCTATTCACATTATGTTAAAAACATTTCTACCCAGGAGCTGTTGAAAAGGATCTCAATGATGTAGATCAAGGTGTCAATGTTTACAATTTGCTTTGGTCCAGAATTGTTAGAATCAACTGTCGATATATTTAATGAGAATTAAAGTGCATTTAGAAGTTTGGTCAACTGTCTTCCTTTTGCCGTTCTCTCAGATCAAGGGCTCACCTTTAATAGACTTAGGAGTTGGAGTGAGATGACCCCAATCTTCATCTTGGTCAAGATAGGGAAGCGTATCCATATGGGAATTTCATTATAGGCACATGTGTATCTAAGTAGGAAAGGGGGAAACTGGAAATAACTCCAGACTTATCTGTTGTTTTCCATACTTTGGATTTTAATCAACTTGAACTACATCTCTATGTAATACTGAGTATCTGCAAAGTAAATACACTTACTGAACAGAAACCTATGGAATGGGCAGAAGCATTTGCACAAAATAGTCTTCCACGCTGAGTTTGTGTCATCAGATACCCCAACATCAAGCCCTAATGGCATGCTTCATCACACGGGAACAGATTTGTTTCAGTATAATTTCTTGATCCCCTGGATCAGACATAGACAAAGTAGGTATTTGAAGCCTCTGAGTCTATCAAGGGTAAGAATTGGATGTGGTCCCTGAAAGCTTTAATTCCATGGACATAGAACAACTTCCTCTCCTCTCAACCTAGGGTGTAATGAGGGTATGAAACAATGCCTGACACGATCTCTTCCTCAGTGGATGGGATGGCCCTTGGATTGGGAATCTGCATGCAAAGTAGCCCATTTTTAACTAAGTTTTATCACTTCTGGTCTGGGCAGTTACCAAGCATAGGTACTACGCATAAAGATCGGCTACAATTTCAAGTATCTTGTTTGGAGACTGGAAAGAAAGAGAAAGGGTAGATCAGCAAGTTACTCTCATCGTGACCACAATGGCTGATGTTCACATAGTACTGGCAGAGATGTTTAGCCAAATAATCCATTTAAGTATTGTTTGTATCAACAAGGGGCTGCTAGTTAGGCTGTTCAGCGCAAGCCTTTCAACCCTTTTAGAAGAAAATACCATTTGGTATAAATTGCATGAATGGAGTAATGAGAAAAATCATGACCCTCCTGAATTATTTATTTTAATCTGAGCACAAACTTGAAGCAAAGATGCATATATGAATACACGTATTTCTTTTCACAAACATGCAGTTTTTCCATAAACATAAATGATTGCTAAAAACTAACATTTTGTTTGTAGAGCAATTAAAAGTTAAATTATTGTTCCACAAAGAAAAAAAAATGTGTCAGAATTAGACCTGAAACTAAATCTCCAAATATCTAATATTGAGTCTTCTACCTGGCTAGATTATTGACCACCATATAGCTTAAATTCGTCTTATTGATCTATGTGAGATAAAAAAAGATGAGATTTCCTGGAAAAGGGATGGCTATTTCTTTAGTATCAATATTTTTATTTGACATCTGTCAAGTCAAACCCACATTTGTTTTTAGTCATTCCAGGTTATTTAAAACTATTGTTTTATGCTATCATTTTGAAATGCAAAACCATCAATCTTTCTGGAAAAATTACAATAAAGCATGTTTGATCACCCTCTCCCATGACCCAACTCTATCCATCTTGGGGGGAAAACTCCTATAAAATAGATCTAGGTCATTATCAAGAAAAATGGTTCTTCAAAGCTCTATTGATTGCCAAAAAAACTATTACTGTGAAAAGAGAAATCTTCAACTACTTCTAAAATAATTGACTGGACATATGTTATGTGTGACCCAATCACACTAAAAAGAATTTCATTTAATCAACAAAATAGAGCTTTCACATAAAAATTGGCCTCCTATAATGACATACAATAATCACCAATTTTATGGTGGACACCACTATTAAAGAAACCCTCCTGAAAGCAATTGGTTTTTAAGTGGTCTTTAAAAAAAAGTCATCAGTTTCACCTGCTATCCAAATTAAATTATCTTGGTCAGTTGCAGTATGGTCTGGATGGGCAGAAGGACCCCAAGTCCAAGGAGCTTTCAGAGAGGCATCTGCTCCACTAAATCCTGTTGGTTTATGTGACGTGGCATCTGCTTAATGCTGACTGCCCAGGTTGCAACCTGAACAAAAAGGATGACCATATGCAACTATTTGAGAGTGAGTTTTTAATTTAAAAAATTAAATAATAAATTTAAATTTGGGAAACTTTGGCTATAATCTGAGCAGGTCACTTTATGGGACCTTGATTTTCTTGTCTGAAAAAAAACAAATGAAGAGATAATTGAACTAGAAAACCCAATTCCTCTCTTACTCCTAAGACATTGATTTATGAATGCATGCTTATGATTGTCCATATTAGTGGATGACAATGTGTTTATGTGTGCTCATCTATTGGGACATTTTCATTTTCGCTGAAGCTGAAATCCCTTTTTGATATGACTTTCTGGGCCTCCCCTGGTGGCACAGGCGGTTGAGCATTGCACTGTGAAGCTGTCCGCAGCCTCTGCAGTGCAAGTTCAATCCTGGCCAGCTGGTGAGGGTCCCACATGGCACAGCAGACCTCTCCTGTCGCGCCTGCTGCTCCCCTCAGCAGTGTATTTCGCCAGTCTGCCTGTTCTGTTCCCCACTCTGTCTCTGCTGAATCCTCTCACCCTCCCACACTTCTGGCCTGTACCCCAGCTCTTGTATAAATAAGTAAATAAATCTTTAAAAAAAAATGACTTTCTAATGAAGTTTCATAACTCTTAAAAAACTTATTGACATAACTTTTGTTTATAACTTTATATAGATCTCAGGTGCACAGGATTATACTTTGACATCTCCATATGCTATAATTTTGTCCTCACCAAAAGTCTAGTTTCCATCCACCACTCTACAATTAGCCCTCTCTACCCAATGTGCTCACTCCCCATCTCCAATCTAAGTTTGCTTTTGTTTCATTTTGTTTGCTCTTTCTTTTTAAAGTTTCAGTTGGATAGCTTTATATTTCAACATCTGCATTTACTACATTATGATCACCACTAACAGCCTAATTTCTCACCATCCAACTAATCCCCTTTACACATTTTCCTTACCTTCCATCTGCCTTCCCCTCTGGGAACCACTTTCGGTGGTTATCAAAAGTTAAAATTTTGTGAACAAAAATTACTTCAAAAGAACTAAAAGTGAAAGATAAAGGACAAGAGCCTCTTCCTTGGTCATAGAAAACTCTTTGAGAACATGGCAATCCTGAGCCAGCTTAGATTTTTGCTGTTTTGGGTAGTAAGGGAGGGAAGAAAGGAGAGGTCCTATGTGCTCTGAAGTGAGCAGCACTCAGGTTGCAGGCACTCAAAAATGTGGGAATGAAATTGAAATTGAAAGAACAAAGTTGTCAAAATCAGAAATATAAAAAACATGCTTTATCGCTAAGCATTAAAAATAGTTTAAGAGAGAGTTCTTGCTTTACTGAAAATTGGGATTATCAAATATTTTTTCACTAGCAGATTTGAGTAAGTATTACAAAACCAGTCTCTACCTCGATTTTCTCATTATCTTCACTCTTAAATTGATTCCGTGTCTACATTTGGCAATTAGATCAATTACTTTTAGGTGAATCTCTTTTTTCTTTCTTGATGATTCAATTATTCTCACTTGATCATAATGGTAACTTATTCAACCTGATTCAATTAAAATGGTCTTTTAAAAAGACTATTTTAACTGAATCAGCTGTTTTACAAATATTAGTTGGTATAAAGAAGGATTTATATATGCTATAAAATGTCATGGAGTGGACCTTAAAGTATTTGATTTAGGATGAGTATTTGATTTTAGGCTGGTAGGGACTGATGGGAGTTAGAGAATTGGGGGATAAACCTAGATGATGGATAGGAAATTGCCCTTGGCAGGTGGGAGCATCTGCCCAGCAGGATCAAGTGGGTAAATAGCCACAGGATGCTGGGAGGGAACTGTTTAAATGTTCAGCCTCTGCCAGGGCAGGTTTCCCTGGAAGGATTTCCTCCTGTCACCAGAGGTCACAACCTCTCAGGACCGCCTGGGACCTTTGTTCTGACACATCACTTAACAAAAGTCAGGTGTGAGTCACACTGACTTTGCTTCATACAATTTTGCCAGATGAACATCTCCCATAAAAGCAAAAGGATGGGTGGAAGTAGAAGGCCCTCATTATCTAATGCAAATATGGTGGGAAAATATATACATCATCCACACCTCCACATTTCCACTTCTACTGTCTCCCAACTCCCCAGATGCTGATATATCTATCTACTCCTGAACCTGTTACCTCTGAGACGCAGCCTTCAAAGTTACCAAAGAATCAAATACAAAAACTATCTTTTGGCCAGAAAAGTTGTTTATCTTTTGCACACTGTTGGCAATAGTGGAGAAACGGGCATTTTGCTCACTGCTAGTGGGATTGCAAATTGGAGCAATTTGCCAGTAAGTGTCATAAGCCTTAAAAGCACTGTATTTTCTGAACTAATGATTCTTTATCCAAAAGAAAGAATCAGAAATATGAACAAGCTATCCACCACCATGTTACTCATAATAAAATCTATTAGAAACAGCTTAAATGTCCAATAGTGAAATGGATGTATTTGTGTGATTATATCCAAACAATGGGATATTCTAAAATGATTAAAAATAATTGAATACCTTCTAGTCATTAAAAATTATAGTATGGATTCATATTCATATTCATTTTCACAAAAGGAAAATATTCCTAATATAATTGTTCAAGGAAAAAAATCAGGATATGATAGTTTATATGTTATAGTCACAATTTTATAAAATATGCATTCATATTCACCTATATAAATTGCAGGGGAAATATTTCAAAATGATATTACCTCATGAATTTTATTTATTCTCCATTCATTTCTATGTTGTGTCTATAATAAATATGACATAGTTTCTATAATAAAAAAACAGACTTTGTAAAAAGTTGAATGCTAAAGTTGTAAACATTTTGCAGTCTTCCATTCACTTTTATAACAGATATTTCTTACAAAAGAGAATTTTTCTAGGAATCAAAAGATTAGAAATTCTCTTTCCTGGAACATTTGACTATGTGTCTCAGATTTGTCATCTGTAAAGCTAGGGATAATACACACCCAGGCCAGTGAATCAAAACTTGTCATGTGAGGGCCTTCAATAATCTGTGCCCACTTTCTATTTTAACTTTCTTTCTTCTACTTCCCAGTGCAGTGAATTTGTCCCTCTACTGTGAACCTCATTCACCTGCTCCTTCCCAGCAGACCCCCTCCCATCCCATGTATAAAGGAACTGCAGCTGTTTGCATTGAGTCCACAGATTGTGACTTGAGATCCAATGTTGTATTCACCTTTATCCCATTTGTGCCAGCACAATTCCCGACACATTGTTAATAAATATTTGTAGGGTGGATGCATAAAGGAGAATGAATAGAGAATATGTAGTGGGAAATCAGTTTGCAAACTGCAAAGTTATAAAGCATGTCTTACTTTATGCAAGTTCCCCCTGTTAATCAAAAGTAAAAAATTCCTATTTGGTAGTTATTTTTTGGGTCTAGGAATGCTAGCAATTTTTTCCATGTGAGTTAATGAGAACCATATTTTCAGATCCCAAAATAATCAAATCCCACCACATTCTACTTTCAGATAGAGGGGAAAACCTGTATATGCAAAGATTTTGACATTAAGTATGTATTAGCAAAACCATGCAATATGTAGGAATTGACAAACTCAAAGTTAAAATCTTTTGTAAATTTGACTAAATATTGTGGATGTTTTCAAATGAATGTGACGTTTTCCTAGAGTAATACAAGGAAAAGTCTAAACAAACAACAGGATTGAGATACAGTTAAAACAGAAACCCACTAAGATCCCCTAGGAATGGCATATAATGTGAAACACTTAGAAAAACGAGCAGTATTGGTACATAGTGAAAAATGCTTAGCTGGTGTCACTACCATAATATCATGGTTGTTAAGCACCTTTACGACACAGAAGTGCAAATTGTAGTAAGCCACAGAGTGGGGTCATTGGTGCTAGTCTATTGATATGAAAGCTAATAAAACATGGGGATACACTTGCATACACCACTAAGCATAAAATGCTGTGTGGCCAGCAAACCATCGAGAAGTGCAGACTAAGCCAGGCCCACAGAAGGCTTTGTCCCATTTGGGACTCTATATTTTTTAAGTGATTGGGAAAGTTGGAAATGAACCAAAGAAGAGCAGCAAAAATAATTAGTATTGGCAAATGGAACTATGGAGAACAAAAGGAAAAAGAACTTGGAATTATTTGACCTGGAGAAAAAAATTCTGCATGGTGACCTCATAATCATTTTCAACTGATGAAAGGGTATTATAAGGATATAGGTGTTGGGGATGGAGGGTGCCAATGAATCAGTTTCTTCCTCATTTCTGGTTTTTCAAATTTCCAGAACCAAATAGGCAACAGATACAAACACCTAAGTGAGAAATCAAAGATAAAATCAGCTGTACAACTCTAAACAGCCCTGCTGTCCTGTTAGAGGGTACAGCTTGGACCTGAGACCCAAGTCAGTGGTTTAATTACTCTGTTTACTTTCCTTCATCCACTCACAGCTCTATTTCCACTACTAAACCCACAAAGTCTTAACCTGACTCATGTAGTTCAAGGAGAGACCCAAAAGATTAAGATTGCAGACAAGAGCACTGATTTTGCCCCAATATTAACAAAATAAAAAAGCAATACCAAAGACAGAGAGAAATGGGAAAGTGTTCTCTAGTGCTTCTCTCCCAGAATGGGAGCTCAAGTGATACCCACTTTGTAGAAATAATGGGGACCTCAACAGTAGGAGCCAGGGATCACCTTTTTAAAGCATCCATAGACCAATTTACCAAAAAGAAGATTTCTCTTGAAATCAAGATGAATTCTGAATATTTATGAAAGAAGATTCTTTCATAAGAAGGTTCTTTGTGAAGATCTAGAGATCTGGCAACTATAATCATTTGACTAACATTATTTATTTAAAGTATGTTTCTGTGTAACAATGGATTCTAACAGGGATCACATAGAAAAAAAGAGTTCTGTGGTAGAACCTATTTGAGAAGTTCTAGGTTATACTAATTATTTTCTATACTGAAGGTCATAATAAAGCTTTTAATATTATAATATTTATTGTGAATTTCCACATTTTCCAGAATCTTTTCCTTTCTTTCTTTCTTTTTTTTTTTTTTTTTTTGGTCTCTCTTTGGCAGAATCTATAGCTTGGCTGGTATTTCATGAAATATGCTTTGGAAACTATGGCCTTAGATGGAGACAGACAAAAAAAGTTGGATCATGTGTACAAGCCTTTTCTGGTTCTACTATTTCATGACTAAGTTTGGTACAATGACTCATGTATCGCAGACTACAATCATAATCTTTCACCACACTTAAACCTTTCAGCAATTGGTACAACTTTTTTAATGGAGATGAAACTTGTACTGTACCTGGCTACTGCATCTCAGCTCACCTCATCGGTAGACAGTATGGCTTTGTATCTACATTGTATATTGACAAGACATGTAATTCAAATTCATTTATTACTTTTTTCTGAGTTTATTTGTATCTAGCCCCCAGTAGTTGCTCAGATGGTTAGAGCAGGGTGTTAATAAGCTTAAATTCAATATTGAACAGTGTGAATTTATTTCATTGCTATTGTATTAGACCTTGACTTAGGAGGGTCTCAGCAAGAGTAAGGCTCCTACAGAGAAAATTGATGGTTGCTTCTTCACAGCAAATCACAGTATGACTTCCTTATAATAATATCACATTACACTAGAGAAGAAAAAAATTATCCTCATAGGAAAAGGATCTTATTAACCCCCAACATCCAGGGATATCTTTCATTTGGTTTTTTAAGAGTCTTGTGACAATTTTCAGATACAGAAAATGTTCCCTTTAAAGTTTTCTCTTCTGGTGGATAATGAAGTGGCATCTGAAACAACAATCTCCATTCAGTTCGGTGCTTTGGCAGGAAGTGGCTGATAGAAATTGCTTCCATAGGCAGGGAAACCTGCTGAGGCTGCAGGACCGTCGAGAAGGAGGACTCTCTCAGCTGCTTTCAGGGTTTTGCAGCTTGGTTGGTTTGTCCAGAGGATAGTAATTAAAAGATCCCTTCAAGGGAAAGAATTGCTTCAAGAAAAGCAAGATTTATGAGTAAATTAGGAGCGCCTCACAATTTGGGTGCCACATATGCATGGAGCGGGGCAGGCTGACTGTTCTGTGACTCTCAGGCATACCTGATTGCCTCTGAGGAAACCCAGAATCTCATTTTATTTCTTGTGCAGAGCTCCAAGTTTCTTAAAGGTTGCCCCACTGTTAGTATATATGTGTACCACCTTTTGCAGGACAGCAATGAGAATAAGAGTGTGTATTATATTTCCCGCTCTGATATACTTGTTTTGGCTATATTGTTTGGAATCTGCCATTTATACTGAAGAGTTATCATCCACTTTGTCAGTTCTCTTAAGGAACTGGGTACAAGTTTCATCTTGGATGAAATGAGAATGAGGCATCTGATAAAGAAATATAAAGTCAAATATGATCATAGTATTAGGTAAAGTTTAGCCAGGCATTGCTAGGAGCCAAGATAGCCAGATCTGCATTCTGAAGTTTGCCAGAACAAACAGAGCTAAATATACACATGTTTCTATTGTCCACGAACCCTCAAGCCTTCACCTGCTTTACTCAGACACTTACTGCTTTCAAACAAAGCTGCAGACCTGAGGCATAACCCACATCTACACAAATAGTAACCCTTTATAGCGCTAGAATTCATTTGACTGCCAATGACCTGAAATAAAGGATCTGGATCACACAATGTTTTCTATGCAGCAACTAACACTACTGAAGACCACCAGGCCAGGATAGGAATGTATCAAGCAATTATTCACAGCTTAATCTAAGGCTGAAGGGCAAAAAATTATCTTTATGCTATTTTATAAATAGATGCCCAGGTAAATAAGAAATGAAATGTTTTTAAAAAGCAAATAGTTGGGCCTCCCCCGTGGCGCAGCGGTTGAGCGCTGGGTTGTGAAGCTACCCGCGGCCTCCGCGGCACCAGTTCAATGCCCGGCTGCTCCCCGGCCTCCGGGGGAGGGTCCCACATGGCGCACAGACCTCTCCTGCCGCCCACTGCTCCCCTCAGCAGTGTATTTCGGTCCTTCTGCCTGCTCTGCTCCCTGCTCTGGCTCTGGTGAATTCTCTCACCCTCCCGTGCTTCTGACTGTACCCAGTGCATGTATAAACAAAAAACAAACAAACAAATAAATAAATAAAAAACATGCCTCTATATATAAAAAAAAAAAAGATAAAAAAAAAATAAAAAGCAAATAGTCCTTTTCTTTCCCCATAGACTTACAGTCTACTCATGACATTGGTACAAAACAATATTCTCCAAAGCCAAGGAGAGCAGAACCCATTTTCATCCAAACAAATTGTCCCAGTAGGAAGAGTTTTCAGGACACTCGGATAAAGAGTAAACATGGTTAGAGACAGCAGTTGGCCAACTGTGCCATATGTAAGGAGAGAAGAGAACAGAGGGTAATGTCAGGAAAGACAAACACAGGATCACGGTATCCTCAGGCTCTTCAAATAACCATCATTGTGATTTTTAATGGTTATGTAAAATAAATACAGTCCAGGAGAAAATGGGCAAAAGAAATGAGTAAGCATTTTATAGATTGGTCTCCCTAACTGACCAACAAATATAGGGAAATCTGTATTATGTTAATCTAACTAGTAGTAAGGGAAATAGAAAATAAAGTAACTGAGAATCACTACTTACCAATTATGAAAATGAGAGGCTTATATACAGTTGCCAAAGGGCTGTAGATGTGTGAACCTTTAGATTATCTTCATAAGCACTTTGGCAATATCTATTAACATCAAATGTGCATCTGTGTACACATACATATGTACTCTTCCGACTTAACAATCTTACTTGGAGACACTCTTCTACAAAAATAAAAGCACCAACATATAAAGATGTTATTGTATCATTATTTCTGACAGTCACAAAACTGGAAATAATCTAAATAGTCATAAACAGGAATAATTGAATATATTGTAGTACATTCTACTAGGGTTTATTAAAAAAAAAAGTGTTAATTCAATCCGAATTCCCTTTGAAGGAGTTCAACAATGTGTGACTAGGTAGGAAAAGTAATATGCAGAGAAATAAATTAAATATGAGTCCATTCGAGGGCAAAAATAACAAACTCCTTGTGCAATATATTTGCTTATGATTGATGAGGAGAAATGTGGAATAGAAGGAGGAAAGAAAGGAGATGTGGTAAATAATGCGTAAAAAATAAAATTGTTTATGGAATCATAAAAAATCTTAATATTATGATCCTATTTAAATAATATCATATAGATAGGTATATACAAACAGATATTACGTTATGTTCACAGAAATGTTAAGGACTTCTGAAAGGTGGAACATCAGATAATTTTTTTGTTTTCCTCATACATTTCTTTATTTGCTTTTAAAATGACCGTGTATTATTTTTCACTAGAATAAATAAAGATAAGTTTTCAGCTAGATGAAAGCTTTAACAAGGCTTTTCACTATTTCTACAAAGTGTTTCATATAGATTAGTAGGAACTGTACAAATGACCAATGAAAGCAATGGAAGGGGCTGGGGAGAGGCGTATGAGAGCCAAAATGTGCATTCTTTTTATTTTCTGCACTCTGGATCTATTCAAATCTTGTCTCCTGCCGAGGGATTCAGTGCAGAACTAAAATATGATGACTTACTTGGCAACAGCAAAAAAAAGAGCATTTACTCAAATGCAATAAAGATAAGCAATAAGTTTCAGTGATGCATATAGTATGTTCTCTGCTTGCCTGCTTGTTCTTTCTTCTCTCAGCAGAAGTTCAACTGAAAATAAGCTCAAACAGCAATTCACCAAATTAGCTAGTCACCTCACTTGTGACCAAATCACATCTTACAGAGAGATGCTGAATCCTGAGGTTTCATTTCCTGGAATATATGTAATTTCAAGAGTTTTCACTTATCCTAGTCAGTCTAAGTTATCTAGACATGAGATGCAGAAATAATGTTTGTGTATGATATCCACACAAAAGTCCTAAGTTAACTCTTCTAAAACTCCCCCCTGCCAAAAAATGCCATTGCAAGAAATACACATTTTCTCTTTTTCCTGTTCTTTCCCAAATCAAAAGAAGGTAAAATAATTGGCTATTGAAATCTTCATTTGTTAAAAAGGTTATTTATTTATGCATGCAAGAATTGGGGTGTAGGCCAGCGGTGTGGGGGTAAGAGGATTCACCAGAGACAGAGTAGGGAGCAGAACAGGCGGACTGACTGAAATACACTGCTGAGGGGAGCAGCAGGCAAGACAGGAGAGGTCTGTGCCACGCCATGTGGGTCACCTCATGCTGCAGTGGCTGTGGATTTAGCTTCATAGTGTTTTTTCTCAACCCCTTGCACCACCGGGGAGGCCCCTACTGAATTCCTTTAAAGCAAGCTACAGGAAGAATAAAGAGGAGAGACTAGAACTTTGAAAAGAAGTAACCTAATAGTCAAAAATTTAACATATGATATAATCAACATTTTACCCACAGAGGTTAGTTTCCTGTCTTTCTCTGGGTTGGTCCCCCAATTGAAGGTGCTGTGGTACTATTAACAAGTCTGATCCGATCACTGTGCACAAAAGAAGCTATGAAGAGCTTGGGGTCTTCTGACGAGCTAAAATGAAGCAAATGTCAGCTGTCTGGGGAAGGATTATGGCTTGTGATCTTATTCATCAGGATGGGTGGTTCCCCCACTGAAAATAATGTCAAGAGAAAATGGGTAAAGGAAATGAGTAGACATTTTATGGATTAGGAAAACTCAATGAGCTTTCTGTTCATGTTCTTGAGATGGTTTTGAGCAATAGTATCCTAGATGCTATCCTAATGTGATACTTTTTTCCTACTCTGGTTTTAATATATTTGACCAATTCAAGCAATATATAAATGTAAAAGAATCAAGTCGTTTCATGGGGATCCAGAATAAATATTTTACCACCTACATTTATTTTAAATAATTACCTTAATGCTAGCAAAAATATTTGTAGACATGCTTCATATTTGTTTTTGTTGTTGGCCATGGGTAACACTGACATCTGTCAGAAAGGTTGACATAAGATTCTTTATGGTAAACCATTTTTGTATGCTATTAGGAAAATCAAAATGTTACCCTTTAGTACATATAACTATTGGTTTAAATTATCTCACAAGATTTCTCTCCAAGCAAACATGAAAATGTCCTTTCTGTTTGGAAGTTCACACCTACAATTGAAACAGGTATCCATACTGAATGCAGAGCCACTCCTTAGACTGCCTGTATTGGTTTTCTACCACTATGTAACAAATTACCACAATCTTAACAGCTTAAAACAACAACACCACCCATTTAATATCTCACAGTTGTGAAGATCAGCAGCCAAGAGCTCGTACTCAACTGGCCTCTGTGCTCGGTCTCCCAAGATCCTGCCCCAGGTGTTGGCATGTCTGGGCTGTAGTTTGGAGCCTCCAGGAAAGCACTGATTTTCAAGCTCATTCAAGACACTGGCAGAGTCTAGTGTGGTTGTAGGACTGATGTTACCATTTCTTTGCTGACTGTCTGCGGAAGGCCCTCTTAATAACTCTGAGACTGCATTGCTTCTTGGATGGCTCTCTCCATCTCAGAACCAGCAATGAGGCACTGAATTATTCTCTTTGAAGTTCCCTGATCTCTTCTGCCACCATGATATAAAAATTCTCAGCTTTTAGGTGTTTATGAGATTCACTTAGGCCTACCTGATAATATTTTCTTAAAGTCATCTGTGTTATATAATGTAATATAATCATGGAAATGATGCTCATCAAATTCATAGCTTCCAAAAATTAAGGATTAAGGCAAGGCATATTTGGGGACCATTTTAAAAATTCTGCCTACCCCCTAGCCTGCCCACTCCCTACTACTCTTACTAGCTGATATTTTATTCAGTATTTTCCTGAAAGGTGCTGTGCTAAGTTAACTTAGTTCACAATTACAATATTTCTCTGAGGTGGATACTATTGTCAACTCCAGTGTTGGGGTAAGGAAATAGACTTAGGCAAGATTACAAGACAGCAGTGGCAATATCAGCTGATGAGTCCAGGGATTTCATCCTCAACAGTCTTCCTAGTTTGCCACTAAACCTCTGATCTCTCAAGAGTAATATTTTAAAATACAAACTATAAGCTTACTTAGAAAAATTAAAGTTTCAAAATATCCTTTAGTTAATATTTAATGTATTATTCGATTTAGCTATTTTATTTCATATGGACAATATATACCGTAGATAGTAGACTCGTAAATATGTTGTAAACCTAAGAAAACATGTTCATTTTCAATAATCAGTAAATGGTTTTATTTTAAATGCAAAAGAGAAGTCACTGTCATTTTTATTACTTGCATTTTGAATTGTGTTATTTGGACCTACTCAAAGCTGCAAGAGTTAGAATTTTTTTTTGTGTGTGTGAGTATTTTCAAGGAACTTCTGATCTCTAGGCAGACTATTCAGAGAAAAAGTTTCCCTTTGGGGGGATGAATTTGAAAAGGTACCCTGTCTTCTGGGTTGGCACTATGGTGGTGAAAAATGAACTGTCTCCCACACCCATGTCATTGGTGCTCTGCCTGTGTATGCGCTGCCATTCTCCAAGCCCACTCTGCAAACCACCTTGCAAACAGACATTCATTTGTAAAACTTCCACTGAAGTATGCAATCTCGTGCTGTGGGCCTAAGCTGCTGGCCTATGTAGGATCAGCTGTCTGTTTAACACCTTCCATTAGATCAAATACTTAGGAGACTGGACCAAGATACCAATAGAAATATTTCATAAATTACACTGTAGCTAATGAAATGAATTTTATAGGTAACATTTTAGAGAGACTTTTGTACCATGTCTTTGGTTCGGCTTTTCACATTAATCTTTTCCATTTTATGATTTAAGTGCAGAATCAAAGACAAAAAGTTAGAAAAATAATTTTGGGAGTATTTCTAAATTACCTGTTTATATTTTAACAATAAAACCCAAAGGACAGGAATAGAGAATTTGCTTTGTATACAAGTCAATGATTACAAACACTGTCATTCAAAACCTGGGCTGCTATTTTTGCATTTAATGTAGAATTTACGAATTCCCATAAACCATTCATGTTTCAGTTAGCACTCTCTGAGTCTTTTGAGTACTAAAATTTTGTTTTAATGTAGCACATTAGTGTCAGGATTTCCAAAGTAAGAAGCTAAATTACTCATTGTCTTGAAAGGAAATAGTATAATATCTGTTTTCACTTTTATGGCATATGCAGTGATGACAAAAAAAAATCAACATAACACCTTAAAAAAGCCATTGCTCAGAAAACATATCTCTTTCTCAACACCACAGTTTGTGTCTTTCATTTACAGTGTTTTGCTTCTAATCTCAAACTTAACTAAAACAGTCAAACATTTGGAATATGTGTCCCTGGGGGCCTAGGTCAAAGTCCAGGCTGACAGCTTGGTACTGTTGTCCACAGGGCAGCAATAAAACTCAGTGACTTGTCATAACATTGAGTACTTAAGGCTCTTTAAAGGTCTGATATATTTGTTTCAGTTAATTATTTTTCCAAATTAAACTTTTAGTGTCACAAAATATTTCCAACTTGATTTTACATTCTCTTTATTTTGTAATTCTTTTTATAAGCCAGGGGTGTTCATTATGTTATTGATTAAATTAAAAGAATATTATACCTCATTATAGATGACTCTGTTAGCCAAAGGTAATTCATTGCTTAGTCAGGAAGCAGATCCAACACCGAAATAATACCAAAGATTCATTTACTGAATCCAAAGACGCACAACATATTCTAGAGGTGAAAAAAGCACTAAGCTGATTAATCAGAAACCTTAGTTGGGAAGAATTTGTATCTACACTTGACAAATAAAATAAACTGTGTTCACCAATTTATTTTTAAATCCTTCCATGGAAGCCATATAAGCATATACTGTGATGAGTCCATAGTTAGATTAATCTTCCGCACCTTCTTCATTTGCTGCAGTGGGTGTTCAATAAATATTGATGCTGAGAATATTGATGTGAAAAGTGTTGTCAGATAAGCACCATCAAAAGAAAGCTCTAGGATCCATGAACCCAGAGAATAAATGTAAAAACCAATCTAATTCTGATCATTTTACCTTTAGAGCAGATGAAGTGGAGATTTTTGCAAATTTCCAGTGGGTAAATATTCTTACCAAAAGTCATTAGATTCATTTAAATTATATATTTATAGTGGTTTGATTCATCAACCAAATGCTATACATTCTGTTAAATGATGGGTGGTTTTAGGCTTGTTCTTTGGGTATAAAATTCATTTCTTTATCATTCCTTGATCTTTAAGAGTTAGAATGTTGCGGAAAGAGGGTGTGATACATTTTCTTTTTTTCTTTTCTTAGCATTGTCTTTCCTTAATGTTTTTATCTTAAAAGGTATGTTAATAAACTTTCTCCAGTTTATTCATTACATCTTTTTGAAGCTAAAGAGAAATAATATATTCTATTTTTAGACAGTTTTGGTTTTTGTACTACACTGGCAAAAAAGAGAAATGAGAGACATTTATAACCCAAGTGGAAGATCCCGCTAGTTTCTGGATTACTCAAGAATTAGTACAGGCAAGCCCATGGTTCTGAATCCAGTGAGGAATTATTTGCTTTCTTATGTTTTTTCGCTCTGTGAAGTTGTTTTACACAGCATTATGTATAGTTATCATTGCTCTTATTTTTTTTGTTGCCTTTTGGAATTATTTGAAAAATCCACAAGTTGACTTATTTCATGACATAAAAATAATCGTGTTCTAAAAGGACAACCACTAAATTAGCATGAAATTCTAATGTGCAAGACAAAATTGAGTTGTGACTTGAATAAAGTGTCAGGTAGTATATACTGAAGGTAATTAATGAGCCAACAGATAGACTGGTTTCCAAAATGACTTACAGTCTTTTCAAATAAGAAAAAAAACAAAACCAAACCCCAGATTGAATAGAAACTGTTTGGATCTGAGTAAATAGTGGATATTTATTTTGGGAGAGAAAGTAGAACACCTAGACAAGGAAAGATCTAGCTGGTAGCAAGGGAATTATGGACGCTACTGAAAATTTATTGAACAGTTGACTTAGATAATATGTAGTGATTTTGATAAAAAGATTTATTGCAAAAAGGGAGAAAGCTTTCATGATTTCTAGTTTTGGAGGCCAAAGCATTTCATTTTCAAGAGAAATCCCACTAGACTTTTATTCTCTCTTATCATATAGCACGTGACCAGAGAGAAAAAGAAAAGAAAAAAAATGTATTGAAAGCATGAAGCAATATCAGATATAGATTTGGATTTTGTTTTGACAGTTTATAAGTTAACCAGTTTTCTCATTGTTAGTCCAAGAATGAGGCTATAACTAGGAAGGAAAAAATTTAGTCATCATCTTGTCAATCTACCTGCTTTGATGACAGAGATCAGCAATGTTAAAAAAATATTAGTGCGAAAAATTACTTGGAAAGAAAATTCTCCTGTATCAGATGGTAAAATACAAATATTGGATGGTTTCACTTATTAGTGGAATATAGAGAAACTGAACAAAGGGTTAGGAAAAGGGCAAAACTTGCAAGCTGACCATAGAGCTGAGGCATATAATGGGGAGGGGAAGAGGTCAAAACAGGGGGGGGAAGGGCACAAGGGACTGTTGTGATGGATCACAGGTGCAATAGTTCTAGGAGAACTACAGGGACTATAGCTGAGGGGAAAAATCAAATACTGTTCAAAATTAAACAACGATATAAGAAAATAAATAAATAAATTTATTGAAAAAGAAAAGAAAAATCTCCTGTATCAACTATCAGTCCTGGAGGCCAGTATTTAAGAATATGTTGAGAAATCTAAAAAACATGATGACAGCCATTTTTGCACACTAAACGAACACTTTTTTTTTCTTTTTCCTGTTGTCTTTGAGGTTGCTAACTTACCATGGGGACACCCTTACTGTCTCTGACAAATGGAATATAACCAATTTGCCCAGGATGATTTATTCTTATGAAGTAAATCTTTTTTAAAGATTTTATTTATTTATGCATACAGAAACTGGGATATAGAACAGAGGTGTGAGAGCAGAACAGATGGATCTACTGAAATGCACTGCTGAGGGGAGCAGCATGTGAGATAGGAGAGGTCTGCTGTGCCATGTGGGTCAGCTCCCTGGCAGGGGATGGAACTCATGCCTTGGTGGCTGGCGATAGCTTGATAGTGCTTACTTTAACCTTTGCACCACTGGGAGGCCCTTAATTTATTAAAGAAATTTTATGTTAGATATTAACGGTGATAAATGGGAATGGGGTCAGGTCACTCCAGAAATGACAGAGAAGCTCAGTGGTGAGCCTGAATGGTATGTGATTTTGAATAAATTGTTAAGTTGTGTCTCAGTTTCCACATCTCTAGAATGGGAATAACAACAGTACATGTCTCTAGGATTAATGAGAAGATGAAATAAGTTAAGGTTTGAGAAGCACTTAGCAAAATACCTGGTATGTAAGTGGTATATGTGTTATCTATTACTATTATTATTGTAAGAGAATTAGACAAAGCCACAGATTTCCACTTCATATGGTGGATAGTAGAGTCAGTTTTTATACCAGCTTCCGTCCATGCCATGAAAAAATTAATTATGGTGAATTCCAACAAAATGTGGAACTTCAAACCAAGGTAAATATAGATAGTCCCTAATTTAGAAATTCCTTTATTACATTCAGTTAATAGCTGCTATGCTTAACTCATTTATTTATTTAAAAAATATTTATTGACACCCCTACTCCCAGTGCGGGCTAGTCATTATTTTAAATGTGGAGGGTATAAATAGTAAACAGATATTACTCAAAAGAATGGACCTTTTTGTCAGATGCTAGATCATTTTTTAAAGATTTATTTATGCATACAAGAATTGGGGTACAGGCCAGAGGTGTGGGGGGTGAGAAGATTCACCAGAGACAGAGTGGGGAACAGAATTGACAGATTGACTGAAACACACTGCAGAGGAGAGCAGCAGGCAAGTCAGGAGAGGTCTGCTGCACTATGTGGGCAGCTCCCTGGTAGGGGATCGAACTCATGCTGCAGTGGCTGCGGAGAGCTACATAGGTTGCATCTTAACCCCTTGCACCACCAGGGATGCCCAGATGATAGATCATTTTTTACCACAAAACAGGTGGCCCATGATGACAAACCTGTCTAGCTTTCTGTGATGTAGGACTTATAAGATATGAGGGCTTGGAAACCAAAGCTAAAGACCCCAAAAGCTAGGCAAGGGATGCCACAAGAGAGGTAGCAAGAGGCCAAAGGTGAACTTTGTTATTTCAAAAATGTGTTTAGACTTGTAACCTAGAGGGAAATAAACTTTTCTATTCTCTCTTCCTCCTCCTTTGTTCTCCATTTATGAGGATGATTCCTGTGGATTTGGACCAAACAGATGAAATAAATAGGCATTCATAGAATGCCAGAGGGCCCTAACTATGATATAGAACATTATTTCTATTTAAGTGTTAATGCTCTAATCAACATATTTGTCAATACATTTTTGGGGAGCACAATCCATTTGCCTGTTGGAGTCTGCATTTTTATTATTATTGTGATAATTTTCTGGTTCTGATAATGAGTACCATGAATGCAAGAAAATAGATGTTGATGTTCTCATTTTCTTTATGTGTTCTCTGCTCATTTTTTGCTCTATAGTTATTATATTGCTTATAGATATCAACTTTATTTTCAATAGTGAGTTCCAAAATTACTTAAGGGAGAATAAAAGAGACAGATGGTTGGTTTATCCTTGAAAAGAGATTAATTTACTTGAATTGTACAGGTTTCAAATTGTGGTGATGAGATTTGCACGTAAAATAAACCAGAGAATGAGAGAGGAACATGGTCTACTCCTCCATGATTTGCTACCACAATGGATCAGCAGCAGCAAAATTTTGAAATATAATTTTTATTGCATTCAGAAGAAAAAGTGTCATGTAAGAAATGTAACATACAAAGCAATTTTTCATTTTGGGAGAAAAAATTTTCTAGAAATTTCTAATTAGCAAAAGTCTCATTTTTTTCTCCATACTAATCAACAATATAATTACTCAAAATTAACCCTTTTACTTTGTTCTGTCACTATCTGAATGATGATTCAGGTAATGACAATTTTCACAAACCAAATAAACATCACATAATGCTCAATTTCTGATGATTAAATACATCACTCTGAGAAAACAGTGGCAGTGAAAGACCATTGTTATCTAACGACTTTAAACTAAACTACCAAAGAGGTAAAATCAAGTTTTATTTTTTATGTAGAAATTTATTTTTAAAATATTTCCTGGCCAGTCTTGACTTTCTATAGACTTTCCTTAGTGCTATTTGGCACTCGGCTCCTGCCACTATCCTTACCGTCACTTTAGCTCTGAACTAATTTTGTGAAAGAGGCTGAGATCTCATACATGTCTTTTTTGTGTGCTTGCTTCCAGAACACATGTATTAGCATTGCAAAATTTTGGATGTCCAGATGTCTCTCACACTTTCCATTGGATTTATAACTTAAGGGTTGGAAAACTTTCAGAAATGAGTTACCACGGTCCCGTTGCAATGCCTGTTCTTCTGTCATCTGCTGGGAAATGGGTGACAGCAAACTGGATTAGGTGAACACTGCCGCTGTTCAAAAATATTTTTTTCACTTAGAATTGTTTGCCTTACATTCATTACTTTGTTGAATGTATCCCGATTCTTTTCTCCTACAAGTTGACTTGAAAACTAAAGAAATGAGATTTGGGGGATATGTAGGAAAAGGAAAAAGGGATGTGTGTGTGTGTGTGTGTGTGTGTGTGAGAGAGAGAGACACTGGAGATATGAAGGAATGAGATAATTTGAATTGAGAGAAAGTGGGTTCCTGAATACAGGACATGGGAGGAGTCAAGGTGGTATCAGAGTGTCAGCAGCCACTTATATCCACGATACGTTATCTAGACCCCAGGGGCAGTAACAGTTCTGAATGCCACGAAAGCCAGGAATGTCCTCATATCTGATTTTGTTCTGATAATGCATGTTTGGGAAAATACTCCAGAGGACAGAGAATATGGATAGAAACTGTATTTTACTAATGTCAAATAAAAACGTCAAAATTTTCTTTCAGATAAGATGGAAATAATCAAATCAGTTATTTGATTGGCTCTGTGAATTGACCATTTTACATGGTGTGCATTAATATTTATACTTCAGGGTGCCAGACAGCTTCTAAATGTGATGACTGCCTGACTAGCTATGTACTGTCTTTCTCCATGATCTCATCTTCATACTCGGACTGAAATTCTCTGCCTTACAAAAATGCTTGCTCATGTGCTATGTCATTCTCACTACTTTCCATCTTTCCTTTTTCACTGAGGTGACATTGGTTTGCAGCACTGTGTATGACTTAGAGGTGTAGGATTTCACCACATCACACCCACCCCCAAAGCACCATAGTCCACCACAGTCTACTGTGCCCCCTTCTTAACTTATTCTCCCCCTACCTCCTCCTTTGGTAAAAGTAGCCTGAATTCTACAGTCATATTTCTAGGATTTGTTTATTGGTTTGGTTTTATTTGATCCTTGTTTTGTTTCTCTTTATGCCACGTATAGTGACACTGTCCTTTCTGACTTATTTAAGTTCTCATAACCTACTCCAGTTCCATCCATGTTGTTTTGAAACATAAGATTTCAGCTTTTTTTATGGATGAGAGGTAGTCCATTATGTATGTATAATACATCTTCCTAATCCCCTATTCTGTCTTTGGGAACTTAGAAAATGTCTATAATTTGACTAATATAAATAATGCTACAACGAGCATAGGAGTGCATATATCCCTTCAAAGTAGTGTTTTGGTTTCTTCTAGTAGAAACCTCAGAATGAAATTTGTGGATCATGTGGCAGACTTTTTTTTAAAAATTATTTATTTATTTATACAAGCACTGGGTACAGTCACAAGCACAGGAGGATGAGAGAATTCACCAGAGCCAGAGCGGGGAGCAGAATAGGCAGGAACATCCTGCTGAGGGGAGCAAAGGGCGTGGCAGGAGATGTCTGCACCCCACGTGGGACCCTCTCCGGCTGGCCGGGGATCCAACCCGCGCTGCAGAGGCTGCTGGCAGCTTAGCAGCCCAGCGCTCAACCACTGCACCACTGGGGAGGCCCCAAGACCTATTTTTAATATTTTGAGACGCCTCTGTACTATTTTCTATTGAGGTTGGATCAGTCCCATTAACAGTGCACATATAATCTGAGGAAGGCAGGTATAAAACCCATGATACACTAATAGAAATATTTAATAGACACTGTATTATGAAGTATCATGAGAGCATGTGATAGTGGGAAACAAACCTAATCTGGGGAACTAAGACCTCTCCTATCAAAGGTCAAAAGTTTAAGGGTTTAAAGATGAATCAGTGTACTGTTGTTCCCAATAGAGGTGAAACACGGGTGAAGACCTCGATGCATTTTTTTTTAAACTTTTAATTTTGAAATTATAGACTGACAGGAAGTTGCAAAAGGAGTACACAAAGTACTGGGCACCTTTCACCAGTCTCCTGTGATGGTGACATCATGTATGACTATTGTATAATAGCAAAACCAGAAAATTGACATTGGTATCATACTAGTAATTAGGTTACACATAGTTCTTATTCAGGTTTCACCAGTTTTTACATGTGGTCGTGTGTGTGTGTGTGTGTGTGTGTGTGTGTGTGTGTGTGTGTGATCTATGCAATTTAGCCCCATGCAAAGATTCAAGTTACCTACCCCATGATCAGGGAACTCAGACTTTGTTTCATCACAAAGAGTCTCCCTGATACATGCACTTTAGAACCTCTCTATAACTTTTCATTTTGTGAATGTTATGTAAAGGGAATCCTGTAGTATGCAACCTTTTTGAGACTGACTTCTTTCAATAATCATGATTCCCTTAAAACCCATCCGAGGTTTTGCAATCAATAGCTTGATCCTTCTTATTCTGTGGATGTATCAGAGGTTGCTTAACTATTAACCCATTGAAGGGTATTTGAGTCACTTTCAGTTTAGAGCAATTACAAATAAAATTTCTATAGATTTGGGCTTTTAACTGTGAACTTAATATAGTATAGACACATGTACATCGTCACAGATGAACATCTGAAACTTATATAATGTTACATGCTATGTTATTTCAATAAAAAATGTGCATTTTGAAGAGTGAGAAAAAGGTTATTATAGTTCTAGTATAAAATGAGGCTTGCTCATGGCCCAATTATACAAAGCCATAATTCCTTTTTAGACAAGCTATAAAAGTACAAAAATAAATGAATAAATAAGAGGAAACTGAAGGTAAACACTGAGTGCTTTAAAGACTGACTTTTGGTGTTATATCAGAGATCCAGATGGTTGCCTTGTATTTTCCATTTTTTAATATAACTGTTTATAGATAATGAGATGGTCAGATTTGAACACAAGTTTACAGATGGATTGAGGGTACTCTATACTGGAGATAGCTAATTAAAACATAATCTCTAAAAACAGACTTATAAAAACTTCTCTTCCCTCTGTTCCCTAAGAAAATCTTATATTTAGCAAAAGAATTCTATTGAACACATTAAATTGAAAATTGTCAGCTCAGATTCTGCAACCTAAGAAAGACGCTGCTAGTGGTGTGTTGATTAAGAATGCAGAAAAACAAATTGAGAAAGCGTGATTGTATTGGGTTTTCTTCAATCAGCAGGTCTGGCATAACAAACTATGAGCATTCCCATGAAACCAAAGGTCAGCAAAGAATGTGGTCTTAGGCCAGTGAGTATATGGTTTTGAAAATGAAAAAATGTTATCTACCTCACTCACATTCACTTTACTGATAAGAATAAGTTCAATAAGTTTGAGGAAAGAAGTAGAGGAGCCGATGCAAAAGTATGAATTTTATTTTATGTGAGATGAGAAGAGAAATCCACCAAGGAGATTTTAGAATAAAACCAGCCCGATCTGGCTTGTCTAGTTTGTCAAAAACAGTTGTTACTAAAAGGTGTTCCACTAATTTCAATCTTTCCCTCTCCCTAAAAGGCAGTATTATCTGCTCCTTGCCAACTTGAATTCTAACAACTTTCAAGGTGTAGTCTAAAACCATCCCATGAAGCCTGATTTTTATTTATATTACCAGCTTTGTACTTAAAGGCTGTCAAAGTGTTACATGTCCTAGTCATACATGACCTATCAAATTCATCCACTTAAATATAAAAGTCAAGTGAAATATAAATTTTGGAAGATGAGGGAGGAGGGTGGAACAGAAAGCATGATACCACTAACCAGCCATTCCATTTCAAAAATCTTTCAACGTAATGATAATGTTTGTTTGGGGGTGGGTGGTGATGTGAAATAAGCATGCTAATACTCTCATGATAGATATTTAATTGGGACTAGTCTTTTAAGAAAATCAATTGGATCTGCAAGGGTTTTCATTCATATCCTTGGATCTAATATGCTCATTCTATGAATTTTTGCTAAGACAATTATTAGAGATTCAAATAAAAAGTCACATGTAAGATTATTTTTTGCAGCATTACTTATGACATAGGAAAATGGAAATAACCTAAAAGGGACTGTTATAGATTTATCAGCCAACATTAAAATTAAGTATTCAAAGAACATTTAATAATGTGAAAAAATGCTCATATTGTTATTAAGAAAAGGAAACATGACACAATCATACCTATTCCTGGCTCTTTTCTCCTTTTCCTTTCTTCTTTTTACTTCCAACACCTCTGCAATAAACACTTTGCATCTGGGAAAAATGAGGATTACTTTGGAAATTCGTGTTCTAATTTCCAAATCTAACATCTCTGATTAATGTCAAGTAATAGGAACAAAATTCATTCAACATTAAACACATGTACCTCTAAAAACTGGAGAGAACAGATGTTAATCTTTTGACAGTTATTCATTGTAAATGTCAATTATTACTGTGTTAGTTAGCAGAGATTTTCAATTATAAAAATCACAAATCAACCAGTTCTGTTGTACCATGGGCTACATTATATTGCATATATAGCCTCATTCAATTTGCCTGTTGCCTTAGAAAAATTAATATTGTATCTGTAATTGAATTTTCTTATAACTTAAATTGTGTCAAGACATAGTTGTGATTTGGGAAGTGTTCTTTCTTATTATTTTTTTTTTAATCTCAGTTTTCTTATTTGTGAAATCAGCGTCAGTGGCTTCTCATCCTCCTAGGGGGTGTGTGTGTGTGTGTGTATGTCTGTGTATGTGTTCGGCAAGCTGTAAGTCTACAATAAAAGATGATAATCTTGAAGCATATACTCTCTAATAACTCTTCAAGATATAAAATTTTTTGATTGAATGCTTTCAAGATATATTTTGTTTCCTGCTACATTGCTTGTCTTTTTATAACTGGTAAACTTTCCTCTGCTGAATTCCTGATTTTATGAGCACATATGCTATGGATAAAATGAGAACCCATCATGTTGGCAAAGATTTAAAAGTTAAGATTACCAAGTGTTGTAAAAGATATAAGGAAAGAGGCAATGTCAAACACTTAGTAGGAATATAGATTAATTTGGGGACAATTAGATGATAATTTGCCCACATTTAAAATGCATATGTCCTCTGCTTAGCCATTCTACTGTTAAGACTATCCTACAATTACACTTGAAAATGTAGAAAGTTTAAGATATTAGAATGTTCTCAGTAATATTCTTTATAACAGAGAAAAATACATACAACTTAAAATATATAATGCATGGTGCAGCTATACAGTGGTAAACTATTTAGTCATTTAAAGGAACCAGTTGGATTTGCATATCTGTAATAAAAAGATGTTTAAGATAGTATATGAAGTGAAAATAGCAAATTGAAGAACAGTTTGTACAGGGTGACCTTGTATGTAGAAAGAAATATGTGTTCACATAGATTTGAACACAAAAAATTTGGAAGATTGTATAAACATTTGTTAGGAATAGTTGGTACAGGACTGGAAAGTATCTGTTGTTCTTATGCACTGCTTAAATAGTTTACCATGAATATGTATTGTTCGTATAATAACAAAAGTAATTTTCACTTATAAGCTTAAAATAAATTAACAAAATTGCAATGATCATCTTTGTGCTAGATGTATTTAACTCTTTTGCACTATTTTATTGAGGGAGACTCTCAGAAATGTATAGGGATGGATATAGGGAGTATATCCATATCCATAATGGATATAGGGAGTTATACATCAGATTGTTTTCCAGAGAGTTTTACCTGTTTAAGACCACACCAGCACTGCATGGGAGTAAAAGAATAATAGTTTTACTAGTAATATATCTAAAACAATCATTTTGTTAGTAAAATGGAAACATAAATTTAATTACAGTTTTTATTTTATTAACACATGTAGTACTAACTTTCCCATTTATTTACTGGTGTAATTTTCTGCTAATGAAATAATCTTAAATATATGATAACAACAAACATACAACCCTTTCTGCAAATATCCTTGTTCTAGAAAAATCTTTTTTTTTTTTAAAGATTTATTATTTATACAAGCACTGGGTACAGTCAGAAGCACGGTAGGGCGAGAGAATTCACCAGAGTCAGAGCGGAGAGCAGAGCAGGCAGACTGACCGAAGTGCACTGCTGAGGGGTGCAGCGGGCGGCAGGAGAGGTCTGCGCGCCATGTGGGACCCTCGCCCAGCAGCTGGGGATGGAACTGGCACTGCAGAGGTTACTGGCAGCTTCGCAACCCAGCGCTCAACCACTGCTCCACCAGGGAAAAATCTATAATAATAAAAATATAGTAACAATTTAAAATCCATGAGACAGTTAATTATGGTATATCTACTCTATACCAAAGGACACTGTTTAGTTATTAACTGTTTAGGCCTGTAATTCAATAGTGCATAAATGATACTTACAATATTGAGTAAATGAAAAAAGTTAACACATACATATATATATTATTACTAATTTACTGGAACTACATAAGAATTGTACATTCATCCATAGAAAAAACAATGGTAAGAATCATTCAAATGGTAAAATGGAAGAAATTTCATTAAAATGCTAACAGTGAAAGACATTTCCCCTCTCTACACTATTTACTAACTTCAAAAAAATTAATATATGTATATATTTTTTAAAAACTCAGAACATCATCTGACATTTATTTTTAGGAGTAAATTAAATAAAAACTGCTTTATTGGCACAAGGTCAATGCTCAGTAAATGTTTGTGTCTACCCATACTACTACAAAACCAAAATTATACATGTCCCACTCTGTCTTTTATTACATATTGGGAAAACAATTTTTTTTTTCTTAAGTGTAAGCATATCGTTCTTCGTCTTCCTTTACTCAGCTATGCCTAATAGGATTGTAGACTTCCAGATGGTAATCCTATGCTCAACTACAAAGCATTCTAAAACCTATATATATGTGTGTGTGTGTGCGCGCACGCGTGTGTATAGCTATACACACATATATGTATATATAAATATATACCACTACTAAATATATATATACACATATATATATTAAATATATATATACACACACATATATATTCTCCAGAAAAATATAAGGTAAAATTTGTGTTGCTCCAGAAATCTGTCAAGGGGTGGTAAAAGGGAAAGTTTCTATTGATAGTCCCACCATATTTAAGGAGGACTGTGATATGAATGCCCACTATTTTGATGGATGATTGAAACAATTTCTCTTTCCTCTATAAAAGTCTTGTTTGAGTAAATGCCATCTATTGACTCATGCAATTGACAACTGTACTAAAAATTACAGGCAACTTACCTTCCATTTTCAATTTATTTATTGAAATTGGCAAGAAGAAACTTTTAAGAGTTTAATGATTTAGTTTTTTCCTAAGAAATTTCTAATTGTTTTCCCTAAAGCATGTGACACTATCAAAAGAAAGCAAAAGCAAAAAATATATATATATATTGCATTGGTTTGCATTGGGGTAAGCTGGGGGACAGAATTCGAACAGAAAGAATCCTTCCAAAATATGTACAACAGTCAAAAAAAGATAGTCAATCCCAAGATTTTATAGTTAATACTTTACAATATGGTTGGCTTGAATAGGCAAAACAAAAGGGTATAGTCTATCTGAATACAGTTATATATGAAGGGATCATGCTCAGCAAAAAAAAGCCAGAAAGAAAAAGAAAAATACCGGATAGTCTCACTCATAGCAGGAATCTAGAAAACCTAAATAAGGGACCAGGAAAAAGAATAATTATAAGAAAGAAAAAATCAAAATCAATAAACAACTATGAACCAGAGACACACTATGGGGAGCTGGGGCAGGGAAAGGAGGGGTAGGGGTCAAAATAAGGGGGTTGCAATTGTGTGGGGAATATCAAAATAAAATTAAAAAAAAAAGTTGTTATAAAAATCTAAAATTTCCTATTATAATTTAATGAATGATTGAACTCCTAAAAGTTTCACCACTGCATTAACTATACCCCATACATTTTCTTTAATTCATCAATGGTAAACTCTATTTGTGATGCAATCACTTCTTATCTTTTAAAGGCCCAAAATGCTTTCTTTCTTTTTTTCCTTTAATTTTATATACAATATACAAATATATTAAAGTTAAAATATAGCTTAGTAATTTGTAACACTGTGAAGCCATAAAACATAAAACAAGACCACTAAATATTTTGGTTTAATGGCCTTGTTGTTCTACTGCTGCATATTTATTTTAACTCACTCTTAAAATGTCAAATAAAACCCCAAAATCTGTTTTAGTTCCAAATGTAGAACTATTAATTTTATGGACTAATATCTGATTAAATGTAACTATGCTTCTAAGAGTGTATAGATTCCAAGCATTAGATGAGCTGACTGTTTAGTTCCATCATTTTAAGTGGAATTGAACCCCATCTTGCCAAATATGATAATATCCTGGGGGAGGGAGAGAAAGAGGGCTGAAACAATATAAGATGTTTGAAGGCTCTGTGAATTTATATCCTCTATTTGGGAGGCAACCACAACATTTTAATACATCCAATATCTACATTCTGCATAAGATAAATATCAAAGTGAAAAGAAAGAGTTTTCAGTGATTCTTCTTGTATTTATAAACCTGTAAGTGTCAGTAGACTTACATCTTTAAAACAGAATGTCTGGATATCCAGAAGCAGGCTGTTCAGGTGGGTTTTGTGACATATAAATCAAAATGGTCATTTCCAAGATTATTTCCCAATCATTTGCCTTTGAGGTAATGGCATTCTTTGTCTGAGAAAAATGGGCACAGGCGTACTCGTGGCTCTCTAGAATCCTGCTGACTGGTTCATTAAACAGACTGGTAACTGACTCCAAAGATAAAAGTTCTTGATGGCTTTTCAGGCACAAGAAAGCGTGCTGAGTGACACATATAAATATATAAAAGAGAAAGAAGAGTGAGTCTCAATGGCAGTGACCTTTTCATGAAAGTTTTATGAAAGAGGTACTATTTATAAGATATTAGACTTCATTCTGGAGAATTTATTCAGCACTGTAAGTGAGAGTTCCTTCCTCAAAGGAGAGAATTTTGGATAGCCTTTATACTTACATGGTGGAAGTTCTGAAAACTCTGTTGTCTTTCTTAGAAGTGGACCAACATACTGGATTACTACATATGTTCTTTTTTTTGGTTCTACTACTGAACTCATGAGAGACTTGGAAAAATTGTTGAGGATTCTTTTTAATGGGATTATCCACTTCTGTTTGATGAGTATGCGTGAATATCTATAGTCTCAAAAAGTATTTGTTGATTTGTATTGTGCATATAATAAAATACCTTGATTTCTCAGAAGCAATACATAATGAAATAAATGATATTCAAATACAGTTATTGTTAGTATATAATTGGATAACTTCTAAAAAGTCACTATCATTTTCTAATACATTTTTTCAGACTAAATGTATCTCAAAATCTACATGATGATAATTTATTTCAATTATTCTTTGTCCTATTTTCATCAATTAAATTATTAGAAACATTTAATTAGAAATTTGAAGAGATATAAGAGTTATAGTAGGCTCTATTCTACTCAGGTTTAAAAAAACTCAATTTAAATTGCTAGGGTTATAAATGTTTAGAATGCATTTATAGAATTGGGTATTCAGGAATGAAGTATGATGGTTAAAATATTTTTTCTTTTATTTCTTTTTTATGTACTTTTTTTTGAGTATGTTTATTATAAGTCAACTTTCTGTGAAGATAATAGTAACACTCATAAGTATTTAATTATTTGTGACATGGTAGTGAATTTTATTCAGTAAAATTTAATTCTCTTTGCTGTCACAATTCTCTTTGCTGTTAAAAGCGTTTTGACTTTTTTTCACTAAAAATTAATGTTTTTTTCAAACATTTTTATAGTTGTTATTTCTTACTAGTAAGTACATATTATATGTATAAATCATGTCTTTAAAATTATCCTAATTTTAAAAAAGATTCTAAATGATCTCTATTTGTTTTTATAAATTCAAAAGTTTTCAATGAAATTTCTAGTTAAAATCTGTATTCTTTTGTAACTTAAAGAAAAAGCAATGATTATATCGTATATTGCAATCCTATGAAAATGGTTCTCACATGCTTTTTTAACTTCTTTGCTTATGGAAAATGATGGACTTAATAAATTAAATTTTAAATGATTCTAATGGAGGATTGATATAACAACCTTAAGAGGACTTTAACAGAGCCAAAAAGAAGTAAAGCTTCATAAGTGCATAGTGATATGATCCAATCAGCTGTTTACATTTGGTAGTTGAAAGATGATCTGGGAAAGTCCTAATTAATATGAAAATAGCAGAAAGAAAGAATGATAGAAAAAAAAAGAGGGCAGTTTTAGGAAACGAAATTAATATTAGGATAGAATAGAGGAACAATTTTGAGAATAATTTCCCCTTAAGACAAAAACATAGGAGAGATTAGATGTTTATAAAATAAAATATTTATGATAGGAACAACTTTCTTTTCACTGAAATTAATAACCTTACCCAAACTCAGTCAATACCACATCAAAACTGGGAAAACTCATTTAATATACATGTGAGCAAATGTTTTCATCAAGTTTCATGTAAAATTAATGTGTAAAATAATTTTTAAAGAGGAAAATTTAGAAAAAGTTGCAAGCAATAGACAATGTTATTTTCCTTACAGTAGCTATTTTCTGAAAGCGAGAACATGGAAGGAACTAAGAAATGAGGAAATGAGGGGGAAAGGCTATGAGGGGGTAGGAATGAGGGAGAAAGGAAGGAATGAAGGAAGGAAACCACATAACTCATTAAAAGGATAAAAGGGTACTAACTTTGTTTCGTTATTACTAAATAAAATACTATTGTTTGCAGATTCCATTTAGGCATACAATGTCCTAGTGGGCATTTTACTTATTTCTATCACAATCACTTCAAAGATAGCAAATTTTACATTTAATTCTCTGCTACCCTATTGTCCCTCTGTATTCCAGATTGCAAGTACTATTTCCCAGATCTAGCAAGTTAGATATACAGGTGTACTCCCTAATACCTATCATTGCTTCAAATGCTAATTTCAATTGGCCTAATGTCAAGATCACCTCTTAATGTATTATTTCACGGCCTCAAAATTTCATAGTATCCATCCATTTCCATGTTACTAAGCTTAACAGTGGATTTTGTCACCTGCTGAAAACCCAGTTATAAACAGAGATTAGTTGGGTCTCTGTTACCTCCACTTGACTTCTAGATAAATTTAGCAAGAAAACTTCCTCTCCCTCAATTCCATGATCTGTTGATCTAAACATTCCCCAAGAGTTTTATATATGTCTGGGAGTTAAGTTCTCAAGCTACCTCAGCCTCTGTGGCCCTGCCACCTAATAAGTCAGACAACACTAACAGCCCACCCCTTGATGCTCACAAGCATTAAAATACCTGCTCCCATAAATATATACTCATGGACTTGGATATTTGAGAAAAAGACTGAAAAGTGGATTAAATTAATTATTATTATTAATTTAATTTAATTTATTATTAAATTAATAAGCACAGAAACATCTTATTCACAATATAGGGGGATATCCTATATTTTCTAAACACTAGCAAGAATGTAAAACAATCATACTTCAACAACAATGAATACATTTAGAAAATCAAATATTAATTATACAACCTTAAAAAATAAAGAATAGTGGTATCAAGCCCCCTCAACAATGTATTTCAGTAAATCCACCCACTCCCCACTCTGTCTGCTCCCCACTCTGTCTCTTGTGAATCTGCTCACATCCTGCATCTTTAGCCTACACCCCAGTTCTTCCATACAAAAAAAAAAAAAAAAAAAGAGAGAGAGAGAGAGAAGAATAGTAGCTGGAGCCAGAACTGGAACTCTTTAATCCAACCTAAGACATGGCAATTGCTGCTCTGGTTCAATCCCCCCATTTTATAGAAAAAAGCTTAGTTGACTTGCCTGGATCATCTAGTTGGTAAGAGATTGCAAACGTTTGATCTGGAGCACAAGTTTTTTTGAGATCTAAGCTTTCAGATAAGATGGTGAGAAATGTATTCTCAAGAAGATCCCTATGTTTATTACTTGCATGACTGCAACTTTCTCACTAACACATTCCAGATTACAATCTCTCCATTTCTGAGGTATTGTCATCACATCAAAACTATCTTGACCAGATTTTGCATAAAATAAGTAGTATGGACAAAAAAATATATTTTTCCACACATGCTGAGAAGTTAAGGCTTTGACAACCTTCTTCACATTGCAACTGGTCATTTGAGGTTTACATAGAATTCATTAAGGCAATATACTATAAGCCAGGAATTTCAAATAATTTAGGAGAATGTTAACTCCCTTTATTGAACCTGTGACAATTACTTTAAGCTGAGAGGACAACTACCAGGTTAGCACCCAGAAATGAACATGGAAATGCTTACCAAAAATATGTTTGTAGAGCACAGATAATTTCTTAAAGTGGATCTGTTTATTCACAAAATAGTATAGCAATGCTATGACAACTCAGGAGTGGTTGAGAGCTCTACACCACACTCTGTAGACAGTGGGGATTTTGCACAAAAGGAAGGCTTATAATTAGTCTTTTGGCAGACTTACCTACATATCATTAGGGTAATCTAGCTGGGAGAAGATAAAAGCATAAATGAACAATAAGCAAGGTACTGTCTTCCCATTTATTTCAACTAAGAATAGTACATCTTAATCTTTTAATGAGACATTGAAAGGGAAACATGTACAGTGAAAAAAAAACACACACACACAAATGCAGATTAAGATTTTGGGCTGATGCTCAAGGGCTGAATTTTTAGGTCAGGACTGAAGTTCAAGGAGAAATGGGAATAAGAATTGCTTACTTTGAACTTAATGGGGAAAAAAAATGATGCACATTTTTATGTCAGCAGAGTCTTGTAAATGTGATTTTAAAAGACACTGTTAGAAATCACTGGCTTGGTTGAGAAATAGATTTCTGAGTTGTCACAGGAATGAAACCAAGTTGTGCCAAAGAATAGCTCTACCCCCAAGCAGCCTTGATGAACTGAGCAAGATCAAGGCCAGATTGTAGTCCCTTGAAGCATTGATGATAAGCACACTATGGTTAAAGGACACAAATTACCCTTGGAATCATAATGCAGGTACACTGGATGTAAGAATAATGTGATTCAAACTAATTTAGGACTGTGCCAAGCAGGAAGAGAAAGTCCTTTGGGCATTCAAGAAGAACATTTAGACAAAGCAAAACAAGAAGGGGAATTTGTGGTTAGCAGGAAGCTGTTGCTCATTTATATTTTATTGAAGATTTAAAATGTTTGACAAAAGCATGGCTATAACAAACAGAGAAAGAAATTTGGAATGTATATAGTTTATAACTAAGAGCATCAACTAGAAGAAATAATAAGCAACAGGAAAATTGAAAAGGTGTTCTTTTTAGTTTCCCAAAATTATCCATTTTGGAAATTCAGATGGGTTTAAAATATCAACATAGACTTCTCCTGTATCTCATTATGATGCCTCATATGACTTACCACTCTTTTATGTTAATCAAAGTGAATCCCTTCCAGTTATACAGATTGCTATGAAAAATCATGAGACATCACATTTTACTAAGTGGGAAATACTACTGATGTAACAAGATCCCTTGAATAATGGAAGGGGTCCATTTTTATTCCATATTCCCTCTAGCAAAATTGAAAGAATACACTGATAAGAGAAGGAAGAATTAATTGATTTTTATGGTTTCAGATGCATGGTTTCAAATACATATATTATTTGTTAACAGAGAAATAATATTTTGTTTGCATAAATCCTCATATAACAGTGCTAAAAGCTGTTTAGGATAAGTTTAATAAATATCAGTTTCTTTTAGGAGTTTGCAGTCAGAGGCTGATAATAATGAAATAGAGAATACATGAAAGGAGATAAAATAGCTGTCATCAGAAAGTGAGTTTTTGGTGCTAGCAGATTATGCTGAATATTTCTTTAAGATTTATAAGAAGTGAGTTTGTTTTTACTCCCCCACACCGTTTTCCATCATGTATCCAGTGGGAAAAGATATAAACTGAAATGACAATAGGAAGAGGGTCATATTGTGGAGGGATGTGGTTCCATCAGAGAGCATACAAGAAGAAAAAAATAGCTACTAGAGCATTTGAAAAATTAGGATGACATAGTGTACAATTGAGCAAGAGGGTCTGATTCAAATAATGAATTTTTAAAAAATATATAGCCTCATAAAAGTCTGACATACACAAAAGAACAGGTGAAAAAGATAAATTTGGCAGAATATTTGAAGACTTCCAGTAAAGAACTATTATAATTTGGGGTTCTGGGGAACCCCTTTGCTTATACAACCAGGAAATTAAGGATTACAGATAAGCCATAAGACAAAATTAACAGTTTATAGAGTTAAATTCTTATTTTCAGTGAAATACCAAATTGCTTTACTCTGACTATATCAACTTTGAGATAATATGATTTGGTCATTAAAATGGCTAAACAAACAACAGAACAGCTAATTCACTTATCTGGCCCACCTTAATGATCAAATTGGAACACAGTACACATAATCTAGTTGTTCTTGTGACCATCACACAACAAATAACTGGCTGCTCTTTGCAATAAATTAGAGCAAGTAGTTACTATACAAAATGCCAATTGAACACAGAGTACTTTTTTATTTATTCTGTAAAAACATCCATTGGAAGAGTCGAAAAGATGGCAAATCAGATTCAGAAAATGTCATGACTGAAAAAGCAGATTTAATTAGGAACTGGAAATAGAAATTGAAAAACAACCAAGAGTCAGGGAGAAGCTTTATTGGAGAGCTTTGTTATTTATCAGTGTTCTTTACTGACACATGGATGTTGGGTGCAGGCAAAGTTAAAGACAGATGATAAATTTCTGTTAAATATAAAATGTTCATACAACTTGTCTTAGATGCAAACTGCAGGACAGAAGTGGATCTAGAATTGATGTGTGTGGTCATTCAACAGACACTTTCTGGGTTTGTGTTTGAGCCCATGTTATTTTGCAAGCACTGTCTAGGCACTGGAGCTCCAACATTTATAGAGCAAGGGTCGGTGGACAAACTAGCTCATTTACAAAGCGAAGGAGTAACCCCATGGAAAGTGGAAGTTAGGGGATGAGGGGTGAAGGGTCTCTAAAGCAGATGAGGTGAGAGGCAGACTAAATGAGGAAAGAGGCTGAGAAGCCAAGAAGAGAGAGTTGTGTAATTGGTTATCAGCAGTGTCAAATTCTGTACATAGGTCAAGGAGCATCAAGATGGAGAAGTGCCATTTCGTTTTGGCAGAAAGCATGTTACTGGAGACCTTGGCAAGGCTAGCTTCTGGGAAGTGGCGTGGGTTAGAGCTGGGTTGGACCAGATTCAGGAGTATTTTCTCTGAGGAACTCAATGCATCTGCTGCACTCTAGGAGTTGGGAGAGGAAGGGTAGGGAAACCGTTGTTAGAGGGTGTGTGTGTGTTTCTTGAGGTCCAAGGCTATCTGAGACAGCAGGAACCCCCCCCAAAACCAGCTTTTTGGCTGTAGGGTGTGAAAAATTTCGCTTTCACTAGCAATAAGGAAACAGTTTTTACTTCTTGAAGTAGTCTTTGTTGAGCCTGTTTGTTCAATCCGGCAGTGAGTCACTCTGTTACACTGACCCTGCCACTGAAGTCAGCAGATTCTATTTGGAGAGTGTTGGTGATTGTGCGGGAAGTTGTTTAAAAAGTTGACAGAAACATTTACTCTCTTTCTATGCTAGACACTTGCATGTATTAGGACGGAGGACTGAGTATTAGCTCGGGAACATATAAATGCTAGATTTGTGTCAAAGAAAGGGGAAGTTTCGGCTTCTGAAGGAGCTAAATGCCCATGATGCAGGAAGAAGTTATAATACTTTCTATTTTGGTTTCCTTTCATTTGAAAAGAATCTAAAAGAGAAAAGTAGTTCTGCAAACGCCAGCCTCAATTGAAAACGCTAAATACTAGTTGCAGTTTCCCCACCTCTGCCAGAGGGAATATGTCCAATGTGACCAGCCACCTGTTTCCCTTTAAAAGGGCTCAAGACTGTCTCGTCCGGCACACAGGGCTGACACTAAATATCAGTGTGATGATGAATCAAAAGTCAACAGCAGCAGAGCTTTATTTACCAAGAAATGACACTTAGTAAGGTCATCTCTTTTGGGGAGGACATTATAATCATCAAAGTTGAAAAAGGGAGCCAGAGGGTCATTTCAGCCCCAATAAGGCAAAAAGACAGGTTGCACCAAGCTCCACTATTTCCAACTGGATCATCCCTATATAGTTGCCAACAGGCTACTTGAAGATGTTTGAGCAGATAGTGGTGGCGCATGGTCTGTGATGGCTTAGCAGGACACAATGAAGGTCATAGAATGAGACATTTCAGAATCAATTTCAAAGCCAGTTAAAGTGGCAGTCTATCAGAGACTGGGTTTGGTATACCTAAGACTTGGGTTTTAGTGACAGCTGTGTCATTTATTAGTGATGGGGCGTCACTGAAATGACTTAAATTTCTAAGCCTCTGTCTCTTCATGTATAAAATGTAAATAATTCTAGCATCACCTACTATTGTTTTAAGGATTAAATGACAGTGCATAATGCTGAAAATAATGCTGAAAAGAGGATGAGGTATACAGTAAATATTCACAAATAATAGATTTTATTTCCCTCAATCAGCCATCCTCAATTCCTTGTTGATCAGGGAAACATAAACCATTAGCAGTCAGGTAAAAATATGAAAGAAATATGAAAATGAATGCATGATACAGCTTGTGAAAATGCTGCATTGAAAAATGCAATAGAAATACATCTAAAAGAAAAATAGTGTGTACCATAAAATTCAATCTAATCTAAGGGAATTGAAATGAGAACATTTTAATCACCAAACAGAGTCCAGAAAGAAATCCTAAAGTTATAAAAGTTTTATTCACTTCTAAAATTTAATAAGATTCTGATTTTACTAACGTTAAAAAATGAAATTGTCTCTATTAAATATAAAAATTAGCTTTATTATACATATAAAGAGTCTTAGCGTTCTTGTTCAAATTAATAGTAAAAAATTATTCCAAGTAGGTTCTATGGGACATATTAGCAATATTCAGATTATAATCAGTGCCCTTCTCGCCACCTGTAAAATGCCCTACTCCATTTTTAGAATAACTTGATGGCTGAAGCTCTTTGCTACATTATCTCTTTTATGGTGCCTATTTCACCATTTAGTATAGAGGCCCTAGAGCCCTTCTGTCATCAGTCAGAGCAAGACCAGAGCAAGCCAGTCCTCTGTCCCCCTGTTAATCGAAATGCCTTGTCTCACCCACCCCTGTTCGTGTTATTCATTTTTCCAGTTTGAGCTGTCTTTCTACCTGCAAATAGAACCCAGACAGAAAATCTGAAAGTTACAAAGAATGGGTGGTCAATTGCTAATGCACTTTGAATCTCAGTGAACACAGGGCCTAAATTATACCCTTCAGGGGAACCCAGACATGCATCCTCTCAACCCTCAACTTGGCCTGCTGGGGGATAAAAAATGGATTCCTGTCTTTTCCCGAGTAAAATTCTATTTTTCTAGCTGAAAAAGAGAAATACCAAGGCAAGACCGCCAGAGGAACTAGACACTTACTGGGGTAGCTTGAATGAAATTTCATATGACAAAACCTTTCTTAGCCTCTCCAGTCCACAGCAACCTCGCTCCCTCTCTTGGTTTCCCATGATTGCTGGTGTCTTATTATTTACATTCATATGTCCTCAGGTCATGAGCCACTGTAGTGTGGTTCCTTTTGGCTGTCGCTAGAGCTGCATATCACGAAGCCTTGTTTTTCTTTCTCTAAATCTCCTTGGATTCGAAGCCAGTCACACTCTTTCTGACAATCCCGAAATCTGAGAGACTGGGGGGGGAAAAGAAAGGGGAGAGGAGTTTGGGGTTTTTTACCTTTGTCAACCGCCTGTAAGACACCCAGACTTGCTGGCAATTATGCATTTGTATGATGGAGGTAATTATAGATACTGGTTTGAAAAGTACTTTGATATCCTCAGATAAAAGAGGCTCTGAAAGGGCAGAGGATAATTACTATTAGCAGCTCAATGGTTCTTAGGTTTTTCCATATGCAGCTCCTCCAGGGAAGTGAAATCCATCAAAATAAAACCAGTTTGAAAGAAAAGGTACAATACAAAACTATTTAAACAGGGAGAATGACTTCAAAAAGATGAGCAAGATGAAACATAAAAGTGAAATAAAAAATTAAAGCGGTGACATGCTTCTGAAGAAATCTCCTCTGTTGTCAAGAATGAACTTAACATCCCATAGAAGTTGTGTTAGTAATAATGGCATCTTGTATTTGTATAATGTCTTTCCCAATAATCTCACAGCATTTTTGTAACAAATGGATACTTATAAAATCTTCAAGTTGCTGGCAGGCTTATTTTTAGGTGAGATATTTGAAGGCTGATCTACTCCACATCATACCCTGGGCCAGTAGAATAGTGAGAATTAGAATCCAGTTTTCCCAATTCTCCAAACACTGTGACATATCTACTATCTCATGGTATCCATCAAAACTCTCTTTTGGAATCTAATCATCCAAAAGGTATGGATGGAATTTTCAGCATTTGTTCTGACTTTGGTCTTAACCCTTTAGCAAGTATTAAAAAATAATTAGCCAGCACAAGAAGGTCATGGATTATGAGGAGATAAGAAAAATACACAAAAAAATTTGTGACCTGGACCTCCCCTGGTGGCTCCCCAGTTGAGCACAGCGCTGTGAAGCTGTCCACAGCCTCTGCAGGGTCAGTTTGATCCCGGCCGGCCGGCGAGGGTCCCACATGGCTCAGCAGACCTCTCCTGTCTTGACCGCTGCTCCCCTCAGCAGTGTTATTTCACTCAGTCTACCTGTTCTGCTCCCCGCTCTGTCTCTGGTGAATCCTCTCACCCTTCCGCGCATCTGGCCTGTACCCTGGTTCTTGTATAAATAAGTAAATAAATCTTAAAAAAAAAAAGTTGTGACCATGATACTATATTATGGCTTAGTACCAAGAGCTATCTACTTGAAGAGCTTTCCATGCTTATGCTACTAAAAAGTAATTTTCTAGAATTCCTTTCACACTCTTGGAACTACGTTTCTTATAAAACCTACAACAGACAAATTAAAGTACGCCTTCTCTGGTTTCAGAGTATAAGCTCATCAATAATAGGAGCCATATTTTACTTTATGTTAGATTTCATTCCATGCTACACATTGTACAGGACACAAAGTAAATGCTCGACAATATTTGTTGAATGACATACTGATATAATAATTTTTAGATATAGTTAATTAACTGCATCACAAGGGCAATATGTGCAACAAAATCGCTCAGCATGTTTTCATTCATAATTAAAACTCATTAAGTTTGAAACAATTAGGAAATAATCACTCCAGTCCGGATATTCCTTTAGTGTTTCAATAGCATTTACAAATTAGTTGAAGCTGGAAAATTCTTTACTATTATTTTTTACTATGCTTCAAAATCTTATGAACATAACTTAGTTTTACTTCCCTCAACAAATAGATGATATGAAAAGTAAGCAAAAGCGAGGAACTTACATTATCATCATATCATCTTTAGAAGTTCCTAAATCCCAAGGAAGCACCTACATCCTTTACTTTAGCAGGGATAAGGACAAAGAAGAGAGACTAGTAGAGAGGGTAGGACCAAGACTTTCCAGAATTCTTGAAGGGAATCCCAGTAACAAAGTTTTGCGTTTCCACTGGTACAAGTCCATTTACCTCAAATCCCTATGTAGTATCCTGCTTAATTCCTTCCCCAGGCAGTCTTTACACAGAAAACGTTGTTGCCTATGTGCTCTGGAGTAAGATAAGTTAGAGCTTGAGGTCAGAATTCCAGGATAATTTTTCCCATCACCAAAGGAAAGGAGGGGGAAATAATTGGGTGGTAACTCACTATTCCTTTTTCATTTGTTTCCTTTAATACTTTGCCCTTCATGGGGAAAAATAGCATGTACTTTAGGGGCCCCCCTGGTGACCTAGGGGTTAAGTCTCAGTGCTGCCACCACGAGGGCCCTCTGCAGCAGCCTGAGTTCGATCCCCTGCCAAGGAGCAACCCACATGGTGCAGCAGGCCCCTCCTATTTCTCCCGCTGCTCCTCTCAGCAGTGTATATCAGTAGATCCACCTGTTCTGCTCCCCACTCTGTTTTTGGTGAATCCTCTTGACCCTCCAACCTCTGGCCTACACCCCAGTTCTTCTATGCAAAAATAAATAAAATCTTTAAAAAAAGAAAAAAGCATGTACTTTGCATGAATGTCTGATCTCATGTGTTTATACAAAATGTTCCTAAGTTAAATTTAAGTTTTCTTTTCACTCATTGGGTATGAAATAATTTGTATTTACGTATTAAATACTGATTCTGTCAGAGAGACGTATGTGCCAGGCTAAGTGTGCAAACTCCTTTTCCCTCAGATGTTCTCAATCTTAGAAATGCAGATTCAACAGGGACACGTAGAACTTTCCCAAAGAACTAAACAAATTACTAAATTTATTTTTAAATAGTGTGTTATTACATTATGCAAAAGTTTAGGACTGATTTTGCCCTTTCTCTTGTCTTACCTTCCAGTTCAATTTTTCTGAGAGAAGGGGGAAAGAAGAGGAAAAGCACTAAGGATTTTCACTGTCAGGAGCTGTGAAAATACCTTTCTTGAGAGGCTTTAAGTTTATTTTGATTATCCAGCACCAGGATCTTTGCGGGCAACACTCCTCATTGTTTGCTGAATACTCAGCGTGACTTCTCTAGAAAAGCCATGATGTCCAGGCCACCTAGGTTCAGCTAAGGTCAGCTCCTATTCCTACTCTAAGAAGTGAGACACTGGAGTTGCCTTTGCCCAAAAATAGCCTGTGTCCATGCGGTGGAATTAGCTTGATATCACCAAGCCCCAAACTTGGAGCCAGAAGTCTCCTGCTTTCAGAGGGAAAGGACTCTGAGCCCTTTCGCATTGCTGTTGTGCAAGGTTTTAATTAGTGGTGAGGTCACTGATAGCCAGGACCCTACAAGTAGCATGATGACCCAGGGCGGGTGCCTCAGCGAGATGCCAAAGGGCCACAATTGAGAGACTATTTTCTTTCAACCAGTCCTGATGGGAGTCCAAGTAGCAAGGTTTTGGGTTTTCATTAGCATAGGGTCATTCACCCCTGAACCCTATAATTCACCGTGGTTCATTATGGCGTTGCCATCATCTTCCTTCCCCCAAAACAGCTGATCATCTCAACAACTTAATCCAGGTTATGACAAATGTGATTGATAGGCTGAACCTCCATTAGACAGATGGGCTTTATACTTTGAGCCTTCTCTGGTATTTTAGTACATGCATCAAAATTGGGGAGATGAAGTTTTATATGTAGAGAGGAGATGACATTCCATCAACGATGTAGAGAATGCTCATTTTCCTCCTTAAAAATCTTATTTTTGAAAGACTTTTGCTAAACTCTTAGTGTGCCATAAATAACGACTTATAAATGTTGCCTAATAAATCACTTCCCTGGCTTACAGCTAAATATTAGTATCCCTTTTGTTTTTACAGATAGACAAAATGAAAGTCATAGATTAAATTAATGGAAGGAAAGTGAACTACAAACCATGGTTACTTCTACTTTGGCAAAGTGAATTATTCATGAAAACTCTATTGCAGGCTTGCAGCGCCAAAGGTAGCCCTCAGGATGATTTTTCTCAGCCTCTGGGTCCTGGCAGTAATTGCAAAATGGGTAGCAATTACTTTTGGCATTTTCCTACTTCATATTCAGTGTCCTTCTCTTACCTACATTTTTGGAACCCAATATTTAGTGATCCTAGCAAAGCTTATGACTTCCTAAACTGTTCTGAGTCATATCATTTATCTCTGCCCTGCACTGATGGCCACCACGGTTCACAATTATTAGGTTCACATGCATCACACACACACACACAAAAGAAAGTTTTCTTATTGTGGTGTCAAGATCATTTATATTGTGGTAGGAATGAATAACATGATTATAAATTTTTAGAAAAATTTGTCAATTTGTTGATTGAAATTTTAAGTGAATGTGTTATGCTCGGGAGACAGTTTTCTCCTTTTTTTTATGCCTCAGTGTCCCCAAGTCAAATCCCTTTTTCCAAAACATACTGAGAGGAATCAGTTGGTAAATGGTATTCTATTTCTGAATTATTTCTTTATCCCATTCTTGAAAATATAGAGCTTGACATAGAGATTCCGTAGACCTCAGATAATCTCTGTATGATAATCTTCTATCATACAGTTTGAAGAAGTGTTCAGAATCTTACTCCTTTCACCCTTACTCATGACAGGCAATATAGTAGAGTGGAGTTGAATAGCAACCCTTGGGTCCAACTTTTTGTGTCTAAATTTAAGCTCCAACACTTATTAGAGGTGTAGCTCGAGTAAATCCCATTAACCTCTATGTAAAGCAGGGAATTAATTGCAATTACCTCATCAGATGATTTTAAGAATTCATTGATATAATAAATTTATAGTGCAATACCTGTTATAACTGAGGTACTCAGTGCTATTGTTAAGACTGCAGGCACAGCATGTAGTGTATTGTATGCACTATAACCCCATTTTCCACAGAGTCCCCAGGTGGGAGCACATCCCCCTCGCAGCGTTCTAACATTTAGTACTACATCTAATTTTTCAGTCTCCTGGGAATATTGTGTATCAGGCACTGTGTTGTAGACTGGAAACTGTAGTGAGATGCACAAATATGGCTCCTAGTCTGGTGAAGTTTTCAGTGCAGAGGGAGTATCTAAGAGAACCAATTGTAAAAACAATCTCAATCATGAGGATGTCTGCACAAAAAATTAGGTGCTTCGAAAGCATATAAGGCTTGGGAGTGGGATGCGAACTACCAGGGCCAGGAAAGAATTCTTGAAGACTGAGTAGGAATTAGGCATTTAGAGTTGGAGGTATGAGAACAAATATGAAGTAAATGGGAAAACGTGTGATATGGACTCAACTTTTCTGTTAATGAATTTTGTGTTTCCCAAAACTCAAATGTTGAAGCTTTAATGCTCAATCTGATAGTATTTAGAGGTAGGACCTTTGGAAGGTAACGTGGATTAGAGGAAATCATGCGTGTGGGATCCTTTTGATGGGATTAATGTCTTGATAAGAGGAGGAAGAAGGGGCCTCCCTGGTGGCTCAAGGGGTTAAATCTCAGCATTGTGAGCTATTGGCAGTCGCTGCAACATGAGTTTGATCCCCGGCCAGGGAGCTAACCCATATGGCACAGCAGACCTCTCCTGTCTCTCCCGTTGCTCCCCTCAGCAGTGTATTTCAGGCAATCCGCCTGTTCTTCTCCCCACTCTGTCTCTGGTGAATCCTCTTCCACCCCCTACCCCCCACATACACCTGTGGCCTACACCCCAGCTCTTGTATGCAAAAATAAATAAATTAAATCTTTAAAGAAGAAGAAGAAGAAGAAACAGGAGAACTCTGTATCCTCCCTGTGAGGACACAACAAATTGGCAGCCATCTGTCATCCAGGAACTGAATTGGACACTGGGATCTTAGACTTCCCAGACTCCAGAACTATGAGAAATAAATACCTATTGTTTAATTCTCCCAGTCTATGGTATTTTGTTGTGGTAGCTGAGCAGACAAAGACATGGTGGAAGAATATACTTGAAGAGATGAATAAGATGGTATTTCTAGAGAAGAGGAGAATGTGGTGGTGGTTGGAAGGCACGGAGTGAGTGAGCAACAGTCAGGCTGGAGTCAGGGGAAGCTCTAGAGAGATCAGTTGTTTTCAGTGGGGGCAGATATTTGGCAATTGTTGGTGATGTTTGTCACAACTGGGGGTGGGGTGTTCTACTGGCATCTACGACAAACAGGCCATCAATGCTGCTAAACTTTCTGTGATGCAAGGACAGCCTCCCTTCTCCACCCACAACAAAGAATTATCCAGCCAAAATGTCCATAAAGGTTGAGAAATCCTCCTATAGAAAGGTCATCGTAGAGGACCTTGGAGGGTAGGTTAGATGAATTGTGACCTACCAAAAGAACAAGAGGAACTCATTATAAATTTCTAAGAAAAGATAGGATGTAATCAAAATAGCTCTTTGTAAAGTCATGTCTGGCTGGTGTTGAAGAAGAGTAACTGGTAGATCTTTGCAACATTAGGTAAGAGATGATGATGGTAGCTTGGACTTGGCTTGCTTTAAAATGTGTATCCCAATATTTCCTACATTTTGAACTGTGGATTAACTAGATATGTGGAGAAGAACAGAGACAATAATTGGATTTCAGAGAAAGGGAGATGTGCTTTCCTTCAAGATTTTCTGGCTATTCTGTTATATCCACCACTGCTGACTCTACCTGGTTACCACATTGGCCTCAACACCTGCTCCACCTGTACCTGCTTTTCTACTTCAACTCTGCACTTTCTATCAAGCATTACCTCTGTGGGCTCCTCTGCCCAGTTCGATGAACTTTAGAAGCAGAGGCAGATGTATGCTGATCACTGCTATGTGGATTCCTAGTCTTCTCTTGTCTAGTGAGAAATCATATGTCTATCAATTGAGCCAAACACTTTGGAAATGGAACACTGTCTCCTACTTCAAAACTGCATTTCTAAAAATTCTACATATCAGCAGTCTCCCATGACTGACTTCTGCCAGTGAGGATGTGGTGAGGATTTTCCAAGATCATCCTGATTTTATGTTACCTGATGCTTTCACATAAAAATAATTCATCATGGATTTTTATAACTATCTCTAATAGCCATCCTAAATCTTTTTGTTGGGAAAAATGCAAGGCATTAATAAATCTAATTGTGATTTGAATTTTAATTTTGTAATAGGATTTTTTCACTACCTAAATTCATAAATCAGAAAAATTGGAGAGAGAAAAATAAGGTTGCTCCATTGTATGAATCAAATTCTTACTTCATGGGAACAACAAATTAAACACTCTGGCACTCATCTATGGAGGGCTCTAGAAATGTATGTTCCAAAATGTACATATCAGCCAAATATAGACTAGATCATGGTTCCTTGCATTAGGGGCTAAGAAGATCTGCAAAGCAAATGTGTGAAGCAGCCAGATGTCTGAAAATATTGTCTGTTGCAATCTATTGAAAATGGGAGGGACCTCTCTGGTGGCACAAGGGGTTGAGTCTCAGCACCATTGCAGCACGAGTTCCATCCCGCCCTGGTGTTAGCCCACATGGTGCAGCAGACCTCTCCTGTCTTGCCAGCTGCTCCCCTTAGCAGTGTATTTCAGTCAGTCCACCTGTTCTGCTCTCCACTCTGTCTCTCAGCCTCCCCTCCCCCCACCTCTGGCCTGCACCCCAGCTCTTGTATGCATAAATAAAATAAACCTTAAAAAAAATGGAGTGGATTTGTCAACCTAAGGTGTTCCTATAGAAAATAGGAACTATTTTCCTATAGAAAATAGGAAAATAAAACTAAGCAAGGAGTTACCAAAAAATTATGCCGACAAGAAAGAAATAGCCAATAGTTGCAGTTTGCAACTTCTGGTCATGGAAAAAACTAAAATCAGAGCACTAAAAACTTCCACTGGAAACCTTAAATGCAATTAAGGGGAAAATATTTTAAAATACCAGAGGATTAAAAAAAAATGGATGTGCAGTTGAGACATAGTGAAAATTTCTTTTAAAATCTATCCTCTCCTCCCCTTTTGATGTATTATTTGTGGTGATCATATAAGTACAACGTTATTTCTCTCGCCTTCTTTTGCTCACATCTCTTCACCACCCACCTCTTTCCTCCTTACACACAAAATATTCCCCTAATATTAAGGATGTGAGATCAAACAATGGAAGCAAGGAAATTCACAATCTTTGCTGAACCACTGTCCTTAATGTGTACTGCTGCATCTGTAAACCCAGAAAAGTAGGTCATCAAAATCTGAGGGGACATATTAACTGTAATGCCTGGTGCATAAGAGAGCACATTAAAGACAGACTTTCAGCCTTAACTCTTAATCTCTTTTCCAGCTTTGGTAGATTTAAAAAATCTGATATTCCGAGCACAGCATTATGCTTCTGAGGGCTACAGCTGTGCATTGCTTTCTATCTTGGGAGGAGATGTTTTTGCACAGGTCTAAGGAAATGCAACACAAGGGAAATGCCACTTTAACAAATTTCAAGGGAGGGGGGATGTTCTCCTCTTCTTGCTGCAATAGATTTTTGCTGGAGTGGCAATGTTGTATATAAATAATGGAACTTTCATTTTCAGAACATCAGTATTGTAACATTTGTGGAGTGGTATGGGTTTCTGAAGAAACCAAAGGCCTTGACACCAATTAGGCACTATCCTTATTCCCAAATTTGCTTCAGGGGCTTGGACAGAACACACGTATGTTCCATACTTTGCACCATGAAGCAGTTGGAGATAGGGAAAGAAAATCAAAATGGAACAAAGAGGCTGGACTTTTTGCTGGTACCAGATGGTTTTTTCAATGACTGAAAGAAAGAAGTGTATATTGTGTGGTCCTTTTGTGTATGTCCCAGAGACTTCCTATAAGATTCAGATTCATTGACCCTTATTAGCTTCCCTAATCCTACATTCAACAAATGTTGATCAAGGTCAGACTCTGTTGTAAATACTGTAGATCACCATTTACTGTGATGACTGAGACAGACAGGGCCCCTGCTATCATGGAGATGGCCTAATAGAGGAGACGGTCAATAAACAAACCAGACAAATGACATGTCTACTATTCAGAGAATTAGCTGAAGGACTGGATTGCTTCTTAAATTATATGGTCAGAGGAGATAACATAGGTTGAAATAAGAGTGACAAAGATGAACCGGCTGTGTAAAGATTACAGGAAAGTGCGTTGTAGGTATTGGAAAGAGCTAATGAAAAGATTCTAAGAATGGTGGGTGTGTTAGTTTCCTATGACTGCTGTACACATTAGCACAAACCTAAAGGCTTAAAACAACACAAATTTATCATCTTATAACTCTAGAAATCAGAAGTTCAAAATGAGTTAGCCCAGAACTTCACTGGGCTAAGATTAAGGTGTTGACAGCTATGCTTGACAGAAGTTACACGGGAGAACCTGTTCCCATGCTGTTGCCAGCTTCAAGAGGCCACCTGCATTCCTTGACTCATGCCCCCTTCCTTCATTTTCAAAGCCAACGGGATAACATCTTCAATCTCTGTGAATCTGACTCTCCTGTTTCCCTCTTTCATATAAGGACTCTTGTGATTATGTCTTTGGCACACCCACATAATCCAGTATGTATTCCTATGTTAGATCCTTAATTCAATCACATCTGCAACATCTCCTTTGCCATGATAATAATATATTCACAGATTCTGAGGGTATGGACATCTTTGTGGAGTCACCAGTCTGTAATGGTGGAATGAGCACTGCTATGTTCTAAGCATAAAGAACCAGTATGCTGAGAATGCAGTAGAGAAATAGGAATGGAGGCCTACTTCTGAATTCTCATTGGCATTAACAGATGATATTACCTATTTCATTCACTATTTAATGGGACTTCCAAAAAAATCTCATACTGCCTCAGGAAGATGACATTCAGGCTGTGGTTTCTGATCTTCCTTGTTTAATAGTAAATGAGTATTACAATCCCTTTGTTGAATGTATAGTTGTAAATACCATGAAATGTTAGCATTTATTATCTGCTGTCTTGTCTTCTGATTCATAAATCATAGAATTTGAGGTTGCAAGAAAATTTGAAAGAGAGCTTCATTGTCTTAATTTTTACAAAAGAGAACATTAAGACCTAAAGAAGTTGAATATCTTTCCTAAGAAGATAGACATGAGACCAGAAATGGACTGTGAGGCATTCTGGTGCTTTTTTCTTGAGCATGATTATAATTAGGTATGTGTTACCTTTCCTAATTGCAATTGCTTCTGTGTCATAGGGTATTTTGTTGGTTTGGGTGATCCCCAAGCCAAGCACAAAATGCTGTGCATACATAGAACAACAGGTGGTGAATAATATTTGTTGATCAAAGGGTTGATTTATTCCATTGCCCTTTCTTTTTCACACAGAAGAGATATAGTGACATGGAAACCTCCAGGTTTAGAGGATGCCATTTTCCATCATTTGCAAAATACTCTAAGTAGATAACAAGTCAATTAAACAGGATAAACCAAATTCATGTGGATGCACTTGAGACTTTCCTAAATAATTAACTCTTTGATGAGGGTGCTAACTAGACCTTGCTGCTCAAACATTAAGCATTTGGAATCTGTTAGCTATTCAGATTAACTTAGTCAGAGCTTTCTCTTGTCTCTGCAATAGATTTTTACATAAGTTTTCTTCACATTTCAGAGAAGTTTGAGATGTCTCAAATCTCCCCATCTATCACCCCTCTCAAATGTGACCCATGGCAAAGGGTATGTAGATAGATGGTGAGGAGAGGACTTGAGGAAATGCAAAACATTGTGAAAGAAGGAAATAGCTTCAATGATTAATAGAAACTTGGTTTTATAGATTAGAAAGTTGACTGACATCAGAAGTAAATCTTGCTCTGTAGCTTTTTACTCTGAGCTTTGCAGATAATGTAATGAATACTGGCAACTTTCAACTTGCTCCTAAAAATAAACTATTGAAGTAACTTCTGAAAAATGCAGGAAATGGTGAGACAAATAGATTCACATAAAGAGGAACAAAAGAGTTTTCTTTCAGCCTGTCCTGAGTGAAAAGGCTGGTTGGGGCAGATCCCTGGGACAGAGCTGGGTGTGTCTCTTGGGTGTGATCAAACCTGTAAAGTTCCAGGAGGAAGGTTTGCTAATCTTTGAGCAGGTGGGTGAAGACTGATCTACATTTTGGACTTTGCATTGCCCCTTAACTTTTGCCAAGCTCTCCATAGAGAAAATAAAAATATTTCTAGATTCCTCTTTAAGCTGGGTAATGTAGTCATCACTCCAAACTGTTCACCTTTATCTTACCAAATGTAAGATAGGTGTGTGTTATAATCTTGCATATGCTGTATAAATCAGCATATTGAACCAAAAGCAAACCACAGGTTATTTATATAAGAGGGCCAGCTTCCAGAACATTCAGTTGATTTATTTCATTTTAGTGAGAAGTTAAGAGGAAAACACGTACAAGGGGCATTTTTTTATGCTAATCATAAGGCTTTTTGCTTTCTCAGAAGAATATTAAAGTGTGTTTCCAGCATATTTTAATTCTAGGTTTAGAAAGTTCTTCAAACATGTGAACCCATACATCAGGTACTGAACATAATTATTACATCATCTTTTTACAATGTCATATTTTATTTTTTTCTGGTTTATCCACTTTCATTTTAATTCACTGAAATTATAATTATTTATTTTTGTTTATTTTTTATTTAGGTAACATTGGTTTATACTACTGTACATATTTTAGGAGTACAAGTTCACACTTCTTCAATAGTATATTCCTATGGTAACCACATTAGGCAAATTTAACTTATTTAAAATTAAGAGCTTGTAACATGGTGCCTATGTTTTAATATTATAAACATGATCCTATATCTTAAATAGCACATTATGTGCAAACTCTAACCACATTAAGATTCAACACACATTTACTGCTCATTTATTGAAGACATAACAGACATAACAGAGACCCATCAGATTTTGTATTACCAATCAAGGAATTTAAGGTCAGGATTGAGCCATGCGTTTTAGTATATGATCAAGTGTGACATATATGAAGAAAATTAATCTATGGATTTGACTGGGAGTGAAAAAAATGACTTCAAATAAAATTTGAGTATTAAACTGTGGTTTGATGAGTAATATTTAGGAGATATTGAGGTGGAGAAGACATTCAGTATTAATCATAATGATGACATATCATTGAGTGTCTCCTGCATGCCATATATATATTTTGTATATATACATATATGTGTGTATAATTTCTAAGATTTAACATTGCATTACATGAAATTTGCAAAGAATCATTAGCCCATGTTAAAGATGAAGCAAATGTGACTCAAAAATGTCACAGCTAGCTAATGATAGAACCAGAACTAACAGAAAGAACCAGCAGCTCCAAAGACTACATTTTTCACCATAAAAGAACATAAGAGCAGAAATAAAAATGTGATCAGTTACCTTGAAGGGGGGAAATATTATGTATTAATAATGTGCAGTAAATTTTGGTCGATCATGTGGAGCTGAATTGGGGAGGGATTTGAATGCCAGGATAAAAAGGCAAACAGGCTCTGTGATGGAATAGGAAACAACTCTATGTCCTCAACTATATCTCTAATTCTGTTAAACAATATATGTTCTGTGCAAATTTCTGGCTCAACGTTTTGTACCCAGAGTAGACATATAAACCTTTTTTGTTGGCACAGAGCTTTCTATAGAGGGTGTGCTTAATAAATAGCAAATTTTCTTCCTTTTTGGGAGCTCTATACTCCACTTTTCTGTGTTCCCTTTAGAGGCCTCAGCAAAGTAAGTGAGTCAATTGTCCAATTTTTCTCTCCAGTCTTTCCTCCCTACTGGAACAACAACCACAAATTCAGATTTTTGTTGCCTTCTTTGTATCCTTCTTAAGCATAATAGATGAAGCTTGAATCAAAAGATCATAGCTACTGCAACATAAATATTCAGGCCTCAGATAAAGCAATGTCTCTCAGCAATGAGTGGAAAAGAAAAGGAATGAATAAGGGATGAAGTATGTAGAAAAAACATGCATGAGGCTTGGACCTTTCATATCAAGTAGTTTTAAGGTGCTATTTTAGGAATGGGGAAAATGTAAAGAAGGTGACAGCCAATAACTCGACAATCATGCAACATTTTAAAAGGCATATTGTACTCTCTCTTACCCAGAGTAACTCACTTTAGATAATCAAAGATAGTTAACCTTAACTTATGTAAAAATAAATGCAAAATTAGCATCAAAAAATTGTGAGTAGAAGTTAGGGGGTTGTGGGTTGATTGATTATGTCAAAGAATAATTAGTTGATCTAACTTTGCATTCTATCTAAGTGTTCAATTTTTTAAAATTTATACAAGAACTGGGGTACAGGCCAGAAGCACAGGAGGATGAGAGGATTTACCGAGACAGAATGGGAGCAGAAGAGGCAGACAGACCAAAAACACTGCCGAGGGGAGCAGCAGGCAAGGCAGGAGAGGTCTGCCGCTGTGGGTATCTCCCTGGCCGGCTGGGAATTGAACCCATGCTGTGGAGGTTGTGGACAGCTTCACAGCACTGCGCTCAACCTGCTGCGCACTGGGGAGGCCCTCTAAGAGTTCAATATTAAGCAAAATTAACTACTGTCCTTCATTCCATTGTTTTTTTTTTTTAATGTCAGTATGTCAATCGATTTTCTATGAAGAAAGATTCCAAACATGATAGGGAGAAAGAGGATGTATCCAGAAATTGCAGGAGAGATTGTTGTGATGACTCAGAGAAAGCAAACCAATAGTTTCCTTCTTGTAGCAATACCCCCCCCCTCTTTATCACCTCCTGCTTTTAGTGTGGCAATGTCTTTGTCCTTGCTAGTTTTCTTCACTTTTTTCCTTCAACTTTTCAGTCTGGGATTTAGTAACTAGCTCCTCCTTTTACAAATGAAAATGCTAATCCCTGAAAATCTAAGCAAGTGTTCTATTTCTCAAGCACTCGGTACAGATCCTGGTGCAGACACTTGTGTCCCTTGGCTGTCTAATGCTCCTTCTTATCCACAGCAAGATTCCTGTCTACTTTCCCAGCTCTTCTTTCCTGTTCCCATGTGTAAGTGTGTGTATGTGTGTGTCTGTGTCTGTGTGTGTGTGTCTGTGTGCTGGGAGAAGAGACAGAAAAATATGGAAAGGAAGAGTTTTTATACATTAGTTTCACAAAACACTGAATTCATATTAGCTTGTAAATTCTCAGTCACTGGACAGGAACTAAGAACCAAATGGTATAATCATGTTTACTTCATTGAATTCATCTTAACTCAAAAAAAAATTCAATAAAACTCATGCTTCTCATCTTTAAGCTTGGGTTATTATAATGGATATAAAATCAGACTAATTTTGTCTTGCATCATATAACTGTTAGCTATGTAAACTACAATAACCTTTGCACTTTGTTAAACCTTCCTGCCTGGAACAGGTGGCAAGATTCTTGGATTGAAAGGCAAGTGGAGAGTGTGGGTGGATATAAATTAAGATTCAATTGCCCTGATCTGTTTAGGATAGTCAGTGTCTTGTTTATGGTAGTTGGGACTGAATTCAGAGGCCATGTCTGCCATCCTGGTTGTCCTAAGTGTGCTGCCAAAGCATCCAACTGCATTGCTCTCAGGGCAAAGGTAATTAGGCGTTCTTGAGGAGTCCTACTATTTTTTGGATTGAGTAAATCCCAAACAGGTGCAGCCCTAATCCAGGCCTTGGGAGGAGCCCTTACAATGCCAGCTGCAGGAACTGAGTGCTCCAAGAGGAAAGCAGAAAGCAGAGAGCATGTGTAGGAGGGAGCAAGCACCTTGAGACCAAAGAGTCAGCGTGCTGATGACTTGTTGGCATGGGGGCTGTGAAACTCTGCTTTGGTCTTTATGTCTCCCTTTTGCCCCACTGTGAAATGAGGTGGTCCCTAAAAAAACAAGATCAGAAATTGGGCCTCTCTGATGGCCCAGGGGTTAAAGTCTCAGCACTATCAAGCTATCACCAGCCACTGCAGCATGAGTTCAATCCCTGGCCAGGTTGCTACCCATATGGTGCAGCAGAGCCCTCCTGTCTCACCTACTGCTCCCCTCAGCACTGTGTTTCAGTAGATCCGCCTGTTCTGCTCCCCACTCTGTGAGGTGACTCCTCTCACCCCAGAACCTCTGGTCTGCATCCCAGTTCTTATATGCATAAATAAATAAAACATAAATCTTAAAAAAAAAAAATCAAGTCCAGAAATTGAGATATCTAGGGTCTGTGCATCATCCAGGGATGAACTTAATATAAACACCAGTGACTCAGTGTTGCCGAAGTATTTATCATTGTTTTTAATTTCTTTTTTCTTTTTGCAAATAATCCAAATCCAGATAGCAAGATAAATGACTGGGTTGCATCCTCTCATCATGGCAGACTTGCAAAAATACAGTAGGGGTGGAGGAGGGCAGTGTGCATGGAGAAGCCAGGTCTGAGTCTGTGCATTTTCATCTGTGCTTTGACAATGCATTTGAAAACCCTAATTAGCAATTTAAGGAAAAAGATTGAAGGGAAGACAAATAGAAGAAAAGTGAAGGGCAGAGACCAAGTGTGGAAGCAAGAAGAAAAATTTAGGAGAAAACAAAAATGGAAAGTAAGGTGGAGATGTAAAATTGATTTGGTTTTGGTCAAACAGCTTGGGCATTAAATGAACTTTGGACGTTGAGGACTGAAACTGTTGGGGAGGGTGAGGACTGAACCACCCCGGAGGGTGTACATGTGTTTGGGGTGTGGTGGAAGGTCAGGGATGGGAGCTTTTAATGATTTGTGCCCAGACAGGGCTGACCCTTGGGTGCATGAGAGCCAGACACACAGGCATTTTTAAACATAGCAAGAAAAATGAGAAGAGAGTAAATTATTGTCTGAACTAAACTCATCTACTCCCCCAATAGACAGAGTAACCAAGTGGTATAAAGGTTAATTTCTGAGTCCCTAAACCCTCAAGCAAAACTTCCAAAAGGGCTCCTTGCTCTGTGTCGCTAAATGAATAGCCTGGCTCATCATCTCTTAGGTCCCAGATACCAGAACCTATTTATTAATCGATATTGAATACAATTTAGCAATTGAGATAATCTATACATTCGCTGGTTTGGGGGCCTGGAAGTCAGAGTTATCTTCAACGGGAGTAATATTTATTTTATAGATGGAAACTAATGCTTTGCAAACCAGCAATCTTATTTGCCCTTTTCTAGGGAGTCCAGACACTCTCTTTACATAGCTAGCCCTTTAAACCTACGAAATACCAGTTCCTGGTGCACTGAAGTTAAGAATGAATGTGTTTATTCGGGAAGGATACTTGAACGTGCACTTAAAGTGCTCTGACTTCTAGCTGCAATGAGACATGTGTTGGCTACGCTGGCTGGGGAAATGATGTATGTGACAGGGGTCGTCATTATTTAACTCTAGTGCCACTGGGAGGCTGAATGTGCTGAAAGGAAAAAAGAGAAGAGGAAAAAATGGGGCAGGAAAAAGAAGGGGCAGAAAGAGGAGGTTGAATGGTGGAGAGAGGTGAAATGACACGAGTCGTGGCCTAGTGGGACATTTAATGGCACCAGAACTGTGGCTACCTTCTCCCAACAGAAGCCCTAAGGCTTTCTCTGGTGCAGTGATGACAGAGAAGCGCCTCTACAAGGACCGACTTTGAGCAGAAGAAAATGCCTTCCCTGTGGAAGGATCAGCCCCTGTGCGGGAAAGACAGTGCATAAAAGCCCATCCAGGAGCAGGAATAAAGGGGAGCGGGATCGTATTTTAAAGCTCCATTAACAAAGAACTTTACTCAAGGAGGAGCTGTTAATAAGTAATGAAACAAAGTGCCTGTTATGGAGATTAAATGCCCCTGTGTCTAGGAACAAAGTTCAGGCTGCAAAGTGCAGCTGTCACCCTGTGTATAACCCCACCGCAGCCTTAGAACCCCTGGTTCAAAGTGTGTCTTGCTGCCTTCCTGTTACCAGGCTGCCCAGTGCAAGGTCCAGGCAGAGTTCAGAGTTCAGCGTCTGAAGCTCTGCTGACTGCCTCTTTGTTTGGCTTGGCGAGCTTTAGATAAGCCTCCAACTGCTTATTGAAGCCGATTATTAAGTGCAACTGACAGATTATTTTCTCTGATTTTTGCACTTATGCTTTAGAGCTGAGCTTAAATAGTACCAAACTAATTTCTTAAGAATTTGTGTGTGTACAAACGCAATCAATATAAGGACATATGACAAACTACGTTCAAATATATTTCTAAGGAATAACTACGGTGTCAGCAGACACATGAAACTGAGACCCTTTGAAGTATTTGTGAGAGTAATATCAAAACAGGTCAAAGAATTTCCTCTTTACCTATCAAAGATCAAATAAATTCTAGATTTACTCTTCAGAATGGACTAGCCCCTTTCCTCACAGGACAGTAGATTAGTGTTAATTCACTTCTGCAAAGTTGTTCTTTTTATTTACCTACTAACGACTCAGAGGGATATCACCTTTTCAAATAGTTCTGACTGTTTGACCTGATCTAGAAGAGTCTTGGGAAGGTGGCAGAATATTAATTAGTATTGTCGTTTTACCAACGAGGAAACTGAGATGTGAAAATGTTATCAGCTTCACCAGGGGTACAGAGTTGAGGGAGAGCACAGTCACGGCCAACAGCTCACTCTTTTGCCTTCCTCTCGACACATTTTTTCTAGTCCTGACATCAATTTTCTTTAAAAATGGATATAATTGTATTTTATTCTTTACCCTTAAGAAAGTGAACCAAATCGAAGTAAAGCACAAGTAGCCAGTTTGGGAAATGTATTTTGAAAGAGCGCTGCAGGTGAGGGATTAGGGAACCTGGGCATGTCTCTGAGCTGGCTTAGTGCCAGGCGCTTGTGATTCACTTTTCTCCAAGCCAGGAGTGCCAAGGAGGTAGGATTTTAGACTAGTTACCCAGCGAGTGGGTCAGTTAGAGTGCTGCTCCTTCCAGTGATAACATTGGTTAATATTTGACCTCAGGAAGCAGCACAGGCCACAGTGAGATACCAGTGCTCCAAAGACTTAGAATTTAGGATATTACTTGCTTTTTGATTCAGAAGATTAAGCTAAGATTTCCTTTTCATGTATACGTGTGTGTGTATATATATATATATATATATATATACATACATACACACACATAAATATATATATTAGTACATGTGTGTATGTATAACATGCATATATATATATATATATATATGGCAAAATTCACTTGTTTGGATACAGTCAAGACCTCCATTGTTCCAGATATTAATTGGGATATTTATTTACATATGTTTACATATATAAACACTTTAACATTTATTTTACATACTCACACTGTGTGCTGTGAAAAAGGCCTACATACAAGTTTGGGTACATTTCATTCCTAGTCCTCAAAAAGCTTGAACTATTCTAGGAAAGAAAGAATAAGAATAAACCTAGCCAGTAGTCACAGTGAGATGCAAACAAAATGTGAATGGAGCAAGAAGAGCAGTGAGAGTTAGGATTGAGTCTTTATTTACAGATGGCCAGCTCAGGGTCAGGCACAAGAATGGATGATTGACCTAAGTCAAAGCTTTTAATGCACCTAACTGCACTGGGTGGTCCATTGCGCTGATAACTCTACTGTAACTTATTGTAGTAGAGTTTAGTCTGGAAAGGCTAAACATGAAGGACCCAAAGGTCTGTAAGAGGTTGGAAAATATATAAAAACAGTCAAGGAGAAAAAACACATTACTGGACAAGAAAGAAGGCAACAAGGATTTTGTTGGATCCTCCATGGCAGGATAGAAAGGAATCATTGCTTCATAGTTAAAGACAGAGACACAGAGCTCAGAAATGAAAAGATGAAGAAGTTGTTGACTGATGAGGAAGTAGAAGAGGAAGTAACTTGAAGTTTCCAAGTACGATCCCCTTTAAACATGATCATGGAAAGAAAGTTGAAAAAGATGCATTTTAATGTCATCTTTTACTGGTTCCCTTTTTTCTCTATATACTTTTCCTCATTGCTTTATATAGACCCTTATGCCCTACTATGAATGTACCCATTACCTGTTACTTTGATAGTATGCTCTACCTGAGATCTCTAGTTCAGATGTCCCAGATGTCTTTTCAGTATTAATTTATATTCAGTGTTTTTTTTTAAAGATTTGTTTATTTTTATGCAAGAACTGGGGTACAGGCCAGCGGTGCAGGAGGGTGAGAGGATTCACCAGAGACAGAGCGGGGAGCAGAACAGGCAGATGACCGAAATACACTGCTGAGGGAAGCAGTGGGCAAGGCAGGAGAGGTCTGCTGTGCCATGTGGGATTCTCGCAGGCTGGCCGGGATTGAACTCGTGCTGCAGAGGCTGCGGACAGCTTCACAATGCGGCACTCAACCACCTGCGCCACCAGGGATGTCCTCAGTGGCTTATTCAATGTGTCCAAATGTACAACTTAGAGACACTTCTATCTGCTCCTGCAAATCTACTCTTTCCTTCTGTTCTCTAACTCCCAAGCCAAAAATCTTGACGTTATCATTGATGTCTTTTTCACCTTCAACCAATAAATCTGACATACTGTCAATCCTCATAGTTTTACTTCTAAAATATCTCCAAATCTATTACCTTCTCTGAATCCTCTTACCCACACCTTAGCTCAAGGCTTCATTATGTCTTGCAGTTACAAAACAATGGCTGATCTGATCTCTGCTCATCCGTTATACTATACCCATCTCTCTCACTTCTATCACTCATAGAAGTAACTTGTAAAGCAGGAAGCAGATGGAACCAAAATCTGATAATGCCCCTTTCTTACTCTAAGCACATATATTCATTTAAAATGTGCTTTGGGCTTCCCTGGTGGTGCAAGGGGTTAAGCACAGCACTGTGAAGCTGTATGCAGCCTCTGCAGCACAAGTTCAATCCCCAGCCAGCCAGGGAGCCACCCACATGGCGCAGCAGACTTCTCCTATCTCACCTGCTGCTCCCCTCAGCAGTGTATTTCAGTCAGTCTGCCTGTTTTGTTCCCCACTCTGTCTCTGGTGAATCCTCTCATTCCCCACAACTCTGGCCTGTACCCCAGTTCTTGTATGCATAAATAAATAAATCTTTAAAGAAATAAAATGTTCTTTGTTGTGTGTGTGTGTGTGTGTGTGTATGATGCATGTATGTATAGCTACAGATGCACATCTATCTTATGTCTTCTTTATCCATTCATCCATTGTTGTTTAGTTAGGTTGTTTCCATGTCTTGGTTATTATGAATGCTGCAATAATAATAAATACGGGAATGTAATACAGATTTTTGCATCCTGAAACTTTCCTGAATTAGTTTATAAATTCTAAGAGTTTGGGGGGGACTCTTTAGTGTTTTGTATACAATACATCATCCACAAATTCTGACACTTTCATTTCTTTTTCCTCCAGTTTATATGTATTTAATTTCTTCCTGCTTGATTTCTTTGGTTAGGATATCCAGCACTTTATTGAACAATGTAGTGAGAGTAGGCATCCTTATCTTGTTCCTGATCTTGAAGGATAAGTTTTAATCTTTTCATCATGAAGTGTGACATTAGCTGTGGGCTTAGTTAATAAAAATATATCATAATTGGTTCATTATTATAAAAAATATACCACTCTAATGCATGATGTTAAGGGAAACTATATGTAGGAACTCTCTCCTGTAGTCACAATTTTTCCATAAATCCCAATATTCCAAATCAAAAATTATTAAAATAACAGTTAATCCATGGCAAAGCTATAATATAGACAAACTATTGATCTCTTCCCTTCTTTCTAATCTGTGAACTTCTCTGGCCTTGGTGTGTATTAGAGACTCAAAACATAAAGTAATATATTTCCTAATATATACAATACAAACATAACCTTTCATATATTCATTATCTTTCTTACATTTGTGTAAGTATATACATAATGTATTATGCATTATATAATGTGTACATAATATATAATTACATATATAAACTCAGTCCTTACTATTATTAATACTTAAATAGAAGGACAAAGACAGGTGAAAACAGCCAATTTTGTAGAAGGTGCTAATACTAAATTCCTTATGGGCATTATGCCTATGAGCATTGAAGAAGAAACCAACATTAATAAATTCAAAAATTTCTCCTACCTTACCCCAAAGAAATGGTCAGGTTCCAAAATAGGAGATATTGTAATTAATCTGCCAGGAAGGAAACCTACTCCTGTGAGTCTCACAAATGCTGATTTGTGCATCACTTTCAGTTTATTAATTTCATTTTGTTAATTACTCCCCATGGACACCTCAATGGGTGCATTGTTCTTTTCCCATTTTTTCAAGGTGAAGAAATTTTGGCTGAAAGAAACTCACTGACTTTCCAGCGGTTATCGAGGGATTCATTAACAGAATAAAAATTAGGCTTCAAATAATGTCATGGAGGCCATTGTGATCCACTGCATCTTCCTGCTTCCCTCAACCCAAAGAGGCACTAAATAAGAAGATAACATAATTAAATAACTTTAGGGAAAATGCAAATGAATAAAATCTGGGGAAAAGATGAAGATACATTTATCAGACAAAGTAAGATAGCTAAGAAATGCTTAGTGTTTGGGAGATAGCACGTTAGATTGTCATTTATTACTAACAAGATAGGGCAATAAAAAAAGCCAGGGGTGCTCTGGTCTGTATTCAAAGAGGGATAAAATAACCTGAGAAAGTGTGGGCATTGACAGTACAATAAGCTGAGGTCACATTATTCTGGGATGCATAGAGGTCTGTGAACACCAAATCTGGACTTTTTAGAAGAACGCCAAGGAGCAACATATGCATATAAACTGAGTAACTATCTCACACTGTAAAACTCATTGTCGACTTCCTCCCAAAGGCAAAATGAAGCCAGATTTAGCAAACTGGGTAACTGCGGCTTGTGTTGACAAAATTTATCCAATTTTTTTTTTGTCTTTAATTTTTGATATTGTTGCCTTCCTTTGGGTAGACAAGCCTCCATGTATGTGAAATCAGTGACTTACAACCTCTACAGGAAAGCCCGCCAGAATTTTCAGGTCTGCTTATCCCCAAATCTCTCTCTGATGTCTCTACCATGACTGCCTTTCTCCCTCTGTGACCTGATATTCTTAACATGACAGAAGCAAAATCCTAGGAATGGAGAAATTCAATACAGAAGGTGTGATTTCCAAAAAGACACAGATAAAATGTTTGTGTATTTTTGGAACATATGGGAGTTCCTTAGCTTTCTTCTTTAGAAAACTTCCTGGGTTTGTTTATGCACTGATCTCTTCAAGAGCATGGAATTCATAGACCAGTACCTAGTCTAAGGGAGGGGGGACATTTGCATTATGCAAGGGTGATTGCATAACCAAATACTGGTTAGTCTCTTCCAACCAGCAATTTTTTCAGATCTTAAGGCAGAGAGAACTGGATGAGGTAGGCAAGAAGAGCTTATTGTGACCTGTGGATGGTTGGTAGGAGCAATCTTTCTAGGACCAAGGATGCACAGTAAAGTGAATGCTATAGACTGAAAATTTGTGTCACCCCCAAATTCATAAGTTAAAATCGAATTCCCTCATGTGATGGTATTGGGAGGTGGGGTTTTGGGAGTTGCTTAGGACATGAACGGATTTAGAGCCCATATTAGAGATTCCAGAGAGAAACTTTGCTCCTTTTCTCACAGGACACAGTGAAATGATGGTTTTCTATGAATAAGGAAGCAGGCCCATGCCAGCCTCCAAATCTGCCACTTCCTTAATCTTAGATTTCAAGCCTTCAGAACAGTGACAAATTCATTTTGTTTATAAACCACTTTATCTTTGATATTCTGCTATAGCAGCCAAAATGGATTAAGAGAATGAATCAATTCTATATTTGTAGGCAATGTCTGATAAGTCGAAACAAGCAAAGTTTCTATTGGGTAAGAAGGAAGATTTTAGAAGGAAGTTGGCCTTGTCTACTTCTTCACATTGCCTTAACCCTGATGACCAAGGTAGGCGAAAGTCATGTTCTGACCTTTCCCATCTTCTCACTTCTGCCCTTCATTATCCACATGATCTCCTCGAAAGGTCAATGTCAACTGAGGAGAATGACTCAGCCTCTAGTCTCACAACATGAAGAATTTGTCAATAGAATTAACATTCTAAATGGATGGGTCTGTGTTTTCTTCTGCCTGTAGCACTATTGAATAACATTTACCATCTGGAAAAAATAATTTAATCAGGCAAAGAAATGGTTTGAAAAAAGAACTACAGAAATTACCACAACTTGAGCTAGTTCCAGTTTGACCAGAAAGGAGACCAAGAACAAAATAAAAAATATTTGAGGAGGAATTGAATGCTGAAGGCTTGTTGAGAGTTTCATTGTTTTTCGGGTAACATTGGTGTTTTGATCTTAGAAATGATGTAGGGAAAGGAATCTTAAAACTTGAGAGTTAGAGAATCATAAGTTTCTAAGATAAAGAAGATGAAGAGTTTGTGAAAGCAGAAGAAGTTTATGTGATTGCTCTAGGAAGAAAGAGGAAATTATCTACTTGTTTATTCTTTGCTCTGGTACTGGAACAAGACAGAAACCCATTCTTGAAAGAATGTTAATGTAGTTTTTTGTGACTTTATTACACGTTTTACCTTTTATTGAACTATTTGAATGTTTCTGAAAGTCCACTCTTTTCACTCTAATGTGCTGATCTTGCAACTCCTATCCTTTGTTCATTTAAATCATGAAAACATCAGGCAAACAAGAATTACGTCTACTGTAAGGAGAAAACAATATAATACTGTGTTTATTATTTTGATTTCTATCACTTCCTAATGTTTTCATTTTAATTGACAAGATTCAACAAAAAACAGAAAAGGATATTTGCTTAATATTAGTATTTATGATCACAGTGACTATAATATTATGTTGCCTAATATTTAATTGACAGTTGAAGAAATTCTGTAGCCTCAGAATAGGAATTATTTAAAGCTTTCATGGGGGGATATTGCCAAGTACAAATGCCAAGTCAAGGAACAAAGGGACTAACCCGACTGTACCACATAGAAATTGACAGCCTTTACCTCCTCAACTCATGACAACTGAACTCTACCTCCTCAGATGTGGGTGACACAATGCCTGAGGGTTTTCTTAACAATACAGATTACCTAAAAGGCGGAAGAGATAGGGAGATCTCCTCTTTCATTGGGGGTTAGATGATTTCCATAGGTAACTCCTACTACTGCTGGTGAGAACTACATGAGTTAATCTATGAATTCGGGATTGACCCCAGACTGGGTAATTAAGGACAGACTCATAGCAAAGTGACCTGCAGTGTATACTCTGAATTTAGAATTTAAACACAGTTAGATTAAGATGAGATATATTTTTTTATTTTTTATTTTAAAGATTTATTCATTCATGCATACAAGAACTAGGGTACAGGCTAGAGGTGTGTGAGGTGAGAGGATTCACCAGAGACAGAGTGGGGAACAGAACAGGGAATACACTGCTGAAGGAAATACACTTAGATTTCACTTAGGAAGCAGTGGGCAAGTCAAGAGAGGTCTGCTGTACCATGTGGGTAGCTCCCTGGCCAGGGATGGAACTCATGCTGCAGTGGCTGTGCACAGCTACATATGCTGCATCCTAACCCCTTGCACTACCAGGGAGGCCCAGAGATATATTTTTTAAACATACAGTAAATAATTTGGAATAGCTATCAACAACTTTATAAACCACTTCATAAATTTCACTTTTTAGCTAATAGCTAAAATATTGTGGAAATGCCATGGTGGATGTATTTCCAGAAGAAATGTGGGAGCATTCAATGTATTTTACTCATGAAAAGAATGTAGTGAATTATAAGGGTCAAACACAGATGATATTTGTGATAAAGCAAATAAAAATTCAGAGAGTTGGGAGGGTATCTAGAATAGGACTTCCCCATACAGTAGCCACTGTTCACATATAGAATGCAAATTTAAATTGATTAAAATTAAATGGCACGACCTCCCTGGTGGCACAGGGAGTAGAGCATAGCATTATGAGGCTATCCACAGCCTCTGCAGCACGAGTTCGATCCCCAGCCGAGCAGCAGACCTCTCCTGTCTTGTCCGCCGCTCCCCTCAGCAGTGTGTTTCAGTCAGTCTGCCTGTTCTGTTCCCCACTCTGTCTCTGGTGAATCCTCTCACCCCTCAAACCTCTGGTCTGTACCCCAGGTCTTGGATACATAAGTAAATCAATCTTAAAAAAATAAAATTTAATTTAATTTAATGGCATTTCAAATTCAGTTCCTCAATCACATTAGTACATTTCAAGTGCTCAAAGTCGTGTATGGCTAGAAGCTACTATATTGGAGAATGCGGATAAAACAACATATTCATAGCGTTGAGCATTCTATGAATATCTTTCTGCTGATCCACACTCTCCAGTCTCTGTCCCCTTTCCCATCCTATAGCATGTGTAATTTTTGATTCCTGGTTATTATGATTTCAAGATTCAAAATGGCCCCAGAGGCCTCCCTAGCCATCTACAGGTTAAGTCTATGGCCAGGGAGCTCACCCACATATAGCACAGCAGACCTCTCCAGTCTCACCCACTGCTCTCTTGAGTGGTGTATTTCAGTAAATCCACCTGTGTGCTCCCCACTCTGTCTCTGGTGAACCTCTCAGCATCCCCCCAGCTCCTGTGACCTATAGCTCAGTTCTTCTACAAACACACACACACATGCACACACACACAAAAGTTTAAAAAAAAATGGCCCCAAGAGAAAACAGAAATAACAACCCGGATAAAGTTGTTGACACCATCAATGGTTAATTGTAACGACTTGATCATCATAGCAATGGTCACAACTATGGAACCCAAATTTTTCTGTGCATATAAGAAGATCTGAACTGACCCCATGACTATCACACCAAAGCCATCTTTTTCCTTCATGTTGTGATGATGTATTCATGCAGTCTCTCTATGTTTGCTCCTCCAACTACGAGTACAGTGAGCTGAAGCTGAAGAGAAATGGCCCTTTGGGGTACAAGTTCACCTTTGTCACTGTGGCTCTCTCACTTGTGAGCATCATGGGTCAAAGTCAGGGTTCAAGGTTTAGAAACAGAGCATGAGGTTTAATCTTAGATTTACTAGGATCATAACCTATGAGTTGAGGATATACAATGATATATAGAAAGAGACAAAGATGAGTTCATCTCATGAAATAAGCTTAGTTTTCAAAGCCATGTTTAGCCAATAATATTTTTTTGGCAATCATTTCCATGAGATTTTCCAAATCATCTTTCTGTGCTTATGCATCATTTAAATAAACACATAAATAAATAAATACTCAAACACCCCTTTTCTTTAAGTCCTGCTCCTTCACCTGAAGTACCTGATCCAGTGTTTGATAAACAACTTGAGCTGGTGCTATAAAAGGGGTCTGCACTGTTTATAAAAACAACTGTAGAGAGGAGTGGGTAGAGTATAGTTATTTCTTCCTAATAACTAAAATCGGTTATTTCTAAAAAGAAAGGACTGAAAAATAAATTTTAAAATAAACACGTGATGATGATAATGGTGATGATGGTAATGATGATGATGATGATGAATTACTATTTTTCAGTTGCCAGTGCTGATTAATTCTATGTGGTTGGTATTAAAAGGAAAGCAGGGTCATTCTAATTAGACTGATGTGCCTGCTCTTCAGCAATAAAAATTTCCTAGCAAGTTGCTCCTGAAAAGGTTAATGTGGCTAGGTGGTGTATTTCATCTTAACTTCTTTCCCATGAACAGGACAAAAAGGTCTGTGAGCTACATTGATAGTATCGATTGAAGAGAATTCTTATACTCTACTCTCACTCACATTCTTAAACACTAGCAAATAACAGAACTGAAGTTGTGGTGTGTACCTGGAACAGGAGGAAGAGAGCTGGCGCTCTCTTTAGAAGGAGGTGGTGCATACGAGTGAATCCTAAAGTTCTCTGTGATTTGGTAAGGGAACTTTTGAGTTTCAGTTCAGTGACTGCTGTTTAAACTGCAGAGTTGATGCACAAATGATCCATAACACATTCTGGCATATTAAATCATCTTCACAGTTCTAATATGCCATGAAACCCAATTTACATGTAACGGAGGCACAGAAGATGAAAAGCTGAGAACAGACTCCTGTTTCAAAAGGCATCAGGCACACTACTTTATTTTCTTGAAGCACCACTAACTTCTGTAAATCCGCTGCTGGAAAAGGTTATTAAGCTGCCAGGCCCTTCTTCTTTCTTCTCCATCCTTAATTCCCCTCCACTTCTCACATGTCATATGGAAATTCCTCTCTTCCCCCACCGCTCTTTTCTTTTTATCCAGTAGTTCTTCTCCCTTGAGCTGAATCCCTCAGAATCATCGGACCACAATAAACATAATTCTTCTTTTACTGTTTAAGCTTGTAATGCATTTGAACTTTTTTTTTTTGCCTATGGCAGACATGACATAGTAATAGAACATAGCAATAAAGGAGGCAGTTGACAAGAAAATACTTTCAGCTTCATCAGATTCTAGACCTGACTTTCTAAAGGAAGCACCCAGATAATAGCACAAGGCCAGGATGTAACCAGAGGGCATGTGTCCTTATATCATAATACTTTGCCACTTACTTGGCACCAGATAGCTATTGTTGTTATAGACAATAGACTCCCAAACTGCCATTCAATTATCAGCATTGTGTTTAGCCAAAGACAGTATGAACGGAGTGCAAAAATTGGCTTTCACCACACCTCAAAATATATAATTTCCTTGAATTAGGCCAGTAAATACTAAAACACTACTTAATCATGTCTCTTGGAAAAATAATGAGAATGTTTTATGTTATATTAGAATTAAAATCAATGCCCTCAACCATCTTTGCCAGTTACTTGGCAATGGATAAAAAAAGACTGTGCCTGCCAAAGTTTTGCTTTCCTCCAGGGTCCCTAGACCAGGGTTTCTCAACCTTAGCTGTATTTATGTTTTGGGCCAGGTCAGTCTTTGTTTTGGAGGTTGTCTTGTGCCTTGCAGCATCCCTGGTTTCTACCCACTAGATCCAGTTGCATGCCCCCTACTTGTGACCATGATCACTGAATATCTTCTGTGGGCAAAATCACTCTCCATTCAGAACCACAGCAGTAGGCTCACAAAGGATGAGCCTATCATTTTATACTCCTTTTTCTTTCATATGTAGTCCTTTCACAACCTCTAGCAATGTACACCTACCCCTTCCCAGCTACAAGCCTTCTCTCTTCTGTGAAACTGATTCTGTCTTGATTATATGAAAATACATTGGCAATGTCTGTGTAAACCAAGCAGATTCCCTGGAGATTCCAAATTTACATATAATGATTCAATAGAAAAACCTGAAGCCACATAGAAAAAATAAAATAACTCAAAAGCATGAGGAACTCATCTCTAGTTTTCCAGGTCTCTGGATTGGGGAATCAAATCTACAGTGACTGCGGTGATGTGAGTTGACTATGCATGACAATTTGAAAGTGATATTATGGGGTCAGCTGGAAAAAACCATGGGTTTACATCCCATCAAACCTCTTTTCTTGGGCCTCCCTGGTGGCACAAGGGGTTAAGATGCAACCCGTGAAGCTGTCTGCAGCCTCTGCAGCATGAGTTCAATCCCCTGGCCAGCCAGGGAGTTATCCACATGGCGCAGCAGACCTCTCCTGTCTCGCCCGCTGCTCCCCTCAGCAGTGTACTTCTGTCAATCTGCCTGCTCTGTTCCCCACTCTGTCTCTGGTGAATCCTCTCAATCCCCACACATACCTCTGGCCTGTACCCCAACTCTTGTATGCATAAATAAATAAATCTTTAAAAAAAAACTTTTATCCTATGTAAATTTACACCTCTTACAGATAGCCTACGAAAATTATTTGCCATAAAGTCTCCATTACTCTGAAAAGTTCTCCAGACCCTCTAGTTTTCAGTCTTCTTGGCTTCCTTATTTTCATCACATAACCAGCCACATCTCATGTTTCACTGGAAATTGAAGACTCAAGAAGACCCAAGCCAGCTGTTAGGAGCTTTCTCTTTTAACATTTCTCTTTCTTCATTAAAACAGCTCTTCTTCTAATCCCTCAGTTACATTGAATTATTTCTCAATTTATTCCATTGGCTTCTTTTTATTATTAACTCTCATCTCAGTGGATGAAGTAGTTCTCTGACTTAAAATTAAACCCTTGGCCGTTGGTCATGACTTTAAGCCTCTGATTACTTACTTTCTTTGAGTCTTTGATACCTTATTTTCTATTGGCAGCTTCCACACTATTTACAAATATCACTGTCCACTCTGACCTTTGTCCTGGTATTATTTCAGATTTTTCTCTCATATTCTTTTATTCTCTCTTTTCTCACCTTTTCTCCCAATAGATTTTTCAAAAGAATAACTTAAACTCTTACTTTCAACTTTAAAACTCTCACTTCCCAATCCTGAGCAGACTTATTTCTGTCAACACAAATTTTCTGAAAAAACTTGTGCTGACAGAGACAATTCAATTATAAAATCCATTGGATTTTTGAAACTTTTGAGAACTTGACACTATGGTCAGTCCCTGGATTTTCAGGCTTTCTGAGCAGTCATTACTGAAATCTCCGTATTTTCTATTTCTTGTAGTTGCTGCTTCTTTTCCAGGCTCCCACCTCCAAATACTTTAGGAAAATAAACTCAAAGTTTCAAATATCTAACATTCTGTCTAATGTATGCGGTCCTTGATAAAACTTCGATTCAGACTTCAATGGTGCTACAAAAATAGATTCAGAGACTCTCTTTAAACTTAGATGTGGCATCCATTCTCCTCTGCAAAACTCTTTATATGACTGGCTTTTCATGAAAGAACAGTCAGTGTCTTCACTCACCTTGAGTGTCTTTTGAACTGGGAGACCCATTTGGCTCAGGCTATAAGGCTGTCATGTTATGATCCTACCAGACGCTTTTTGTAAAAATAAATGCCAATTTGAAGGAAGAAGAAGATGTGGGAGGGCAGAAGATAGGAATTTTGCTCAGGAGTCTAATATAAAGATATTTCAATATGAATTTGGGGAGAGTAGGTGAGAAACGGGTGAAAAATAAGCTGATCATTCCAATTTAAAGTTGCCTAAAGCTGAAAGTTCAATAGTAATGATTATATAATACAATATTTAGAATTTTATAAAATTACAGAAAGAACCAACTAAAAGTTTCAAATTAACCAGGGCAAGAAAAATGGAAGTCTCGTAGCAGCCATACTTAATTGTAATAAGTACGTAGAGTTAACTAACCCTTTCAACTATACATACCCAATTACGTAAAGACAATACTATAACATAATTAGCCATGAGGCATAGAGAAGAATGGAGGATATAACATCATGGTAGCTTCCTGCTGTGTGAATGGCAATAACACCTATTCTGGACTAAATGGCAAAATCTAAGAGGGAGGAAAGAAAAACAAGTTGAGATGCTAGATGATTCTTTGGTTCACTCCATAAGTTTGAAACCCATAGGGGCAGGTAGAGACCATTAAATGGGTTGAGAATCTCAGTGTTAAGGGCCTGTTGCTCAATTTTCTTCTGAGAACTCTGAGTGCCTCCCTTCCACCTTGGCAGACACAGCAGAGTAGAGATGGTGCATGGCAGAGAGTAGGGCCTTGAAATTTTTGCCACTGCTCAATTGTGCCACTTGTAGCAGAGGGGAGAACATGCCCCTAATTCTGGTCTTAGATCTCTGTTCTGGGACTCAAGATTTAAGGGGGCACATACACTGGTCTTCTCTAGTCTGTCTAGAAGATCTTGGGACCAAAGGAACTTATTTACTCAGAGCTCACTCTTCTCTTATCATTTTATTGATTTTTTAATTTTTGTTAAAGATTTATTTTTTTATTTATACAATAGCTGGGGTACAGGCCAGAGGCAAGGGAGGGTGAGAGGATTCACCAGAGATAGAGTAGGGCAGACAGACCGAAAGCACTGCTGAGGGGAGCAGCAGACGAGACAGGAGAGGTCTTCCGCTCCAAGTGGTTATCTCCCTGGCTGGCCAGGAATTGAACCTGCACTGCAGAGGCTGCGGAAAGATTCACAGCACTGCACTCAACCCGCTGCACCTACCATTTTAAGTCATACTCTGACTCCTTGGGAACATAGAAATTCTGCCAAGATTGTCCTCAACTTACATCCAAGTTTTGGGTGATTTTTTCTGGATCTGGTCTAGTAACCACACACCATCATGTATACTCCTAGGGCTGAGAGGTGGCCAAGATGTGGTTATATGTGCACATGAGTGACTACATGTGTGTGCAGGGGTGAGTATAGGATATAGATGGAATTTCCACACACTAGTGCATGCAAGGTCATGGGGAAAGGGGTGGGAGACAGGGGTGGGAGGGGAATGGAAAGTGGGCCATGAATTGGGACTTACTTTTCTTATGTTAACACATTTCAGCATGGAAAAATATATAGTCTAATATTTTTAAATTTAAATGACCTAAGTCATTATAGAAGTATATTTGTCAAGGTAAAGGTATAGAATATATATTATTTAATACTTATTTGCTCAAAAATATTTATAATTATTATATGTGGGCCCTCACTTATGCAAGAGCTTATACACTTGCATAAGTGAGGCCTGCAAGTGTAACGTGTGGGATTTGGGGAAGGAAATTCAGAAATTACTTCAGAAGTTAGCACTAAGATGCTGAGAGGTCCAGCACAATATTGACATCAAGATAAAGGGAAACAATGTTCAGTCTTGTGACTACAGGTCAAGGTAGAGATCAGTTTGTTGAAGGTCAAGAAGGACCAGTAAAAGCAAATGTAGGGCCTCCCTGGTGGCACAGGCAGTTGAGCACAGTGCTGTGAAGCTGTCCACAGCCTTTACAATGCCAGTTCCATCCCCGCTGGCCTTAGAGCAACCCACAGGGTGAGCAGACCTCTCCTGACTCACCCGCTGCTCCCCTCAGCAGTGTATTTCGTCAGTCTGCCTGTTCTGTTCCCCGCTCTGTCTCTGGTAAACTCTTTCACCCTCCTGCACATCTGGCTTATACCCCAGCTCTTGTATAATTAAAATAAATCTTAAAAAAAAAAAAAAGCCAGTGTAGCAAGTTCAGAGGTTAATAACCAACAACCAGAGAGAGGCCTTGGAGCAGGAGACATTTCATGAAGAACACATTCCTCCTCACAGATGTACTTGCATGTGCACACACACACACACAAACACATCATGATGTTAGATGAGCTTCTCTTATACCCTGTAGGCTTCAGAAAGGACAAAGAAATCTTTTGAGAGGTTAGGACAGCCATGCAAAAAGATTAAACTCTGAATTGAAAAAATTTAAATCTTGAATATGAATGAATTGGAGTATTTTAAATAGGATATGCATGAATAAACAACCTTATATTTTTTTTTCTTTTCTTTTTTGATAGAAATCAAACAAAAATTGAGAGGTAAGATGTGATCAACTATGGAAAGGTAACACTGTTACATTTCTGTCCATCTAGTTAATTAATGCAAATGAACTATTAATAATCCAAAATATATACTTGTGGAGAACCTCCTGGAGAAATTGTACTTGTTCCTTATCAGGTTATGGTATGAGAGCAATCCCATGATGAAGTGCTCTGATAGTGAATAGCTCATTATTTCCCAGCTGTTGGTTCAGTATATTTTAAATGATTTAGAAAATCTCCATGATGGATACAGCAATGTGTGTGTGGACTCATGAGGTTTGGAATACACTTCCTTAAAGAGTAAGATGAAAAGAAAAGGATGCTTCCTAAGAGTAATTTGCTACATCCATTTGGTTCGTTGTCTTTTTATTTTTATGATAGCTTATTTCATTCTGCAGAAACCTTTTAGCTTGACATGGTCAGTCCCATTTGTTTATTTTTGCTTTTGTTTCCCTTGTCATGGGAGTCAAATCCCCAAAGACATCGTTGTAGTCAGTCATCTGACAATTTTCATAACTGTTTAGAGCCTGTGTAGAAAACAACTTTTTCCCTTGTGTGTTTTTACATGGATTCATTTTGCTCCAGGAAGATACTGTGAAAATTTTCTGTTGCAGGAAGCATTTCAGTTGCCTTGTATATAAGAAATCAGGAAATCAATTCACAGCAACCCCACCATCAGAAAACCTATACCTAAAAATGATGGAGACAATGCAACCATTTAAATTTAATTTCAGAGGGGAAGGATGGCAATGGGAAATGCACAAATAACAGGCCAGGGAGAGAATTGAGAAGGTTGACATAGTTTTAGGAACATGGCATCAGTTGCTGGTAAGAGCCCATTGAATGTATGTCAGGCAGCTTTGAAGGCTCGTTGAAGAAAGAGACCACAAATCCATAATCACTCTATTTCATAGGATGGTGTGAGTTCTCCAGCAGCACTCAGCAGACAAGATTTTAGGGCATTAGAGATGGAATATTGATTTGAGCTAGGTTGGAGCTTCACTGGGTAGAGGCATTGTATCCAAAGTTCTAGGGAATGAGAAGTTGGCTTGTGGTCTGGCTTGATAGAAAAGTGATGACTGTCCAGGAGAAAATGGAATGGTAGAGGTGGTGCAGGCCTACATAAGGTCAGAGTTGGTATAGTGAGAGTGAGGGATAAGAAAGCTGAACTAGCAAGAAGTTTTGGTTCATGAAGGTGATGTGAGTATTTAAGATTTCAGAGTATTTCAGAATTATTTTGAGGGATACTATATGGCCATGTGTGAAAGGTGGTTCAAGCAAAGTAAAAATGGAAGGCTTGGCAGTGAAGATGAAATTATGAAGAAATGTATTGGAGATATCCCCTAAAATGGCTATGAAGCTACTCAGGGTGATAATGGAAATTTTGTTTGACATAGTGAAAGAAAATATGTGGTTTAAGTCCCCAGACTGGAGATTATAAAAGGGCACTAACAAGGCATATAGCTCATTGACATCAGCCCCAAAGGGCATATTTTTGAGCTGCTGAGGAATAATAGTTTAGTGTCTAAGTTTTAATGGGGAAGGAGGAGATACCAGCATCTCTTTTCTTCATTAGAAAGATATGCATGGAGGGCTTCCCTGGTGCTGCAAGGGCTTAAATCCAGCATTGTGAAGCTATTCGCAGCCTCTGCAGCACGAGTTCGATCCCCAGGCAGCCAGAGAGCTACCCACATGGTGCAGCAGACCTCTCCTGTCACACCTGCTGCTCCCCTCAGCAGTGTATTTCAGTCAGTCTGCCTGTTCTGTTCCCCACTCTGTCTCTGGTGAATCCTCTCACCCCCAACACCTCTGGCCTGTACCCCAGTTCTTATATGCATAAATAAATAAATCTTAAAAAAATCAAGAGGTCGTAAGGCAAGAAGGTGGCAGAAGCAATCTGTGAAGAGGTTTATAACAGAGGGATTTTGTATCATAGAATGGGGCTCATGGAGGTCATGAGAGAAAAGGCAGAAAGAAATGGAGAGGCAGAAATAAAGTTTGGAACTGAGAGTAAGGGAGAGGGTAGATGGTCAAAGGGGTTTGAATGGAGGGCAGAGACTGAGAATAAACAGGAGTATGAAGTCTGGTTGGATTAGCTCTTCTCCAGGATCCAAGTGGAGCAGAGGTACAAAGTGGTTTCCTACCAGTTTTGGCTCATGCCCCAGGGGGTATTGCCAAAGGTTTCCTGATATTAGCAAATTGTGACTTTATTCAACTTTCAAACAGAATCTTGGTGGGAAGCTCTTAAGGTGCCTCTAGGTAGTAGGAAGAGACCCTAGTTCAGGCATACACAGCTAAGCAAGAGTGAGCATCTCTAGGATATGGGATGGTCCTGAACCCTCAAAAACTGGTTGTAGTCAGACCTGGCATTCCTTTTTTTTTTTTTTTTTTTTTTTGCAAGATTTATTTTACTTATGCATACAAGAGCTGGGATATAGGCCAGAGGTGCAGGGAGTGAGAGGATTCACCAGAGACAGAGTGGGGAGCAGAACAGGCAGAGCAACTGAAATACATTGCTGAGGGGAGCAGCAGGTGAGACAGGAGAGGTCTGCTGTGCCATGTGGGTAGCTCCCTGGCCAGGAATTGAATCTTGCTGCAGTGGCCGTGATAGCTTCATACTGCTGAGACTAAACCCCTTGTGCCACCAGGGAGGCCCCTTGACATTCCTTTTGAAAAAACACTAACCAGGGAAGAAGGGATGCATCTAGTTTCCCAGTTCACTTTTTAAACTAGTGTGTTGACTGTCCTCCTCAAGGTTGTGAGTAAGGTACTTCCACCATGCCAGACACCTTAGCCGCTGCCACAGTTAACCCTTCCCATTCTTGAAGCCTGAGCAAAAATCTGGGCTCCAATTAATTAAAAAAATAGCACCAATTAATTTACCTTAATTCAAGGAATAGCGCAGTAGAAGAAATGCTCCACAACAGACAAATTGTAAGTAATAGTTACAGAGGCTATTTTGATTTTTGATCAGATCCACAAGCCAGTTTTATTCTACCTAGGTTTTTTTCAAAGTTGGTAGAGACAAAATTGATAGCTTAGGGTGTAGTTTTATGGTTTTGGTGGGTGGAAGGAAGAGAGAGAGAGAGAGGGAAGGAGGGAGGGAGAGAGAAACTATAGAAAAGCTTACAGTAATCTATACTGGCACTTGTCTTGAGTGTAGAATTAAGGCCTGGAAAAGGTTTCATTTAATTTTTTTTCAGTCTTATCACCACCCTAGAAGCCATTAGTATTCTGGATGAAAATCAACTTCTTTGTTCTACAGGATAACTCCATTTGAAAATAAATATACAAGTATTTAAAATGATACATTGATTTAAATTTTCTAGGTGGAACTCCTTTGATAGGAATTTCCCTAAGAAAGTAACAAATGATTTGCCTCTGCATCTAATCAACCAGTCAGACACCCCCATGCTGATTACTTAATGAACTAGAATTTTAATGCAAAAATTTGTGATTATCAACAATTCTTTGAACCCCTTCCCCACAGACACACAAAAACCCCTAAACATATTGTGCCTATAATTCTTAACAAATTAGTTAATCTTTTCCTCAACCATAGAACAGAATTTGTTAATCAAAACTGAATTTCTGGCCAAATATGTCAGAGTAGCTTGCAAAGCATGCAGTCAAGCAGATAAGAACAAGTTGATGACTAACTAGGTGGTTCTATTTTCACTATCAAGAAGAAAGTAATGCAGGTGGCTGGATGAAAAGAAAATAAAAGACCAGTTACAGAGCATTCGTGGCCAGGACCAAAGAAGCAAGGCCATGGGATGATCTCACACTGGCCCAATATGCTGCTTCAGTGAAATCCCTTCACAGCAGGAGGGTCCAACTGGGGCTGGAAAGTGAAATGAGGTGTATGGTTCTGGCTGGATTCCCAAATTAGCGTTTCTCCTTTCAAAATCAATAAGAGTTGATAGACTATATGCTCCTAGGTTACTCTCAAAGCTCTTTGCTTCCAGCCCCCATGCAGATCAAGTGTGGGATAAAACTGAAGAGGTATGTATCTGAGTGGAAGTCAAAATTATCTGTGAGTCCTTAATTTCACATGCATGAGATTACTCAGAGAAAGGCCTGTTTACTAGACAGATACAATCTGTTTTCTAGTGAAAGGATAGGTTAATTGTACAATTGATTATTTCCAAAATCACATAGAAAGTTTCTGAAGTGAATGAATCCTGTCATTATGCAGTTTTGAAAGTAATAAGAGTGATTCTTTATACTCTATGTATGTTATTTTAAAGATTTTACCCTGCAGAATAACAGCACCTATTTCATGGGATTGGTGTGAAGAAACATTATGTTGATAGATACAAAATATGTGAAATTGTGCCTAGTTCTCAGAAGTATACAAAAAACACAAACACTAGGTATTATCATTATTATTCTAGAGGTAAATAATCCCCTTCAAGAGGAGCTTGAATTTCAGAGCATTTTAGGGACTTGCACAAGATACAAATTAAATCACCAGACTGAGTTGGCTGCCAGGTCATACAGAAATTACTTGAACTATTGGCCTACTCCTAAATCTATTTCCAAACTCATAAATACAAGGCCATAATTGAAATAGACTCACATGTGGGTGGTCAGAAGAGACATTGAACAGAATGTTGTCAAATCATATTTTACAGTATATGCTGCTGCAGCAGGAACAAAGTGTAAAACCTAAGCTGTTCCTCCTCATAATTCAGACCTTTTGCTGATGCCTGGACACTTCACAAGAAGGATTCTTCCAAGATCTGTTTGCATGAACAACCAAAAACCAGCAAGTAGAGAAATTCATTGTGAAAAAACAGGGATTCAGGGCACACAAAACTGGTTCCACGTTTGGTGTCAGAGGAGAGAAAAATATTTTGAGTAGCCTGGTGAATGGTGACCACTTGTCCTACAGATTGGACTCCCCCATAATCCTGTGTCCAAGGGACGAGAAGAAAGCAGCAATAAAACCCAGATTCAGAAACATTTCTCTGAGCTATTGAGACTAAAGCCTAACCAAGTACATTCAGTAATGGAACATTTTGTTTATAGTGGGTAACATAAGTAGAGTGGAGAATGATTTCCCCACTGTAAGAGGTAGCCATGGAGCAAGCTGTCATTCAGAAAAAAAAGAAGAGAAAGCTTAAACACATTGGAGGTTATAGGGAGAGATCCTCAGAGTCTTAGACAGTAAGCACCTTTAGTCTTATATTCTTATCCTTTACCATCAACATAGCAATATGGGAGTCCTGATCCCATGCAATCCAGGAGCCATGATGGAGGGGGGATATAAGAGATGCTTTGTGGTAGTCAGGGTGGCCAAAACCAGGAGCATACAAAAATGAGGACTTCCTTAATAAATCAGAGGTATTTGAAGTAGAGTCTATAATTTCTACTATTCAGTTGGTGGAATGAACCACACTCTGTCTAAACATGATTGTTAGGATTTCTGTTAGCCTCATAGGCTGTGAATATACAAATAAATTTTTACAATTACTTATTCAGCAAAATTGTGCTAGGCATTGTAGATATGACAGCAAAATAAAATAACTATGGTTCTCAAAGACTTTCAGTTTTGTGGATGAATGTAAGGTCCATGAGGGTAGGTGCTTTATTTTGTTTATTTGTGTACCTAAATGAGGCTACAAAGGAGAACCTGAAATGGAAGAGGCAATTATAAAATATTAATGAAATAATGTTTAAGTGACATTGGTTAGTTTAACAGGAATTTTGAGGAAAATAACTATTACATATCTAGATACATTCCCAAGAGAATTGAAAGCATATGTCTGCACAAAACTTGTACACAGGATTCATAATAGAAATTTTAAAAATTATCAAAAAGTAGAAACCCATATGTCCGTCAACTGATGAATGTAAATGAAATGTATATAACTACACAATGGAATATTATTCAGCCACAAAAAGGAGTGAAGTTTTGATTCATGTTGTAACATAGATGAATCTTGAAAACATGCTAAATCAGTTACAAAAGACCTTATATCATATGATTCCATTTATATGAAATGTTCAGAATAGGTAAATCTGTAGACAGAATTAACAGGGGCTGAAGGAAGTATGATGGCAATAGGAGTTACAACTAATGGGTAAGAGGTCTCTTAATGAGTGATGGAAATGTTCCAAAATTTATTGTGGTAATGGTTGTCCAATTTTGTGAATACACTACAAACTTTTGATTTTTACATTTTGAATGTATCACATGGTATGCAAATTCTATTTAAATTAGAAAGAGAGAGAGACTGACTATGGGAACACAGAAAATGTACCAGTGCAAATGAATGCAAAAGTAATTACCCCTACTGTAAACTTAATTCACCCTTCTACCTAGAGAATGTTTGATACTCATAGGGATTTTTTTGCAGGTGCTAAATAAAAGAAAAAAAATTCATTTAAAAATACAATGTCTTCTCAAATCTTTCATTTTCATCTGGAATTCTGTGACCTTTTCTGTAGATTCAGTCCTGCTAAGGATCTAAAATCAATCTTGATTTTGATCAGGGGACATTTATTGAGCTCTAGCTCAATATTCCAAGGATTTAGCATTATTTCTGCTTTTCTGTAGTTTGATTCTGATCTAGCATTTGCATGTAAGCCTTATTCTTGAGTCTAAATCCCCTAGATGCCCTTGTACTTCTGAGTCCATGGATTTTTTTTCTTTTATGTCTAAGCACTTTGCCTAAGACTGAATGTTTGGACTGAGAATTTCTTGGCCTTTTCAGTTATGAGGATCTGGTCTTTTATTGTGATTGAATCCTAATCAGACTTCCCAAACACTGGCCCCATTAAGTACTCCTTCTTCCCATGCTCTGTAATATTATTAGGCTTTGATGATGCCAAATGCTTGGCCAGATGCCCTCCATGTATCTGTGACTATCAAGACACAGCATTCCAGAGTTCTGACTGGACTTCTTTCTACTACTATTGAACTTGTCTTCTTCCTCTCAACTTCCTCAGACTCACAGCATAGACTCAGAGTCAGATCATCCCAATGACAGCAATCCTGGTAAAGCTAATTTTTTTTCACCTACATGTGTCATAAGAGTAACTATGACTAAAATTTATGCTTTTAAATTAATTTATCATTTTTAGAGGTTCAACAGATATGCATTTAATAATGCAACATGTAGGACTTACAGTGTGAGAGGTATGATTATACGTGCTGGATATTCAAAGTTAAAAAGTTAAGCTCTTACTTGAAATGACAATGATGATGGTAACAACTAGCACATTAGGATAGTCACTAAATGCTGTTACCAGACCAAGTGACAAAGCTTCATTTTCTTTCTTTTTCACAAGAAAGTTATATTATTCTAACATTACCATTTTAAAGATCTAAAACTGAGACCCAGCTAGTAAAATTCCCAAGATTCAAATCTAAGACTATGTAATTCTTGATACTAAGCTCTTAATCAGCATGTTTTGCTGTCCAGAGAATCTAGATTCTCATGAGAACACAAAATACTATGCTTGGACATTACAAAGTAATCTTATGCTCTGATAACATTTGCTCTTAAAATGTCTGTTGAAATAACTATGAAGAATCTTCCTACCCCTATTCTAAGATGATCTATCTAGGGTCAAGACCTAGAGTTTCACAAGGTAGGGACAGAGAGATGTGGCCAAGTCTCAGGATGTTATTAAGTCAGGAAGGAACAGGTGAGTCCTAGATATCAAAACAGACAACAAAATCTTCCATCTCATTTGTTATGCTAGAGCCTTGCTACTCCTACATTAAAATCTGGGGTTTCAGTCCTCTTCTTGAACCTTATTACTTCTTTGTAACTGATAGATTGTGGCAGAAACAATGCTGTGTAATTAGGTTAGGTCACAAAAGGTAATGCAACTTTTTTTTTTTTTTGGTTGGAACACTCACTTTTCAGAGTGCCAAGGTGCTAGGTAAGAACACAGCTGTCCTAATAATTGCTATGCTGAAAACCGCCTGAAGATACTCTGGTCAACACTCCAGCCAACCTCCAGATGACAGTCTGCTTCAACTGCCAGCCCCATGTGTGCGCCATCTTGGATATCCAATCTTGTTTCTCTTCCAGGTGACTGTAGCATAACCAACCTCCGAGAGCAGTTTTGTGAGAAATCCTAAGTATACAGCCAGCAGTTTACAAATTCTTGACTCACAAAATTGTGAGTAAAATTAATCTGAGTTGCTAAATTTTGGAGAGTAATTAGTTAAGCCCCAGTAGTAAATGAAACAAAAGAATGAGTTTCCATAACACATGGTTTCTCTCCTCCCGTTGCAGTTAGAAGGACGAAGACTGAAACACCCTGAGAGGAAACCCCAGTGTGGGGAGCAAGAACATGAGTCCCAGAAGGTTAGTTCTGGGTCACTATGGGATAATCTGTCCATCAAAATCCATTCACTATTCATGCCATGTTTTAGCTTTGTGAAATCTCCAAAAGAGTTGATTAATTTTTTTTCTCAAGCTCTTTCATCTAAGTACTCACTCCTTGACTTGAGTTGCAGCAGGTAAGTAAAGCTCCAAGATAATAGCAAGGAATTTGCCATTGTGATAAGATCATTGAGTCAAGTAGGATGTATGTCTGTGTGTACTTACTCTTAACTCCAGTCACATGACAGAGGAGAATGCAAAAGTAGATGCAAAAAAGAAATTCTATTCCTTCTGCTTTGGGTATAAGTCTATTAATTATAAAAAAGACATATTTTGAGTAATTGTTTTTAAACTGTGTTTATTCAGCAAGATATAAATCAGGATTTTTTAATTCTATTGCCTCTTTCCTTTCACCTATTATCATGATTAGAATTTTTGCAAATGATGCACCTTCTCCCTGCCTCAACTTCTCTTCCAACTAAAGAATCATATAAAGCACATTGTCTATAGAATTCCCAGGAGAAAAGGAAGAATGACTGCAGTTATAACCTCCTAACCTATTCAGCATGCCCTCAGCCAGCAAACTCATTCTCCTTTTGGCATTTGGAGGATTCTGGTGCATCCCTTGCCTTAAAAAATGCTATCAACATAATGAAAATTGAGATGAAAGTTAAGCATTCAGCAAGCTTCCTCTTGCATTTATTTCATAACCTGAGGGAGGAGGAATCTTCAAGTCAAAACTTGAAAGTCTGCACTGCAACCTACCTTGGTTGTAGGAAACTAGGAAATTGACAAAATCCGTGAGCACTGATTATTAAGAGAAATGAGATGATACCATTGCTCAACATTTGAGATCAAGAACCTCAAATTGGGACAGGCATTCTGCTTCTAATTTCGCAGAGTTCTCTGCCTAGTATACTGTCTTCCTACTTACCGCATTATATTTCTATTTCTTAGTTGGGCTCATTCTCCAACTAGATTTTAAGCTTCCTGTAGGTCTTTTATATGTTCCTACAACTGGATCAGGATCAAATAAGAATTTAATGGGCTTCTGCTAAAATAACACAATTTTAAATTTAAAAAGAAAGACAAAGTAGTCACAATTTTAACAATGCTTGGGAAGCATACACCTGGGGGTCCATAGGGAGACCCACTTATCTTTATACCAAAGTTTTGGTTTCTCTGCCCTCTACAATGCAATCAATTTGGAATGTCCTCAAATCTCTTCACAAATAAGAGATGGAATAATAATAATGGTACCTGATGTTTTTATAGTACTTTTGGGTTTACCATATTGATTTTTATGGCAATCTTTTCAGAAACTATTTGGCAAAACCTACTATTGTCATTTTAAAGATTAAGGAACTGAATTCAAGGTGATAAAATTATTTTTCTAGTCACACAGGAAGAAAGTAACATGGATAGGACAGAAATCTAAGCCCTAGAGACTAGGAGTCCTGTCCTAATACAGTATTCTTTTCACTACAGCCCCCTGAAAAATTTTGGAAATAATGGAAACCACTGTTTACAATGAAAAAAAAAAAACTCATTTTGGATCTGGATCAAAATTTGATGTTGTGGGTTTCTGCAATCTACCTTAGCTGAGAGGTAGTCATTTTTCATTTTGGGGCCAGCACTTCTATAGCTGAAAGCAGTCTGTGCATTCATTTGAAATGAAGGATGGGAAGTTCCCTGAAAAGGTTTGAAGTCTTAATTCAATTGATATTGGCACAATAAACCCTAGGACTCATCCAAATCCATTACTAAGACTTCTCATGCCAGCAGATTTGCAAAACTACATGTGGAATAGCATCAAGTTCTTTCTGCTTTGTGTTTTAAGGTAAAGTGATACAGATCTCCTTTATTTACATGAGAATTGAAGGGTGTTTCCTCAGTGATGGTCTCCCTGTAGGGGTGACACTATAGGAAATACAACAATGAAATATCCAATCCTTACTCACGATTATAGTGTATATAGCAAAACTCCTAATTTTCCACACTAGAATGGGATATACACATATGCAGGTGGCAGCGGGAGCTTGACCTGAAATATTGCATCATTCCCTATTCCCACGGTCATTCCACAGACTCATAGTCTTTGACCAGGGGTTATATACATCAGAGTAAAAATAAAATTTTTTGCCACTTTTTAAAGTCAATCTTTTGGGACTGTGAAGACCTTTTAAACTAAATCTGTTGGTCATTACTCTTTTTGCTACATTTATGTAAATTTAACCTAATTCTGACCCCCTCATTACTTTTCCTTATAGTTTTCTATAATATCTAACTAAGATCCCAAAGGGAGGACAAATATACTGTTTAAAAACTTGCTTCTAGATATTTCAGAAAAAAGAAATGTGGTATATAATTTCTTATCAGGAAAATTATAGCTTCAAGTAGCAGAAAACTTTGATCCAACATGTTTAAACAAAAAAAAAAGATATTAATTACCTCTTGTATTAAGAATCAAAGATATTGGAAAGTACTAAGCATGGTACAATCAGGACTCAGCTATAATTTTTTTGTGTGCTATGGATTCTCTTGTGGCTGGCTCCTGTCAGGGTTCAAGATGGTTGTACCAGGTCTGGGTGGCATAGCCAGGAGATATAATGACCAGGAGCAGAAAAATTGGGACCACTTTGCCCATGCCCTGCTTTCAAGAGAAAAGAAAATTCTAGCAGGTGTCTGGCTCATTAGCCAAACATGTCACATTGACATGCTTAAAACAGTCATTGGCAAAAAGCACTGGGACCATAATGTTTGTCTTATGTCGATTAGTAACTACCCTTAAGGCTGGGATGAGACTCATTTCCCACTAAGTATAATGCTACACTAAAAGGGTAGATATCTGGAGGAGAAAAGAATTTTGTGTTTTAGGAACTGGGGAGATGAGTTGATGTTGATCAGGTGACTTACAATGTTTGGGACAAAGTTTCTTCAACATACTCCATACTTTTGCTACTTTACAGTTTCTAGCTTTGTCACTCTCATTATTGAGTGTTTAGTAAGAACTGTAATAGGACTTGAGATATCTAAAAAAGTAATATCACTGCTCTGGAAGAAAACAGTCTTTTCTATACACTAAGCAAAGGTGATTTAAAAAAAAGAAGGAAATTTTGAGACCACCTATTCTACAAATGGGAAAATCCCTTAAGGACCACTGTTCCACTAACTAGCGAAGGTAAATGGAAACAATTCCATGGAAAAGACTAAAATTTTACCTATTTTTCATAAGGACATCATTTAGTGTAAATGCAGATGAACAGAGTGGAGAGAAGTAAACAATAAGATTCTACTGGTCCCATATGAGGTTTGTGGTATTATAGGACTAAAGAGAGTTCAGTTTTTTAATTGAAAACAAGGTAAGTGATTATCTGCAATTCTTGTCCTAAGAAGGTAGTAATTAGACTGGATCCCCACTTTTGGGTCAATACTCCCAACTCAAAACCTGACAGAACTCCCCAGTTTGATGTTAACACAATAAATAGAACAGTACATTGCCTAAGTCTATAGAAAGGCAAGGAGATGATTGGGGATCTTGCTTCTATAGTTGTTGCCTTTAGAGGATAGGAACTACTGGTAACTTTAATAAGAAGTCCCCACTTTGGGAACCTGTATGTCATCAGAGTATCTTTAAGGAAAAAAAAAAAAAAGGCCTCATTAGTAGCTTTTGTCAATTCCCAGATATTGAAGTTTAAAGATTCAAGATGATGGAAAGTAACTCCCTACTCAGGTAATGGTTTAATCTATAAGAAATATATTATTTAAAAATGAAAATCCCAAAGATGCTAATACATGGAAACGACTTAGAATACAGAGCAATATAAACAGCAAGAGAAAAGAAGTGACAGAAATGAAATTCTACATCAAACATGTTTCTCAAAGTCAAAATGATAAGGATGTAGTATCTGGAAGATATGTCAGGACTTTGCAATTTTACTGTTGGTGAAGATGAATGCTTAAAGGTAAGAACTCAATCTTTCTACAGGGCAGAAGAGTGTTTATGTTTGTGGGTCAAGATGGTTACACTGATTGTGTGTACTCATATAAAGCATAAAGCATTGAAAATAACTTGACCCTTCTTCAGACCCACACAATGTGAGAGAGCAAAGACTCATTTTGAGTGGAAGATCATAAACAAAGGGCAAGTTTGATTTTAAGAGCCAGAGTGAATATGTAATTATAAGAGCTTGAATCTCACAGTACAATGGAATATGACTGCAGACGTCGTTTAGTTACCTCTCTTAAATCCTTTAGCAGAGAAGAATGCAAGAGAGTCTGCCGTAGCATGTTACCTATTTTTTAGGTGACTCTGGTTTCCTATTTGTAAAACTTCCTGTGAAGGTCAGTGTGAGATCCTGAGTGACAAAAAGAGGAAGAAATAAGAAGTTTCTGCTGGGAAACACAATTGATTATCAGTAACAATTTTTATGGTTTGGATTAAGAATGCTTAACACAGAGTTAGCAAGGAAGACAAGGCATTTAAAACCTTATACACAAAAATGTTAAAGCTTGCACTGAATCAAGGAATACATAGTCATGTCTTTAAAAAAAATTAAGAAAAACTTGGCTACTGCATCAGAAAGCTTGTTATATTTCCATTTTTATTCTTCTTTCAATTTTATATAAAAGGTACATTTTCATTAGAGGAATTAGGTAGTTAATTCTCTGGAAAGATTCAGCTGTCACTGAGTAACACAATCTTTTCCTGCCCTCCACACTCAGGCTGGCAGTGACTGAACTCTAGCTAAGAGTAGGTCTCATTTACCGGGACGCGTTGGGCTTCAGTGACAGCTGACAGGATAGTAGTAACAGCTAAGGTGTCAAGCCATCCCTTCCCCAATTCCATTCACTTTGGGAACGTGCTAACTTGAAAGTCCATAAGGGTCATTTAAGAACAAGCAATGGTAGATTGCATAGGTGTCTCTTCTTTCTATCATCACTTAAGAGTGCAAATAATAATTCATTTTTAGTTAAGATGATTACATTTAAGTGATTTTTATAATCTTTGATACAAAGATACCTTGGAAAAATATCCCAGTGCATGTATCATCTTGATGTTCAAGCAATCAAAAGAATTCAGTCAATTTACAATATTTTCAACCCTTTATGTAAGGGATAGTGAATAACTATTTTTTTCTTCAGTAAAGGATCAGAAAATCCTACTTTGAGATCAGATGTAACAAAAAAATAGATTAGATGTCAAGGTATGTAGCACTGTTTTCTACAGACAAAAAAAAAGCACTCACTAACTAATATTTTTCTGGTTCTTAGATTTGATAATGTGCATAGGAAGGGTTGAATAAAATCCACAAATCAACAATATGCAAAACAACATTGAATGAGTTCAGCACCGCAGGGAATCATAAGCTTGTATACAACATGGTTCCTACTTTCAAAGATCTTGCTAATTTATTGGAAAGACAATTATATCTAAATGTCATGTCATAAAATATTACCCCAGTAGATAATTTTTACCTAAGTAAAATGATGATTTTGCCATTTCTGAAATGCAGTGTGGCTTACCAGAAATGAGCACTTGCCTTGGAGTCAAATGCCTTAATCAACATCTCAATAAGACTCTGATTCTCTTCTTTAACTTCTCTGTATTCACTTTCCTCATCTATATGGAAGCTGCACTAGATTATTTCCAAGTTTAAACATCCAGCAATTTACGTTATTTTAAGAATATGTGCTATGTTTGTATAGTGATCTACAATGAAACTAACAGGAAAAAAATCGATAAATTATTTAAAATATTCCCCAAGATTTAAGTGAATTCAGGTCAAGAAAAGGATGTTCTTCATTTTAAAAATGTTTGAACAATGATTTGGAATAAAAATACCTTTGCTTTGTGCCTTCCCACTAATGTAATTACGGCATTTATAAATGAGTTAATTTTTATTAGGTTTAAATAAGACAAACTGAACTTCTATATGGTGTGACTATTTACACAGAGGTGTTTGCTTTTTGGTTTATCCTACTGACTTCTGCCAATCCCCCAAGTGGTTTTAACCGAAGGCAAGGTTATCTTGCCATCCTTGATGTGGGGCAATCAGCCATCACAAAACAATTCCTGGTAATAAACATTAGAAGAGAGGCCTGCAAACAGCTCCAGAATGATAAATAAGGATATCGTTTTCCAAATAGGAAACAGGAGGAGGTTAATTTAAAATAAACCACTATGCAGTTTCTTACAGAGTTATCATCACCTGCCTTTCAAAATAAGAGTAATCATTACATGTGAGGGCAATTGTTCATCAGAACATCTTGTTTACTTGCCTGATTGTTCTCCCCAGGTATAATGCTTTTCAACAGATCAATCAGGGGTTTTAATCTGCTTTTCAAGACTATTTAACAGGATAATTTGGTCAAATGGTACATGTTATATCAATTGCCCTCCCTTTGTTTTCCCATCACAAATGCTTGCACCCAAGAGTTCCACCAGATTTGTCTGCATTCTGGCTCATCCACGTTCCTGGAAAGTTGGGTAAGTTTTTTGTTTTTGTTTTTTTTTTTTAAAGATTTATTTATTTATTTATATAAGCACTGGGTACAGTCAGAAGTGCGGGAGGGTGAGAGAATTCACCAGAGCCAGAGCGGGGCGCAGAGCAGGCAGAAGGACCGAAGTACACTGCTGAGGGGAGCAGCAGGCGGCAGGAGAGGTCTGCTCGCTTGTGGGACCCTCACTGGTGGCCGGGGATCGAACTGGCGCTGTAGAGGCTGCGGGCAGTTTCGCAACCCAGCGCTCAACCACTGCGCCACTGGGGAGGCCCAAGTTGGGTAAGTTTTGAGTCTCCTTTTTCTTATCTATGGAATGAATGTATGTAGTAATACCTACTAAGTCACTTAATGGGAGGACAAATGTGTTAATGAGTGACAAAGCTGGTGTTGTAACCAGAACATTCACCAAATAAATGATGGTTACTATCCTAACCTACAAGAGTATTCAGTACCTTATGTGTCTTGAATTGACAAAGGTGAACTCTCTTTTGTATCTATGTCTTCTTAAAAAGAGTCAGTTCGGGTATGTTTTTGTAGAAAGAATATACGCATTCCTGAAAAGGGAGAGACAACAACATTTTATTGGTGTCTTAGCCAGCTTGGTATTTTTGTTAGAGCTGCCTATAGGCTAAGTGACTTAATAACAGACTTTTCTCACAATTTTGGAGAATGAGAAAGCCAACATCAAGTGGTCATCAGATTCGCTGTCTGGAAGGAGTCGGCTTCCTGCATCATAGATGATTGTAGGGGCAGGAAGGCCACTGGGCAGGTTTTCTGATCCAGCGACCAGGTAAAGGAGGGAGTCCTCGGAGCCCTCAGTGGCTTTTGCAGGATTTTATTGGGATTTACCAGGTACACAGGCCTCCTAGCCCCCAGCAGGCCTCCCAGCCCCCAGCAAGTCTTCACTCTGTCTGGGCTCTCCGGTGTTCTCTGGTGATCTCTGCTGCTCTGCTCTCTCATGGTTCTGCTTCTGCTAGCATCCCCGTGATGCCACCCTTAAAAGCCCAGTCTTAGCCCAGGTGAATCCCATCTACATATGCCCACACCCTACTCCAGGTGTCCGCCATCAGGCATGCATTCGGGATCACAGGGTTGCATCCTCTAGCCTAATGGCGGGAGGGCAGAAAAGCCTGATACTTTCACCTTACCCTGCAATGAACATCTTCTCATCATTTCCTCATATGGCAGAAATAGTGAGGGAGTTCTCCGGGGTCTCTTATACTAATCCCATTCATAGGGGGTTCCACGCTAATGACCTAATCAACCCTCAGTCCCCTCCCCCCACCTTTTAATATAATCACACCTTTTACTATAATAGTAACCCCTAGGGGTTAGTATTTCAACATATAAATTTGGGGAAAACATGACATTTGATCTATAGATTTTAATTATACTATAAAACAGGAAAAGTATTGTGGGTGGTGGAAGAAATTGGCTGTAACCTGAACCCATTACCTCTCGGGCAGAGCAATTCTATTTAGTAACTTCGGTTGTGATATTTAGTTTGGTGATTTGTTGATCTCACTGGATAGAATGAAGCAAAAAAACTGGGGTGGTAAGAACAGGGTATATCTAGGAGTGAGGATGAAGCAGGTTGTTGGAGGAGAGGAATGAGCAGGTAACGAGGAACTGGAATCATTTAGAAGCCAGCAGTCCAAGCTTGCACTGGCTGGCTTAGGAAAAGCATGGATGCTGAAATATGGTTGCTTAGGGGAGAGAAAATGAGGAAGAACAAAGAGCTTCTATGACTTGCATTTTGTATCCATAGCTGAGATGTTTCAGATAGGATGCCCATTTGTCCAATTTTTCCAGGATGGTGGAATTTTCCAGAAAATGAGACTTATAGTCCTATAAGTGGAACAGTTTCTGGCACCTAGTTCTGGCTCATTGATAGTAAAAAGTGAAGGAGACAGTGGCTCTGGCACTTTCTGATAAAACAAATATGACATTCACAAATGCTGGATATGTGTAACATACTCCCAAACAGGAATTTATTTTCACACCACCAAGATAAGGTACTATATAAGTTTTTAAAAAATTTCTAATTAAAAAATTGATATTTTTCTATCTACAGTGTATATTGCCTGATTTTATTTTTAAAAAACTATCCCATATAAGAAAAATGGATGCAATTGTTATTCATAAAATAACAATGCTGATAACAACAATAATCTGGTTTATAGCTAACAACTTCTTGCTAGCTGTAGGGTCAGGAAAGACCACGGAGCAGGTTTTCTATGATCCCGCAGACCAGGTAAAGGAGGAGTCAGAGTCCTCAGTGGTTTTTGCAGGTCTTTTGTTGGGATTACCAGGTACACAGCAGGCAGAGGTGCTGGGGGGCCGGGAGGCTGGCAGGCCTCCCAGCCCCCAGCAACTTTTCACTCTGGGCTCTCCGGCCTTCTCTTGGCTTCTGCTTCTCTTGCTTCTCTCTCGGTTTCTGCTGCTTCTTTCTTGGCTTCTCTTTTGGCTTCTCCTGGTGTCCCTGTGATGCCGCCTTTAAAAGCCCAGTCTCAGCCCTGGTGAATCCCATCTACCTATGCCCACTCCCTATTCCAGGTGCCCGCCATCAGGCATGCATTCAGGACTGCAAGGATCCATCATCTATCCTGATGGTGGGAGGGCAGAAAAGCCTGACATTTTTCCTTACCCTACACTAGCACTTAAAAGCAGTTTTCAAATACTCTTTTTATATATGTTAACTTCTTTCAAGTTTTAAACATTTTAGCTTTATAGAAAGTAACAGGATGAATGAAAATTCCTTTCCTTTTTAATGAACAAACCGTTGCCCTTGATTTCTAGAAAAGAACTATATTCCACATGTTCTTATGCAATCAAAAGTCAACATTAATTATTGATTTATTTATACTTTTCAAAAAACCAGTGCTTATGACAGGATATATATGCCTTCAAGTCTCCATTGTTCAAAGCAACAAGAAAGCTAATTCATAATGTGCTTTTGTAGCATGGTAAGTTTTTATATCAATTGTAAATTTTGGGCTTTGATTAGATACTAACCTGTCTTTTTTTAAGATTTATTTTTATTTATTTATGCATATAAGAACTGGGGTTTAGGCCAGATGTGTGGGAGGTAAGAGGATTCATTAGAGACAAAGTGGGGAGCAGAACAAACAGATCTACTGAAATGCACTGCTGAGGGGAGCAGCAGGTGAGACAGGAGAGGTCTGCTGCGCCCTGTGTGTTAGCTTCCTTGCCAGGGTGGAGCTCAGACCACAGTGGCTGGCGATCGCTTGATAGTGCTGAGACTTTAGTCCCTGCACCACCAAGAATGCCCCTTCATCCTTTTCTGCTAGGGAAAAAAGGCATCAAATATACATGCTTTTCAAGACATAGGAGGATACACAGATGCTAAAGAAAGGAATCCTTAGACAGTGAGTTAGTAAAGAGAAAGAAAACCTGGCATTGTACAGCAGCGCATGTATGGGGACAAACATTATCTCACCTGTTAAGAGTCTGAAAGATGCAGATTAAGCCCTTAATGCAGAGCCTGCACAGAGTCACTCAATAAACACCTGTGGCAATGCTAATATAACAACTTTTCTCCATTAACCAACCTGTGGGTCCTTGATACTCCTAGCTTATCCCCTTAATCATTATTAATTCTACTGCTTTTTAGCAAATGAATCAGAAATTTTAATAGAAGAGGCAAAGCTAAAAATCTGTGAATTTTATGGTTAAAAATCCCTTCTACAGACAGAAACATGATTAGGGTGAGACTAATGGTTAAAATCATGACTAGAAGCTTTTTTAAAAATGAAACTTTCAATGCAAGTCTTCTTCCCTTTTGTACCAGTTAGCTAAAAATGCAATAGTATTTTTAATTTTCTTAATTTTATATATTTTTACATCATTTTTCATTTTTGCACAATGTATGTATTGCATTTTCATCTTAATTGTAGTCCCCATACAATTCCCAACCCCCTTGTTTTGATCCAACTCTGTTCTCCCCCACCCATGCCCCCCACCCCCCGCCCCAGTGTGTCTCTGGTGAAATAAGCCAGAAAGAAAAAGAAAAATACCGGATGGTCTCACTCATAGCAGGAATTTAGAAAACCTAAATAAGGGACCAGGAAAAAAGACTAATTATAATAAAGTGAAAATCAAAATCAACATGCAATAGTATTTTTGATGTTAAATGTTGAGAAAAGTAAGAGGTGTGTTTGTGGTTTTCTGCATCACTTGGTTGTCAAGATAATTGCAATGAAATAACCATTCTAAATGGAGAAATGAAAGGGTAAGTCCTGCTCTAGACAGTGTGGCACTTTGAATGTTTCATGAATATCAGCCACTGGAATAGTTACTCAAGGAACTCCTATCTTGAAGCCTGGAAAACTTTGAGCAGAAGGAACGAGAAGCATAAAAGGGCCATCTTATTTCCTAGCCTTTAGACCCCCTCAAACAACCTTTCTCTGAGTATTCAAAATCATTGCTTCTCAAACTTTAATGTGCATATAAAATGACCCAGACAACATGTTAAAATATTCACGCAAGTTCTTTATACATATACTGTAGCCTGAGATTCTGCATTTCTAACAATCTCCCAAGTCATGTTGGTAGTTCAAGGACTACATTTTGAGTAGCAGGCTTCAATATATTTCTTCTTAATGTTCCTCATGCTTTTGGTGACTGCACATTCTGTACTTTTCAAGACGGGCTCAATTTTATTGATGTTTCATTATTTCCAACAAAATCAAATAGGTAAATAAAATAGTTTATTTTTTATACTTTGGGGAGCCTATTCACATAAAAGATTTCACTTATCAGGAAACATGATGTCAAACTAGATTATCTTGGTTTGGGATTTAGAAAATAGGAGTTTTCTAAAGGGACCTACTAAATGTTTTGCCGCTCCCCTTCTTTCATTTATTTATTTATTTATTTATTTATTTATATTTACATATTTAAGATTTATTTATTTATACATCCAAGAACTGGGGTGTAAGCCAGAGGTGCAGGGGGCGGTGGTATGAGAGGATTCACCAGAGAGTGGGGAACAGAACAGGCAGATCCACTAAAATACACTGCTGAGGGGAGCAGCGGGCAAGGCAGGAGAGGTCTGCTGCACCATGTGGGTTACTCCCTGACAGGGGATCGAACTTATGCTGCAGTGGCTGGCAACAGCTTGATAGCTCTGTCTTTAACCCTTGTGCCAGTAGGGAGGCCCAGCCCTCTTTTATTTATTTATGTTTTTGAAATTTCCCATCTTATTCCAGTACCACTTTTGGTATTTGAATAACATCTTGGCTAGAACAAAGAAACTTTTCTACCAGTTAAAGCAAAACGAGACATCTTTGAAGGAAGAACTGTGGGACAGGCCAGGCATTACAGCTGGGGATAAGGGAGAATTTGACTTGGAAACTTTCTTGATGGTTAATAATTCTCTATGAAAAAATAAATGGAAGGAAATCTTTTCTCCTGTCTCTAGGCTCCGAGCTCTAAATCCCAATCTAATGCATTAATAGAGCTGTTTTCTTGCTCTGTCATCACCAGCTGTCTGACATTGGTCAAAAATGTTGCTGCACCTTCTTGAGCTTCTGTTTGTTGCTTGTGTTTTTAATTGGGGGATGTGATTAGGGAAGCAAATACATGCCATCTCCATTGTTCTCCATCTTTAAAATTAAAGTGTCTGCCAAGGATGATCAGAAACTAGGATTATCTACGTCATATTTGGAGTTCTAATAATAAATAAATGTCTTAAAAACTACAACTATATGTCTCTATTTAGAGCGAATTCTTAGGTTGAGCAGAACACTTGGAATTAATCTTAGCAATTTTGACATCAAATTTCACTTCAGTCGTGAGAATAAATCTTTATGAGAATAAGCATTTAGTACGATAAGTCTTCTTTCCCAAATTCTCATTCTTTGAGATAGGAAAGTAAGGTAAAGTAATATTCACCACTTCATTAAAAGAAGAGAACAGAATCATATAAGCATATGTATTAGTTTGGTTTCTTCAAGACCTGAGTAAATGCCTAATGAATGAATGAATGAATGAGTGAATGAAATCATGGACACATTCTGAAAAGTATATTACAGAACATAGTCTTTAGTCCTACATTGAAACAAAAGTTACAACAATCTCCAGCCTTTGAATTCATAATTTTTGAGGTAACGCTATGTCAAAATTTTGGAAAGGTTCAAATTCTAGGCAGGAGCACAAAACATTACTACACAAAAGGTGAAAATCAAACATTTACAAACAACCTCTAGGAAATATTCTCATGAAAGTTTATTTAAAATGCATGTTGAAGAGAAGAAATATTGATATGAAATGTCCCCGTGAGTCACAAAAAATCCTCCCTTGTCTTCACAATCACTCTCAGCACCACCCAGATGGAAAAAAATCACAGTCCCCCACAAATGCTTCCCTTCCCCATTTCCCAGAAAATTCATGAATTCAGACCGAGGAGTTCAGATTGCAATCATCTAAAAATAAGTACGTGAGGACCTGTTGTTGTGTGTCTCCCAAATACCATGAAACCTGGATCTCTGTGAGTCTGATTATGGTTCAAAGACTTCATTCTGGGAAGAAATTAAAATCTGTTTTAACTTTGAAGTTTTTAAAATGTAAAATAAAATCTAAGAAACAAAATTTGCTTGATGATTACATTTTCTTTTTCTAACACTTATTTCTAGATGAGAATAGCTGAAATGTGTTGTTTTCAAAAGTTCTAATTAGAGGGCCAACCTTAATAATTGTGTATCCTAGACACCAGCTGGTGAAAGAATTAAGAAGAATTAAGCAGAATAGTAAACTTTGAAATTGGTGTCTTAATTGGGAAAAAAACTTTCAAGCAATTATATTTACCTATATTCTATATTTAAAGAGTTTTACACCCCAAACTTTGTGGATTGTGCTTAAAGGACTTTTTTTTTTAAATGTATTTATTTATGTATACAAGAACTGGAGTACAGGCCTGAGGTTTGGAGGGTGAGAGGATTCACCAGAGATAGAATGGGGACCAGAACAGGCAGATTGACGAAATACACTGCTGAGGGGAGCAGTGGAAGAGAGAGGAGAGGTGTGTATTTCCCTGGCCAGGGATCGAACTCATGCTGCAATGGCTGTGGAGAGCTTCATAGGTTGTGTCTTAACCCCGTGTGCCACCAGGGAGGCCCTTAAATGACTTTTTATGATAATTTATCATTGTTTTCTATCTACTCTACTCTTTTAACCATAAATTCAGTTTCTACATAAGAAAGAAAATAGTCTGTTAAAAAATATGGAGATAATTTGTCTTTAGTAGACTCTGTCTTTGTAAGCTACCCAAAGGATACAAAATGGATTCTGCCAACACTAACTAGAGTCTTAAATTTTTTTAGTCACTTAGTTTTCTAAAGTAATCCCTTTTAGCTATTATTTTCATAGAATGTCATACATTTAATCTTAGTAACAAAGCAAGATTACTAGATAGAAGGAATACATAAAGAGAATTTAATTATTCTTTTACTGTCCATGAATTAATAATAGAAGCATTATTTTTCTCATTGCATTTGTAATAAGTAAGGGCAGATAATCTTTTCTGAGCACAAATTCCGGTACCTCAGAACCATGATGGGACTAAAGAATTTTAAGTATTTTCTACACATTCAAAAATACCACAGTTGAAGATGTTCAAAATTGTCATAAATGGTTGTTGGTAGTCTTTAAGGAAAAAAAATATCTGAGGGCTAGAACAAATCACTTGTTTTTGTTTTTTTTTTACCATGAAGTTATAATTTTCTTGCTACAGTGAACTTTCTGCTACTCAGAATTTTATTGGTAAAGCTGTATTAATCAAAACGTATCTACTCCGCCCTGCCTCCTTCCAGTTCACAATGTTATGGCACTATATTTAATAACTTGTAAAATAAAATGGAGGACTTAGAAGATTCTGAATTACTTTCTGAAACATCAAGAGATTAATTAACTCACAGATTATCTGCCTCACTCAGATGAACTCTTAGTTAACTAAGACATTTGGGGAAGCAATACCCAAATGTCATTCATATAAATAAAATTCACTCTGAAAATTCACAAAGTTATAGAAAAGATTCCTAAAGTCAAGTGGCAAGATAACAATGTAGAAAACAAAATAAATATTAGTGGCCTCTGAAGCTTTTGCATAGTATTTATTAATTTATATAATTATAAATTATTTAACTTATGAGAAGTAAATGAGAATTATTTGTAACCTAAAGTTGGATGGGATCTAGAGAATGAGTCCAGTCCCTCATTTTACAGAGGATAAAAACCAAAGCCCAGAGGTTAAGTAACTAGGATGGGAACATATCGAAGTGTGATTTTCCATTCCATATATATTGCATAACAGAAATACACACACACACACACACACACTAACTGTTGGGGTTAGAACGTATATGAGGTGTGCAGGGGTGGAGGCTACTAGGATCTGAAGAGCCTCTTGAGTATCAAGCATTGGTCTAGACTATGTGTTTGTTGCAATGATCTTATAACAAGCATGAGGAAGGCAGTTTAGAGATAAAGAATATGAAGATCTGAGAGGTCATCCTGATCTCAAGTTCTATGTATTTCTACTAGATTTGTCCTATCACAGACCCATCCTATTTCTCAGGACACTGGTTCACCTCTTACCAGTCTATTAATTCACACACCCACTCAGAAAACGCATGCACAGCCTCTTCTTTGTGCCAAAATCCCTCCTGGGAGTTGGGTGTGCAATGAGGAACCAGAAAGCCTTGACCTCTGCCCTCAGGGAGCCGGTGGGCACAGGGGCAAGTAGTGCTATTTCTCAACACAATGTTAACTCCTTCAGTCATGACCAGTGATAAAAAGACCTACTTTAAACAAGAGTTTTGGAAACTCTGAAAATAAACAGCTTCTCAATAAAATCACTTGAAAACTTAATTACCAACTTTTTACAATTTACATCTCCCATGAAAGCTTATAATGCACATGGTTTCAGTAAGAATTGGCAAAAATATTTTACACAGTGACTTCCATGAATGGAAAAAAAAAAATTTCAGAATGACTTAAATATATTCTTAAAATTTTACATTTTTGTGGGATCCATACATTCAAATACGGCAGAATTTAAATATGGCACAGTATTTTTAAAGGAGGTTTATTTTTAGACTCTACAGAGATCAATTAGGAAAAGAAAAATGATAGTAAAGTATGGGCCATATGAACCACATTACATCAAAGTAATAGAATATTGCCTGATATACTAATTATGAAATAGAAACCGTTAAAACCAACATAAACCACTTAACCTTATATTTACTATATATTCTGTGAATACAATAAGACAGCAGTCAAAAGAATAAGTTGGTTTGGTGTATGGTTTTTATCCAGGCATTCTTTGAATATTCACTTTCAAACTCGTGAACATAACTTGGTTTTGTGTTTGAAAATAGTGCTAATCAGTCTCTCACCAAGTGCGTATATATACAGCTCAGATAAAAATGATGCATGTCAGAGGGGCCTGTCTACACTGTCGAGATGAGATTGGACCTTGATTTGCAGCCACAGCTGCTAATGGCAAAGCACACAGCTATTTTCAACCACTGCACTTAGATTCACATTCTTCTGTGCTCTTGTCCTTTAAAAAGCACCAGGATGCTTGCATGCCTCCACTGCCTTCTGGCAGGCCATCATTCTACAGACCGATTTTAATTTAAGCTTAGGCATGTCATCACAAGTTTATAGTAGAGTTATCTAAAATCTTCCAAAACGTGATGACTGTGTTCTTGAAGCACACATGCAGGATGTCACACGAAAGATTATAGATCACTTTGGAGCGTTAACACTGTGGCCCAGAGTGATGATAAGTCCAAAGTAGACGTGCATCTCCACATAACAAAGATTCTCCACAGTTGCAGAGATGAAAATGCCGCCCATCAACACTCCATCCCATGATGCGCTGACAAGGAAACATAGTGAAATCTCAGTGACATGCTTTGGGGAAATTTGGCCTGTATGGGGAAAGTTCTGACTCTTGAGTGCTTTCATGGTAGTTGAGTCTGCTCAAGCTTTTCTTCTGTAAAGCCTTCCCTAACCCACAAGGGAGAGCTGATCCTTTCTTCCTTATATTTTTACAAACCCTCAGATATGCCCTTTTTATTCTAGAAATTTACATTCTTCTCCTCTTACTAAACTCTTAACTCTTTAAAAACAGGCTCTATTTCTTTAAATATCTAAGCACACTGTATATTGCTTGACATAAAAGTTTTGTTGATCGTACATGACGGATAGAAGGATGGGTGGATGAATGGTGGGGAGGAAATGAGAGAGTCTTGAGTATTGACTGGGTCTGGAAGTGCTGTACTGGAACCAACTTATTCTATGCTCCTGTTGTGTGTCAACTTGGAGAGTAAAAAGGAGGAATGACTATCTCAGCCATTGTCAAATGCCATCTGTGCCTCTTGATAAGAGATCTACTGAGAGAAGAAGAAGCCTCATCCATTTTAAGAAAAGTTCCTGTGTATCAACTCCCCTCTTGGTAAGGGGAGAAAAAAAGATTATTATTGTGTCAAGATCTAGTGACATAGGAAAAGAGGAATGATCTAGAAAAGAATAGGGGTTTTGAAATTTGACACACTTGGGGCCAAACAGAATTTTGATGGTTACTAATTAGTGGAGTGATTTTGACAAATTGTTTGGTCTCACTGAGTCTCTGATTCTTCATGCATAAATTATAAATTATAGTATCAGGTGTCTCCCTGGTGATGCAGGGGTTAAGTCTCAGTACTATCAAGCTATTGCCAGCCACTGCAACATGAGTTTGATTCCTGGCCAAGGAGCTGACCCGCATGGCCAGCAGACCTCTCCTGTCTTGCCTGCTGCTTCCCTCAGCCGTGCATTTCAGTTGATCTGCCTCTCTGCTCCCCACTCTGTCTTGGGTAAATCCTCTCACTCCACATCTCTGGCCTACACCCCAATTCTTATATGCATAAATAAATAAAAATACATCTTTAAAAAAAAGAAAATTGTAATACCAACCTGTAGGATAGTTGTAACAATTCAAAAGCACATATATAGAGTACCTGGTATGGAGAGGCACTCAAGGCTTATTTTTATTTAGAATCTACAACCAGGCACAATGTTATAGGCAGAGGGCCTATATCATCTTAGGAAATTATCAGATAAAGTGAGATAACCACAAAAAAAGGTCCATACTGGGGTGGGGGGAACTGAGCCACACAACCTCCAAATAAGGTGAAATTGGACAGGTGAGGGGCTACACATTTAATGGATGCACACATGCAAATATATATATGTACATATGTATGTGAATGCATACATACAAAGGAACACACAGTTGTGGCTTTTAAAGGATAATATTCAAGTATTCTTCTGATATTAATCTTCTACAGTTATTTAAGGTTAAATGTAGACTCAGAATGTCTCTCAGTTGATTACAGCCTCATGAGTCCTAGCACTAGGTCCTTAAGATGTTTATCTTTTCTTTTTTCAGAACAAGTAAAATTGGCCTCAAGAATAAACAAGTGACCTAAGAGAAATGTGCCTGATGAATCACTCTGAATGTTGTTGAACAATTCACAGACTGTTATAGCTACCAGAACCCCATGTCCCAAACTCAACTATTTGACTATTACATTCTCCCTCCTTTCTGCCTGGCCTTGAGATGACCCCCTACTAAAATATGACTGATGTTGCAGAGACCCCTGACTATTTATCTTACAGGACATTTCTTCCAAGCCCACCCACCCTTACTCCCCTGAAATTTACAATCAAACTTATGATCTCCATGTTCTAAACTGTTTCATAATTTTTCCAGAATCCTAACCTCAGTCAAATCTTAGCAGATTTGATGGCTTAAGTGATTTAAAACAAAGTCTGATGTCTGGATATATTTGATTTAAGCAAGCAATTAATTTACATAAATACTTGGTTTTCTAAATAAGACCGACCTAGGGCTTTTCCTCACCTCATCTCTTCCTTGGTCCAAAGAAAGTCAGGGAATAGCAGCTTGTATCCCAGCGGCAAACATACATTAAAATTAGTTTAAAAACCAATGAACTTGTTGGCTACCAGGGAAATACAATATTAGAAAATAAAATCTAATGAAGATAAAGTTTGAGGAAATTATCATTGAAAAGAAATTATATAAAACTCAATCCTTAATTGATTTATAGCATTCTTAGTAGTAGTAGCAGTTGTCTCAATCCATTTTTTTTTGATCAGAGGGTATATAAATAATAAGGATATAAAATGATAAAATACAGCATGCAGTTAGATAAGAATTGATTCAAGTAGATTGCACAATCCTTCGCCTAAGTGGTATTGCACTGAATTCTGAGGGTGATGAGGATTGGAAGGAACCCTTGAAAAAAATGGAATCTTGTCTCTCAGAAAAGACTGTAAGAGTGATTTCAGAGAAGAGTTGTTTGAGTGATTTCCAGTCATCCTTGGAGGAGAACAGGACAGAGGATACAATCTTAAAACCTAGTGAGATGGGACATAAGATTGAAATAAAGGAGTGGAAAGGTATACGTTTCAAAAAGAATTGCTTAAAAATCCACAAACTAAGGGTAAAACACTTTGAGAAGATTTGAAATAAAAAGAACAGAATACAGATGCAATAATTGTGGGAGCAGATTATGACCACTTGGGCAGATAAGGACCCAGAAGTTATCTCAAAAACTATATCAGACATTGAAGAGAAGAGTGAGAGACTTAATGCTGAAGGTGTCACCTTCTAAAAATAGCAACCTGAAATTTCTTGGTTCTAGAACATTCAAGCTAAGCTTGTCCACAAGGAAAAAGCCACTGTTCCATTCACTCATTCAGTCATTCATTCTATGAATACCAACTGTATAACTATTTTCTCCAGGAACTGGGAATATACAAATAAATTAAAAGAATAACCTGAAAATCAAATTAACATGACAGAATATTGTGGCAAGTGCATTAACAGAGACAGTAAAGGGTGCTGAGAGATCGGTGCAGAGCAGTCTCTGAAGAAGGCCATGAAAGGATGATGCAGAAGAAAGGACAGCTAGGCGGAAGGTAGCTCAGGTAGGGGCAGAGGCATGGAAGAGGAAGCAGACACTTAAGAAACAGAAAAATTTGGTGTGTCTGGAGCCTCTTAAAGGGATCAGGTGAAAGACATGGCTGAAAAGGTTAACATGTTGTGTCAAGTGATTAAGGAAAACACAATCAAACCTGAATTTTAAGTGGTTCACGATGTCTCCAGTGTAGAAAATATATTGGGGGAGAACAGGGGAGAGGGTGGTTAGTCATATTGACTTCATTTTCTTTTTGGCAAGTTTTCAAAATTGCTCGATTAGGAAAATCCAGTAGACAAAACGTTTTTAGATTTCATGATAGCATTTGAGAAGCTCTCTTGTCAACAAATTTTAGAATTCTCCATGGGATGACACTACAATTTAGTACATTAATCACTAGGCCTCAACCTACCTTTCCACCCTTTTCTTTCCTTGCTCCATTCACTATTGCTCCCATGCTCCAGTCATGAAATTCCCAGCTGATCCCTGGACACACCCTGTGTGTTCCAACCTCATTGCGTTTGTTTACGGCATTCTCTCCATCCTTTCATCATTTAATGATTGAAATCTGTCCATTGTTTAGTGAGCCACCTCCCCAGATGTATTTTTGTACTTGTCTTATGATCCTTGCCTTACTCTGTTGCATTGTAGTCATTTGAGTAATTACCGAATAGTTCTTACCACATTTTCACATGCATAAGGGTAGGAACTTTTCCATATTCCTCGGCTTGTTGCCTGAGATGTTTATAATTATACCACCAACAATTTCTTGAGTGCTTTTCTGCCAGGCACTAGAAAGCCCTTTGCATCCCTCGCTCCTTGTCTTATTTGCTTCCAAGTGGCTATTCAATGACTAGTTAAAAGCCAAAATACAGCAGTCACCCCAGATCCAAGTTAGCTGGATCTGTGTGATATAGGGCAAGTTATTTAACCTCTCTGAGTCTACATTTTCTCATTGTGAACTCTTAGGGTGTGATGACTGAAGGACACTATTTTAAATGTACTCGGTTCAGTGCTTAACACATAGCAAGTGCTTAGAATATAAATAATTGTGAATCACTTGTGAAACCCAATCCACAGATACTAGAAGACACAAAAATGCCTATTTTCCCCTCTCATGCAGTGCACAGTTGAGTGGGGGACCAAAACCTATCAATGCTGCTTAGTATTGATAAATGCACTAATTCTAGAAAAAATGCGAAAACAACAAATTGACACTATAAACATTTCACACTCATTAATATTACAAAAATACTATATGAAAGTTCCATCATTTTTCTAATATGCCACACTTCGGTTAATTTCTTGTAGCACCTTCATATTTTATACAAAATATTTCAATTGTCCCCCAAATTTGTTTTTAAGCAATGGAGAGAAATCACCCTGGGAATATATCAGGAAGAAAAGAAAGATGTTAAAATTTTTTAAAACATTTTAAAAAATTCGGGGAAATTTTTCAAACATTGTTTTCAGCCATTAATTCCTCTTCTTCAAATAAGATATATAGGAGCATATGAGACATAAGGAAAGGTCCACAGAATTTTGGACCTTTTCTTTAGCATCAGGCATGCGTGTTGGGGGTGACCCATAACTGCCATTTATCCCAGAGAGGAATGAAATGGCCCAGAACCCTGATATTTCATCTTTGGCAGGCTCTGATGTGTTGGCTTCTTTTACGCTGTAACTCCTCTCCATCCTCTCCATTCTGTTCTCTATCTGGGAAGACTGACCAGTGGGAAGTGGCTCACAAGCACTCCTGTCCTCAGGCAGCTCGCTGGGCTCCACCAATGGGAGACACCATCTGAAATTGCCAGTTTGGCAGAGAGTGAATTGAGATATTTATTTATCAAGTCCTGCTCTGCTCTGCTACACTTGGGTTGTCTGGGTCCCTTGACTCAAGTCTTCTCATCAGAGCTAAGTGTCTTTTTTTTTTAAAGATTTATTTATTTATGTATACAAGAACTGGGGTACAAGCCAGAGGTGTAAGGGTGAGAGGATTCAACAGAGACAGAGCGGGTAACAGAACAGGCAGACTGAGTGAAATACACTGCTGAGGAGAGCAGTGGGTGAGTCAGGAGAGATCTGCTGCTCCATGTGGGTAGCTCCCTGGCCAGGAATCGAACTCGTGCTGCAGTGGCTGCAGATAGCTTCATGGGTTGTGTCTTAACCCCTTGCGCCACAAGGGAGCCCCTCAGTTTCCTTTTCTATAACTGCCCTTCTTTTGCCCATCTAGCCCTGTTGGTTGCAAGATTAGTCACCTAGGTATTTAGCTGTCTCATATTGGATTTGTCTTATTCTGTCTCTACTTGTAAATTGTCCAGACTGTGGACTCTCCTCAATTACACTTCTTTGAGTAGGACCTTGTTGATATCCTGCCTGACTCTTAATTTCTAGCTCAGTAGGTTTTTCCTACACACTATGCCAGTCGAAGCATGGATAGAAGAAGGATTGGTTTCATGGGAATGGGTTTTTGTCTTTTATTCAAAAATTATATTTTCTTGGAAGCATGTTGATGGTTAAGAATTGACTGCAATTCAGTCTCTTTTGTGATGACATTGCAATTTCTTTGTAGAACGGTTCAGAAAAAGATTGGAATTTTTCCTGGGTGAATTGCTATTAGAACCATACATCCTTTTCTTAGCTCTTGTCCTTTTTCTGATGAAAATGAAAAGTGTTTTTTCGATGTGATATTGGAAACACAAAACAATGAGATAAATTCACAAATAAAATCCATCTGAAGAATAAACCAGAAGTCCTTGAGTGCAATATTTCAACTATAACATCCATGACGATAGAGAAAGATGAAAGAAAAAAAGCCAATGGGGACAAGTTTTCTTTACATATCCTGTAATAGTTTTTCTTTTATAAAAGTAATGAAAGAATAGATGGGGAGTGATGGAGAGAATAGGTGGAAGATAAGACACGCATGCCTGATGCTAAAGAAAAGACTATTTGTACCTAGTACATTGTAGAAATTATTCAGGAACAATTCAGCCATGTACAAATATGACCCTGTAATACTGCCAAGGTCAATCAGACCCATACTATGGACTTAGAAAATGCTGACCTTACCGGATACCATTGGTCAAAGCCTACTTGTTTTTATACCTGTAATTGTAAACATTTGCAAGATGTTTTTGAATCCTGGGAACTTCATTGTTCAGAAACCGTGATACAAAACTCACACTTGGGCCTCCCTGGTGGCGCAAGGGGTTAAGTCTCAGCACTATGACGCAACCCACAGCCACCGCAGCACAAGTTCAATCCTCGGCCAGGGAGCTACCCACATGGCACAGCAGACCTCTCCTGTCTCGCCCTCTGCTCCTCTCAACAGTGCATTTCAGTAGATCTGCCTGTTCTGCTCCCCACTCTGTCTCTGGTGAATCCTCTCGCTCCCTGCACCTCTGGCCTATACCCCAGCTCTTGTATGCATAAATAAATGTTAAAAAAAACTCACACTTTTTTTTCCCTGACAGATAGAAGAGATACCATACAAGTCTAAAGTAGCTATCCAGTCACTTTCTCACAGAACCCTATTTTTCTTAGTTGAATATTAGTTATTGCTATTTTTTCTTGTTTGCATGTATTGATTTGATTTGACTTTATTTCCTTAATAGAAGTTAAACACCCTAAGAACAGATATGTTTTTAATTTACTGAAAATATTACTCTTTTATAAGTAATAATCTGTAGAAAATTACCCTTTAAATTTCCAATTTATATAGCCCCCAAACTACCATGGTGTCCATGTTAGAATAAGAGTAAAGAATATGTTAAAGATATGTTTACAGCACCTCCATTTGCCCAGAAATTTAATTAAAAACCCTCTACATATGTGTATTGCATGTTGAAAAAAATGATATATAAAATCTTTTTTACAAATATAAAAACTTAAAAATTGTCAGGTTGTAATCAAATTCCTTCCAAGGAATCAGATTTAGAACACTTCTGTATTATTTGATTTTGTGCCAGGAACTGACATTACTTTCATAATTTATGGAAGAAAAACATGAAATCTTGAGAGCAAATCTTGTAACATACTGGCTTTGGAGACAACTACTGGGCCACATTAGAACCTGAATTCATAACAAATAATAATTTTATTTACTCTCTCTGTTTCTATTATCAGAGTAATGAAATCTCGCCCAGATTTCATTTTCTATCCCCAACCCACTCCAAAAATATATTTTGCAACCACCTTTCTACCCATGACCATCCACCCTATTAAGAGTTTGCTGTCCAATAATATTTCTAGCCTGAGCCAACTTTCAGGTTGTGGTGGATAGTTACAGGGAAAGGAACAGTCTGTAAGGACAAGACTAAAAAGTTTGAAGATAGTTGGGGGAGGGTATCCTGGGAGGGAAGGGGGAAGAGCTCTAAAATTATCTGTTCTGCTTCCTAACTTTTCCCCAAACGCAGGACACTTAAATACTTCTGTCTACACAGATCTAGGAGGCATGTATTAGAAATACTGGCGTATCAAGTATCCCCAAGTCTGAACTGGAATTTTGCCTACTAGTCCATGAACATTTTCATTGGGTACATCCTGAAGCCTTTTTGGAGATTGCAGGTCATAAATGTGGATGATTAATTGCCTATGTTGAAACCAAAAATACTGTTGTTTCCAGAACATTCAAACTAGAGGGTGAAGCAAGATCCCAGCGGGTGACAGGAGAAATCTCTTTTAGGGAACTTGACAGTGATGGCTTAAGAAAAATTTAACCTAGTAAACAGGTCTAGAAGGTAGAACAAGAACAACAAAGGGATAGACTGGACAATAAGAATTTGTTACAGGTTACGAAAGGTACTGAATAAAAAGGACACAGTGACTTGGATAAAGCGGAAGAAGAATATATTAAGCAATTGTTAAGGAAAGTTCACAACTTCATTTTAAGTAAAATTAACCCATTAAGACAAGAATGTAGCAATAGAAGGGTTTCTTCCCTGTATAGATACTTACATCTATCTGCTATCTATGGGTAAAAGGAAACAACTTACCAGTTCCCTCTTTTGACTTATCAACTCTAATCCCTACCCTTGGTACTGTAACTTTCTGTATACTAAACCTTGCACTATACTTACTTCAGGTCTTCCCAGAACTGAGTAAAGAGAGGCCATATAGTCTTTTTTTTAATTAATTTTTTAATTTAATTTAATTGTATGGGTTTTTTTTACATCATTTTTCATTTTTGCACAATGTATGCATTTTCATCTTGGTTATAGTCCCCATACAATTCCCACCCCCCTTGTTTTGACCCTACTCCCTCCTCCCCACCCCATGGTGTGTCTCTGGCTTATAATCTCACTCATAACAGAATTTAGAAAACCTAAATAAGGGACTAGGAAAAAAACTAATTACAATAAAGTAAAAATCAAAATCAATGAGGCCATATATTCTTAAAGACCTCCTTGCTGTTGGATCAAAAATCAGAAAATATGGTTTAAGATTTCTTTGAGGACCCAATCCCTTCTTTTGCAAATAAGGTTATATGTTCTCTCTCTATCTCTGTCTCTGTCTCTCTTCCCATCTACCTGTCATCTTAGATATATCTGTCATATAGCCAAAGCTATGGCTGTCTCTAACCAATATAAATTGTCCCATAAACACTAGTACAAAGACAGTTACTTATTTACATTTTTAAAAAAAAAATTAATTATGTCTCCTTCCCTGGAGATCTAGTCTTTACCTGTGGATCCCTGTCTTTCTCCTCCCCACAAACTCCCTACCCAGTGTAAAGAGGTTACCATCAAGTAAGGAAAGAACCGGAGGCAGATCAGTGCTCTGCTGCTACTGCTGCTGCTTCTCACTGTTGAAGCCACCTTAGATAGCTGCAGCAGAATTTGCTAGTCCAGAATGCTGCAGGCATTGCACTCTTTGGTTCTTAATTTGGTTTCATGTGGTCCACGTTTGAAAACCCAGCAATGGCTGTTCTACACATGAAAACAGTTATTAATGCAAACTAGTTGCATGGGGCTTGGGCAGATCTATTTCTGGTATGGACTAAATCTTGGGCCCTAGAACCCCTTCTGTTCCTCCTCCATTATCTACCCAAAGGGAGGAGTGGTTCTCTTGGTTTTTTAAAAAGATTTATTTTATTTATTTATGTATATAAGAACTCGGGTATAGGCCAGAGATTCAGGGGGTGAGAGGATTCACCAGAGACAGAGTGGGGAGCAGAACAAGCAGATTGACAGAAATACACTGCTGAGGGAAGCAGTGGGTGAGACAGGAGAGGTCTGCTGTGCCATGTGTGTCAGCTTCCTGGCCGGGGATTGAACTTGTGCTGCAGTGGCTGCTGCTGATAGCTTATGGTGCTGAGACTTAACCTCTTGCGCCACCAGGGAGGCCTAATTCTCTTGACTTTTACTCCCACACCTTTCAGATTTTTCTTACACTCACCATTCTCAGTGGAGCAACCCTCAGTGAAATAGCTGAGTTTTTATGTGCTTCTTAGGCTTCCAAGTAATTTCAAAACATGTAGACTAATGAAATAGAATTGAGAGCCCAGAAATAAACCCACACTTGTATGGACACTTAACCTATGACAAAGGAGTCAAACATATGAATTGGAGAAAGGAAATTCTCTTCAATAAAAGATGGTAGGAAAATGGGAAGGAATGCAAAAGAATGAAGATGGACAGTCTCTCATACCAAGCACAAAAATTAACTCAAAATGAATTAAAAACTTGGATGTAAGACCTGAAATCATAAAATACTTAGAAGAAAACATAGGCAAAATACTCCCTGATGCAGGATTCAGTGATGTCTTTGTGGATTCATTTCCACTACCAAAAGAAATAAAAGAGTATAATTAATCAGGGCTATATCCAACTGAAAAGCTTCTCCACAGCAAAAGAAACTATTACTAAAACAAAAGGTACCTTGCTGAATGATATAAAATATTTGCACACCATACATCTGACAAAGGGCTGATATCCAAGATCTACAAAGAACATATACAACTCAACAAAAAGAAAACAATTAACCCAATCAAAAAATGGGCAGAAGAGCTAAACTAGCACTTCTCTAAAGACATACAGATGCTAACAGGCACATGAAAAAAAGCTCAAGGTACCATATTTGTACCTTTCTAAATCCAATTACTCTCTCTGACATTGGATACAGATGACTAACTTTTGTTTGTTTTGATTTCTCACCTGACTCCAAGGTGATTTTTTTTCATGGCCTAAATTATGATGTCTCTGGCGCTTCTCTCTCCAAAGAAAAGGAGACTCACAAATTGTAGTTCTGATTGGTTACCAATGAGTAAAGCACCCATTACAAACCACTATCTTTAGATGTCTTAAAACTTCTTGACTTTATGCGTTATTGCAAAGCAAAACTTTGTAGTCATAAGGACTCTTTTGGATGGAAATAACAGACATCTAACAGTATCTAGCAAAAGCTAAAACATGAGTTTAGTCATTCACCTGACTGAATTCCAAGTAGGTCTAAGTCCTACCTTTCTCTTTCTGTTGTTCAGATCTGCACAAATGGGTTTTTCTTTAAGTACTGACCTAAGGTTCTCAGCATGTGGAAGAAAAATTAATGAAGCCCGCATTTTCACAGGATATGATCCAAAGAAAGAGGGAGCAGTTTTATTTCCTGTTTCTGTATACCGAATCTCCTGAATGCTCTGCTTGGGTCGCACACACAGCTGCCAATCGCTGTGTAGAGGAATGAATGGGTTTTCTGTGACTAGCGATGTCTATTATGATTCTTCTTTAGGTGCAAGCAAGTCATGATGGGTAATGTGGGATGAACATAGGAACATGTGGTATGAGAACCAATAGTTCCCAATAGCAAAAGAAAATCTAGGTTTTAAAACAGATAAGGGGAGGATGTCACAATGGGTCTCCCTAAGCCTTTTCCTGGCTGAGTTTCCAAGGTTCTCCTGAGAACCACTGTCCATCCAGTCCTGGACGTGGCACTATCAGGCATGCAGGTCAGCAGAAAAATGCTCAGTACTAACCTTTGATCTCACGTCCAGAGATCTGAACTGCATCTTTTGGGCTCAACTGCAGACTTGTTTGGTATAGCACACTGTCACAGATGCAAATTGGAAAGTCAGGAAGAGCTTTATTGACTTTTGTTCCAGAGTGTAGGATTGGAAAAGTCATTTGTTCTGTGATCTTTCAGAAGGATAGGGGCCAGGTAATATGATCTTCTTCTACTGTAGTATTACTGGAAAGAGGACTGGACTTTTGTTCTAGTTACGATTTCTGCTAATAAGTAATTGTGGCAGAGGGCAGTTGATTTCACCTCTTTGGAACTCGGTTTTCTAATGCTTTGAGTGAGGTGGTTATGCTGGTTGATCTCCAGTATTTTTGATCTTTCAGCTCTGAATTGCTGAGCTTTAACTTTTTTCAATGTTTTCATTTGAGACATGGTCTGTAAAAGATGATACCATAGTAAGAGGTGGAGGAAAGTCATCGACCAGGCAATTTGGAAAGGATATCTAAAAGACAAAAGGAGGGGCCTCCCCGGTGGCACAGCGGTTGAGCGCTGGGTTGCGAAGCTGCCCACAGCCTCTGCAGCGCCGGTTCGATCCCCGGCTGCTCCCCGGCCACAGGAGGAGGGTCCCACATGGCACGCAGACCTCTCCTGCTGCCCGCTGCTCCCCTCAGCAGTGGACTTCGGTCCTTCTGCCTGCTCTGCTCCCTGCTCTGGCTCTGGCTCTGGTGAATTCTCTCACCCTCCTGCGCTTCTGACTGTACCCAGTGCTTGTATAAACAAATAAATAAATCTTTAAAAAAAAAAAAAAAAAAAAAAAAAGACAAAAGGACATCTAAAAGTCACCTTACAAGATGCCTCTCTTTCATTTGTTTTAATTTCTCTAAAAAATATATCAACTCCAAATGACAGTCTTTTCTTTTGAATTAAAAAAAAATCACTCATTTATTTTGAGGACTATTTAAGAAAGACTTTATAGAAGTCCAATGAAGCAGCTTCAAAAATAAATCAGAAAAAGCACCTTAAGAGTTATAACAAGCAAATGTAATGAGTTGACTTTGTTTTGACCTTGTCTTGGACCACTTGCAAAATATGTATTTTGCACAATTTGAGGGAAATTTGGATATTATTTAACTATTAGACAATATTAAGGAATTACTATAATTTTCTTAAATGTGACACTATCACTATTATTGTAAATTGTGAGGGAAAGTGAGAAATTGTCCTTATTTTTCAGTAACATATACTTAAAATATTTAAGGTTATATGTCATGATATCTGAGGTTCATTTTCAAATTCTTGAGCAAAAGAACAAATTATACAAATCAATTGTGACAAAATTGTAGCAATGATAAATCTCTGTAAAAGTGCTACAGCTGTTCCTTATACTAGTCTCTCAACTTTTCTATAAGTTTGAAAATTAAAAAAAAAATCTTAATTGAAAGCTACTGGTTGTCCTTTAAAGTTCAAGTGTGCTTACTACTTTATATCTTTATTTCAAGTACAATTCTAGTTTTTCATTTTCCCAGGTGAAATGGCACTTAACCGTTGTTGAATCAGATAAAATATGGCACTGGATTTTCAACCTTAGCAATATAAGTTATAAAGTAGTAAAGTGACAAAACTATTTCCTATGAAACAATGGCCTTAAATAGAATCCTTAATATTAAACACACCCCCATCCATGTAAACACTTGACTCCTTATAGCTTTTGCTAATTGTGTTGACGGGGCCTAATAAAGTAGCGGTTATAGGACTACACTCTGAAGCCAATCTCCCGAGTTGGGATCCTCTGGCCCTGCATCTTAGCACTGTGTGACCCTGAACAAAGCTTAACACCCTGTGCATCAGTTTCCCCAGCTGTAAAATGTCGACAAATCACCATGAGTAATCACTTCTGTGATGGTCCTTTTGAGTATTAAGAGTATAATTACTGTACTTAGCAAAGTTCCTGGCACTTAATAAGTGTTCATTATTATTTATATATTTGGCTATGGGAAAGCCAGCAAAGATCAGTGTTGATGTTCAAGGGAAGAAATATTTTTGCATATCAGAGTCAGAAGGTGTGTCCTGCCCTAGTGTGAATATCACTGAGACACAGATTTTTAAAAACAGAAAAGGCAGCATGGCACTGTGGTATTCCGTCCATGTTAGAAATTTCCCAAACTAAGTGGCTTAGTCAAGGGCTTCTCCAAATGCTAGAAAACTAGCATCTGAGAAAAGAAATTTCTCAAGACTCTCTAAAAATAACTTCATTTTCCCAACAACTTCAGGCTGGAAATATATTTGATAGATCCTTCATGGTACTTGGCAGACACATTAAAACGATGGTGTGGTTGTTATTACAAAATAGCTTGCAATCATTTATAACCAACTAATACTCCTTCATTATCTTATGTACCTATTGTAAGTGCTTATTGAAAACCAAGGACTTAATCTCTTTGTAATATGTGAGTTTCCCATTATCTATGACCTTGTAAAATTAAATATTGCCCAAGAATATGAAAAAAGAAATTCTTTTCAATGCAGATATAACAAATATTCTTTTCTTTACCATACCTTATTATGGAAATTCAATACTACTCAAATTTATCTAATAAAATTTTGGAAAAACTGCCAAGGACTCAGGTTTTATTTTTGCAGTCTGCCTTTATTTAAATGACACCGGCATTTTTCTCAAAGTAGATCTTTTCCTTCTTAGAAAGGTATGTAGTGGACAATTTCCCTATTGAAGATACTTCCCAGATGTCTTTGCCAAGCTACTTTGAACATCACAAAGAGCCATTTAAAATAATTTGTATAATTGAAATTGTTGTATTGTTAGAATCTGCATAAAGAAAATCTTTAGCATCTTGGAACAACTGCAAGAAGCTAATATCTAAACCAGCCCTTCAAATTCTTTTGTCAAGGAGACACCAAGCAGAAGAGACTAAATGATTTGGACTGGAGTCTGTTATCCTTCTGAATTCAACTTAATTTGGGGAAATTTGTTCTTCTCAGGGAGCTGTTGTTGTCCCTTTGGAAACAAGGTCATTTCAGTTCAAGTCCTGTCACTCTGCAAACAAGTCCTACTGCAGCGTAGCACAAAATAGAAGCTGTTCAGGCAGGCGGAGTCTGGAAACAAACGGACTCAGAGCTCCCTTTGGTCCTAGGGACTCAGTATATGGTTGGGGTGGAGGTGACAGCTCTTCATGTGTCACACAACTCTGCAAAGGGGAAAGTTGGGGTGCTGATTCCATCCTCAAAATGGCCAACAAGAGCATTTTTAAATAAATGACTCCAGGTCAATCCAGCATGCATACTGGAGCAAACTAGTAAGTAAAAGTCATTTTGATAATAAGATTAATGTTTTATTTATCATTTCCAACTATTGCTATTACTCTTTTCTAACCATTTTTAAATTTTTGATTTTCTGCACCTGTTATAGCACCAAGAAGAACCCTGAAAGTATCCAACGCTGTAAATAGATAGGACATAAGTATGCTTTCAAATTATTGGACATTTAGCTCTCTCTTTTTCATTTCCTTAACATCATCATTTTAAACCAAATTTGAATGTCTGTACACTCACACTGACATATTTACAAAAAAAAATCTAAAATACTTATAAACCTACAAATATTATTATTATTATCAGGTTATGATTTTATACCATTTCTTCAATTTCTTTATATTCATTGTTCTTAGTGAATGTGTTTCTAATTGTCTTTGATCACCTCCCTCCATTCTGGACTCACCTGGCAATTGAACAAATTTGCAAACCTAATGAAAATGTGAAAGAGCCCTGGTTCCAGGTCAGTCATTACGTGCGACACTCTGTCCCTGTAAGGTCCTATTCGCCCAAGCATTTACTTAGCAGTCCAAAAGTCCTACCAGGAGTGTGACTACACTCTCCAGTGGCAAAGCAGGCAAATTTGGACACAGCAGCTGTCTGCTCCCGAAGACAGCTGGAAATAACCATGTCTGATAGGATCAGCTATCAGAGGCCAGGCAGCTCTGTTGTGTGTAAACAGCATGCTATCTCTGAGACTCTGAGACAGTGACACAGGCAGCCCCAGGCTCAACCTGTCCTCAAAATAGCAGTGAAGACACTTCACATACAGTCTTGCCCAAGCAGAATGAGAATTTAGCACTGAAAAGTCCCTTGGAGTTCATGTCACATATCCCTCTTGTTTTGCAGATTAGAAAAAAATAACAACTGTAGCAAAACCATTAGACCAGAGGAGATGTAGAGCTGTGTGATATTTATAATTGTCATATAATCATGCAGAGATAGATGACTAAACCCTCTGGGATCCATATAGATTTCCTTTTATTGTGCTTAAATAATACATGTATTCCCTCCCCCAAAGCCAAATCTGCATATCAATAAAATTCATAAGATTTAGCCTTTGATAAAAGAGTAAATATCTTAATCCACTCTCAGTCCAGGTATTTCCTGGTGTTAGGATGCAGGCTGAAGGACACACCAGGACCCCCAAATTTGCACACTCTAAAGGGGGTCTGCCATCTGCCGCATAAAGACAAAGCTTACTCTTAGTGTGAAAGAACTTTAATAGAATAGTGTGCATAGAGAGAGAAGAGGGGAAAGGATACAGTTTTTCAATAGAACACCCAAAGTTACTCCTCATCTCATGGGTAGATGCTCAGTCAAACAGAGTTGGCCAAAAGTGAGGCCACTGAGGCCCAAACACTTTCCACAAGTCCAAGACAACTCCTGGCAGCAAACAAAAGAAAAGAGGCAGAAGGGACCAGGTAACTTTGGGACAAAGGGAGCAAAATCAAACTACAAGTCAAGATAATGGCTGCCATTGTCAGCCTGTGGGTCTCTCATCTACATCTCTCTCTCTCTCTTTTTTAATTTATTTTTGCATACAAGAACTGGGGTACAGGCCAGAGATGCTGGGGGTGAGAGGATTCACCAGAGACAGAGTGGGGAGCAGAATAGGCAGATTAACTGAAATACACTGCTGAGGGGAGCAGTGGGTGAGACAGGAGAGGTCTGCTGTGCCCTGTGGGTAGCTCCCTGGCTGGGTATAGAACTCGTGCTGCAGAGGCTGCAGATAGCTTCACAGTGTTGTGCTTATCCCCTTGCACCACCTGGGAGGCCCCTCACCTATGTCTCTTCTAAGAGACATGCATGTTTCAACTTCATTGTCTCCTTCCATGTCCCCCACGTTCCTGGTAATCTCCAAAGTTGAGAAGCAAGTGTGACTTCTTCATACGACTCTCTGTTCCAAAGGTCTCCTCCAAGTCTCCTTCAGCTTCTCTTTGCCCACTCATATCCTCCTTTCATTAGGTGGAGCAGGGAACCTGGAACCTCTCTTTTTAATGGAGATTATACTGTTACACTGGGACCTAGGACAAGTGAGAGTACTGGTCCCGTGTTTACTTCCTGCCAGCTTTTGTCTGGGCCCAGACCCTGACGTTACGAAGACAGAAGCCGTGATGATCTAAAGATGTTCACAGTCTACTGTCAGAAACAGATATATCAGCAACTAATTGAGATGTTACAAGTGCCATATGGATGATTTATGTGAAGAGCAATATTAGCATATGAAAAGGACTAACTAGAGATGAGGAGAAAATCAAATAAGACAGCACAGAAAATCTCGTAATTCAGATAAAGTCTCTAGAGTAACATTTGAATCCTCTACTAGGGAGTGAGAAAGTGAGGGCCAGGAAGGTGGTCGTGCACAGGAGAAATTTTAGGCAGGAAGGACAAGTGTCACAATGTTTTCTCTGATTCTTCTAGTCTTAACTTAATGTCACTAAAATTTCATAAGCAGACTCTGGAATCTGTATAGATTTCCTTCTATTGTGCTTAAATAATACATGTGTTCCCTCCCAAAAAGCCAAATCTGCACATTAACAAAAATTTCAGGCTCTCTTCTGGAGCAATAGGCATGAACTCCATATCTGCATTTTCTTTCACTCTTGGAGACCCTCAATACTTATTTCTATTTACATTCTGTTTGCTTGGAATTGTCAGAGATTTCAGCGTCTTTGTGTCCAAATTTTCCCTTTTGTAAGGACACCAGTCCTGTTGGATGAGGGCCCACCTTAATGACTTCTCTTGAACTTGATTATCTACAAATAAGGGTACATTTTGAGGCAATGGGATAAGGATTACAACATTAAATGGGAGAGATCCAATTCAATCAACCCATACCAGAGTGCATGTCTATCAGCAAGTTTGGGTGGCATTTGTTTTACTCTGTTTTTTTTATTTTCTACAATGAATTATTAGCACTAGCAGAATTTTTAAATGCTGCTTATAAAATGTTACACCAAAATTGCCTGTCTCAGAAAGCCAAATACCTTGTTTACGGTTGAAGCAAAAACAATTTTTATTTCTTCCTTTATGTCTTTTCCCATTTTTAAGACCACCTCCATTTCTACTGTTTAAGATTAAACTTAAGTCTTCAAAAAGAAAATTTAATGTTCCCTATACAAAGGAAAAGTCTAGAGACTGAAACTCTGGATAATTATATGTGCTATATATACTATATGAGCTATATAGTTTGAGGTTGTTGTTTTCCTTTGGAATTTTTGTTTCATTGTGAATTCCTGAACTGCATTGATATAGGGCAAGATATGAATTTTGTGTAACTTTCAAGTACTGTTGTTTTGGAGGACTGTTGCCAGTTTCAGAGCTTGCTTGTCAAATGTAAATCTGCTATTACACATTTTCCCTGAATGGTGCATCATTATTAAGTAGGAAGCCTACAAGTAGAAAAAAATCATAACAGAGGTAAAACATTTTATGTAATAGGTAGACTTCTATCTTGTATAAAAATCAGATTATACTTAAATGCAATAGGATATCTTTTAATTTGTAAAATGATGAATGAGATTATAAAGTCACAAAATAATTAGTTCATATACGTTTTTAAATTTCAGTGTTGAATTGGACTTTTTTTTGAAGCCTCGGGTGTGCTTTATCATCATAAAATAGCTGGGTTTAGGATAGGCTACACACAGATAAAAATTTTATGTAAGAAAAGCTTACGCTTACAAATTGTTTTGAAATACATTGCTTAAAAGTGCTAATCATCTGACTTTAAGTGTTTTAGTTCATTCATGGGTGGATTGTTCTGTAAAATTAATTATTTATAGTTAATATATATCAGTCACACATTATATTGGGTAGCCTGTATGGTCAATGTTTTACTAACTATGATTATCGATCTAGTTTCTGGAAATAAATCAGGTACAAAAAACTATCAGGGTCTTTACTAGTTTTCCTGGATTGCTATAGAATTGCAAAGATAAATTATTGTAGAAGGGTTGATGGCTTATACCTTGGAGGGTGAAAAAATTATTATTCATTATGTTAAGCAATGTCTTATAGCAACATCTAAATTACTTTAGTGATGGTTTGGCAAGAAAACTATTCTAAAGAGAAAATTAATTATTTTATTTTATTTATTTATTTATTTATAAACCTAAGTAAAGGCTAGAAGATTTTTAGACTGATACTAGTATGAAAATGTATTACTGAAATTTATTAGTTCTCAGAGCTAGACACTTTACCTATAAATATAGATTTAAATAGTTGCATGCTTGGTTATCTCTGATCAGTTAAATCAGATAAGATATTTAATATATAATTCTCCACTGTATGTTAGAAGAAATTCTACCCATCTCTCTGTTTCTGTCAACTGGAGGGAGCTTGGATGGGAAATTAAAAGTTAATTCTGTCTTTGTCCTTTTGTCTTTTTCTTATCAGCTGTGCCTGGGAGGCCTGGTAAAGTATGCTGAAAGTGACCTTCAATTTACTCATATCATCTTAACACAAGTGAGCCAGGCTTTCCACTTGTAATTCTCATTATTAGCCAGAAGAAAAGGAGTTTCTCTCAGTAGGAAATGCACATCATCCAAAAACATATAGGTATTTTATATATCTCATGTGTGATTGCTTTAAGAGGACTGCAGGGGTCAAGAGCCAATAGAGAAGGTGATATGTTAAGGAAAGAAAATTATAACCCAGGGGCCTCTTTGATGGTGCAAGGGGTTAAGGCGCAGCACTATGAAGCTATCCACAGCCACTGCAGCACAAGTTCGATCCCCAGCCAGGGAGCTGACCAACACAGAGCAGCAGACTTTTCCTGTCTCACCTGCTGCTCCTCTCCCAGCAGTGTATTTCAGTGGATCTGCCTGTTCTGCTCCCCACTCTGTTTCTGGTGAATGCTCTCACCCACGGCATCTCTGGCCTGCATCCCAGTTCTTGTATACATACATAAATAAATCTTAAAAAAAAAATATTACCCAGACTGCTACCCATGCAGAGGGCGACAGGATTTACCCAAGGTTGGAAGCAATACTTCTCGGGGGCACAGACCAAGCAGAACCCAGGGATCCTGGCCTCTGGTGCAGAAGGCTTTCCCCACTGCCTGAGTTTACAAAAGAGCAAACAAGCTTCCCTTTTCAAATAGGGCAAGATAACTAACCGGTTTAGGCACTGCACAGCCACATGTCAGCATGTCAGTTGTTTCCTTACCTCTGCCCTATTCATATTTTTGTCTCTCTCAACTCAAGTCAGAAGGCACTGCTTGTAAGGACACAAAAGTGGCTCCATGTCAACTTTCCCCCTGTAAATTACTTTTATGAGCATACCAACCAAGGGCATATCTAAAACACATGATTGCTTTTGGCATCTAACCCACTCTTCTCTTCTCTCGGCCCCCTTCTATTTTATGGGTAAAAAAGACTTTTTGGTCATTCTTCTCAGACGGGGTCCTTGAAACTGCTGTCATGTATAATATTAATACATCAACTAGCAAAGAAAAAAAAAATAAGTAGCCTGATGAAAGCAGGCATCTGGGAGTTCAGGCTCCTGAAATCTACTCCCATTTCTTAGGTATATGAAACATGTGAGATCAGACTATTCCTGTATCACTTTTTACTCTTTGCTAAAAAACTGATTTTAGATGAATGTCCTGGTTAAAATGTCCCTATGTTGAAAATGTTAGAACTACACATTTCTTGCATCTATGGCTAAATAGACAGATGGCCTGCTAATGGCTTGGTTGAACATTCGATGAAAGGTGCTAGGTAAGGACCTTCACTGCGATTTACTGAGTAACCACTATGTGTTCAGTAAACACAGCTCAGGGCATCTGAATTCAGCAAAGGACACAGCGCTGCCGTCTGTGCCCTTGGGAGCCTTCTTTATAAACATGCCAGAAACAGAGATAGTGACCTCATGCTTCCCAGGGAACATCTTCATTATGTTGTCCTGAAGTCACCTCAAGCTCAACACATCCAAAATAGAACACAATCCTCCTCACACCTTCATGGGGGTCACAACGTTTCCCCATTTGCTAGGACCAGAAATGTCATTTTCATGCCAATGGCCAGTGGTTCTGCGTTTGTACTGTCCCTGTCTGTATTTTCTGTTTCTTTCCTAATATCACTGCTGTGGTGCAAACTGTCACTACCCCTGGTTTCACAGAGGGTCTCTGCAAACATCTTCTCCTTCATCTGCCCACCTTCAGATTTGCTAAAGGGATCACTTCCTAAAACATATGATATGTTAATCTCCTACCCCTCAATCTTTAGTGGTTCTCGGCTGCCTGCAAAATAAATTCTCAGTTATGGAAGCAAACCCATTCCATCATTTGGGCCCAGAATGCCTTTTTCAGACTCATCTAGGATTAGATCATCTATTCAACAAATCAGATTTGTCCCAATATACTTTATGTTCTTTATCCTCCATGTCTCTCCTCATACTATCCCTAGAACAAAATTCTCTTTCATTTTCAACCACCTTATAAGATCTTACCAAGAACAAGTATCAACAATTGGGCCAACGCAAAATGGAATGCTAGCATGTTGTCACTTACATTGTCTCATTCACTTATGTTGTCAAATTATTAAACAAGTGAAGACAAAAGACTATGATATGGAAATGGTTGTCTAGATGACCCCAGAGAAGACCACCCTAAAATGTTGCATGTTATATATTTTGAAAACAGACTCAAACTATAAGCAGGCCCTCCCCACCATGTACATATATATGTGTATATACATACATATATTCATATATTACTACAATTAGGGATGAAAGTGCTATGGGAAATGGAGGTAGGTGGTTGGAAATGTGAATTGAAGGTCTTCAGTGTTGATTTTTGTCTCACAATTAATCTCAGGGGGAGTTTTTCATAATAGCTTTATTTTAGCACTTCAAGGTCACACCACTTCCTTAATATAAGACACTTATATTAAGCATCAACTAAACTTTTCATTTTCTTATGCTTGTTGTTGTTTCCTCCAAATATATTTATCAAAGGACATTTTAAGGGAGGGGTGGGAAATGCCAGTTACACAAGAAAATCTATCCTCTGCCCGACTGAAGAAATTGTTCAAACAGAGTGCATTCTTTCATAAGCGCTGCATCCTAACCTTCCAGGGTCAGTAAGGCCTTAGGTTATTAGTTATGTAATCCCAGTTCCTCAAACTGAAGTTTTGATTTGAACACATGGTTTCAATTAGTTACTTAGGTTTTTGCTTCTACATGGATTTCAGTTTTCGATTCAAGAAAGGTTCAAATTATCACAGCACGTTAGGGCCATTCCTGATCATGCAAGGATACATCTAACCCCCAGAGGTGACTTTACCACAACCACAGCTCCAGGTCTGACGCTTACTTCTTATAACCACTGGTAGGCTGAACTGTGTTCACCAAAAAGATATGTTGAGATTCTAATCCCTGGTATCTTTGAATGTGAACTTATTTGGAAATAGAGCTCTGGCAGACATGACTAAGATATCAGGTACGGTGAGGTGGTGTTGAAGTAGGGAAGCCCTTGATCACATATGACCGGGGTTCTATAAGGAGAGGGGAGACACAGCGAGAGAAACACAGAGAGAATACCAGGTGATGGCCAAGGTAACCCAAGAAATCCCAGGCATTCACAGCTCCCACCAAAAGCTAAGAAGAGGCAGGAAAGGCTTCTACCCAGAGATCCAGAGAACGTATAGTTCTCTTACAACTTGATTTTGGAATTCTAGCCTTAACAACTGTGAGGATATGTTTCTGTTGTTTTAAACCACCTTATTTTGTCCCAACAGACTTTGGAAACTAATATACTACTTTCTCTCTTTTGATTGCTCATTTTTATGTTTATCACGTTCCCTTGGGGAAATCAGAACAAAATGACTTGGGTAGTGTCTGGACGGCAGACACTCTGCCTCGACACTTGATGAAATCATCAGCTCCCTACACATGCTGGTCCTGATGTTCATCTCCTTTGGCCTTTGGGGCCATTATCATCCACAATGTCACACCAGGACTTCTGTCTGCCAATATATTTGGTTCAGTGAGCACTTTAAAAGGTCATTCCTGGGTGCCTCTCCAAGCTGTGGAATGGTGTAGCAGGACAGACTGTGCCCACCTCTGCAACTTGCTGTGAGTACAATGACATGAAAATAATTTTGAAAGTATAAGGTTTCTGAAGTATATTTATTTAATACTAATCATGAGTCCAGGACTGTAAGGTACCTAACAAATGTGTCTCATTCAATTTTCACAAAAAGCTCTAATGTAGGTTTTACCATAACTACACCCATTTTATAAATTATAGCCACGAAGGCACAGAGATGTAGTTACTCACCCATGATCATATATAGCAAGCAAAGAATGGAGCTGGGGTTTCAAATTATATACATCAGATTCCAAAGTCTATGAATTCCTCTATATTATATTAGATGATGTTGAACTCTCCATTAACCTTAGAAACTTACCTTCAAAAACCCCCAAATATATGTCCTTTTAAAATTGAGAACCAGTCCCTTTTCTAGACTCATCTCATCATCGCTTTCCCATCTGCTCCACATACAGACACACACTCACTCATTCACTAACCATAGAAAAATTTTCACCCTCCCACATAAACACAGATTTTTTCATTCCCCTCTATTTTCTGCATTCTGTTCCTTTGACCTCCAATGCTCCAATGTCCATCCCCCATGTCCTAAGCACAGCATAAACCTCTTGCTGCTCCTCATGACCCAGAGGAAACACCAATTTCTCCAGACCCCGCATTCTCCACGGGCAGTTTCCTCCTGTAGTTCTTTGTTCCTGCTTTCCTCTGGCACTGGGCTGGGTCTAGGATGAAGCTTGCGAGTCACCTGGGCACAATTACTGAGAAGATCCTCATTCTTATGGTTGAGGGGAGGGATAACCACAAAGATATTAATTTATATTTGTTCACAGAAAGTCTTTTCTCCTAGGACAGATTCTGCTAGGTTGGGGATGGTGGAAATACAGAGTTGGGGAAAAGTGGAGATTATCCACTCAAACAAAGAAGAGAGTAGAGTTAGGTGGATCTTGTGGGCAGGAAGACACAGGTAAACCCGATTCTGTGGTCAAGTTCTGCAGGCAATAGGATCACAGTGTGGGGATGGGTTCATATATCTAGACAGCTGGTCTCAGGCGTCAGGCTCCCAGGTCTGCCAGGATCTAGTGGTCTGTGTGTGCCAAAAAGTAGCAATGTTTGCAGACTTCATGTAAATAGCCAGGTTTGGAAAACAGACATTCAAGAATAGCCTATGTGGGCCCAAGATGCAGGGGCCTCCCCCTATGCTCTGGGTATCAAAAACCAGAGGATCTTTGCACTTGAATTGCACCATGACAAAACAGTAAGAGACCCCCAATAATGACTGAGATTGAACTTCCAAGTGCCCTGCATGGTAAATGTCCAAAGTCATACTTAATCTCCTCTACAGAAAATAAAGACAGGACATTTATTCCATGTACACCTCAGTTGGTGAGCCATGTTGGTGAGCCATGATTCATACCCCAAATCCTTGCTGCCCTGACTGTCTTCATCATTGAATCCCAAGGTTTTCCAGGACAAAAGCTGATATTGTTTTATCTTTGCATTCTCAGCTGTTACAAGGTGCCTTGCAAAGCAGGCCCTAAACAAAGCCTGCTAAATGGATGAATGAATAAATGAATGAATCAATCAAGCCATTAATCAGTCTCCAAGGACTCTTCATGCCCTTAGAGTCTATGAAGGAAATGAGAAAGTACCAGATCCTCCAATTCAATCTTCACTAAAATGGAGGTGAGGCCCAGCCCCTCCTCTCAGAAAAAAAAAAAAAAAAATAGCCAAGGGTAGAAGGAGGAAGAAAGGACAGGACTTTGCCAACTTGTTAAGACAGTCTCCTTCCTTAGACTTTTGATTCATGGGTATGATGACTGAATTTTCTTCTTTTATTTGGTATAGTATTACTTCCCCCCAGGCAATTTGAAAAATCAAAGATTGGGTTGGATACATACATCAGGACTTCAATAGAGAACTGTTGGAGCTGCCAGGAAGTGATTGTTAAACGATGCTGTTATGGAAACAGTGCTGTGCCTCTAATTTTCTTCATGCCGACTAAAAATTCAGAGCTTTCCTAACCGGTTCTTCCAGGTGTACAAATTCTGGAAGGTCACGTCCAGGATAATTTGGGAACGTCTCAGTATTGTGCAATAAGTTATTGTGTAGTTATTTGGCTTCCAAACAGCAGGACACAAAAGAATATTCTAGGATTGTCCATATTCACAAGACTTCATGTGATTTCTTCTAGATGCAATTGTTGGGAATTCTCCAAGGTGGAGATCTAATTACCTAAGAGCCAAATATCTGGAGCATATTCTAGGGGACAATAGGGGGAAAAAAACACCAAACAAGTCTCATGTGAGTTAGTCAACAGACTGTGTTTCTCTCTCTTTCAACCTCTTGAGAGAAGAGCCCACTACAATGAGATAGGTTGACAATTTGATAAAAGGCAAATTGTATCACAGAAAACCTAGACTTATCTGACAAACAGGGGATTTTACTCTTCCATTACGAGGATTCTTAAGAGAGCCCTTTTATTCTCCTATCAAAGGTGGTTTAGCTCCTAATTAAATTTTTTTCTTTCAGATAAACTTATAAGCTGGCTAGTAGTCCCCAATTCCAAAGATCCTACCCGCTTATTAGCCATCTATAGCTGAAGTGTCTTGACTCTTTCAAGACAGGAAACTCCACCAGCTTCGAGCTCTTCTTCCTTCCACACCCCTTTTTGAAGTAAGAGTCATTCCATTCCTGCTCCTTTTAGGTTCCTCTGGAGTCAGAGGATTAGGCAATGGACATGACGGCACTGCTCCAGCTCCACCCTTGGGCCAGGGCTCTCAGCCAGGCTGCTCATAGAGGTCACTGTGGCTGTCTGCCGCCACTGAGTCACAGGTCTGCCGCTGCCAGCCCCAGATCTCAGACACACGAGGACAAGGACCCAGGGGTCTAGTTCTAGAGACTGTGGGGCCAGTGTGGCATGGTGTCCAGGGTTCACCCACTCCTGGGTTCAAGTCTAGAGAGACACAGATTTTGAAACCATGAGAAATCAAGAGAGAATTGGAAAGAAAAATGCTATAAAATGTACAGGAGAAAAACCAATTTTGTCTCTTTAAAACTGTATTTTTGATTTCTAATAGAAACCTTATCTCTTCATAATATTTGTGAGCCCAAAATTGACGTGGTCATGGCTGTTAGTTACAGTATTAGGCTAAACCTATAATTCCTATATCAAAGAATAAAAATCCTTAAAATCTCCCGAGATGCTTAGTGTTCACTTTTGAAGTTCAACAGCAGTTTGTCCACCGTCCCAACCTCTTCCTCTCAAACAAGCGAGTTTGCCCTCAAGGGTTAACAATCCTGATGTGTTAGATTCGTTTTTCCTCATCTATTTCTAGGCTTTTCAGTTTGGTCTAATTGATCATGCTTTTTAAAGCTGCAAATTGACTGTGGATCTACCTTACGTGATTCTTGACACACCTTATTTATTTAAACAGATACTTAGAAAATGGAAGGTTTCATTTACCACATTGTAAGTTTGGGCAAATTCACCATTCATTCTAGTTGAAAGACACATCATCGACTGACAACCTAACTTCCCATTATTTCTTCACTCACTTAAAATTCTTTGACCTAAAACATCTCAGTAGTTGTGTGGTAAGCAAAGCACCTTTTATTTTTGTGGACTATTCTTTGGCTGATGCACTTCTTCAGCATTATCTGTAGGAAGGTATGTGTCAATATCCTGATATAAACGTGCTTCCGGACAACCTAGAACCTGATCCTTTTATTCTATTTTAGTCTCTAGTTGCTCATAGAGTCCATTTCAAACAAAATAATGAAAGTGATCATGAAATAGGCTAGGTAAGGGAAAAGGAAGACAGAAATGCTTGCAAGTTGCAAACAGGAAAAAGAAATTAGGACAACACAGCTTCCGGAAGGCTGCAAACACATTCGTAAACAAACAGAGGCTGGACTGGAACAACCCTTATGTTTGTCTTTGCTCCATTGGTGCAATGTGGTACAGTGGTCTGACTGACTCGGAATCCAGGACCTGAATTTTCAGTTTTGCCTCAGACTTGCTGTTCTGTACTGAATGGCCTTGGACTGGATGGCCTTGGACAGAGTTTCCTGATCTGAGAGATAGGCAGATTTCCTGATTGCAAGGCTCAATGTTTATAAGCGGAAAGGTTGCACATGGGTGAAGGGCATTATTACAACCAAAGCAAGCCTGTCATTATGAACAATCCAAGCCCGGAGTTTTATTTTCACTTGTACATTTAGAGTCAAACGCCAGTGTTCTCTATTCTGTCTGGTGTGTCTTGGTGTGTTTATTTTGTTGAGTCCGTGATAATCTAGGCTGCTTTGGAAAGAATGAGGAGAGTGTATGAAGAACAAAGGGATATTGACAGACTTTAGTAGTTTTCTACCTTTTTTGCATCCATTCTCCCCATCCCTTTTAATTTTTCCTTAAGACTTTATATTCCTAAGTGTTTGATTTATAATTAACATAAGTATTTTTCCTCAAAAATATGTATATAAAGTAAGACATTTAAACCCATCTTCAGTTTTCCTTAAATGCAAGCATGTCTAAGAAAGTCCAGTTTTGCCAAGGTTGTTAATCTGTGAAATCCAGAAATAGTTAAATGCACCCCCTGCCCCAGCCCATGGTAAACAAGAAGTAAAATAAACTGACCTTGTGAGTCAAAAAACATCAAAACTGCAAAATAATTATGTTTTTATTTGGAATTTAAAGTACATATTATAGGGCCTCCCTGGTGGCGCAGCGGTTGAGCGCTGGGTTGTGAAGCTGCCCGCAGCCTCTGCAGCGCCGGTTTGATCCCTGGCTGCTCCCCGGCCACCGGAGGAGGGTCCCGCACGGTGCCAGACCTCTCCTGCCGCCCGCTGCTCCCCTCAGCAGTGTACTTTGGTCCTTCTGCCTGCTCTGCTCGCTGCTCTGGCTCTGGTGAATTCTCTCACCCTTCTGCGCTTCTGACTGTACCCAGTGCTTGTATAAATAAATAAATAATAAATAGATAAATAAATCTTTAAAAAATAAATAAAGTACATATTATAGAGAGAGCATTCCATTATTTTTCAATTGGGTTTTCATCTCAATGTTGAAGTCAAATAAACTTAGAAATAATTATGCTTTCTTTGATTTCAAAATGTAGATTTTAATAAGAAAATTATTACTTTTGTTTTTTAAATTATGTAATCATTCAAGAGGAATTGTATCAAAATTACTGCTATTAAGTCTTATGAGTAAGTTACAAAATATAAAAGCTAATTCTTTAAAATGTATATTCTTGTTTTTAGTAGTTTTTTTTTTTTTTTTAACTTGGAGTATTGCTTTCCTTTTGGAGTTGATTTTTGCCTGACAAAGGCTAGAGATATGGTATGAACCAAAAACTTTCTGCCCCCTCTCTTTCTACTTCCAACCATCTGCCTTCCTGTTCTTCATACCCTTTTCTTCTCTCCCCATACTCCCTTTTGACTCTCATCTGTTTGAGTACCTACTGTGTACCTGGCAGAGGGAAGCTGAGTACCTTCAGTTGAAAGAAAAGTCCCAGGGCCTGCAAAAAGCAGTTCAGGGAGAAGAAAGACAGGAAACACCCCCCACCTATGCCAGAAGGTACTACTGAGAACACTTGCAAGACGGGAAGATTACCAGGTCACAGGAAGTAAGATTTCAAGGAAACGTCTCAGAAGAGGGGAGCTTTGAAATGATACTAAGAGACAAATAATGATAAAGCAAGTACTTGAAGGGAAAGAACGTTGGAAACAGCAAACAGAGAAGTACAGAAAGAATGCCCATGGATGCACCCAAGTTATTTGGAGGCAAGGAGGAAAATGGCGTGGGACTAAGAGATAAAGCTGAGTGTGAGGGACCAGGGCTTTCCATGTCATTCTAGGGAATTTGGGTTGATTGCTGTGGGCTCATGAAAGTCACCAAAGGTGCTTAGTTACAAGAATTAAAGCACTAATTTGTATTTTAGCAAGATCACCTTGATTTTTTTCTAGAGGTCTAGAGGGGATGGGGCTTGAAACCAAGAGCTTCTGGGAGATACCATGTCATATGAATGTGGATTTTTTTTTTCATCTAAACCTGGGAACATGCATGCATTCATGCAACAGGCCTTTATTTAACATCTATTTTATGCAAGGCTCCTGTGGCTCTCTGTGGTGAAATAAAAAGACATAAGACAGTTACTGTGAGCTTCTCGGCCTCCTCCCAAATGCCATCTTTTACATAAGGCAAATTTGCCTTTGTCTGAGCCTCACCAGTGGACCTCCATGCATTGTCTGTCATACTCATTTCGTGTACAGTTTGACTCCACTTTTCTAAAGCTTCCTTTCTTTTGTTTTGAAGTGCAACAGCTCCAATCAGTTTAATAACATCTATTCTCCCTCTTCTTTAAGAATCTTTCAGTATCAATGACATCTCCCTTGGTACTAACCATTAACAAAATCTGTAACAAAATGGAGAGCAAAACTTTCAGTCCTATAAATCTGCACAATTCCTTCACCTAGGTGGATGAATTTCCTTCATTTCCAAGAACGTTCAAAGTGCAGGAAGTTAATTTAAAAGAAAAAAAAGCTGGTTAAACATTCTCATTCTAATTCCACTTGTAGGAAATAAAGAAGGATAGAAATTAGCACCTATCTCAGTGGAGTGTCCTGAGAAATCGCTGTGTGAAAAGACAGAGCGTGATCTCAATCAGAAGCTTCTGCAATGAGATTTTAGAGCCAAATATAGCACCCATAGGCTGACTTGGCTCATAAGTGGAAACAATCAATTCTACAATTAAATTTTTGGGGTTTTAGATAAAAGAAAATCCAAAATAAATCTTTATTTGTAGCTTGCACCAATTTCTTTAAATTTTAGAAATGATAGCTCTTGACTATTAGGCAGTGTGTTCTAATGGCACTTCTATGAAACAATTCCATTTTCAAAAACTAGGGAAACCTTTCAGAATAAAATAGTGTAAGAGAACATGCAAAAAAAATGGAATTCAGGTATCACAGGAGATGAGACCACAAACTGAAAAAAAAAAAGAATGTCATATAAGGAACGATAATAGAAAGCTAAATGCAGAACTTGTAGCTCCTATATTAATAATGCAAGAATCATATACATTTATTCATAATAATTGACTGAAGATAATTTGCTGTGGAATAATTGAACCAGAACTAATTGTTGCTCAATGCATTTTATTTTAATACTAACCTGTTATAAAGATTTTCATACTAAAATATAATGTCAAAATGCAATGTAAAATTAATGTCTGATTTTTTCATTGTATATGCAACACCATACACATACCATGGAAATTATGAGCAAATCAACAGAAAACAACTTTTAAATTGTCTTGCTTAAATACATAGATTTAATAGAAATTTTAATATATAAATTTGATACTATATAAATGTTTAATGTATTTAGACATTAAAATATTTAGTAAAGTATAAATGTATAAATATAAAATCTTTTTAACTGTTATGTAATTTGCTATGTACTTGTTACATGGCAAATAGTTATGTACTTGTACATGTACTTGTTACATAGCAAATAGTTACAGTAATTTTGGAACACCAGTTGCTAGTAGAAGCTTAGTATATGGAGGAAATGCATTCATCCTTCAATATCTGCAGTGGAAAAGTTTCCAGAAACTCTGTGAATATCAAAATACTTGGAACTCTGTGAATATCAGGTTCCTTATGTGAAATGTCATCGTCTTTTCACATGATCTACACACATCCTTCTGTGCACTTTAAATCATCTCTAGATTACTTATAATATTCAATACCATGTAAATACTGTGTAAATAGTTGCCTTAATGTATTGCTCAGGGAATAATGACAAGATGAAAATAGTCTATATGTGTTTAGTACAGATATAACCATTACAGGTGAAATGACATAGTTTTTATTTTCAATTATAGATATTTGTCATTTTGACACTTGCAATGCTGAGCTCATATATGACAAGATCCTTGAACATACAGACGTTGTGTTAGTGTAAGTGGGCAGAATAAGGACAACCCAGGACCCACAAACCTGTCTGCTCTAGGTGACTCCTGCAATCCACTGCAGAATGACAAAACATACTCTTGGTGTGTAAGAACTTCAATGGAAAAGGACTATAAGAGAATTAGTGTACTATAGAAAGAAGAGAAAGAATACAGTTAGTTTCCCAATGAAACACCCAAAGTTTCTTATCACTTGAGAGTAAATGCCAGCCACAGGCTGTTTGCCCAGCCAAAGAGGCTTGGCTCAAAGTAGGGTCACTGAGGCCTGAAAACTTGTCACATATTTAAGGCTGGTGGGGACCCATAGGAAAAAGGCAGAAGGGACCAGGCAAGTCTGGAAGGAAAAGAGCCAAATCAAAGCACAAGTCAAGATACAGGCTGCCATTGTCAGTCTCCCACTAAGTCCCTCATCCACATCTCTTTGAGTGTCTCCTTCTGGTCCAAAGCTGAGAAGCAAGTGCAGCTTCTTCACATGTCTCTCTCACTGTGCCCTCCAGTCTTTTCTCCCAAATCCTTTTTTAGCATCCCCATGCACCCACCTCCACCCTTCCTCGGGTGGGGCAGAGAAACTGGATCCTCCCTTTTTTTTAAATTTTTTTTTTTTATTTATACAATAGCTGGGGTACAGGCCAGAGGCCCAGGAGGGTGAGAGGATTCACCAGAGATAGAATGGGGAGCAGAACAGGCAGACTGACTTAAGGACACTGCTGAGGGGAGCAGCGGGTGCAGCAGGAGAGGTCTGCCATGCCAATCTCCCTGACCAGCCAGGAATCGAACCTGCGCTGCAGAGGCTGAGGACAGCTTCACAGTGTGGCACTCAACCCGCTGCGCCACTGGGGAGGCCCCATGATCCTCCCCTTTCCATGGGGATTGCACTGTTACAGTAGGACAAGATTTCCACTGTCCATCTTAGAGTCATGAGGGTTATGCTAAAGCTGAGTACTGATGAGATGCCATCTTCCTTCAAAGCTTGAATTTCCTTAGTGTTAATTCTGTGTCAGGCACTGTGATAAATACAGGACTAGTCAACAAGTATGTAGGTATAGTCTGGACCTCCAGACTCTGCCACTGCCTAAGAGATGTTACCCAGCTCGATGGGATGACATTTGAGATTAAAAAAAAAAATCTATTCCCAATTTAATAAACTAACCTTATAAAAAGAGAGTTTTGAGAAAAATCAAGAAATTTAATATGACCTTTTACATGGTACTTAAGAATTATCGGGGTCTCCCTGGTGGCACAAGGGATTAAGATGCAACCTATGAAGCTAACCGCAGCGACTGCAGCACGGGTTCAATCCCCGGCACAGCAGACCTCTCCTGTCTCGGCCAGTTGCTCCGCTCTGCAGTGTGTTTCAGTTCATCTGTCTGTTCTGTTCCCCACTCTGTCTCTGGCGAATCCTCTCACCTCCACACCTCTGGCCTGTACCTCAGCTTTTGTATGCATAATTAAATAAATCTTTAAAAAAAATTTTGACTGCACAGATTCAGAGTTCCTCACCCCTCTCCCCACTTGTTGAAAGATGAACTGTATTGTGCTTGTCTTTTTTCTCCTGATGAATTAGAAATTCCTTTAGATTAGGCACTGTGTCTTCTTTATCTTTTATTTTCTTACTCAGTATATAATCTGACAACCTGTTTTCAATCAAATATGGCCTTTAAAGATGTCTGCAGGGTGGTAGAGTTAATCTTCAGTGTACTTAGCACATAGCCAAACAGTCATTTCATAACCTCAATAAAGATAGCCCCAAATGTATATTTCTGCTGCTAATCTGTGCAAATTATATTTAAACTCTAGAAATAGAGAACTAAGCACAATTTCAGTGTATTTGTTCAGATTACCCTAGTTACTAAAGCAGTTTCTGAAGGCTCCCCATTCATTTCAGGTACTAGACATCTGATTGACTGGAGCCAGCAGGAACTCATTTTGAGAACACTGCATAACTAGGTCTCATTCTGGTGCAATGCACACTATTACTATCCACGAAATGCTTTTGATTTACCAGGAAATCTTTGACAAAACTCGTTTCCCTCAGGGAAGTGTGGGTGGTGGTGCTGGCAGAGCAGGACCGAGGAATAAAAAGAGACACTCCAAATAAAGCAGTGAAGTTCTTCTGTGGTGTTGTAATGCTATCTGATTAGATGAAGCAGATTTGCTCTTTATATTTACTTTCAGAGAAACATAATTCTACAAATCTTTGTAAAAAAGAGCATTCTAGGGGGCAAAACAAACACGTGACACTCCAGAGGTGAACTCTATACAGGTTTAGACTCTGCTGAAATAACTAGTTATCATGTGATCCTGTCTTAATGGACCTTTCAAAGCAGTACAGGAAATATATTTTATTAGTTTAACTTGGTTGTCACAGTTCAATCTTGAAAATGATTTACTTGGGCACACAGCATGTGTTTTGAAAAATCAACCTCCTTTGGGAATTGTACTCATAAGATATTTGCTCAAAGATGTTCAAACTGTCAGTTACAAGATGCTTGAGTCAGAAATGGGCAAGTGCGGGTACCGTGCAGTTGTTAGGTAGTCTTTCTGCATGTGTTTGACAGTTGTGGTCCAATATATGGGTGCTATCTCCCTCAAGTAATCTTTACCATCTGTTGCCTCAACTCATCCAAGGGTGCAAAATTATTTTGTTTCTCTTAATGTTACAGAGCAGCCCTGATATTAAATGGGTTGCCTGACTGTGGGTCTTCACCTGCGTGCTTGAAAGGGACTTAATACTCCACTGCAGGCACACACAAAAGGTTAATAAAAGATTTATTAACCTTTTTATTCTCCCTGAGTTGGAGAAAAGTGGGAGATACAAAGTCTTAAATGTGTCCTACCCATTCCGCTGATCTGGAATCCCAAATGCCACTCTGAGAGCTGAGGGTGAGCCAAGAGCCTTGAAGCCAAGAAGAGAGAGACCCCAAGGCCCACGTGTCTGGTTTTTATACCAAACCTGGCTGCTAAACTCCACCCTCAGGTCCCAGCAACCTTCCCTTTGGTAGTGATGGGATTTGTCTTTCCCAATGTCCTGATGGCTTTGGTCTGGAGTTGGGGTGGGGTCCACAAAGCTTGTATGGGATTAGCTCAGGACATCCTTTCCCCTAACATTAAGACCGAGTTGAAAGTACATTGTTAAACTTATTCTAGAATTATTAGCAGGCTTCCTTCTCCCTGTAGTCTAACATTATGTGCATGGGCAAAGATTTTGATTTTCATATTTGTTGTTTTCTCAGCACACCCTGAAGCTGCTAGTTGTTTGTCTCTTTAACTTGTAAAAGAGACTTTTGTCTTGCAAAATCCATTAGTCTGATCAAGGACTCCTCAGTACTAAAAACTGAACATGCATGTTAAATGTAGGTGGTGGTAAATTTGCCACTTGCTGCTCCTCAGTGGAATAATGTGCTTTTGAGTTAGGAGTGCTTGAACACCACCATAAGCCATAAATGGAAGTCCGGATATTTTTCTGTTATACTTAAACCCCATTTCCTGGGGATATCAACTCTTAATTTGTTATGGGACTTATTTATGGTTTTGCATAGTCTACAATAGGTTAATCTTTGTTATTCAAATCAGTCTTCCTTACTTGCATGGGAAGTGCTGTTGTGCTGTATGCCTCATGCTTATAGAAGTTATTCTGCTTAACAGCAGAATTAGTGTTCATACTCTCAATTTTTGAATAGTAACATTCTTTTAATAACAGTATATTTAGACACAGATAAATGGGAGTGTAAGTTATTGCTCAAATTTCTTTTATTGAGCAGAATAGGCTGAAAAGCTGTTTAGAAATGCAGTGAAATGTTATGATATATACTCCTAATCTGTACAGTAAACTTTGTATGTATGGCATCCTTGGGATTATGCAATGAAAATGGTGACAAGTAAACAATAAAACAAAAGTAAATCAATTTACCAAACGCGAGAGGCGAAAGCATTTAAGGAAACACAACTCCACAAAGAAATGTGAACTGCTGACAGAGCTGTTATATAACCTTTAATTTATTTTAATAATGCTGTAAGGGCAGATGTCATAGCTGTTCCTGGAAATCTTTTTGAGGCTTCCAGGATGTGTTCCCACTACTTTTTTTTAAAAGTACCTACTATATTGTGCAACCTGTAACCAGCCTTGACTCATTTATATTATGCTTCCTCTTAAGGCTGACTTAGGTTCAGTTCTCTTCAAAGGGGTTCAACTGAACAGCAAGTAGAAGTCATATGAAAAGAAGCTTCTTGAGGCGGACAGAGGACAGCCTCAGGAAGGTCACACAGGTCAAGCTGATTACCTCTTCTAGCTCTGGCAAGCGGAGGGCTCAGCTGGGTTACCCAAGTTCACAAGGAGCTATTGACATTCAGCTGCAGCTCTCACTCATTACTGATCAGCAGGGGACTGTCTGGGCCTCAAGTTAACTCTTTCTTGTCCTATTTCAAAATACAGTGAATCCAAAAAGAATGTGCAAGGTGCATTTGCCTGGACTTATTTCTGGTTGTTATTCAAGAATGAACTCTTAGACCTATATTAAATAAATCGCTCACAAGGAGAGGCAGCAATCCACTTAATCATTTTAAAGGGGCTGACATAAAAACATAGGTAAGTAAATTTGCCCCATGTTTGTTCATCATGGAGGGCAGATTTCCTTCATTGTTCAGAGGTACAACTTTCTTATTTGTCACAATCTATATGTTATCTTTGTGCCAGGGAATGCCCACATTTTCCCCATATCAATTAATGGTAATAGCATTCTTAGACTCAAAAAACAATCTACAAAATCATACCAAATAGGAAGGTTCTACTTTGGATAGCAGGGAAATCTACAAATACTTATTTCAAGGAAGAGGCAGGTGAGTAGGATGTTTTTGTCTTCTGATCAAGGAGAAATCCCCTTTTTTTTTCTTTTTTCTTTTTTTATTAATTTTTTAAATTTTTTTTACATCATTGTTCATTTTTAAATAATATTTACTTCCCCCCACCCCCTCAGGTGTAGTCCCCATAGAGTTTCCTTCACCAATGCACCTGTGCACCATCACCTCAGTCCCCTGTGCTCCTCCCTCCCTCTCTTTGATCCCTCTCCCTCCCCCTCCCCTGAAGTATGTCTCTGATTTATGACTGTTTTTGCTTTGTTGTGTTTTATACTGTTGTTACTTTTTACACTGATGTCTTACTTGGTTCTCCTGTATTCCTGCTATAACTGAAATCATCCAATGTTTTTCTTTTTCCTTTTGGCTTATTTCACTGAGCATAATTCCTTCTAGCTCCATCCATGTTGCTATGAATGGCATGAGTTTATCTTTTTTGATTGCTGAATAATATTCCATTGTGTATATAAGCCACATCTTGATCCAGTAATCTATTTTTGGGCATTTGGGTTATTCCCAGGTTTTACCTATTGTAAATAGTGCTGTAATAAACATAGGAGTACAGGTGTTCTTTTGAAAAAATGTTCAACATCCCTTATAATCAGGGAAATGTAAATCAAAACCACATTGAGATACCACCTTACACCAGTCAGAAGGGCACATATCAAAAAAACAAGCAACAAGTTTTGGTGAGGATGTGGTGAAAAAGGAACTCTCCTATATTGCTGGTGGGGGTGCAAACTGGTCCAACCATTATGGAAAGCTGTGTGGAGGTTCCTCAGTCTACTAAAAATGGAGCTACCATATGACCCAGCAATTCCACTCCTAGGATCTACACAAAGGACACAAAAACACTGATTCAAAAGAACACCCATTTTGTCTTTGATAAAGATGACTGTTGGGTAAATGAAGATTGCTCAGGCTCTTGCGCCTTTGACCTCTGTGGCGATCACCTGTGACCTCAAATACAGGAGGTGCTTGGGAGTGTGGGCTCAGGGTGTGCGTGCCTAATGGTGGGCACCTGGAAGGTGGTGTGGGCATGCATGAATGGCCACACCTGAGCCGAGGGACTGAGCATGTAAGGGTGGGGTCACAGAGAATGGGAGGGGGTAGGAGTGGCAGTGTGCAGTGGAGAGCTGGTGGAAAGCATCAGACAACAGCTAAAAGAGGAAAGAACTTATAGGGATTTGCAGGGGGGCCCAAGTTGTTGTCTCCCTGCTGGCTTGTTTCCCCTAACCTGTGAGGATGATGCCAAGGGCTCCAAGATTCTCTTGCAAGCTACCTGAACCAGTAATGAATCTACCTGGCCTGGGATGGTTGCAGAACAAAGTTTCCATATGATTTTTAAAATAATAACAGCATTTGTAATTCTTCCTCTCCTCACTTGAAAGTACCTGTTTTACCTTAGTTGCTCATGTAAAGCTGACTTCAGGGAAAATTTTAACAACTCATGGTCTGAGAAGTAGAGTCATGGGGAAGTCTGAAGCCTTCCTTTTAGGTTACAGACTGGGATTTCTTAGCACTAAGTCAATGTTCCTTCAGGCTTTGATCACTTGCTGACATATTGTGATCTTTCAGAAGTGACTTTTCCTGTCTGCCTCAATAAATTCATTTGCAAACTGAGAATAATGCTAATTAATCCATGAAGCATGTCTTTCTGTTTTCAATGGGAAGACTGACTGTTAGATCCACAGGCCTTTATATCATCTTCACATTACTGGCTCCTCCTTCTTAGTATTCTGAACACGTTATGCCAAACCCTTGGTACTCTCTTCCCTTCTTCCTGTTTATTTCTGCAAATGATTGAGGAGCTTTACATAATTTCCATCCAGTTACTCTAACAAAAAAGTATTAGCTTTCTTAAAGGGCCAAGAATGTGTAAGACCAGAGCCCTAGAGCCCTACCCTTAAGGAGCTTATTGTTTAGCCAGAAGACATGGTGTCACAAAACACTGTGGTGACCAGTTCTAGAAAATCCAGATGAATGATTCAGATTCCAGTGAATGTGGGGAGGTAAGATTTATCTAATTTGATTTCTAACTAGGAAGTTAGCTGTCAAATCTATGCTGACCTTAGGAAATAAAAAGACTACATGGATTCCCTCAAGTATGACTTTAATCACAAATGTACACAGAAATCCCCAGATCTACCACTTTCTGTAACATTTGACATTGTTAACATTACCAGTATGAAGATTCTGTGAGCTGTGTGAGTCTTAGAGTTTTAATTTTGTGTGAATCAAATAAGTTGGGTAATGTTGGCCTTGGCATTATTAGCTCTCTACCTCCCTATCACCATAGTCTCTTGATGCTTTCAATCATTCCTGTGATTTAATGATTTTCCACATCTTCAGCGCTACATCTAGCTCTCTTTTGAGCTCCAACTCCGTTCTTCCTTTACCTCCTCTGCATTCCCCCTGTTATAGGACAAGGAGAGGGGTAGCCCAAAACCCCGCAAACCTGCCTATTCTAAATGGGTTCTGCCATCCGCCGCATCAACACAAAACATATGAGACTTTAATGGGAAGGAACTTTAATAAAACTAGGAAACAATACAGGTAAGGCAAAGAGTCTAGTTTCTAAATGAAGCACCCAAAGTTACCCGTCCCCTCGTGGGTAAAAGTCCATCCATATGGGATCGGCCCAGAGCAAGGCCCCAAAGCCTGCCCCAAGTCTAAAGCATCTTCCAGTGGGGAGCCTGCCCCAAGTCTAAAGCATCTTCCAGTGGGGACCCACAGAAAAAGGTCAGAAACAACCAGACAAGCCCGGAAGGAAAAGAGCAAAATCAACATCAAGATAAAAGCTGCCATGGTCACCTCTCCACAGGTCTCACCCACATCTGTGTCACCCAGTCCACGACCAAAAGACAAGCGCAGTTTCTTCACGTGTCTCTAGGCTCCATGCGCCTCCTCCAGGTCTCCTGGCTCCATCCTGCTTCCTTCCTCAGTCTCTTCTGCAGCTTCTCCTCTTCCTGCTCAGCTCCACCCTCCCTTGGGTGGGGCAGGGAACCTCCCCCTTTCCTGGGGACCACCCTGTTACACCCCTAGTATATACCACCAGCATTTTTAACTCAACAAGTAGAGTAACATGTTTCCCCAAACTGCTTGTGACTTCCTTTTTGCTGTATATAAATTTATCACATCCCCAGTTAATCAGACACTCAACTTTAAAGTCATTTTTGATTTCTCCCTTTGCTTGACCTGCACAATTTCTCTCCCATCAATATCCCATCAATCCTGTTTTCAGACTTTCCTGAATTTATTTTGTGCCTGCCTGTCATCAGATCAATCTTTTTAAAACAAAACTATTATTCTCTCGCTACACTGTCACACTCTTGGGGACTGCAGGGTTCATTACTAAGTACTGAATGTTGCACTTAAACTTCTATAATCTGGTGCCAGTTTGCCTTCTGTCAGTTGTATCACTAATGGGACCCTATATTGTCTTTCTAGCCATTCTCAGAAGTTATTGCACTCCCAATGCACTCTGTAATACTGCCTCTTCCCATCTATACTCGCCTTCTCGATAATCAATATCCTACAAATCTTCAAGAACTAGTACAAATGTGCACAGAAACTGCTACTGATTCATTTTACAAAAATCTATCTTCTGATATGAAGTCTTTAAGGTTCTACTTTTCTTAAGGAATTTAACATTTACCATCAGGACAGTAACTGCTCATGGATTTACTTAAATTCTAAGTTCTAGAAAGATACAAAATTGTATCCTGATGTTATACTCTTCATCAGCACTTACCATATTGCTTTGTGGATAGTAAATGATTGATAAACTATTGTAAAAACAATATAATTGAAATAAAATTAAGGTTATCATTTCCTGAAGAGTTTGAGATATTTTAAAATTTTGAATGTCAAAACTCTACTGAAATATATTTTAGTTCATCATTTCCTAAAATTCAAATTTCCTCTTATGGACAGAAAAAAATACCTTATTTTTTTTTTTTTTTGACTTGAAAAGTTAGGAACAGATAACTTTTGAATGAAGAGTAATTTAAATGTGAAGAATTAATAAGATTGATTAATATCTAGTTGGATTTTAAATAAAATAAGAAAAATTAAACAGCATAATCAAACATTCTCATTTTTCTTTTAATTAATAATTTTCAGTAAAAAAGTTCTCTCAGAAAATTAACAGTGATGTCCTACTCCTCTGATCCAATGTGTGCAATAAATCAAGAGAAAGAAATGAAATTGAAAAAGCAGTTTCTAGAAAACATGGATAATTTATTATCATAAGGCAATTAACAATTTAAATATTAGTAAATTAAACCCCAAATTAAAAATAAGTTTTACATCTTTATGTATAAAGAAACACTAGTTTGTGTGGCTTTTGGTAGAGGGTATAAAGTTATTAAAGAGAACATAAAACTCCTTTTTGAAATGAGCACTGACAAATTGGTAAAAATATGGTAAAAATCACTGCTGTGAAAAATACTGTAGAAATACCCACCACATACAGGCACATTTTTCATATCTGAAAAAAGAAAATTGAATTTTGTCTAATCGCTGCTTTTAACCTCCAGGGTCAAGTCTTGTCACTCCTAGGTCATTAGAAATGCATTCGTTTTCTGCCAATGTTTTTGACATAAAGTCATGGAATTCCTACTGGGTATTTTCCCTCCCTTGGCAGTTAGCTTTTTATTATTGCTGCTCTTTGGTAATGTAGAGTTCCTATTCAGGACTGTGAAAGATTGGCATCAAGGTTTAAGACTGTGGCCCTCATTATGACTCCGGTAGGTGACTTTCCCGTGCTATGACTGAGTCATTGTTTGCAGTGTCTGGTTATGTTTTTCTCTCCTATATTTTCCCCTGCAATCTGACCCAGGCTTTTCCTCAACAGGGGTGACCTCAGAGGAGGCTGGTCTATCTGCATTCTGTTTTCTCAGAAGATCATAATTATGCTACAAATGACATTGTGCTTCAAAGTAAGTGGAGTCCTCACTTTTCAAATTGTTTACCATCATCCCCATGTAGATGAGTACACCATTGTGTTACAGCTTGGAAATTTGGGATCACCCATTCTTCCTACATCTTCATTTCAATACAGCTGAGTTGCAGTAAGTATTGTTTCAATGCTGGAATGTAGGAGACAATATTAAGTCACCTGTGAGTAATCAGTGTTCTAACAAGACAGCCTAGTGATTTTGAAACATGGTAAATTTGAGCGCCACTGGTTTAGGCTATTAACAATAATTGCTGGAACAGACAATTCCCTAATCTCAGTAGCTTAACACAACAAAGGCTTATTTTTTGCTCACATCATGGACTGATATGGATGAAATAAGCTCGCTCTACAATGTAGCTAATATATCTTGAACACCTGACTTCCAAGTTGCTGAGGAAGCACAAGGAATCTGAAGGATTGCTTGGGAAATGTTTAGGACAAGGCTTGTGAGTGACTTTTATCACATCTGTCCACATCCTGTCTGCTAGAATCTAGTCATGTAATTGCAACATTCTGCAAGGAAGGCTAGGAAGTGTATGGAGCACATAGTTATTTGTGAGAACTCACAGTTGGTTATAAGCAAGCTCAGAGAAGCATTACATTACTTCCACCAGGCAGATAGATTGTTCTGATTTTTTGTTTTATTATATTTATAGCATCTGTGGACCTTTGGCACTGAATCATGGCCTTGAAAGCCATCTCCCTGCTTGCATTTAACCTTTTGAGTAGCATAGGGTTGCTTGATTCCTTCTGGAGCTTTATCTCTGAATCTGTCTATGGCCAGGTGAGGGTCAGAAGTAAGTCCTCACTTAACATCATCGATGGATTCTTGGAAACTACAACTTCAACTGAAATGCAGTATTATGAGAACAGGTTCCCCAAAGAACATAATTTCCTTTAATGTGGGCCAGGATTTTCTTTCTCATAAATATTATAATACAATGACAATGGATGAAAGGACATCATTTGCGGACCTGATAGAGATATATATAGATATAGGAATAAAAGGGTCTGCTAAAACTGTACTGAAAAGTGGAAATTTATGGTTATTATCTCCTAATCTACATGAAGAGTGATAAATTCCAATCTCATACAGATCATATAGGTAATGTAAACAAATAAATCAAGATATAAGTAGCATATAGGAGCACATATCTACATGTTTATTTAATATAGTTTATTTATAGACATGTATATGCATACACGCACATATATTAAACAAGGTGATCATGATATCAAGTGGTTCTCATGCCTTAGAAGCCTAGGTTGTACACTTAATGTTATGTATAAAAGACTCAAGTAATGAATATAAATAACAGGAGTGGGTTTTCTCTGCTAGCAGTTGTGTATGTAAAGCATAGTGGATGCATATTACAGTACAGAGGAAAGGACAGTAAGACTGTCTTCCTGTACGCCTAGAAATACTGTGCTTTTGTTCATTGGGAATGAGACTTTGCTTTAGGGTATTAGCTTTGGTTAGAATTCCTTGTTCTTGTCAAAGAGTTAGTTTCTTTAGAAAGCATTCCCTGAGAACTTTTTCTTGATTGTCAAATGGTGACATGATCTCAGATATATTTTCCAGCCTTCTGTGCTCTGCTCCACTTTGTAGGAATCTTATTTATCAAGTTCCCTTATCGATCAGCTGCCTTCAGCCAACCATAAGCACATTAAGAAAACTGGAGAGTGGGAATGGAAGATTGGGCTTCCCCAAATGTTCAGACTAGATTATGCCAAAATGTCCAAAGTGGACTTTTGCTATTACATGCCACCTTGGTACATGGAACTAAGGTCAATTGAGGTCCTATGAGCTTTGGAGAAACTGTCACCACTACTTAAAGAATGAGGATACCTAGATTTAGGGATATCTTGAAATAACCTTTTTTATCAGAGAAACCTATCTTAAAATTGGGAAAATACCTAAAGGCAAAGTTTTTAACATAAAACAACTGTGCCTCCCTGATCATGAGAGATCACTTACCCACCTCTCTCTGCAATGCCTTAGATCCCTAAGCTCAGGATATAAATCCCTAGTTTGTTTCATTTACTTTAGAGTTCACCTCCCTGTAATTTTTTCTTTCATATATTAGTAAATCTGACATTTTGCTCCTCCTAATCTGTCTGATATTAATTTGCTTGCTCATACAACCTGAGAAGAACCCAGAGGAATGGGGGAATTTTCCCCTAAGCCTAAACAGAAGGAAAGAGATGGCAGAGTATTTTTCCCTGGATTTGTGTCTGTCAGCAACAATATCTCAGATTTTAAGGAGCTGGCCAGTGTCTTCTCCATATCTTTTCTGCCAATCCATGCTTTCTTCTGTGGACTCAGCTTCTACCACTCTTTCAACTTCTGCTGGATAACTTTGGACTTTGGTAACATTACCTAGTCCTGGAGTTTTGCTCAAGGGGTGGAAGGAACTTATTTCTATTGCTAATCTCTGGGTGGTATCACTACCTCAAGCTCTGGGGAAATCCTAGTTATTCCCATGTCAGGATAATACATTCCCTCTAGCAATTGATATCTTGGTTTGTAATGTCTTTCAAGGTTTTTACTTTGCTGGTGAGAATTGATTTGACAGTTCCAAAGCCCATTCCTTCACTTTATTCTGCTGAATCTTTGCCAATTTTTTCCTCTAGCTCTTCCCCAAGAGCTCTTCCTGAATGACAGCATTCTTTAGCAAGTTCACATTCTGTTGTGTGTCTTTTTCCATTCTGAAGTGCACTTTGGAAGAAGAAGAAGTGAATGTGTGTACCCAGTTTATTGCCTACTTTATAAGAGGTTATTTTATCAGCTGATTTTGAATGGTTGTTTGCCTTAAGAAAACTGGAAACATGGAAATTTTTTAGGGTGATTTTATTTTTCAATTTTATTTGCATTAAAAATAAGATTTAATATAATCATTATTTTGTCTTTAAAGGCTGGACCCTCATTATTTTGAATTAAGACAAATTAAGGATGAGCTTGCCTGAGCATTTTCTGCCTTTCTCCTTTATATTCACCCACATCCTTAAGCCAGAGACTCCTCCTATGTGATATTTTTGTGTGTTGGAGACTGTGTCTCTCAAGTTTGCATGGCTTAATCAGTTAGTCTGTGAACACACCAAAACTATTCAATTTGCTAATTTGATCTTGCAATGATTTGAGTATGTCCCTTTCATTTACCCACTCTGTTATGACATAAACATGATAATAATGTAATAAGAAAAGACATTTCCTCTGCAGATTTTCTTTAGTTCTAGTTACATTGCACTGAAAATATCAATCTATTTGGGGAAGTAGAGAAAATTACATAATAACCAGATAATGTATGTATTCAGTCACCCTTAATTATGTTATGGTGGCTAGAAAATAGTGGTCTAAAGTTTTAGGATTAAATCTACTACAAAACTGGGGAGGGGAGAGAATGACTGTTCTTAATAATGAATATTTTCAATATCTACCAAAATTGTAAGACAAAGAAAAAGTTGGATCAGAACAAGTATAAGATGGACAGTTTTGGGAGTATCTACTCAATTGACACTGACACTCTTTCTTTGGGAAACTCATCCCTATCTGTCTCTAGCTACCCTTTTCATGGTTGCAGGACCTTTGATCATTGACTGCTTATTGATGGGCTCAGAATGGACATCTGACCATACTGAACCAGTCATTTTCTCTCTGCAAGGAAATGATAGCATCATCTATTTATTCTCTAAACATGACTAGAAATGAGAGACATGTAAAATCTTGCTGGATGTTGGATGTCTCCCACCATATGGGAAGAGAATCAGAGAAATGGGGGGAAAAAGTATAATAGAAATGGGCAAAGGGAATTGGAAAGATAAGAGACCCTGCATTGGGAAAGAGTCAGAGGTAGAGATAGGTAGGCAGATAGATAGATAGGTAGGCAGAATGCTTTACTGGTCAAACAGTTTTTATTACTAATTTCAATTTTTTGAGAGGCATGGAATTTGTGAAATTCTCTTGAATTCTTATAATAAAAATTCTTTTTTTACTTTAGTTGAGTTGAGCTGGTTTCTAAATTGCCACAAAAAGAACCTAAAATGAAACAGAGCACAAAACTGAACAGGGAGACTATTTACCTCCAAGTACATGAATGAAAGAAATGCAGAGACTGCTGGGTTTGCATCTGTGTAAAGTGAACAAATTGGCCATGCTTAACTCCTTTGCTCTGATTTTTAATTAACTTTCACTGACTTTTTTTTATTAATATGTAAGGACTGTATCTTCAACAATTTGTATAATGTCTTCAGCTAGTATCTACTCTTGAAAATTTAGAAGACTTCACTGCTTAAAGTGTTACAAATTGTATTTTATTTTATATAATAGCAAGAAGTTTTGGTAATATATTAAATAATTCTGGTTGAATTTTATAGACTCTAACATTGTCTGATAAGTAGCATAGATGCTCATTAAATGTAAGCACATACTCACTTTCTTTATTAAATAAATTTTTCATTGATTGATTATTTCATTTACTTAAGAAATATTTGAATATCAAAAACCCTAGCAGGTCCAGCAACTATTGAATCCTTAATCTCAGAAAGGAATCCATGTAAAATTGCAGAAGAGACATACTGAGAAAAGTATTTTCAATACTCCTTGCAAAGGACTGCAATAAAGGGATGATTTGAAATTTACAGGAACACAGAGGAGAAGCAACTGCTTGACTGTGAGGGTAATGTGGCAAATTTCCTTCAAATTCTATAGCCTCAAGTTTTTATTTGTAAAATGAAGGCTAGTAAGAGTTTTCTCTTTATTGTTATGATTAAAGGGGGTAAATGAAAAGATTAGTAATCCAAGTGTTTTAATACTACCTCAGGAAACAGGAAAAGTGTCACCTTGGTAACAAACTAGTTCAAGAAATATTTAGTTAGCAGTGTAAGCTCACCCAGTAAGAATATTTTAGAAAGAGGAAATTGTATATATAAGAACATCTCTTCCCAAGGTCCTGGATAAAATGTCTTTACAGAGTAGGAAAGAGATTTGTGTGACTCAATAAGGAAAGAGTTGGGAAACAATGGTTGAAGAGGCAGATTGGGGCCCTGCTGGTCATGGCATCTATGGAAGTGGGATTTTATTCCATAGGTATTAAGAAGCCAGTGGAGATTCTAAAGCACGGGCATGGCTATGTAAACTGTTTTCCTTCTATTTTGACTTTAGGTCTCATAAATTAAACTAACAAAAAGTAAATTAACAAATCAAAAATAAGCAAATTTGTTAACATGTTTTGTTCCCCTCTACTCCCCCTTGTGCACATGGAAGAACCTAGTGATGACTAAGTCTAAGGGATGGCTGGAATTTGGGCTTATGCAGCATTAACAATAATAATAATAATTTTAGATAAATGACAAAACAAAGAAAAAGGATTTCAGTTTTTGGTGGAAATTGTGGGAAGGTCATATATAGAAAAACTGATGGAAAATGAGTGCTGAAAATCAGACTTTTTACACAGTTCCTCTGGAGCCATCTCTGGATCAGCAAGGATCAGAGTTGTGTACAGTGATTAACTTCTGTACTTCCTGGTACAAAATGAAGGGAAAATTCTTTACTAATTTATCTCTTGCTTTTACACAAATGGGGGTAAGCAGAGAACTCTACTTGTATACACTTTTCCTCAATTATCTTCAGCCCAAATAATTGTTATGCCAATGTTGTATATTTTGGGATGGTACATTTTGCTCCTTTACAACAATGAAACTTTTTTATAATGTAGGATTTATAATCTAGAGTCTATAATTTAACAATAGATTGAGAATGCTATGAAAACTTTTAATTTGACATTAATTCCCCAGAAGTAATGGAGGTGATAGTGTAAGATTTTTAAAACATGTTAAATAGAAGTAGTCTTACTTTGTGATACTTTCTCTGAATTGCTAGCTTTGTTAAAATGAGACTAAAATTCTCATGAATGTGAAAATTGGTTAGAGAGAAAGATTTTTACTAGTGGCTAATAGAATTAACAAACAATAATAGCCTCTATGGGAGACAATGACTTAACAAACAATAATAGCCTCTATGGGAGACAATGACTTTAAACACAATGAACAATTATTTTTTGAACACCAATTGTGAACTGCATTTTGGAAGTCAAACAAGAACTACAGAACTTTGATGTTGTATATTAAACAATTTCTTGGAAGGTGAACTATATAACACATTCCATTGTTTATAGTACATCAATTAACATTGGTTCTCTTCTCTTTTCTTGATGAAATTAAGATCTAGTTGGGGAAGCATGTTGAACACATCTGAAACATATATATATATATAAAATATTTATTAATATTTATACATACATACTTATATATATAAAGTAGTAGATACAATTACTAGAAATGATTCCTGCTATATTTTAAGTAGACATAGTAGTTAAGAAAGACTTCCCATGGGGAATAGGTTCTAAATTTTACAGGTTTATGAAATTTACTCAGTTGAAGAGTTGGAAACTTATTTTAAGAAGATAAAACAATTTAAATATACACAAGATTAAATAGAGTTTTGTGGAACATACATAGAATTGAGTTAGATTCCTTTCTTTAACACAGGCAAAAAATCCTATAAATTTCTAGACAATGTTTAGATTTTAAGTCTTTTCACTAGATTGGATTAAACAGAATAATCATGATGAATGCCTTGGCGGCACATTCTCTAGAGTGAATTAAGCATTATGAGTGGAGACATCTGACCCCAAATTGCTTTAGAAACAAAACAAAGGTACATATCAAATGTTTGGTTTTACTCCAAAAAAACCTCAGAGTCTGGCTAAAAGAATATATTTTAAAGATGATACTTCGGATAACAGCCCCAGGTTTTTGGATTCTTTCAAGTCAATTAGAGAAGAGACTGTCACAACAAAAACATCATCTTCAAGAATATCTTATCAAACATTAATTTGCCCTTAAAAATAAAAATTTCCCATTGTGGTAAAATATTAAATTAATTATCACATGCAACTTTCACTAACTGATATAAAACATTGCAAATTACACACACAAATAAAATCCTAATGTACATTTTGATACAGTGATTATTGCTACATCACTTCAACTTCATTATAAGGCAACAATAGTGTCTATAAGCACACATTTTATTTTACAGTCTTGGCATTTCTTGGATATTTTTCAGAGAATAATTTTATAAAATGGAAGTCTAAATCTTGGGAGTGACTTTTTAACTTAGTGGAGAAAATTGGATCTTGCTGAAGCTGAGATATATAGTCATTAGTTCTGCTGCGGTATATCTTGAAGAGACAATAGAATTATATTTCAGCATTTATATTGCCTTTCTGTATTATGCAAAGCTGCAATATTCTGCTTAGTGCCTGGTACATTCCAGAGAAGAGAAGAGCCAAGAGCGAAAACACTTTAATGACATTAGGTCATATGAATTTATTTTTGATAAAGTATACATGAAATATATAATCTTATCAGAGCTAATTGAAATCACATGCCAAAAAATGGAAATGTGATTGATTATCTTTAATTTGGTCAACTGCCATTTAATACCAAAATATTTCACAGTTAACTTGATTATATATTGTATACTATATCTATTTGACATCAGATGGAATAATACAGTAAATTGTTCAGTGTCTGTAGTGGACTATGGATGCTTTTGGGGGCAGGGGCTGGTGTGGTAACATCTGTAGAAGTGAAAACCTTTTCCTCTAAGTCATAGAAAATGCTACAAACCATTGCAATGCAACAAAAGTTAATAAATAAGAAAATGTCCTGTGAACTTTTAGATAATTTTACACCCTAAAATGTAAGGTTTTCATAATCATAGCTGCCTTTGACTAGTGTATCATCAGAGAAAATGAGGCATATGTCTCATGTTTTTTGTTGTAAAGTTCCATTTTATGTTTTGTTAACGAGTGATTCCAAATTACTATCTAGGTACTGTCACTTTCAGAGTGAAACTTCAAAATGAAGGAAAGTAGACCAAATATTAAAATACATCACTTTCCCCCCTCTAAATAATTTTGAAAGTAAGGTAATCGGGCAAAAACTGTTTTGAATGCATTTATAAATATTTAAAGATAACCCCTAAAGGCAATTAATGCCTCATTTTGGTCTCTGCAAATGTATGGAACACAATGTTAGGAAATTTTTGGCATTTGAGTCTTAACATCATCACTTTTCAGATCCAACTTCTAAAGAATATTATCACTTCTAAGCACAATACACACAAAAATGGCAGTAGTGGACTAGGTCATGACTGTATGTAATAAAAAGTAAAATTAACACCTTGGGTCTTTAATGAAGACTAGCATATTTTTATTGCTTTGATATATGTTGAATTATTATCCTATTTAAATTTTAAATAATGTTTTCGAACACTAGTTTTGCCAGATTCTAGGGCCTATATTTCTTTAACTCTGGTAGATAAGTCTATTTACCTTTCTCTTACTACACCCTCACACATTGGTTTCTTCCTGTTCCTCACTCTGGTTGAGTTCTTACTGGCAGGGCTTTTTGACCCTGTGACCTAGTTTTTGGCATCCTGACCTTAGTGACCTGACCTTTTGGCCTACGGACATTTGACCTTTGGATTCCAATCTTTCAAGGTAAGATTCCATCTTACAAGGCACTTCAATTTGAATTCTGATCCCTGATAATTTTACAGTCAGCAGAGGAAGGTCACTGGGATTCCAGATGGGCAGTAGTTTTAATCAATTAATAACATTCCAGTCATATCATTTTCTAATAGAAAGAACAGTTATATTGGTCTGAATGCAACTTCTGACTATTCAAAATTCCCCACTTGCAAGAACTTCTCCTGTCCTTAAATTCAAGGACTTTGTCAAAGGGGTAAGCAAACCCAGCAGGAAGTCCTCTTTGATGTGCAGGAGCTCAGATATGCAAAAGTCTTGATCAGCAAATGCTTGAAAAGTGCTTACTTTTCTCCCCTTTGGGATTGGCCATTAACTCACATCTAGGCATTCTCAAATAAAGCTGTTTTTTTCTGGTTGCTTCAACTTCAGTCAATAAGTGGCTTTTCTTCAGCAAGTGTTAATAACACTCCAAAAAAAAATTGCCAAAGTGAACTCATTTAGCATTAACTCATTAGCATTTGTAAGGGATTGCTCTCTGGTATCCACACAGAGTTCCTGGATTACTGCAATCTTTCTTATTTGTTCTTTTTTTGCCTTCAAATCTCTTCCTGCTTCAAAAGATCCTATATACAACTGTGTGAGAAATCTTCCATACTCACTTTATTTCCTGACTCAAGAGCTTTCCCTGGCATCCATGTCCCATCTTGGTGTCCATTGTTCAGCATCTCCCACCATTAACTCTCTCAGCATCATTTTGTCACCTCCTTCACGATAAGTCAATGTTATTTGACCAGTGATATTACCTATTCCTAATATCATTTCTTCTTCCACTATTTTCTCTCTCTTTACAATTTTCAACTGCACTACAACTTTAAATTTTAAAATTCACTTCCTGCTGTGCTAGAAGCTTAGCTGCATCTAATGCTCCATTTTCTATTTGCTGTGTCCTCAACATGGATATATAAAATTTGACTCTACTATATTTAAGGTATTTTAAAAACAATGACGATAGTTAAATTACCATTTTCCAAGTCTTACTGCATTCCTTCATGTCATTTCTTATCATAGCAACAACCCTCTGAAATAGATACTATGTTTATCTTATAAAAGAGAAAAAACTAAAACTTAAGCAAATTTCATAGGTGGCCTGGGTAGGAAATACCTGGATCGAATATGACCTCAGATTTGTCTAATGGCAGGCATAATTGTAATGGTGTAATAGCCATAGAAAGGGGCGATTCTAGGATCCCTTCCCCACCTAAGGAAAGGTGGAGCTGAGGAGAAAGGGAAAGCTAAGAAGGACTTGGGAGAAAATGCTGAAGGACACATGCAGAGAGACATGTGAAGAAGAAGCTGCACTTGCTTCTCAGCCTTGGACCAGTACCAGAGACTTAGGAGACTTGGAAGGAGACACGTGAAAGAGACATGGATGAGAACCTGTGGGGAGGCTAAAAATGGCAGCCTTGATATTGACTTGTATATTTATTTTGCTCTTTTCCTTCCAAATTTGCCTGTCCACTTTTGCCCCTTTTCTATGGTTCCCCACCAGAAGGTTTCTTAGACTTATGAAAGCTTTCAGGCTTCAGTGGCCCTGCCTTGGGACAACCCTGTTTGGTTGGGTATTTACCCATGAGGAGCTGGGTAATTTTGAGTGCTTCATGGGAGAGTATTTTAAACTCTCTTCTCTCTATTGCACTAATTATATTAAAGTTCCTTTCTAATGAAGGTCTTTACACAAGGATATGTTTCATCTTGGTGTTGCAGATAGTAGTCCTATTTAGAGTAGGCAGTTTTGGGGGTCTTGGGGTACCCCTCATTCTACCTGCCAACATAAGTACCTAATGACTACTGTGCTCCTGGCTACTCAACACCTCAGCTAATCCACAGGAAGCACCAAGGAGAAATCAGATGCCACAGCTAAGTGGTGCAGAAAAAAGGGGATGGGTCAGCTCTGTTTCCATGGGTATAACTGGAACAAAGAGATAAAATGGTAAAGTGTGTTGGATGAGTTTTCTGATAAATGAGGAAGACTCACCAGTGGAAGTGATTGTGCTGGGTCTGAAGTAGGAAAAAGGGACACATTAGGCTCAGAAAGGTGTTGTGCCCACGTCGACCAGTGCAGCCCCCAAGGACACAGACAACCGATGCAAGGGCACAAAGGAGTTTATTACGGGCTCGAGACCGGGCCCTCGACACGCACGGATGCAACCACAGAGGTCGAGAGCCCCGAACAGAGGAAGCTGGGGTATCTTATAGGGTCACGAGTGGCGCAAATTTTGAAAGAAGCTGGCAATTACTCGTTGGCTACTACAAAGGCATTTTGGCGCGCGCGGTTACAGTTTCAAACTGATTGGACGGTTAGAGATGCTGTCCCATTTATGGACAGGACTGCCCTCATTGGCAGCTGGGGTGGTCTGCTTTTTCGTCACCAAGTGGAGTGAGGGTTGTAACTGCTGAAACTATCTCCAGAATGCGGCTGGACAAGGACTAACATACTAAGGTGGAGGATATACAAAATGGCGAAACCTCAGCTAAGCTTGGTTCCACAAAAGGAAGTACAGGAGGCTCTCCAGGTGAAAGGTGGTAAGGATATAATGGGCCAGGAGCAAGAAATGGCTTAACTCCCTTGAGAAAGGGTCAGGCAGGACCTGGGCCAGCATTCCTGAGGGAGGAGACTTCAAAGGCTGGGAGCTCCTATGCCAAAGGCATAGAATAAGGCTGAGGGGGTTGGAATTTATCCTCTAACAATTAGTTGACTTCCTACTACATTCCCTCTTCATGATTTTCCCTCCTGGTTAAGTTCTAAAGGCTTTGAGGGCAAGGTCATATCACCACAGTTGTTTGAATGCCCGCCTGGATGCACCTCCAGACAGAGAAGAACCCATCTGTCCATTAGACACCATGAATCCCCTGCTGTTTTTTCTTAGTGTAGACCTGGGAACATGAGGAAACAGGCAGTTTCTTTATTCTGAGAAAATTACTCCTGAACATGTGGAGTCCATATTACCCCCCCAAAAGTGAATTCACTATTATTGTCCACGGAGCATAATGCTTGTGAAATCTATGTAACAGCTATGATAAGGAGCAAAAAGGGAGAGAAATTCAATAGTGGCTTTTAGATAAAGAATGGGCCTGCAGAAGACAAAACAGAAACACAGAGTAAGAAATTAAATTGGGAGTAGAAGGAGAGCAAGGTACCATAACCAGCACTTATCAGCTTTGCCTTGATATGGGGCAGTGCTTTTATTAGCATTAAAGTGAGATCCTTTCTCCATCAGCATGAAAAGAAAGTCTTCAGGAAGATGATCTAAGTTTAAAAGTAAGAGGAAGATCAGAAAGAAATCTGGGAGCTGGATCAGCAATTCTGTGGAGGGAAGCTTCACGGGATATGTATTTACACCTGTGATAAGCATGATCTCCTTTCTTAAAGGCATTAGATCCATGCATTTGGTTATCACAGCCATGCTGTTGTGTCTGTGCAAAGAGATTTCTTAGGTCGCTGTATTAGCCTTCCACAGTGCACCCTGAACACCCACCTCACATGGGATGTGAGTCTCGTTAGCATCCTGGAAGTCTTGCTGTAGAAATGTGATCGTTGTCCTCTTAGACTTAACCTCAAAAAAACAGTTCATTTAGTGACCCAAATTGGGTCAGTAAAAACAGAGAGAATCCTTGTCCTAAATCAGAGTTCATCCATCTAGTATGTGGCTTAGGATAATATAGAAAAAATACAGACAAACAAACCAACAATCACGTAGAATTATTTCAATGACAAAATCACATACAAAGGCTTAAAATTCAATGAATGAAAGCATGAAAAGCACATACTTAAAAGATACGGTCTAGTTGCTTGAATTCAGAAACCTAATTTACTGCACACTAGTAGCATGACCTTGGGAACTTGCTTGGTCAAAACTCTGACCTCTTTTTCTTCATCTATAAAAGAGCAGTAAACATGACATCTACCTCATGAGTTTCTTGTGAGAAATACATTACTGTGCAGAAAGCACCTGGAACAGTGTTGACACACAGAAAGTCCTCACTAAATGTTAGCAATTACTTTTATTCTTTTTGAGTCTATAAATTTCAGTGTATAAAGATTTACAAAGAGATGGCTTTTTAATGTATGACACAATTGTTTTCAAGATGATTAAGATGATAGTTTGAACAGATTTATCTATCTAATCTTTTAGTAACTGAATATTGGCACCAGGTGTTTGGATTGCTCTTCTCTCTCTAGGAGAATATACATATTCTTCTGTTCCCTGTCCTATCTCCAATGCAAATTGTAACATGTACAGGAGGGGAAGATGGTGCTGATGGCTACTCTATTAGAATTTAACACACACACACATTCTAAAACAACATTTTTCAACACTGGCAGTCTCGCCATTAGCCATATTTTCCCTTTAACCACTGAGTCAGAAAAAAATGGGGTACCCAATAGCCTTACTTTTAACATTACCTGAGTGATTTTCATACAAACTAGAGTTTGAGAATAAATAAATGTCCTAGAATCTTTTTTTTTCTTACACTAAAAATGGAACTACCATATGATCCAACAATTCTACTCCTAGGAATCTACCTAAAGAAAACAAAAACACTAATTTAAAAGGAAATCTGCATTTCTGTGTTTATTGCAGCACTATTTATAATAGCTAAGATAAGTAATGTCTTAGAATATAAGTTTCAACTAATGCTGAGCAGTCAAAATTCTATGTACTCTGTATTATAATATTTACTTCACACTTAAACAAGTAGAGTCGAAATTCCAATTCTTCATAGTAAATTATTATTTTATAGTTTTAGAAATTGAATTCTTTTGTGGGAAGATAGACTGCAAATGTCAAAACAAGCAATAATGTGTATATGTATGAACTTAATAATGTGTATAAACTTAATATATAACTTTCCATCAATCAGGGTTTACGTAATGTTGATCCAATGACATGGTTACTTTCCTACTAAATGCATAAAAGAAAATGCTTCCTGTTACTTAGCAGAGGTGGATTCTTGCGATGAATTTAATTTCTGTGTCTTTGCCTGATTTTGTCTCTGGGTCATCTCCTCTTGAAATGCTCCCAAGATGAATATTTGCCTCCAGGTCCTTCTCAGAGAGACTCTCCAGCATAAACCTCTGCCCTCTACAACATGGCACTATCTACAGCAGCCTTCAAATTCAGAAAGAGCAGCCTTTTATGTGTCTCATGAATATAGTATAACTGCTTCAAACTCTCCTGTATAAACTTTGTCCCATTTAGTGGACTTCAATGTCTCCCATATTTATTTAAGCTAATGATAGGAGCATTAAGCAAAAGTTGAAAAAATGGACAAATGGATTCATCATGAAAATACACTGTGCCAGGCCTCCCCGGTGGCGCAGCAGGTTGAGCTCAGTGCTGTGAAGCTGTCCGCAACCTCTGCAGTATGGGTTCGATTCCCAGCCAGCTGGGGAGATTCCCACTTGGCGAGACAGACCTCTCCTGCCTCGCCCACTGCACCTCTCAACAGTGTCTTCGGTTGTCTGCCTGTTCTGCTCCCCACTCTGTCTCTGGTGAATCCTCTCACCCTCCCACACCTCTGGCCTGTACTCTAGCTATTGTATAAATTTAAAAAAAAAAATCTTTAAAAAAAAATAAATAAATAGAAAATACACTGTGCCATGAAAAGTCCACACACTAAGATTCTATTCATAGTAGGGAGTGAATTTATGAAACTCATTGCTTCAAGATATTATATAGGCTATTATATATAAATAAGTTCAAGAAGGACTATCACAATTTATTAAACAAAATTGGGATGCCAGCAATGGAAGTGCCAGGCACATCCCTTACCTCTGGGAACATGGTAGAAGTTGGGGAAACACTGCATAGTGCCATAGTCAGAGAACTACTCATCAGAGAACTAGTCATCACAAACTTGAAGGCTGAAGACAATAGGAATTTATCCTCTCAGTTCAGGAGGCTAGTAGTCTAAATCAAAGTGTTGGCATATTCCTTTTAGGGGCTCTGGAAAAAATATTTTCCTCTTCCAGCTTCTGTTACCTGCCCTGGTACTATAGATCTGTTTCTACCCTTATAGCACCTTCTCCTTTGTGTACCTGTTTTGTAAAGATACATGATTATAGTTAAAATTCCTCCTTTAAAATTCTTAACATAGTCACAGGTTTTGCTATATAAGATGACAGTCACTCTTTTCCCATATAAGATAATATTCACAATCACAGAGAGTAGGATGCAGGCATACCTTCTGGAAAACCACTGCTGAGAGGGTTTGTCATTCTCAGCATGGTAAGTCTTGTCTTGTCTGTCCCTTTTCTTTATGATACTTATGGTATTCCAGTCTAATCATTTAATCTCTATCACAGGACTAGCAGCGTTAACTTCGTACTATCCTCTCCATTCCTTACATCAATATTGAACATTAGTTCTGCTGGATAATTTTTTAACTGAAAATAAAAGTAACTGAGTATGCTTGCAATCATTGGATTTAAAACATTTAATGGCACCTCTCAGAGTCTTAGCATGCCAGTCACTTTTGTGATATTCCCAGAAGACAATTTAGTATGCTCATTTTCCAAACTCCTTTAATCACAAACTCCCTAGCTAGTGTTCCCTAGTATACACTTTAGGAAATTATGCTCTAGAACTAATGCCTATCAGAATAACATTCAATCAAACTCCATTGTTCGTTTGTTTTATGAGACCAGATGTAAGTCGATGACCTTCTTCATTGTATTTACATGTTATAATTTCCTCATAATTCTTTGAATTATGACAAGATTGAGCTTAGTTGTTCTTTGAATTAATAAATTCCCTATGGAGTTGAAGAGATTGTCTTTTTTTTTTTTTTTTTGGATTTTAGATGAAAGTCAATTACTTTCCCTAGAGCCATCCAGTTACTATAATCTAAACATACATAATCCAATAACAATGGCATCTAGGCTTCTGTGATTTTGCTGGCTCACTCTGGATACAGAGCCAAAGTTGCCTGTAAGAACTCCTCATCTTGACTCTTTCAAGTTACACTGCCAAGTTCACATCTTTTAAAGGCTGAGGAAATATTAAAAAGAACACTATTCCCATCCCCCTAACATCTTTTTTCTCTTGGAGTCAGATAAGAGAAATTGCATTTGAGTATAGTAGGTTGATATAGTTTGATGTCTTCAAATTCTTTTATTTTAAAAACTTCTTCATAAATACTTTTATATTTTCTTCATCAGGTCATTCAATAAATAATTATTGAATTCTGTACATGCCAATTCCTGTGGTAGGTTTGGGATGTGGAGGGATACATGAATTGACTAAGACTGTTCCTGCCAGTCACTCACAGCTTGGTGGATGAGAAAATAACAAGAGATTTATGTCTGTATTATGAAACACACTTGAATAGCAGTGAGAAATATGTGATAGTGAAAAGGAAAGAAATCTGAACTCTGCTTGGAATGTAATACAAAAGTAGCATTTACCCTGGGTTTTGAAGAATAAGTGGTTTATTAACTGCTGGAAAGTACAATCCAGGCTGAAAAAAAAATCCCAAAAACAACCAAACACCTATGGATATTAACAAAGTTTGGTATTTTTAGAGTAGGGGGAAATCCAGGGTTGTTAGTCATAGGTAAAGCAACTTTAGAACAAGAAAAAGGAGAGGTTGAAGAGCTAGACCAGTGTCTAAATAAGGAGAATTCTGACTGTCCTCACAAGAAGTTTATACATAATTGTACAGGAAATCAGGAGACTTCAGATTTTTACCCAAAGGAGTGACATAATGAGATTTTCATTTTAGAAAGGCAATACTGCAGTCAGGATATATGGAAGATTTCCTTTGAAGAGAAGAAACTGCTAGATTACTATTGATAGTAAAGAAACTTAATAGTAATCTGTTTAAAAGGTGAGGAGGATCTGAACTAAAGAAGTGATATATTAGATAGAAAGAATAATATTTGTTGACCATTTGATTCCAGAAAATGAAGGAGTAGTTGGTGCTGGCTTTTGTTTTGGCCAGTTGGGTTGATGGTGAGGAAATAAATAAGACAGGAAAAAAGAGTTGCTGCTGTGGGGTGATTTGTGGGAGTGGATAAAGAAACACTAGGTTGTAAGACAGGAAGAAGATAATCTAGATTTATGTGGCAGAGACTATCGATTGACTTCCTGAAACTCCATCTAACTGCTTCTCAGTGTCTGTATTCTATACTTTCTTATATCCTATATTATTATTTTATATCCTATACTGTCCTACATCCTATACTATTCCATACCCTACTGTCTTATATCCTATATTGTACACTATTTTACTGTCCTGTACTCTATACCATACTATAATGTTGAATTGCTAAAATCCTACATTTCCCAGACTCCCTTGCAGCTACCCACCCTTGTACATCCCTGGGGTTGGGAAGATGTAAGTGAGCATCCAGAGGCAGATACCAGGCTCCTCTTACTTCAGTTGTTTCTGCTTGGTGCTTCTTTCTTCTGTGACAGCTGTAGTAGCCTTTCCAATGTCTTGTCTTTAGCTTCATATTACTGAAAGTCCACTTTGGGGGCATTTATTTTTCTGGCAGTGGTTGTAGCAGAGGTAGCATAGTGGCTCTGAGCTAGCAGCCCCCTGCTTCTCAATCCTCTGATCATGATAGAGGCAATGTCTCTTTGAAGTTAGTTCTAGAATATCCTGGAATTCATCTCTAGAAGATCAGTTTAGGGTATATTGTTACAGGACTTCCACAAATTTTAAAACATTAAAGTTTCCTCTTTTAACCTAACTATAACAAATAAACTTCAGATATCTGCATGTAATCTCTGGCCCAGTCACCTCTGAAATGGAAAAAAAAAATTTATAAGTCTTTAAACATTGCTTTTTTCATAAAATCATTATGTTTGGCATTATGTATATTTGACTGCTACTGACAATGTAGCAACCTTCTGAATTGTGAGATTATTAAGGATATAAACTTGTCTTAAACACTTTTCAATGCTCAGTGCCTAGAACAGTGCTTTGCACTTGATGATGTACAATAAGCTTGTTAGTTTTTATTGCCTTTAATTGAATTGACTGGACAACTTTTGCTTCACCTGATAGTGTCATATAATATAGTTGGCAATATTCCTAACTCTGATAATTGTTTTATATGATAAATTGCCCATATTGTTAGTATCTAAAATGCTTTGATCTTAAATTTCTTCAGTATTCTCAAATGCATGCCATCTGGCTTCAGTGACTCATGGAAATTTAATGTCTTGAGTTGTATTCACCACCTGTTGTTTCTTTTTTTATATTATGTTAGTGAATCATATTTGCTTTCAATGAAAAGTAGTTCCTTAGTGAAAATTCTACATTTATTCAGTCAGGGATGATTACTGATTGAGTGATACAGAGAAACAATTCAACCTTCCCCATCCTTTCATGCTCTTGTTCTCTGCAGTGAGTAAGCAGTTGCCTTTTGAGTTCTGCAGCAACAACCGCTACAGATCACTTTTAATTCTCAGACTGTTCTTGCAGAGACTATTCTTGTTCCCCTCCTCCCATAGATTCAAGACTATTTTTGTTCCCCCCCCCATAGATTTCATGTGAATTTTCTTGCTATAATCCCTCTTGCATTTCAACAATATTCATATCTGATGTTCTCTGCCAATATTACTATCCCTTCCATATGTTGTATTTCTTCTTATGGACACATGATTTTAATGCTTCCTGTGGCACAGGGCCTTCAAAATATTCTCTACACAATTCTGTCTACTAGATAAGTTAGAAGACTATGAGAAAGAATGAAGATAGTCTTTCTTATTTGTTGTAATAAACAATAGAAACCTAACTTGGACTGGTAAGAGCTAAGTGGAGAATATTGAGAAGTACTGATATAGAGAAGGCTTCAGATGTCGTTCAAATGGAGTTTTCATTGTTCTTTTGTTTGTTTATCTTAGTTCTGCCTCCTCCATGTTTGTTTCATTCTTAGGCTGGCTTCTCCTTAATTGCAAAACAGCCATCAAAACAACAGGAGTTACATGCTGCTTTGTCCCATCTATGGGAGAAATTTCCTAAATGTTGCTGTCATTGAATTATCCTTTAGGAAAAGGATGAATCCATCCTTGGAACAACCACATGAGTGATCCTAAATGAGTATCACCCAGTGAGGGAAATGTGAATGGATTTTGGGGAAGGAAGTTTAATATCTGTTCTTCCTATGGTCCTGTATTTCAATGGTTTACTAGATTTCATCAGGCAAATTTGGTATATTTCTATTTTCAAGGTCAGAATAACTTCAAGTATATATTTGCATCACTTTTACTATATATATATTTCCTGTTTCCTCTGTTAACACTGCAAGGCTTGAGGAAAATTTTCATTTCTTTTAAACCTTTATTGATCCTTACCAGCAACTACAGGAGCCTTTTCATTGTAGGAAGGGCAACTCATGTTTATGATCTACCTATATGTCATTCTGTTTATATGACCATAGAATAATGCAATTTTGGAATTTATTTGTATAATTCTTAATTTAGGCTTTGTCTTTTGATTTGGACCCCAAACTAGGTAATCAATCACAAAACACATCTTAAATTCTGTGTGCCAGACACTTGGTGGGTACTTGGATGGGGGAGATAACAAGTAGTATAGTACATAAAGTATCTCATTTAAACAGTTCAAGGCAAAGGCAAATGGTTCATACCTATCTCCGAGATCTGTGACCCTTCTCCTATCATTTTTTAATTCTCCGTACTATCTTTGGTGTGCTTCCCAGGTTACCAGAGCTATTGTAAGTATTGCCTTATCTTTATCTTTTTTACTGCTGTCATTTTACCAGTTCGAGGAGGGCTCTTTTGTAATTATTATTATTATTATTATTATATATATATTTTTTAAGATTTATTTATTTATTTATACAAGCACTGGGTACAGTCAGAAGCACAGGAGGGTGAGAGAATTCACCAGAGCCAGAGCTGGGAGCAGAGCAGGTAGAAGGACCGAAGCACACTGCTGAGGGGAACACACTGCTGAGGGGAACAGCGGGTGGCAGGAGAGGTCTGCGCGCCATGTGGGACCCTCCTCCGGTGGCCGGGGAGCAGCCGGGGATCCAACCCGCGCTGTAGAGGCTGTGGGCAGCTTCGCAACCCGGCGCTCAACAGCTGCGCCCCTGGGGAGGTCCTGGGAGGGCTCTTTGTTTGCTCATTAAACCATTTTGGGAACACCAGTTAAGGCGACACCTGTGTGGAGCCCAAGATGATTGGAGCCCATGATGTGATTTGGGGACTTCACAATCTAGTGAGAGGCTTTCATGCAAATAGTAATGTGATAGGTGCTAAGATATAATAAGCATTGAATCTGTCCAAGCACACAGTCTAGGGAATAATTTTAAGAAAATTTTCCTGAGATGGTGATGCCCATGAACCTAAAAGAAAGGAGGGCCAGCTAAGTGAAAATATGCAGTCAGAGGAAGTTGCATAACCAGAGCTCATGTTTAAAAATCCTAGCTTTTAAGGAAATATAAGTACATTTCTAGGGCCTCCCTGGTGGCCCAATGGGTTAAGATGCAGCACTATGAAACTCTTGGCAGCTACTACAGCATGAGTTTGATCCCCGGCCAGGGAGCTGACCCACATGGCACAGCAGATTTCTCCTGTCTTGCCTGCTGCTCCCATCAGCAGTGTATTTCAGTAGATCTACCTGCCTTTTCTCCTCCCTGCTCTGTCTCTGGTGAATCCTCTCACCCACTTCATCTCTGGCCTGCACCACAGCTCTTGTATACATAAATAAATCTTAAAAAAAAAAAGTACACTTCTATACCTAAATCATTTAGTGTATGTGAGAAAATGCTTGATGGGGAAAGCCTAATTTTCTATGTTCTGATTCCAATGGGGTAGCTAAAGTTTTTGATGGTACTTAAATCACTAGTTGACACCAAGGGGAATAATTTTCCTCATGAATATATGAGGAAGCTGTAGTTAGAAAAAGCTTAGGAGTATCTTTCTGCTCAGTAGAAAAAACAATTCTGTCTCCAGAGTCAGGCCTACATAAGAGGAAGTTGATTAAGAGAACTCCTTGCCTGGAGTGATTTGAGAGGATCTCTCAGCACATCATCTTCCCGGTGGGGTCTCCATCTTTTTCTATCTGGCCACACATTCTAAACAGTTAACTTACTAAGTGGGGAGGTCAATAAAATTGGGGCATCCTCTTCCATAGAAAGTCTCAGTGATAATGCATCCCTGCCTGAAGAGCACATTAACCTAGATTAGCTCATTATCTTTGAGATGAACTTCAAAACAGTTTTCGTTCAGTGGAGAAAAGAGGACAGAATTGTAGGGTATAGACTCGGTGGGGTTGGAAGGGGAGCAGCTGAGCCCCCAGGAAGGAGGGCTCTTCCAATGGTATCAGTTCTGCTATCTTTTCTGTGGCTGGTTGCTACCCAATGTCCTGGCTTCTCTTTCTCCACTTTTAGTTCTTTTTCCTTCATAATAGGCAGACTAATGCACCCCTCCCCACAAGATGTTCATCTTCTAATCCCTAAAACTTTTGAATATGTTACCATAAATGGCATTGTTAGTGTGAATTAAATGGAGGCTCTCAGGTAGCAAAGACTCCCCTAGAACTTATAGAGGGAATGCCGTTCTACATCCCCTTGATTTTAGTGCCAGAAGACGGACTAGGGAATTTTTACCTTAAGAACCATAAGATCATCAGTGTATGTTGTTATCAGCCATTAGGTTTCTACAGCAGCTGTAGAAATCAGTACATCTCTCTCCATGTGAAGTCTGTGGCCCATGAGTTCTCTCTCTCAGCCTCTACCATCACTGCTGTCAATTCTGCTAAAGATCTCTGATTCAGTGGGTTAATGCCAGGCAGCCAAACCTATACCATAGCCAGAGCAGTAAACAAGTCACATTTCAGGAAAAAGCAAGAGAAATGGAAGAGGGTCTGTGGGGAGCAAGTCTTGAGATGCTCCTCCAGCAAAGTGTCATAAGAATGGCCCAAAAATGAACATGAACTAGCTACTTGCAAGAATGAAAGAATAAGGAGCAAGGAGAGCCAAGAACATTTCAGACTGACTGAGAGATAGGCATTTTTCTTGGCTTCCAAACCTGTGGGACACAGTGATCTGGGCATGAAGGTATAGCGATCCCATCCCACACAGTTGTAACATCTTTAAATGAATGCTTTCAATAAACACAGAATGAAAAGAATCAAGAAATGAGATCTTAAAAAAACAATTATGTTTTAATAGATACATATATTTGGTTTGGACAGTAGATGGAGGTTCATATTCTACCCAAAAATGCCTATTAAAATTTATCTTACAAACTTTATTGCCCATTTGAAAGTGACATAGAGCCAAACCCTACAAAAGGTCAGCAAAAAATGACTTGAATTTTTCCCATAAATACTGTAAAGGGGGATTTTTTCTTGCCTTTTTAAAAACGTATTTTGCTTTTAAAAAAAATCCCTCAAAGGTGTACAGTTACATATAAAGGATATTGGTCTTCATGAGGTCCTCGCCACCACCTTAAAAATTAGCTTAGAAAAGCATTATTGTTACCGTGTTGCAGGAAACTGAGGCCCAGAGAGATTAAGTAACTTGCCTGAAGATATAAACTTGTAGGAAGAAGTTTAAATTGTAACAGATATTATTACCTCATTAAATCCTCACAGCATGAGATGAAGAAATAAATGGTACTTTTTTCATTTTAATATTTGGAAAATTAAAGCCAAATTGGTGAAGCAACCTAGTTAGTAAAGTGTAGCAACATGGCAAGTTTATGACTCATTGCCTTTTTCATTCCTAAGTACCTGGGATGTAAAAGTTTTGTGATTTTCTTCCCCCTTAAAACATAGATTATAGATGTATCAGCTGCCTCTCTTCTTTTGGAACTAAATCCCAAGTAAAATGCTGACAGAGGATGCAGCAGGGAAGTTCAGCATCCTTTGCTTAGTTGAGAGGTTCAAAGACTCACTTGAAAGACAGGTTCTGGGTCAATGTGTGAATGAACTTTGCCTGATTAACTGGATTAACTGCCCTGTCCCTTCTGCAGGCACTGACCGTAGTCTCTGAAGCTGGTTGTTCACAGCACAGTCATGTGAGGAGTGGGTCAGATGGAGACCTGAGGAAGACAGCGAGTCTGGGGCTTTGTTTCAAAAACCGGAAGCAGAAGCTTCCATTTTTTGGTAGGAAGTTGTTCCTTAGGTTACATGGCACGTATTAAGAAAGAATATGAATTCAGAAAACCAGTTCTGCCTCTCCTACTGGATGTATCCTCTACAGCGCTACATGATCACTTTCTTATTTTTTTTTTTATTTTTTAAAGGTTTTTATTTATTTATTTATTTTCTCTTAAACGGAAATTTATTTATTTATTTATTTATTTTTTGATTTTTAATTTTTTGATTTTTATATTCCCCAAACAATTGCAACCCCTTTATTTTGACCCCAATCCCTCCCCCCCGACCCCCTCCCCTCATAAAGTGCAGTCCTTGAAACACTGGTCTTGTCACTCATCTGTGAACCACTAGTCTGTGAAAAGGGATCCTAAATATTTAAAGCTAAAAATTACTATAAATCTTACATCATCTTGGAGACTTCCAAAAGTATATAAACTTACTGACTGCTTTGTTTTGCTCAGAAGAAACCTTTCCAAAACTACCTGATCATGGAGGTCCATTCTTTCTTCCAAAAATAAGTATAATGTGGGAAACTTTCTCTTAATTCATCACTCCAGTGTTTTGCCCTAAAAGTTTCAGTAGGATTTCAGAAGGAAGTAGAACAGAAAGAAGAGATGAGATTCTTACCTTTCTATTGCTTCCTAAGAGTGAAAAATCATAAAACATCCTCAGGTCTTACATTGTCAATATGTAAAAGGTGTGATAACTTCTTTGACTCACTGTTTTGAGGATAGTGCAGTAACCTAAACTCTACTGAGTGACATTAAATAAGACAAAAACAATTAAAACACCTTAAAATAAGATTTAGGTCTCATAAATGAATTTAGTCAACAGTACCTATTACTTTGCACATTTGAAAAAACAGATTTTAGTAGTAGTCATTTTTCCCTTCAAATCTTAGCTGGCGTACAAGCATGCATTGTACAAAAATAAACAATGATGTAAAATATATATATATAAGAAAATAAAAGCAAAAGAAAACTTAGTTGGCTTTTGGAGTTTTTTAAACTAATTTTATTATATTTATTTTTTACATCATTCTTCCTTTTTGTACAATGCATGCTTCCTCCCCTCATGTGTAGTCCCTGTATAATTCCCACCCCCAGTTTACCCGTGCACCATCACCATAGTTCCTTGTGCTCTCCTCTCCCCTGATCTGATCCCCTCTGCCTCTCCCTTCCCTGCAGTGTCTCTGATTTATAGTTGTCTGCTATTTTTTTTAATGTACTATAATTTCTTTTCCTGATCCCTTATTTGGCTCCCTTACCTTCCTTCTATAACTGAAGCCATCCAGTATTTTTCTTTTTATTTCTGGCTTATTTCACTGAGCATAAAGCTTCTGGAGTTTTAATCAAGTACCTTACATTATATATAGAATCCAGGAAGACAATCACCATTTTGCAATAGGAAAAAAAGAGAGAGAGAGAAGCCCTCTGAAAGATGAATGATGTGAAATCCATGAGAATATTGACAATTTATTTTCTCACAATCTAAATACATTGAGCTACTTTTCAAAAGCTGGTCTCCTGAGAGAGGTAAAATGTATTTATTTAACTGCTATATATAGGATAACATGGAAAACATTTCTTGGGATATTCTGCAGCCTGCCAAAGATTGTCTTCATAGGTCTGCTGACTATTAATCAAATTAGCTGACTATAAAGTAGTAAGTCTTTTAGAATAACAAGTAAGTCAGTAAGACTATACTGTTCATTTACATCTTTTGATATTTTCCTCCCATCTCATTCACTGGGGATTAAGAACATTGTGGCATATGAAGAAAGTATGTGCATACATTGTTTTTGAAATATTAACTACTTTTTTTTACTACATAGTTTCATATCACACTTGAATTATCTCCCAAGTTATATAAATGTTCTATAGAAATATACACTGAGAATAGTGATATTTATCTTGTGTTGAAGTACCTCAAACAAATCCCATTAAGATGCAGATCAGATAATTGAGGGTGATATTTTTTTAGTCCTAATCACAGAGAAATAATATGGACTGTATTAATTCAAGTTATAATTTTAATTTTTAGTACTTCCCAGCTGTCTATGGGATTAAATGAAAAATGCTATTCCTTTGCATTCAGACCCATCACAATCTACTTTCTCCCTGATTCAGGGCTTAGTTACCATGGTGCTGATGAGCCTAGTCTTGACTCCAGTCAGTATCTCTCCAGTATTCTCATGTCCCATCTGACCCACTTGTGAGCACTTGCTTCTGCTAGCGAACCTCACCTCTAACATCTGAAACCTATTGCTATTATGACAGGTTGAAACATTTGCCCCAAATCACCAGGCTTGGGGAATAGGAAAAGCTACAATTCAAAATCATGCAGAACCTACAGTTTTAACCACACCACGGAATTTATAAAATGTAAGGGTGGTATTCACAGATCTGAACTTGAATCTTGGCTCCATAATTTTTATATGTCTGACTGTATAATAGACAGTTGATCTCTCTAATCATCAGTTTCCTCATCTGTAAAGTGGAAAAATAATAGAACATCCCTTGTGGATTTCTATAAGTTAAATAAGCATTTGGTTCAGTGCCCATTCTATGGTGAGGACACAGTAAATGTTAGCAATTATTTTTTATATTCTTTCTCTCTAAGATTTGTTACATATTCCCCCACCCCCTTGTCGTATATTAAGAAATTATGAGACTGCCCATTGGGAGAAAATGTGTATTCATTTTGCTATCTGCCTACAGCATCAAGAATAGTTTCTGAACTTTGTAAAATATACACACAAACACATGTATATATTTAATTGATTGGTTTGCATTTGTCTTTTCTCCTTTGTGTTAAAAATTTCTGGTTGCTTGTTACAAATAGTACCATGAAAGACTTCTGTAATATAATAGCAGCCTATCCTGTTACAAAATGGACACTTTTCAATAAGGTAAACCTTTAAAAATAATCCTTTCTATTTGGTTAACATTTAGTAAATATTTTGAAATACTTTTCTTTGACAAAGAGCATAGCCTACAGCATTTATGTTTTCAATCTTCTATCTTTTTTGATGCCATAGGAAATGTTGTGTTAATATTTTAGCTGAGCTAGTGGGTGAATTAATTTAGTATTCTCATGGATAGATAGCACATGCTCTTCTCTAGGTGTTTCACTATCATTTAGCTTTAGCTAATGGGCACTTAAAGTCTTGCTGATTTTTCCCCAAAGACCCATAGTCATCTATAACATTCTTGAATAATTGGACTTTAAGTAGAAGTTAACAGGGTTGACTACTTCTAGAAATATACAGATACATTTTTACTAGTTTAAATTTGAAATCTGTATGACCCTTACAATATCAAGTTTTTAAATGCCCCTCTCAATTATGTGTATAATTGATACATACAAGAAATGAAATGACTTGGGTTTTTGTTATTAGAAGTTATTTATAGAAGTCCTATTTTATAAAAATGCTATTCGCAATCATTGTAGATCCTACATTAAAACAACAACAACACCTGGCACCTAAAAATTGCTGCTGGAATAAATAAAATAAATCACTAAAGACTTTTTAAGAAGGGATGTTTTTAGGATACCCTTATTTCAAAGTCAACTGATCACCTACCCTCTAGATTTAAACACCTGCCCTCTTTAGATCAGTATATCCCAGTAACATTGGTTAATTATTTAAAGATTGGCTGACAATCATGTATAAAATACAATCTTTCACATAGTCAACTGTTTTTTATACTAAATTAGTATTTTCTGTAGTGTTGACTGGCTTTAGATTGAGAGGGTTTGGAATTTTTTCCACCTGATAGCCAATCCCCATTCTGGGAGGGATTTTAGCCAAAGGTGAATGAGCAGAGAAGGCAGGAGACTATTCCAAGATTCACAATTCACAAGAAATATTTCTTCTCTTTATCTTGGGAGGAAGAGCCCACTAGGATTCAACAGCAAAATATCAATAACTTCATATTTATCAAGTTTTATATCATCTTTCCTAATACCACAGCAAACCATGAATTTGGTAAATTATATTATCTTCATTTACAGATGAGGAAACCAGAACTAGAAGAGATAATTTATGAAGATCACACAGTATTAAGTGAAAGAATCAGGGCTTTAATAGAGGTCTTTGCCTTTAAGAATGACACAACAACTCTTACTCTGCATATTGCCACCGTTTTTTCCATAGAAGTGGAAATAAAATCATCAGCAAGTTAATGGGTACCACTTTAATGGTATTAATAATTGTAATTGCGCTACATGATAATAATGGCATAACAGCGAACCAGTGCCCATAAATGACTGGAATTAATGTGACTTTCAAACAGACATACTTAATATTTTTGGCACCTTTAAGAAAGGAGAAAGGAATAGTGCAGGGTGTAAAAAAAAAAAAAAAAGCTAAGATTTCTTTCTGACTCTTTCACTCACCATCTGGATTTGGGAAACTGAAGGCTACAAAATTTCATTCCACTTTCCTATCAGAGCCTATCGATAACAAAGGCTGCATTGCAATATAAGATGGAGCATGGAATCAAATCGAATCCCCTGTTCTTTCAGGACAAGTTAATTCAATCAGAGGGCAGTTGCCTACACCCATCACTCAGATATTGGCTAAAGCTCTTTTATTTTTAGTATTTTAGTGGTTTCTTCCCCTCTTACTCCTTAAAGAGCTATATGATGCCCGGGTCTGTGAAGAACAGGCCAACCTGAATTATTACTATGCAAGATCACAAAGAGGTGATCTTTCATTTCAATTTCTGGGCCTCCCCCACCTGCACACAAACATACTTTAGGTTGCCCTGCTTTGCCTTCACTAGACCTTACTAACACCCACAGCAGTCTTCTGTCCTAAAAACTGCCTTGAAATACCCCAAAGTTCTTTTAGTTCTTAAATTATTTTAACCTCAAAGAAAACTCCCACTCATGTACTATAGACCATGAGTCAACAAGCTTTTTCAGTAAAGGGCCAGATACTAAATATTTTCACCTCTGCAGCCAGATGGGCTCTGTCAAAACTACTCAATATGCAAGTTATAGTGGGAAAACAGCCATAGACAAGACATAAAAAAGTGAACATGGCTGCGATTCAATAAAACTTTACTTACCAAAACAGATGCCAGGCTGGAATTAACTATAGTTCAAGGAAGCCTGACATAGACCATATCCCTGATTATACTATGTTCTCATATCAAAGTAACAAAGAAGATCAAGGTAAAATGGACACCTGGTCCTCATTCAGTCAGTAGCAGAGCACCCACAGTTGCTGCAAATTTGCATGCTCTTCTGGACTCACATGTCCTCTTCCTCCCAACAAGAGCAGGACTATCTTGGCACAGGATGGCAATATTGCAATTATTAATTTACTTCTTTTGCCAGAACATACGTGCTCTGCCAAGAAAGCCCTTGGTTAACTTGCAAAGGAGGTAAAGTTAACTGATCCACATTCCTGTCTCAATTTTGTGCTTTCATTCTCATGTCCCAATAGTCAGTGGCCTGAGAGACTTCCCTCTCCTTCCTCCATATTCCATACCCTCCCTGCTCCATATCCCTCTGCCCATAATATCTCTATTCCACACCAACACAACATCTTTAGAGCCTTAAACTTTACATACTAATCTTAACACTGTGGTATGAATGACACAGATTTTCTTGCTTAAAAGGTGAGCTTGTGAACCCACACTGCACTGCAGCTGGCAGGAAAGTAAGTTTAATCAAGTGTGAATCTCCACACTTTGCCTAAGCTGGCAGGGATCAGGACCTGCTTTTCCAGTCTCTGTAGAAACCAAGTTGAATCCTGAATAAGAAGAGCTTCCAGGAGTTTTTCAGTTCTCTGAAAGAAGAAAGAGTGCAGAGGTACTTTACAGGAGGTGACAGGCAGTTCAAGGCTTATCCTGGCATGCCAGCTCAAGCAGAAGGTGAGTGACAGATGCATTTAGGCCAGTGTATATCTTACTAGGAAGGATGTGCTCATATAGGAATGCGGAATTAAATATGTCAAAATAAAATTTGCATTGTCTCTACCCAACTTCTCTTTCTTCTCCCCCAGTTTCCCAAATCTCCCTTTTGTCTGGAGATCTAGATAATCAGCTATGACTCACTGGCAAATTCAAATGCCTTTTAGATGATAGTCTAGGTATGAGGCAACTGCTGACTGGGCTACTTCAGATGAGAAATAAAATTTCGAGTGAATATTTATGAGTGAGTAGAAAAATATCACAAACAATTTCTGTTTATAGAAAAGGAAGGTGAGATTCTATACTAGTCAAAGGAGTAAAGTCTTATGCTATGTATAAGAGGACAGAAGATAATGATGTATATAAAATAAGAAGGAAGTCTATAAAATCCACTAAACTTCTATGAGCTTCTTTGGTACCAAAAAACAAAACAAAACAAAACAAAACAAAACAAAAAACCCAGCAGGGAAGCTTAGACTAGCTCCGCATTCAGCAAGCATAATGGATCTTGGCCTTCAGCCTTACTCTGGTGCATTTATTTTCTCTAGGGAGTTGTTTTTATAGCTCAAGGAACTGATCTAAAAGGAGTTGAGGTTACTTAAGAAGTGATGATTTACTTTTTAGTCCTGGAAGGACTATAATGGCTTGGGAGTCTAATCTGTACCTGGCTTTATCTGAATGAATTAATCTCTCTTGCTTAATAAACATGTTTATAGGACAACAAAGAAATGACTGGGCTAATTATGTCATCTGACGCTGGTGGTATATACAGGTATCTTAACGAGGGTCTTAAAAAGTGGAAAGTAGAAATTCATGAAGATTTGCTCTATACCTTAAACTTACAATGCTATATGCCAATTATATTGCAATAAAATTGGAAAATAAATTTTAAAGGAAGTGCTGCTATTTTTTTAAAAGGTTTTTTTTTTTTTTTATTATTTATAGAAGAGTTGCAGTACAGGCCAGAGGCACAGGAGGGTAAGAGAATTCACTAGAGACAGAGCGGGGAGCAGAACAGGCAGATCTACTGTAATACACTGCTGAGGGGAGCAGTGGGCGAGACAGGAGAGGTCTGCTGTGCCATGTGAGTAGCTCCCTGGCTGGCCAGAAATCAAGCCTGCCCTGCAGAGGCTGCAGACAGCTTCCCAGTGCTACACTCAACCCGCTGCACCACTGGGGAGGCCCGAAGTGCTGCTGTTTTTATCTCTGTATAAATTGGGAATTAGTAAACTAGCTTAAGAGTTACAGTTCCAGGGCCACCCTAGTGGCGCAAGGGGTTAAGATGCAACCTATGAAGCTGTCAGCAGCCACTGCAGCATGAGTTCTATCCCCGGCCAGAGAGTTACCCACATGGTGCTGCAGACCTCTCCTGGCTCTCCTGCTGCTCCCCTCAGCAGTGTATTTCAGTCGATCTTCCTGTTCTGTTCCCCACTCTGCCTCTCCCCACAAACCTCTGGCCTGTACCTCAGTCCTTGTGTGCATAAATAAATAAATCTTTTTTAAAAAAGAGAGTTACAGTTCCATATCCAGAGCCCTCAATAGCTGTCACATGTCTATTGTCCAAGTGCCAAAGTTACCCTGATTGGCCAGGACCCAGGTATCCATTTCTGTTCTCCAAAACTATAGAAGAGTAGATGTAAAAAATCCTGTAATAATCATTTTTGATCAGACTTCTGGGGTCAAGGAGAAAGTTTTCAAAGATAAGAAAATTGTAGGTCGATGTCCCCAAAAGAATCTTGCACAAATACAAGTTTGGGACCTTAAAAAGCAATGTGGACAAAATCCCTAGCACAATCTTACAAATATAATCAGGGTGATATTCCCAGGGTGAAGGGAAGAAAAGTTGTCTGGATACGAATAAAAGTCTAAGATTCTAGGTATTTTAAAAGTCTGATATGTATGCCCATTTCTTTAATATTTTCAAAATATCTCTTGTTGATCTTGTAAGTTGTTTATGTGTTTGGAATATTAATTCTTGTGTGCCATGCAGTTTACAAATATCTTCTCCCATTCAACAGACAGACTTTTTGTTTTAATGACAATTTCTTTTTCTGTGCAAAAGCTTTTCTAGTTTGATGAAGTACTATTTGTTTATATTCTCTTTTGATTCTTTTGCTGTTGGAGACAAATCCACAATACCATTACTAAGGCCTACGACACAAATCTTACCATGCTTTCTTCTTTGTATTGTATGGTTTTAGGCTTAACATTCATATTTTTAATCCATTTTAAGTTGATTTTAGGATATTGTTTAAGATAGATCTAATTTCATTCTTATGTGTGTGGATGTACAGTTTCCCCAGCACCATTTATTGAAAAGAATTTCCTTTCCTTGTTATATGTTCTTAGTTCCTTTACCATAATTTGATGACTTTCAATTCTATTCCATTTATCTATGTACCTGTCCTGTCCCCTCCCATAACATGTTTTGATTATTATAACGTTGTAGTATAGTTTAAAGTCTGGGCGCATGATACCCCCTTTTTTTCCCCTCCTCAGAATTATTATGACTGGTAGAAGTCTTTTGTATTTCCAGACAAATTTTAGGATTTCCCCCTCTATATCTCTTGAGAATGTCACTGGGCTTGTGTTGGATTTATATGTTATTTTAGGTGATGTCACTATTTTGACAATAGGTTCCATTTCTCTGTGCTTCCATACATTTCTTCCAACAGTGTGATATAGTTTTCATGGTACAGATCCTTCACTTCCTTGGTTAAATTTATTACTAAATATTTAATTTTTTTGTGATTATAAATGATAGTGCTTCCATCATTCCTCTTTCTGGTAGTTCACTGTTTGCATGTAAAATGCAACTTTTTTTTTTTTAAGATATTTTTATTCATGCATACAAGAACCAGGGTACAGGCCAGATGTGCAGGAGGGTGAGAGGAGTCACCAGAGACAGTGCGGGCAATGGAACAGGCAGACTGACTGAAACACACTGCTGAGGGGAGCAGCAGGCGAGACAGGAGAGGTCTGCCGCACCATGTGGGATTCTCGCAGGCCGGCAGGGATCGAGTCTGCACTGCTTCACAGCACTGTGCTCAACCTCCTGCGCCACCAGGGAGGCCCAAATGCAAATTTTTTGTATATTGATTTTTGTAACCTGCACATTTACTGTGTTTGCTTATTATTTCTAACCATTTTTGTAGTTTTGGGATTTTTCTATATATAACATCATGTCATCTATCAATAGTGACAGATTTGCTTTGTTCTGACCAAATTGGCTATCTTTTATTTTATTCTCTTGTCTAATTTGTCTTGTCTAATTATCTCCTCTAATAATATGTTATATAATAGTGATGAGAGTGGAAATCCTAGTCTTATTCCTCAATCTTAGAGGAAAAGACTTCAGTTTTTCTCCACTGAGTATGATTTTAGTAATGGGTTTATCATATATGACATTTATTAACTTTAGGTATGTTTCTTCTGTCACAGTTTCAATTGAGGGATTTTTATCATAAATGGTGGCTGCAATTTACCAGATACTTATTCTACATCTATTAAGATGGTCATATGATTTTTAACTTTCATTTTGTTACATTGATGAATTTGTGTATGCTGAACCATCCTTGCAACACTGGAATAAATCCTACTCGGTTGTGGCATATGATCGATTTAATATATTGTTAAATTTGGTTTGCTAGTAATTTGTTGATCTACATTTGCCAGAGACATTAATCAGCTGTTTTCCTTTATTGTGCTGTCTTTGCCTGGTATCAGCATTTTGCTAGTTCATAAAAGGAGATACTTCAGTGAACCAAGCAGTGATGGGAAGACTTGCCAGAGAAGAAATTGTTGATACCATTTACCATAAGATTTCAATACAATAATTATAGAAAGTCTTAGAAAAGTTGATGCTCATGAACACTGGAGTACAGAAAGAATAAAAATTAAAATTTGACCAATTGACGTGACCATGCTTGTTAATCGCATGCTGTGCTTTTAGGACAAGTGTTAACATCATTTTTGATAATATTATTAATAATATGCATTATGTTCTTATGATAGCTAAGGCATTTTGCTAAACCCTTTTAAAGATTATTCCAGTTAAAATTTACAGCGATCTTAAAATGAGCTTTCTTTATTTCTTTATCTATTAATAGAAATTTATATTCTTAATTTATAGATGAAGAAACTGAAGCAAGATAAATAGGCAAATTGTGTACAACACGTGGGGTCAGAGTTAGGATTCAAAACCAAATAGTCAGACTCAAAGAACTTATACTCTTAACCACTGTTCATACCTTGAGTGCATCAATACAATAACCCAACTGTTATCCAACTTAAACAGTATACAAGCTCTGATGAGGGGAACAGTTGTATGAGAATCTTCATTTTGAGAAACAGCGACTTTTATTTTTTTTTAAATTATAAATTTTATTTTTATATTCCCCATACAATTGCAACCCCCCCATTCTGACCCCAATCCCTCCCCTCCCACCACCCACCCCCCAAAAAGTGTCTCTGGTTCATAGTTTTTTGTTGATTTTGATTTTCACTTTCTTATAGTTATTCATTTTCCTGGTCCCTTATTTAAGTTTTCTAGATTCCTGCTATGAGTGAGACCATCCGGTATTTTTCTTTTTCTTTCCGGCTTATTTTGCTGAGCATGATCCCTTCCAGCGCCATCCATGTTGCTGCAAATTGCATGTGTTTATCTTTTTTGAATGCTGAGTAATATTCCATGGTATATATGTACCACATCTTCTTGATCCAGTCATCTATTTTTGGGCATTTGGGCTGTTTCCAAAGCTTAGCTATTGTAAATAGTGCTGCTATAAACATAGGGGTGCAGGTGTTCTTTGGAATTGATGGAGAAACAGTGACTTTTAAAATATAAATCACATTCTATAAAAGCAGCTGTTTGGACTGAATGTCTTTGCACCCCCAAAAAACACATGTTGAAACTAAAACAGTGTGGCTATATTTGGAGATAGGGCCTCTAAGGAAGAAATTAAGGTTAAATGAGGTCATAAAGGTAATCCTCATCCAATAAGATTAGTTTCTTACAAGAAAAGACTTCAGAGAGAGCACTCTCTCCCTTTACTTACATCAGAGAACTTTCTCTCTCCTTCGCTCTCCCCCTTCCTTCCCCAACCTCACACACACAGTCGAATGCATCAAGATAAGACTACGTGAGTATATAAGTCATTGGCAAGTAAGGAGAAAAGCTGTCACAGAAACCAAATCAGCAGGTACCTTGATCTTGTACCTGTAGCTTCTAGAATTGTGAGAAAGTAAGTTTTTGTGATTGAACTGTCTCATCTATGCTATTTTGTTATGGTAGCCCAAACTGACAGGTGTGGAAGCTTTGAATTATAAAACAGACAAGGAAAACTGACAAAATGTTGTTTTTTTTTTTTAAGGTAGCCATTGAAACTTTTCATAAAATATTCCCACTGCCCCCTCAAAAAAAAAAAAAAATGTCCTTGATTCCCAGTACTTGAGAATTTTCCATAGGAGAAAGCTTGGCCTAGTTATTATGGAAATATTGTCAATAAAATTTTCATATTACTCTGCTGCATTCTGAGGCTAGTTTACCCCAATTGTTTGTAAGTGATAAAATAAAGGTGTGCACACTTAGATGATTTCTGTCATTTTTGAATGTTGGAAGTAGGGACACTCTCCCTTTAAAAAAAGTACAAAGTTCTTATAAAGAATAAAGGGTTACATTTAGTCAAAATAGAGATTAATTTGGAGCTAAAGTCTTAGAATAATTTTAAAGTAAAAATTTCCTTCTCAGTTTGCAAAAATAGATTAATGTATAGTTACTATATAAACCAGTAGAACATTCAATTTCCTCTTTAGATGCAGATAACATTAGTGTTGTGTGTGTTGTAAGTGGTCACCATGTATATCAGTGCAAGTAATCTACATGAAGCCTTGAAAACTGCATCCATATCTAAGTGTGTATGGTAAGTACATTCTCCAAATTTGGGAATTATTCTAAAAAACAATAAACTAAAACTAATGAGATTGGTTGATTTCAAAACACTGAATGTCCTAAATCCATATTTGTAATAAAACAATCAGTTTTTTTAAATGAAAGAGTTAATTATATTGGGTTCTTATGCCAGGAAAAGGGCAAGGAAATGTTTTTTTTTTTTTTCCCATATCTGTCAATTGAAAATATGCGGTGTTGTAGTTGAAACATGAATATTTTAAAGTAACAGCAAATGCCTGTAATTCTTCTTGGCCAGAGGTTCCAGGCATGTCCTTTCCTGGCAATGAACCACATGCAAGGAGAGTCTATCTCATAGTGCCAGGGAGTTAATTATGCTCTTTTAGACTCTCAGGACGTGAATGTCTTTATCGTACATCCCACCCTCCTTTTTATGCATAAAGTGGAGCAAAATCTTTCTCATTCCTCATCAAATTGTTTCATTTAACCAGGTGCAATTTTGATTTTTCTTTTTGTATTCATGAACAATATTTGCAAAATCAAATCAAAGAACATGGCACTCCAACTTGCACTTTCATCTTTTTTCCTAAGGTTCAAAGTGTGAACTCAGCCTCAAGTCCAGGGGGCACTATTCCCAGTAGTGCGATGGACTAGGGCTTCAGGCTTTCTAAACTATCTTTAGTTTATACATTAAAGAAAATAAATGCAATTGAGAATGACTAATGGAACTGTCTGGCACATGTTACAGGAGGATACTTAAATATAGTCTGATAAAAAATTAAAACCAATTTATCAAAATGGCAAAACATTTGGTAATTTGGAACACTCTTAATGTCCATTTAAAGTGCAATAGTCAGTAATTTATTCCATTTTGGAGATTTCAAGTTATCAGCATTTAGTACAATTTATAGCTCATTCTTAATTTTGCTATTATTTACTTTAGCAAATAGGGGACTCTTACTCTGCAAAAAAAAAAAAAAATGCTGATTCTTATCTTGTGGAGTACCTCAACATAACAGATTCCATGTGGAAACCAAGTTGACAGCTCGCTACCACCAAAGTAGAGTTTTAAACTTATTTTATGTAAGCTTTTAGATGAGTGGCTCTCATACTTTGGTATCTTGAAGAACCAACCATGGAGCTTATTAAAAATGTAAATTTCTGGCTTCTAGCCCCAGGGATTCTGAGCAAAAGGATTGGAATGGGGCCAAGTAATCTGCACTGATTTTTAACAACCACCCCTAAATGATTCTCTTCTTAGGATACATATTGAGAATTACTCATTGAAGTAAAGAACCTGTACTTTTTGTACACAATGTCATTTTATATATGAACTGCTGATTAATAGTTCTAGTGATCCTAAAATTAATCAAGGTGTTGATTCTATTCAACTTTGGGGATATACATGATCTTTTGAAAATTCAGTTTGGAAAATTGTTCTATTTTGTATTCATATTCCAATTTTGTCTATAAGACTGAACCAAATTCCTCAAATCAATAATTTATTTAAAAGGCTATAGTAGTCACCCAATGCTAAATGTTTAAATGTGTTAGATATATTGCCTTCTGTTAAGTAACAGAATTCATAGGGATGTTCAAATAGTAACCACAATAAACAGCTAATACTATATATGCTGGGGAAGATAGACTGATTTAATGAAATTATGTTTTCTTATATTCCCCAGAATTCCTAAAGAAATGGATTTAGGAAATATATACAAAGCATTTTCTCATTATGGTCATGTATTGTGATAAATTCATAATTGTTAAACAGAAAGACACCTCACTGTGCATATTTTGGGCTTCAGAACTCAACATGTTGCATCATTCTAATATCTTTTTAAATGAGAACACCATTTTTTATATCAAAGTGCTAGAGCTAGGGCCATTATAATAATGGTTTTTATGAATGAACAATCCATGATCTTTTCATGGGTGACTGGAGAACCAATGAGTCTTCCAAAGGCATTCATTCAATTTTGAAATATATCCCCAAAGAGAAAACATTGGTTATAAAGCAATACTGTGTGTTAAACAGTGGATATAATTGTAGATCTGAAGTGATGGTTTACGTGGAAATTATAAGGAGGTGTGCCCATGGTCTTGCATATTCCAGAGAGTGCTGGGGAGAAGCAACTTTATGACAAGCAAAAATGAAATACCACATGTGTCCTCACAGACATGGCAAGGTAAATAGGCCAATTACAGGTGAGCAAACAAATTCTAGATTCTAGGCAGGGCATTAGAGGAAATAAATCCATGCATTGTCAAGGTTTAAAGCCTCAGAGAAAAATTTCATCTCCTGTTCTTGGCAGATTTTGGCAAAGGAAGGCTGTTCCTGGGTGATGAGTGACAAGTTGGAGGAAAGGGAAAAGTGACAGGCAGTTTTTAAGGAATTTGGAACCCAAGGCATTCTTGTTCCTTGAAGATGACACTAACAATGACAGGCCCTTAGCTATTTTATTTTTTCTGATGTGCCATCTGAATTTTAAGAACCTACAGTAGAAGAACTAAAAAATTCAGTTAGAACTGGGTTCTACATCCATTATCCAGGCAGAAGGCCATAGAATCAAACCTATTGGTGCTGCTTATCTTTGCCAAGTGAGCCATTTCAAATATTAAAGTGATATCAATATAGGTTTCAGGAGAAGTTTACTGGCATTAATAGCATTGCCGAAAATGTAAACCAAACTTCTGAATGTTTGTCATATTTAGGCAGTTCTATTTTCCACTACCATGGAAGTAGAGGAAGGAAACCAAAATTTTACCAAAGCTTGTCATGGACTTCATATTGTGTTATATATCTTTTATATTATCCCATTTGGTAAGTTTCTGATAAAAGATGCAAGAGAAAGCACTCCATGGTTTCCAGACATTTCAGGATTTGATAATGAGCCAGTCATCTCAAGTTATGCTAACAGCTCAACTTACTAATTGTTGAAATTGAGTCATTTTTCCATCAGCCAACCCAAGAGAAGTTTGCAAATACATTCACATATATACCCTGTGCATTTTTAAATATGCTTTTCTGGAACTCTATACAACTTTAGTTATAATAAGCCTTGGATAATAAAAATGACTTATTGGAATTTTTCTATAACTGTCAATGTATCAAGAATGTAAAGTGAGGAAAATTAAAGAACCACACACTGTATGAGTTTTATTCAGGAAACTAACAAGCAGAACATTGGCAAAATGTTGCAATTCCATGTTCCCATCATTCCCCAGAGAAACATGCCAGTGCCTGGCAGTGGAGGTAGACTTGCAATAGTCTATGTATTGATACTCAGCTTCTGGTGGTGTTTGCAGTCAATGGCTCCAGTGGCCTCAAGGGGTAGAGTTAGCTATTTTACCCTGGGTTCCCCTGAAGCAGAACTTCAGGCAAAGATTTGTGCTTGGGTAGCATATTTGGGAGTTGATTCCATGGAGACAGCAGAGAACAGGGGCAGGAACAGCAGAGAAATACATAGAAAGAGAGTCAATGACCAAGGATGAGTTGCTTCTTGGTCACTGCTGTCGCTGATGAATTGCTCAATGCTATGGATTAGTATTGAGAATCTCTAAGTCATGTACCTCAGAACATCTTCTCAAAGATGAAAAGGGAAAAATATTTATCTATTGACTTCTCTCTCTGAGTGGCTAAGAACTACCATAGGTTTCCAGTTAAATTCCACTACTAATTTAATTTACCCACTAATTCTTATCACTTTGTTTCCCTGTGTGTCAAAGATCTTCTAGAATAGGATGAAGGGGCTCATATTTCCTACGTAAGGCAAGTACTGTTAGGTCACCACTCTAGGAAACTGATCCAAACCCTTGCCTGAAATAGCTAATGATGTCTTCGTAAGTTTATGATATATAAGTTTTCCCGAAGGCAGAGGACTAAACACTTTGGACTAAACCACTAGTAGGTTTAGGTGCTAGCTGTTACAAATCAGCTGCTGGAGACCTAGGAAACCCATGGGAAGTTGTAGCTCGATAAGAGAGACTTTCATAACATGGGCATTTAGATTTGAACAGCAACTCTTCCTGTTGGGCTGAATGTGGGACCCTGAGACGGTTTGTTTACTGTCAGATAAAGAATATGCCCAGAATTGCCCTTAGAATTCCTGGTTGACACTCCAGGAATGGATACTCCATTCCATGGTCAGGTCTGGATACTTAGTGGGCAAATAAATGCTAGTAATAATATTTTAAATGATAAGCAGTTTTTAAAAGTATTTTTAGGCACAGATAGGAAAAAAATTGAGTTGGTGCACCTGGTAATATTTATATTGAACCTAATTGTCATATTTTATAGTCGTGAACTATAAAGGAAAGCTTGCATTGAAAGAAGAGTGTCTAAGTCCTTGCTGTGCAGATAGGGACACTGGTAATGGGCAAAGGACTATTAGTATCTTCCCTGCTTCTTATATGTCACTAAGGATATGGTTCTTCTGCATCCGTGAAATCACATATTAGAGCATTATGTCAATTGGGAGCATTTTCTATTTAAGGAGCACTTTTTTGGTAAAAAATACTATCTTTTCCTGATTAATAATACCCTCAATGATTTATAGATACTCCCTGAGCTGCAGCTATGTGATAGATTCACCATCATACTGAGCAGATGTTTTGATAGCCTTAATTTATTAAGTTATTTGAAAGATTATGCTTTCTTTTTTCATTCTTACAGTTCCTCTCACTCTACTCAAAGCAAGTTTTTGCATTTTATTGTGATCTAAAATCACTCCAATTTATCTTTAAGATATTTTTATTTAAAATATCTGGACTCCCTCCTCATTTTGCTTCCCTCACTTCAAGTTCTTAGGGAATTAGTCACTCCCAAACCTCCACATCTGTTAATCAAAAATATGTAAAAGTTGATAGTGTCTAAATATTTTATTTAATAAAGAAGGGGTCACATCTGTTGAGTGCCACTTTGGGGATATAAAGAAAAGTGGTATCCAGTCACCCTTTTCTTCTTTCCACAAATAATTGTTGAATCATATATATATGCAGAGAATGCCATTCTCTCTGCAGAGGGATAATGCAAAATACAAAAGATATAGGCCCCAAAGTATACAAACAAATGTTGCTAACCCCGTTTTGTCAAGTCATTTTGGTGTGGGAAATAACCAGTGGGAAAGTAAGTGAGGAAAGAAAAATAAGTAGCAAGACTTTGAACAGATGTTCAACACAGCAGGAGACAGCATTTCAGTCCTGGGATCCAACTTGTAAGAAGAAAGTATACAGTGGCTTGCATTTTGAAAAGAACCCCAGAAGGGAAAAGATTATACTTTGTGGCAAAGACACTACAGGGAGACCTAAATGAGATCATGAGTACTTTCCTTGTGGAACCACAGAGAAGAATTTGGGGTTAGGAAGCCCATTAGCGGATAACATGTCTGGGAGCTATAGTTACCACTGCCAGGGCACTTGCGGTGGGCTGTTTGTGCAGGTAGCCTATAAAACTGAATGTTCAACTTGTTGCCTTTTCAATTAGTATCTTTTGTTTAGAAAATTATTTACACTCTGGTCTCATTGTTTTCCAACATTTCAGAAAACCAACTGTTTATTAGATTATAGTAATTGCATAAAAACAAAATGAACAGCCAGTAAGAGTAATTTCTAGGGTTTCTTCACTTTTAATTAAATCTAGTAGCAGTGTGATGAAACACACAAGAATAAAATAAAATTCATTTTTTGCTAGTAAAATGGGTTCTCAAATGCTTTTGAGTTCCTGGGGGTTAAAGTCCAGTAAGACTTCATGTCATATGTAGGATGTTAAGGGTTAAACGCATGCTGTGTCTGGAAGTGTTCCAAACCAGTGAAAGAAAATAGGAGAGATATCACTCTTTACTCTGCAATAGAACCATTAGATTTCCAATCAGAATGCCGTACTGCGCAGCCATACAGAAATAAAATTCTAAGTCATCAGAGAAGTTGAATTCCAAAAGAATCAAATCACATGTGAGCTGGGTCAAAAATCAGGAGGTTGCTGTCTAGGTAAAAAGTGTGGCAAAAATAAGGTCTAGATGAAAGCAAATTGAGAGTCAGCAGTTCAGACTCTCAGAGGAGAAAGTCCAGAGAACAGGCCAAGAAATGCTTTCTAAGTTGGACCATGGGGATAAAATGATAATTTGTCAAACTGCTTAGTAGGTGAAAAAAAAATATGAAAAAGAAATTCTCTGGCCAAGGTCATGGAACCTATCAGGGGTGTTACCAGGCCAAGTGGTGTTATGGGTGACCCAATACGCTGAGCTTTTTCTTGATTCGCTCTGCTAAACAATTCCTTCATTCTCTGTGTTGTATTTTATTTATAGTGATTTTGAGTATTTATTTATTGACTAGTTAATGATTTGTTTCCTCCTTTTTGAATATGAGCTTTGTACTGGTTACCTGGCATCACCAGCCCTTGGGCAGTGATACATTGTAGTACTCAACAACTGTTAAATGAAGGAATGAATAAAAAGGGAAATGGAAGTTTTGCAATAACAATCACCTCGCAATACCACCATTGCTGCATAGTGTATGCAAATGAATGATAATATGAGATGCTGCTGTCATTTAAAACTCTGATGCTTTAGCAAAGAGTTTGAGAGCAAAAGCATACTGGTAATAGCACTTGTTTGCAGGTGTGCACAGGGATTTTTAATTCATCTTATTTATATGAGAAGGATGAAGTATTAATTATAATTTTGGCAAAAACTGTTAAGATAATGGCTTTAATGTGTAGGAACACTATACTTTCGGGTTGTTATCTCTTTTTCTCCCCAAAGAGAATTCAATTAGGGTTAGAGTTAGGGCTCAGCAAAGTTGTCTGGGTGTTTGACAGAAGAGTGTTGCACCAATTTTGTTCAGCATGAGTTCCTCCTTTCTTTTCCAGTGTAGTTACTATGAAATTAATATGGTATATTGTTCAATATACAGCCCTTCTCCAAAAACTGGAATATTTCTATATAATTCATTAAAAAAATGTTTCAACTTGAAGGGATTATTTAGATCTTAAAAGTATCTTGTACCCAAGATAATTCATTCCATCAATTCCTTATTCCCCTTCAAGTAACTTATTCTATCAATATTTCCCTCTCTCCTTTTATGTCCTTGAATTAGAACTGATGTCTAATATTTAATCTCTTATAGACTAGCTATAAATTACATGAAGATGACATTTTCTGTTTCATTTTCTACCTAGTCCTCAATGACATGGTGAAAGTATAGCTGCATCATCAACCACAACAAAAGAATTCTAATAAATGAAGGAGAAGTTATAGTCCATTTCAATCAGTGCCTCTTGGGATACCTGTATTTTGATGTAGTTCAGAGTCTGGTTTTTGATTGACATTTAGAAATTAGTTATTATCGACTTATTTTAGTAGGATCATAAGTTATAAACAATGGGATACTACTCAACTATAAAAAAGGATGAACTCTTGCCATTTGTAGCAACATAGATGGAATTGGAGGCAGTGATGTTAAACAAAATAAATCAAAAGGAGAATACCAGATGGTTTCACTTGTATGTGGAATGTAGAGAAACAAAACAAAGGGTCAGACAAAATTGAACCAATAACAAACCTTAGAGATCTGACTATAGAATTGAAGCTACCAAAGGAAGTGAGGGCAGAGAGCAAGCTTTAGAGGGGGCACAATTGCCTGTGGTGGAGGACGATGGATGCTTTGGAAGTGGGTGTGGTGTGGTAACATGCATGCAAAGGGTGTGATCCTGTACTTCTGTATCATGTATAATGTTTAGATCAATGTTGTCCTAGCTAAAAGAATGAGAGAGAGAGAGAGAGAGAGAGAGAGAGAGAGAGAGAGAGAGAGAGAGAGAAATAGAGAAAAATACAAAAGAAACTTACATCATCTTCCTAAAACTATACATAATCACTTTGAACCAGTCTGTCATCTGGAAACCCAATGTAATAAGCAATCATTGTAAAGGTTAGACAACTTCCTTATGGCTCTCCTCTGTGGGAACACTACTACCAAGCTGTAGTATTATTAGTATATGTAGTATTATTAGCTGTAATATTAGACACGCTGCAATGTCTAGGAATGCCTTTTGCTTCTCTCCGTTTTGATCTCTCCATTTGGGATTTGTTTCTTGGTCCTAAGTCTTCCTTCTTCTTGGCTTATTCCTTGTTAGGCATGGACTATATACCATTAGCTTCCAGAGAAAAAGAGCATGAAAGTTTTTTTTTTTTTTAATACAGAGTTCCTTAAAATGGCCTCATTTCATTTTTATATGCGGTTGGTAGTGTGTTTGGATGTAGATGACTAAAATAAATATTTTACACCTTATGAATTGAAATGCATTGTGCCAATGTCCTCTCGCTTTCTATGTTGCTATTAGAAAGCAAAAGCAATTGTTATTTCTGATCTTTTGTATGAACTCCCTATTTGTCTCTAGAGATTCTCTTTTTCCTTTCATTTATAGCTTTAGGCACTTGATGGTAGGCCTTTTCAATCTGGATACTTACATCCTTCATAGATGGAAGATATTCTGGTTTTCTCTATGGAACTCCTGTTAGTCAGAAGTTGGGCCTCTTTGACTAATTTTTTTTCTTTCATCTTTTCTCTCCTATTGATTATCTCTTTGTAGTTTTGATCTTCCTACTCTTTTGTTGAAATTTTAGTTAATATAGTATTTTTTAATGCTCTAATATCTACTTTTTGTTCCATGAATGCTCCTTTTTATGCATTTTGGTTTTGTTCCATGTGTTTAATACCTTTTTAATTTCCCTAAGGATATTAATTACAATGTCTTTGTGCTCCTGAGATTTGTTTTGGTTCTTTTCTTATTTTAATTTTAGAGGTTTTCATTTCTTTTGGTGTGTTTCTAAGTAAGAGAAAGGCTCTAAAAAGTAAATAGGGAGTTCTGTAGATGTTGGCTGCATTTCTGTACTACTGAGGCTCCTATGTTTACCATGATCCTATATTCAGCTCCTGTGTTGTGAAACACCCAAATGCCTGTATTCCTACTTGGGTGTTTTCTGTGAGGCACCACTCTTATACCTATGTAGGGGAAACTAACAGAGCTACCAGCTTTCTGGAATTTGGTGAGGAAGGAAGATTCAGGATCCACACTTCAATAAGCAAATGTTGGCTTAATTCCATTTCCCCCCTAATATGGCACCTTGCTGGCTCTGTTCTTATGCTGCAGGTATGTTAGAATTGGGGTAATCTGAGGACTCTGAGAGTAAGGAGCAGGAATATGGGGCCAATTGTTCCTTATGTGCTTTTCAAATACCATACTTATTTCAAATTGTTCTTTGAATTTCCAATTTTCAGTATCTTTCTGGGACTCTTACAGGATGAATGTGTTAGAAAATTTGCGTGCAAGGTTTTACTCTAGCAACTCTTTTAAGTTATTCCTCTATTTAATTTAGTTGTCAAATACCATGGGTTAGGATCAGAGATGTCTACTAAATTTTTAGAAGATTTTCAATATTTTGTTTTCCTTTATTCTTGTTTTGTTTTTCTGCATTTTAGGGGGCTTCCTTATTCAGAGGAGAGGGGATGGATATATTTTGATTCTACCGGTTTAAAATAACAATTCTGGTGATCAGATGGGGATAGATGGCCATTATTATAAAATGTGTCAAAAATCATTTTCAAAAAGAATGACAGTTTTAATGAATACTGGGCAACATTATTATTAAGTAAATTAGAATATGTCTATCCATGGCTGAAAGCAATCTTGTCCTACTAGAAAAATCAATTTAAGAAACCAAATAGAGATGTAAAAATTTCTGGTAGGTATTGAGTCAGAGTAGAGGAAGTTAATTAGACTTTCTGGGTAACATTATCACATTACCTAGAATAATGTCACCTTCCCATATAAGTAAGTGCTTTTACTAAGATAGAGTGCTTCTATTGGACAGCAAAACAAAATGTTGAAAATCTTCCCCTGGGCAGTTGTGGTGATATACAGATAAATTTCTACTCTTCTTTCTCTGTTATTTGTGCATACCCCTGATGTCTATAATTACAACAACGTACTTCATCATTATTTGGGTGGTGGTGCCTGTTCTGTGTATTATACAATATTGTGGCTTATATATTTTTTAAATTATTATTTCATTACTCTATGTCAGATAGTGTTACATTTTAAATTTATGTATTTTTAGGAAGGTTTCAAAGAAGTATTTTGTTTCTGGATGAAATTTAAAGCATTCCATCATTTACTTCAATCATTTCTTGAGAAGCATTTCACACATGAATAATGACATTTATTTTATAATGACTTCTGCAGTTTTAATTTTAATTGTTGATATTTTTCTGGCTTTTTTCACAATTCTGTGTAAAAATATTTTATTTACCCTTAAAATGCCTTAACTGCATGATATATATTGCACAAAACCCCCAGTGCTTATTCCACACACACACACACACACACACACACACACACACACACACAAAGGATCATGAAATCTTTGTATTTGATGGAATTAAAAAGTCAAGTAAAAGTGCAAAACTTAACATAACCCTTCAGTAGTTGGGTAAAAAGTAAAAAAGAAAAAAAGAGGAAGAAGAAAAGCAAAGCACAAGCACACACACACATGCAACAATAACAAAGATATATGTTGGGGCCTCCCTGGTGGCGTAGGCGGTTGAGCACCACACTGTGAAGTTGTTCGCAGCCTCTGCAATGAGGGTTGGATCCCGGCTGGCCAGGAAGAAACCCACATGGCCCGGCAGACCTCTCCTGTTTTGCCCACTGCTCCCCTCAGCAGTGTATTTCAGTCAGTCTGCCTGTTCTGTTCCCCTCTCTGTCTTTGGTGAATCCTCTCAGCCTCCCGCGCATCTGACCTATATCCCGGTTCTTATATGTATGAATAAATAAACCTTAAAAAAAAAGATATATGTTTCTAATTATTGTGCATTCTTCTATTTCCTGTATAGAACAGCAGCAACAATGAAGAGTTTTCTGAGGCTGGAAACTGCTCTGCATTTGCACCTGCTCCTGAGGTGTGCCAGCCTGGCAGGAAGAGAAGGTAGGACCTAATCCAAAGTGTTAGTCCTTAGTCAATCACTAGATTCGCAAACCTAGAGGGTGAGTTTAGACCACAGATGCACGTTAGATGTTCATCCCTGTGTTAAAAAAAGATTTCATGAAAATAGCGGCTGGTCTTGAGCCCAGTAAGCATGGGGAGGGAGAATGAAAAATTATCCATTTCTAGAAACTTTATAAATTTAGGACTTGCTTAACACAGTCTGCTGACCTTGGATTCCCTTCTCATGAGTATGTTTGTAATTCTGAAAGCAGCCTCAGAAGGTTGGAGAAGTACTCACAAAGTGGCTATTAATAAACTGTGGTCTAAAAGTTATAGTAGTGCAAAGTATGTAGACAGGTGTTTTACTTCATATTGTAATGAAATGCTGAAGAGGTTATGTGTTTAGCACCCCGTCTTTGTCTGAATACTGTGGTGTGTATGTGTCTTTGTGTGTGCATGCACTTGTGTGCACAAGTACGCACATGTGCTTTGGAATCATGCTCTTGTGTAAGCATTTTGTATAAAGCAATGATTATTTAAGAGCATGGTACATTTTACATCAATGTAGCAACAGCTTTGTTTCTAAATAATTTCATTGTTCCTGTCTGCAGAAATGGAGATCCAGTGTTTAAGTTTTTTGATGTTTAGTTTTTTATTTTAGTTAATGAGATTAAGGGGGAAAAAAATTAGGTGCCCTATTTAGATTGAGGGGGAAAAAAATTTAGGTGCCCTATTTAGATTGAGTTTATCTCAAAATGAAGGCAAAATCATATAAATTCAAATTGTTTCCTAAAGAGTTGGTTGATTACATCTTCTAGACAGAAGGTAGTTTTTCAAAATTTAAAAGGCCATTACCTGCATCTCATATGTCCAATAATCAAGTAGATACAATGGACCAAATATTTTGACTTAATACAAACATTAGCAAGAAAGATAAGTTGAGTTTTCTTCTTCTCCATTTCATGCCTGGATTTATAGTATGGCCTTCCATTTATTTATTTATTTATTTATTTATTTATTTATTTATTTATTTATTGTCATTTCTTTTATCTCCATCATTTTCCTTCCTTTTCCTGGTCACCATTATTTTATGGGATAAATTATAATGTGAAGTCTCTTCAAGAAGTTATATCTTACAGCTTTTCTTAAGACAATTCAAACTTGCGTTTTGCCCAAAAGTGCTGTGTGCTAAATTTATCTATGTTCCCAGAGACAGAGACGCTATTTTTTTCTCTGTCCCCTTCATGAGACATTTAAATAAGTGGGTAACAGGTGCTGCATACCTGGAACACGCTGTACTTGGAATAATCTCCTAAGAAGCTGTTCACTCTGGTGAAAGCATTTCATGCCTAAGTTTTAGTGACCACCTGTGCTTGGTCAGTCACTGGCAGGACACCCTTGGTGATGAAAACTGATTTTATTGGGCTATGGACAGAATTGTTTCTACAAATACTTAGGGAGGGAGCTGATAAATAACTTTATGCTTATCAAGTTGAATAACTGTATATCCTGTGGGATGAGATATTTCATCAAGGTTTTGGAACAGGTAATGCAAGATTATGCAAGGTGCTAACCTAATGTATTATTCTCACTTGGAAAAAAATGTGTTTGCTTTTGTAAATATAAAATATAAAATTTGGTTTCCAAGAGGGTGATACCCATGTAGGAAGAGAAAATAAAATTTGAGATAGAAAGGAGAAAATACTGGTTAATAGGATCGAGGGGCAAGTCTCTATGTTTCTGCATTAACCTCAGTATTAGCAGATATTATCTCATGGACTCCGCCTAATAGAGATGATTTACACAGCACTATGGAAAAGAAAAGAGTCCCAGAGACAATATTTGCAAGCCATAAATTACTAATACATATGTACTTATGATGAATAAATTATTTTGCAATATGATGAACATGAACTTGCTTTGAAGAGAAAAATAAAATCTAGGTATCTGAAGGGGGTTAAACTCCATCAGGCCTTTAGCATCTGTATTTTTTCCTAAACATTTTCACTGCTTAGTGTATTAAGTATCCTAATGGTTAGAAATACTGTGTTGTTGGCAGCATCTTCCTAACTCCCCCAGAGAGAAATGGGCTATGATATAAGCCAGTGCTTGATGAATTTTCTAAGCATGCTGTCATTCCACTTTGAGAATGCTTTTCCAACTTCTGGAGCTTTCTTCATACTTTTCTTGACTGAAATGTCTATACATTCCCCAATCTGACTGTTTCCTTTTGCTATAAGTTCATTCCAATTGCACCTGGATATCATGATTTAATTACTTAGATGTACCTTCACCAGCACGCTCAATTTATTTTCTATTTTGGTAGTACCCATCCTCAACTACCACCATAGCAACACACAAGACGATTCTACTCTTTCTTCTTTTCCTCCCCTTCTCTCTCCCTCCTCATCCTCTTCTTTTTTTGTTCTCCTTTTTTTTTTTAATGACCCTTTTCCTTACTATTTGTACTTGGTGGTGAACATTCAAATTCTAGAATGAAGACAAACTGTAACAACAAACTTTATTCTGAAACAACTAGGTCCTTTACACCCCAGGGTAAATTTTTCTCTTTTGTTTGATTGTGGTTCTTTTCATATTTTTGGTTGTTGCTGTTCAGATGTCTTATATGCCAGTTCCTAGGGCTCCTTTCACTTCCATGTCTCTGACTCCTACTTACCCGATTCTTGAAATAAAGGAGAAGCTATTGGGAACAGCTCACCTGTCTCCCTGCCATCCTGGCCTCTGATCACAGAACACATCCTTATCCATCTTACCTCCTGCCTCAAAGTAAGATATCCCTTGACCTCTCTAAGATCTTCCTCATACTGTGGGATCTTGGTCATCATTTAATCCCTCTTTTTATAGATCTTCTCTATTTTTTCCCCTGGATCTTTCCTCTAGAATGTATTATGCCCAAGTCTCTGTCACCTTAAAAATAGCATACATTGTACAAAAATGAAAAATGATGTAAAATATCTATAAATAAAATGAATGAATAAATAAAAATAATTTATCTCAGCTCAACATCTTACATTAAGCTACTTATTAATTCCTTTTTCAGTTTGTGCTTAATCTTCGGGGGTTGGGGGGAGAGTAAGAACAGAAAAGCCCATACTTACTGACTCTACTTTTGCAAATTTCACACAGTCTTTCAGTTACTGCACCCTGGTTTCCTCTCTCATCATCCTACTGAGATTGTTCTTTCGTTAGCCCTAAATGACACTCTTGCCAGAACCAATTTTGTTCCCATTTTACTCTACTTTTTAATAGAATTTGATGCTCATTGTTATTTCTGCCATGGAATCTAGCGTACTAATCTCTCCTAGTTTCTCAATAGATATTGTCTTTCTTCTTCCCACTCAGTCCACCTACTGCATTTTAAGGTTTGCTCTTCATTGTGTAAGGCTAGATGTACTTGATATGCATTTGTTTTCTTTACAGAGTCCCTAAATGGTTTCATACTTATCCAGATCTTTATCTAAACCCTATTTCCATGTAAAGATGACCTTTCAATCTGTCTGTTAAATAATTATCACACTTAACTATACCTGTATTATAGGTTAAAAGTCAAACTCTTTAAGAGCATGGTACATATTATCAATACATCGGCATCACAATGGCTGCCTGTAGTCATGTAGATAATCCATCAACAAGCCAGGAATTGGAACAATGTCCTGTCTTTTCCTTGGGCATCAAGACCCATGTTTTATTCAATGGCCAAACTTTACAAATTCTTCTGACTCTCCCTAGACTCAGTTTCTCCTTCCTCTGTGTTTGAAGAAAACACAGCTGCTTTTATTACAGAATTTGCTGCATTGTACTGTTGTGGTCAACTTCAGTGTCTGCTGACCCAATAAACTTCCCCAAGAAAGGAACCCTGGCCTCCCTGGTGGTGCAAGGGGTTAAGCACCACACTATGAAGCAAACCGCAGCTTCTGCAGCATGAGTTCAATCCCCGGCCACCCAAGGAGCAACCCACATGGTGCAGCAGACCTCTCCTGTCTCGCCCGCTGCTCCCCTCAGCAGTGTATTTCAGTCAATCTGCCTGTTCTGTTCCCCACTCTGTCTCTGGTGAATCCTCTCACCCTCTGCATCTCTGGCCTGTACTCCAGCTCTTGTATGCATAAATAAATAAATCTAAAAAAAAAATCAATATAAGAAACCAAATACAGATGTAAACATCTCTGTTCCTTAGTATTTAGCATGATATATGACACGCAAAATGGTCTTAATAAATAAAAACTAAGTGAATAAAAAACCTAGAACCATGATTTTCATCCTTTTAGGGCAAGGGAGGGGAGCAAAAATATTTCTAAGATCCTGAAGCAAACATGAATTTTATTCCCAGAAAAATGCACAAAATCCCAGAATCTTGTGTATTCTAACCTAGAAGAACTTCTCAAAGTAGTGAAAAAACTAAATGAAATCAGCATTGTCACTAGAAATGAAAGTATGGTCTTCAGACTCAACTGATATTAAAGATCTCCCAAAATTTTTTAAATCCTGGTAGACTTAACTCTTACAGTAGACTAATTAGGAATTTAAAATCAATCCAAGCGTTAAGATTTTAGGAGCTCACTCCCAAATTACATGCACCAACTACTTTGGAGGAAGTTCATAGGAGTTGCAATTAGTGTGAAGCACTGATGGGAACTATGTAGGAAAACGAAAGAGAAGGGAATGAAGAGACCGTCTAATGAACAAAGAAAATAGGCACAGCAGGCTAGTCTGGCCCTAAAAATGAATGGGAGGAGAGTCAGCATTTTCCCTCAGTTTTGGGTCACACTCTGTAGGCCCCCTCCTTTAACTACTGAATGAGTCATGTGTAAGGCATCTTAGCTAGATGTAAGAAAAACCTTCTTTTTAGATTCTATTTTTTCTAAGTGCCCTGGGGAGTCTCAGATTCCCTTTGCATCCCTCTAATCTTAAAATATTTTACTTTCTACATGTTGGTTATGTAGCCAGTGTCACATTAAAGTAAAGGAAATAACTTCCACTGTTCAATGTGTTAATACTGCCAATTTTCAGATTTCAGAATCATTTGGTACTCTGTTGTGTTTCTGCCTTTGATGAAAGGGTAATGAATTATATTTTGCATATATTAAGTTCTAGTGAGTAATTATTGACTAGCTGATTGTTGATTGAGAACAGATTTAATGAAAGAGGTATCAATTTTTACACTTTACTTCTAATTACAAAGTATTTTAAAACTTACTTTTTTTTCTCCTTTGTGAACCAGTCATCCTACAATTTTACCCTGCTATTTGAGATGGACCCATGGCTAAATGAATAAAGAACAACTAGATAGCATCCAGATAGAAACATATTTCAGTAAATGATTATTTAATGGAAAATTGAAAATATAATCTACTAAATAATAAATATTTTTCCTGGCTACAGAAATTCACTTCTGCTGTTTCACAGGGCCATACAATTTCTAAAGGTGTGTAGAGAACTGGAAATAAAAAAAAAAAATTCAGGTATAAAATAACATCTTTCAAAGTTATTTCAAACTTTCCTCAGAGATGAGTTGCCGCAAAACTAGTTATTTACATTCAAGGTGCTCTTTCATATATACATAGACATCTTTACTTGACATATATTAAAATTTTAGACATCTGGTTATTTATGATCAAATGGCATATGTCCTTGATAAAACTCACATATTCTGAAATTGGGATGTGTGAGATTGCCCTCCCAAAAATGAACAGATAAGCTGTTCTCAGTATGATTCCCAAAGATCCCTTCCAATAAATGTCACTTCAATATTGGGGGCTAAAGGTCATAGACACCCCGGGAACCTCTGAGAAAACTTGTTACTTACGAGCAAAGAAAGCCCTGGAAGCTAAGGAGAGGCTCCTGTCCTAGCCTGAGTCCCTAATTTAAGTTGAGATTGTCACTATTTAAGTTCCCATCCTTGCCCTAATCAAAAAAGCAATTGCTGTGTTCTCTTATGACCAAGAAGAATGTGGTTTGGGGGATATCATAGAGGTGTAAGTTTATCTGTAAATAAGTCTTCTCTATCTGAGACTCTCATCTTTACTCTCAGAGTAAAATGGTGAGGTCAACTTTTCTATTTCTTATAAGAAGCCCCCCACGTTCTCCTTGATATCCCAGGTCCTAAACACAGGAGAAATATCCCTGGTTTGCTCCATTTTTCTTTAGAATTTACAACCCTGTAAATTTTCCATATCGATGTCATTAAAATAACTTTTCCTTCGGTAAACCTTTGGAAGCTGTTTTGATCACTTGTCCAGCATGAAAAGAACCCAGAGGGATGGAGAACTTTCCCCTGCACACCCAATGGATATTGCTTATAAGCTATCTGAACATGTAATGTAAATGTGTCTTTAAATTGATGGCATGCTTTCCAATGGATGGAACATTAGAGTTGAAGAGATGTGGTAAAGTATAAGATTCTCTTTTGGTCTTCTAAAAACATTTCAGAGAGATGGGTATTTTTAATTGATAGTCTATAGCTTCTAAGTTTGCAACCTTCTTTCTTCCCTTTCATTTTCTGGAAACTAATTTGTTTAGGGAATAATTAGGCAAGTCTTTCTGAGAACGGGGTAACAATGAGATATGGTTGGATTTCTAATCCTGTAAGAAGTACTCATACATCATCAGTGAATCAGTGACAGGAGATGTTTCTCTGTTACTGATTTATAAATCACTTTTAGGAAACCCATACCTTGCAACGTTATAATATGAAGTTAGACTGAAGCATTCAAGCAAACTTTTTGTAACAATATCCAGACCAGAGAGCCTCCTTTTAGCACCTGGTTATACTTTTTCCCAAATATTAATCTATTTGTATTACAATTGGTCAAAGGGTTTGTCTCATTAAACTGTATTCAACTGAAAGTATTTTAACAGTGATAAAAAATAAAATGGTATGTCAAGGTTACTTAAAAGGTGATGGGGGAAATGAAAGTCATTTCATGAAACAATGTGAAAAATGAAAAAGCTCTCTTTGATCATAGTTCATAATTGAAGGTTATTTCCATTTCCTAGGTAGTTATTTTGGCAATTAAATCTACTCAAAAGTTTTATTTCTAAAAAAATTAATTGTATGTTGAAAAAGTGAATTGGGATAATGTGCTCTGTAAAGGTTAAGAGAGGTTATTCCAAATGTTATTCCAGTAACATTAGATTTGCTATCATAGCAGAAAAATTTAAGATACTAAAAGTATAAGACACTTAAAATGTTCCCTGTTATGGAAAGTTATTCTTTAGATTTTTTTTTAACTAAGATTGTTCTGCATGTATATATTTATTACTCCCAATTGATAACTTAAATTGGTGTTTGCAAGGTGGTGCTGCTTGCATCATGTAGTTATAAATCTCTCCTGATTTGATTTTACTAGATTATAAATTCCTGAGGGTGCTGAACATAGTTCATATTTAAGCAGCTTTTGAAGTATAGCTGACATGTGATCACTGCATATATTAAAATATACAATTTGATATGTTGTTACACAACTCAATGAGGCATTGTTCATTCTGGTCCTACTTTAGTCTGTTATTCCCTGTGTTTCATTTTGAATAGTGTCTATCACTGTATCTCCAAATTCTCTACTCTTTCCTTCTGCGATATCTAATCAGCCATAAATCCCATCCAATATATTTTTTCACTTCACACATTGCAGTTTCCAGAGAACACTTTAAATAGACTATTTGGATCTTTCTTAATATATTTTATGTCTTTACTTAACATATTGACTATATGGAATATGGTTATAATTGTTTTAATATCCTTGATAGTTAATTCTAGCATTTGCATCAGTTCTAGGTCAGTTTCAATGGATTAAACTTCATTATGGGTTGTGTTTTCCTGCTTCTTGGTATGTTTATCATCTTTGATATCATGGGTTTTACCTTTTTCAATGTTAGCTGTTTATTTTACATAATCTTGAGTTTTGTTCCCGGGCATGGTTAAGTTATCCGAAAATGATTTGACTTTTCAGATCTTGGTTTTAAGTATTGTAAAGTAGGACCAGACTAATGTTTGCTGGCATTGATCATTACCCTACTGAGGAAAGACCCCTCTGAGTTTTCTTCCTGACAATCCATGAATAATCAGGTTTTCCATTATGGCTGATGGGAACAGGAGTGATACCAGGTAGCACTGGGCACTACTCCAATCTCGGGTGATCCTTTCTCTAGCCTCAGATTTCTTAGTGAACTCTGGCCACCTTGTTCCTCCCTGAGATCTCCAAACTCTCAGCTGGATCTTTTCACCTCAGGTAGTCTTCCAGGATCATCCTGGACCCCTCTTGCTTGTATTGCAGCCTGGAAGTTCTAGTAGCATAAGCTGAGGGCAACCATTGGGTTTACCTCTCCAGGAACACTGCCTTCATTGCCTAACATTCGTGATTTTGAAAGTCATTGTTTCAAATATTTTGTCTTTTCGGGATGAGGGAGTTGTTTTAGGTGGGAGTGTGAGTTTGGTTCTTATTCTATCTTAGTTGGCAGTGGAAATCTATGCATATATGTATCTCTTTGTTCCCCAACCATGCCCAGCTGCATCTCAGTGTGGTCTGTGAGGGGACAAATTGATGGATTGTTTTGATCAGAAGAACTTCAATGTTTAGAAATTCATTCAGTTTCTTTCCTATCCTCTCAGTCATCTTTTGACTTAAATTCTTTTATTCAAAGATACTAAATCCTTTTTATGAATAGCAGAAGAATTTATTAAACCTTGCCCATTTTAGGACATGATTCCCTGGTTCATCAATGGACTTTTTATAAGAACATGAAGACTAGTGAAAGGAAAAAAAAACAGCATTATTGAAAATGAATTGGAAAATGTTTTAGTCATTTAAAAGATGGGCTGTTTATGCAAATCATTACCCTGTGCCACATACAAAAGATATCCTTAATTAGGTGCTTGTTCTTGAGAATTACTGTTAAGGGATACAAAAAGTATTCTTTCTCAAGAGTGGTTAAGTGTGGCTTCTGGGGTTTGATAATAAAAGCAGGACTATTCATGCATAATAGAATCAGACTTTTTAATTTTTTTTAAGCATGCCTTCCTTTGCTATTCTGGACAGGTGTTTCCATAGTGCAATTTAAACTACAAAAATGGCTCATAATTGCCAACACCTAATTTAACATTCTAAAGCTAATCATAAAACAACCTCCCCTTTCACAGGAGAGACAAAGTCTCAGCTGGGCTTTAAATTCTGATTATATGACAAGGTTCCAATTGAAATTTTAGCTATCAACCAAGTGACCTTCAATGACCACAAACTGGGAGGCTTGGTAACTAATCTAAACAGATCTCTAGGCTAAACCCCCACCCCAGTGTTGGTTTCCAGACTCTTGCATTATTCACCTCATGAAAAAAGATAAGCAGAAGAAAAAAAGCAAATGATTATAGCAACCTTCAACCCTCAATTCTTGAAAGGCCAACAACAAGCTGTGAAAATAGTCCCATAACCCTTCTTGCTGTGTGGGAGTTTCAGACACTGATAAAATAAATGTCTATATGGCCAGTCCACATATAGCATTTCTTCTGCTTTTACAAAAGAGATATTGCTTGCATTAAAATAAAAGAGATCCGACATTCATAGCCTCTTGCAGATCATCATAAAGTCATACGTAATTTTTTTTTGCTTCTCATAGTCCTTTTCAGCATATTTCAATTTGAGGAAAACCTAACTATTAATCATTGCATCATTGCATGCAAAGCTTTGCTTTTCTTTATCACAAAATTCTCCCAAAAATTTATTTTATATGTACAAGCCTTATTTTCTCATTTCATTTGAAAACACTGGCCGAGTAGAATTTGATACTGTTTGACAAGAAATACTTTATTCCTGTCTTTAAGTAGGATTGGTGAATACATTGACTCTTACTTGCTGAACCACAAATATCTTCAGACTGATCCATTTTTTTAAATCAAGTGTTTATTCTCCACAGTGACCAGCATGCAGTCTTGCATACAGACAGCACAATTAAATATTTGTTGAATGAATGCTGGATTTACAAACATAATGAATGAACAAATTGATTTTCACTTTGGCTATGGTGATTATGTCCCTGAGGTTTTTTTCCTGATTTTTCCCAAAGACATATGATTATTTCGCACTTAATTATACCACTAACAAGGTGTCTAGCCTATATTGAATTCAATTGCTGTTTATAAAATAAAACAGAAAGTATATTAAAAATCTTTATTAAGAAAAGCAATATGTACAGATGTCTCATTTGGGTGCACACACACTCAAATATAGATTATAGCTGCTTACACAAAAAGACCTGTGTAATGACATTATTAGAATAAATTAGAAAAAAAAATTTTTAAGAGAAAAGGAAGAAGCCAACCACAAAGGTCAACCTGGTGGATACGATTATACATAAAAACTGGCTGAATTATTTTTTCTTGACAGCCAAGAAAAAAAAAAAAAGAGAAAAGGGGAACACAATGGGTTACATAACTCACTAATAGAAAAGAAAATTTACTACTTTCTCAAGGAAGGCACATTTTTTTCTTGGTACTAAACTCAGAGCAAGTTCTCATGTGGGTCTTAGGTAGGGAACATTGAGTAATTTAATGGACAATGTCCTTATACCAATTTCACAGCAAATGCAGAAATGGGCCTCATGTGGCTCTTTCTTGTAAAGGCCTTCAATAAAAGTCGAAGGCATAATATTAAAACACCAGGGAGGAAGACAGTTTGGGGAGGACCCAGCGAATGAGGTGCCAGCATGTGTTCAATCTTGATCCAACCACAGAACCTGGAATGCTGCGAGTGAGCTGCTGAGACCAGTTCTTGGTGAATGTTTCCTCTTTTTAAGAGTTTGTAACAGCCAATGGTTCAAATTAAATCTCAGGTGAGGGTCTTGGTTGAGGTTTTGATGTTTATGTTTATGAAAAGACTAGTAAGATTTAGGACCCACATGAACCTGTGAAAAGTCTATTTATAGTTAGAAGTTTCAGAACCCTACCCTGCTATGGTCTAAGTCTTCTCATTCACTTCTTACTCCTCTCAAGAGGGAATGCAAAGTTGTCATCCAAGATGACTGAGCTTCTCACTCTTGCATCAAAGTACTTCTACAGAGCAGAGTCAATTTAATCTGTTACTACTAGGATTTGGGATAAAGTCTCAAAGATCTTTGCCATAGCGATCATCCCTTCAAAATCTTAACTGGAAAATTTACACTTATAAAATTAGACATACTTTTACTATATGCCTCAGCAATCATGTTTCTTGGCATTTACCCAAAGAAGTTGAAAACTAACGACCACACAAAGACTTACACATGGATATTTGTGGCAGTGTTACTCATAATTGAGAAAAACTGAAGCACTCAATATGTTCCTCAGTAGGTGACTGGGGTAATGAACTGTGGTACATCCAGATTATGGACTATTATGCAGTGCTAAAAAGAAATGGATTAACAAGCATTGAAAAGTCATGAAGGAAACCTAAGTGCCTATTACTAAGTGAAAGAAGCCAGTCAGAAAGGCTACATGCTACGCAATTCCATCTTATGACTTTCTGTTAAAGACAGATGGAGACAGTAATCTAAGAGCAGTGGTAGCCAGGAGTTAGGAAAGAGGGCAGGATGAATAAGTGGGCACAGGATTTTGGGGGCAGTGAAACTGTTTTGCTTAATACCATAATGGTCAATATATGTCATTATACATTTATCTAAATACATTCAATGTGGGACATCACAAATGAAACCTAATCTATAAAGTATGGACTTGAGGTGATAATGATAGTTTAGCGTAAGCTCATCAGTAGTAACAAATGGGCCACTTTGGATGTTGGTAATGTTGGTAATGTGGAAGTATGGTGGCAGGGATTAGATGGAACATTGCTGTAACTTTCACTCAGTTTTGCTGTGAACCTAAAACTATTCTAAAAATAAAGTTTATTAAATAAATGTTTCACATAAACTCTAAGAAGATGAGCTCTAGTTTCAAGAGCTACCTGACCTGCCCACTCCAAATGAAAGACTAATCCGGTTTGAGTAGCACAGCCAAGCATGTGCAGGATGGTTATAATCTGAAAAAATATCAGCTTACACTACCCACTACAGCCCTAAGTAAACCCAGTTGATGTTCTTGTAGAATGTTGAATTCTGGGTAAGGTGGTTTCCCAGATTGTTTGCTGGAAATATCAGTAAAGGATAACAAACATTTGACCAGCTCTGGGAATTTAGATGATTCCCACAACTTGAATTGTCCACCAAGGGAAATAGCTTCACGTTTTTAGACATTATTCTGAGTCCCTCTTCCTGATAAATAGATGCAATACTCAGACTTTGGTCTATTGGGGTCACAATAATCTAAAACTTATGCTGTGTGTTTTGGCATTCAAAACTAGTAAAACAGTAACTGAATTTTATATATCTTGGTATGTATAAGTTTTATACATATTCACTCATTAAATTCTCTGTTACCTAGGAGGTAGGTGCTATCATTATACCCATTTTACGGAGGTAGAAGTTGAGGCATAAAGAACATACACAACTTGAAAATGGACACACAACTGGTAAGTGGATGGGCAGGGATTTGAATCAGTCAACTGGACTCTAAAAGTCTTTCTTTTCATGACTATACTAAAATGACTTTAGATCATTCTATTTAGAGTATTTTGGTTCTATAATGTTGAGTTATTTCAAGTGTACATGTGGCAGAGAACTACCTTGGAAATGTATCTGGGCCAAAGCAGTCCCAGGTACAGAATTATAAACACTCACATTCTATCTTGATGTTCTGCTGTGCTCTTTCCATATCAATGACTTTCTCCAGAGTTTATGGTTTTTCTCCATGACAGCTTTTCCTTAAGTTTATCCCATCATGCCCTCTAAAGCATGTCTTCCATCTCCATAATCTCTCTGTGCTTTAATTCCCTTTTTAAGTGTCTCACTCAGTGCTTTGCAAGGCACATACTGAGAGGAAATCTTGTTTTTTTTTTTTCACCTCCAACATAACTATAGTTTCTAGTCAGTCTTGTGTGTGGTGCCCTCATCTATACAGGCCACAGTGCCTGGGAGATCTGGTATTCTGGTATCGATGTTTGGAAAACAGATCTGTTCAAGGAGCAGTGATGTGGGTGAGGTGGGTATATGTGTGGCCAGTCCAACAACACTGAAGTAGTTGTAGATTGTTCTTTTGTACTTCCTTGAAGAACTTAACTCATGCAATAACCACTTGTCCTTCCTTTTCCAAATATATCTCAACAAGTCACTTTTAATCCATTTGTGATCTAGAGAACCAACATGGTTTTAGGGCATCCTTGGTGTGTCCAGGCCCCCAGAGTATTTAATCAGTATTAAAATGACCTAGGATTGCAATGAATGGAAACTTCAAAGTGTTTTTAAATATTTGGAATGTTGGCATCAGTCACTGCCTGTTTTTATATAGGTTAATTTGTATATTCAGTTTCTAATTTACAAAAAAAATAAACGTGCTCTTTGCTGTGTGGACTTTCCCACCTTCCAGACAGCTGCAATTTTGCAGCTTCCCTCACCAGAGGGAAGACTTTCCTGAGTTCCTGAGGCCCACCCTTCCTCCATTATCTGAGACTCTGTTTATGTTCTGTGTCACAGCATCGCCCACACAGGATTCCCGCCCCCTCCGCCACCAATACTATTGATTTCAAATTTGAGGTCTCCTGCTGGGGTTTTGCTATTTTAAGTGTTTCACATCTACTTAGGAATGAGCTAACTTCATACAGAACTGATAATGGTTTATAAATGGACAAATGAGTCATGAGAATGAGATGAGCAGTTTTGTCTAATGCCAATTAGAAAAATCTTTAAAACAAATGACTTTCCCACAGTTGCTTTGCTTTTGCTTATTCTGATAAAACTTTAGTTTCTAACAATAAAAGATAAGATGAGTGATGCAGGTTTAAATTTGAAATTGTGTTTTTCAGAGGATGGTATGCAATTATTAAGACTTTTATCAAATCTCATGTTAAAATAATTTCTTTGGTTAGAAAAACATTGATAAAAGTTCTGGCAACTATAGACTTGAGCTGCAAATGCTCTTTTTAGTGTGAAGAACATATAAACTGATGTCAAATTTTCAGCAAAAGCAATGTTTACCTTGCTAATGTATTAGGTGTGAAGTACTCTGTGAGAAAACTATATTTTTCTAGAAAAAGATAACCTTGCAAAATTTCTTTAAAAAGTGCTCTTCCTTGGCTTGTCATATGAGATAGTAGATAACTTGTGATAATAGTAAACATTTTAAGTTATGTGATTTTGAATGAACAGCAAACTGTAAGAACAAAAACTATATAATATTTACAAGATTAATCACCTTGCGTTGCTGCATTGTAGAACATTAAAAACTACTATTATAATCTCAAGATTTCAATGACCATAGTGTTTTATCCTTGACATGCATGTACAAATATAGATCTGTTACATTTATAACTACTTATATAACCATATATATCGGTATCAATTATATTCTAAGTAATATGATATAACATTTTCTATCATTTTTCATTTTTATGGTACTGGATATTTCTGTAACATTTTTCATCTTTATGGGATTGGATTTCTGTTTATTTTACATGTATATTTCAATACTTGTATAACTTATTATGTGCCATAGTAGTACAACTTCTAGGGCATTACTGATATTTTATATGATCAAGGAAATGCTATGCTTAAATTAAAACCATTTTTGAAATTCTGACAAAATACATTGTAACAATTAAAAATTAAGGATTTTTAAAGTGTGTTTATTACTAATTGCTCTTTAAATGGGAGGATGTTGTAGTGAAACCACATATATCACAGCTCTGGATTTACTAAGGTGAACTTGTTTTAATTATTATCAGAATAGGAATTGTCATTTTAGGAGTTTTTGAGGAGTGGATCTGAGAAAGATGGAAACCATTTTTATCCCCTCCTAGTAAAAGGATGTGGTCATTTAGAAACACATCATTAAAGACTTAATCCCGTCACAATATGGGAAGGCAATGCCACAGACCTTTCATGGGAGAAATACAGAAGACAGATCAGGATGGAAAAGAGAAAGGGTTTAAGGCATAGCACATCTGGGATTGTTTGGAACAATCAGAAACCATAAAGAAGACAAAAGGTGAATGGGTCTGTCTGCTCCAGGCCATCTGGCTGAACAGACTTTAAATGTTGGACAAGCATTGTTTCACGGATTTCTTTTTTCCTCTCTCTGACCTCAGCTAATAGAAAACTATAGTTTATACAATGTCACCTTTTCTGCGGAATCCCCATTAACTTGGGGGTGGCATATATTTGAAAAATTTCCAACCTGCAATGGTATTTTTTTCCCAAGTACTAAATTTTCAATACATAACATAACTTCCAGTTCACGAAAATTACACATATATCATCCTCCCATTGCTTAGTTATCTATGAAAATTTAGTAATGATTTTTCAATAAATAAGCAGAAGTCATTTGAATTCTTAAGTGAATGATTAAATACCTAGCTATGTTAAAATTCAGGACAAAAAGGTGATGTTCATTTTTAAGTTTATGAAGTTCATAAACTTAAATAATAAAATCCCCAATTTTTATTTTAGTAAAAATAGTTAGAACTAAAAGTTTGAGAACCATTTTTTAAAAATAAGGAATAGAGGGCCTCCTCGGTGGCGCAGCGGTTGAGCGCTGGGTTGCGAAGCTGCCCGCGACCTCTGCGGCGCTGGTTCGATCCCCGGCTGCTCCCCCGCCACCAGAGGAGGGTCCCGCATGGCACGCAGACCTCTCCTGCCGCCCGCTGCTCCCCTCAGCAGTGTCCTTCGGTCCTTCTGCCTGCTCTGCTCCCCGCTCTGGCTCTGGTGTATTCTCTCACCCTCCCGCGCTTCTGACTGTACCCAGTGCATGTATAAACAAACAAACAAACAAACAAACAAATAAATAACATGCCTCTAAAAAAAAATAAATAAGGAATAGACATTTTATTAGCTTTATATTTACAGAATAATTGAGCAGATAATATAGAAAATTCCATATGCTCTTCCCACTCCTCAGTTTTCCTTATTATATTAGTGTATTTTGTATTAGTATAGCATTTTTGCTACAGCTAATAAATGAATAATGATACATTATTAAAAAAATAATGATACATTATTATCAACTGCAGTCTATTATTTACTTTAAGGGTTGTTCTTTGTGTTGTATAGTTCCATGGTTTTGACAAATGAGTGAACTCTATCCACTACTACTTTCACTCAATATAATTTCACCACTCTAAACTTTTTCTGTGTTCCCCTATCCATTGCTTTCTTTCTTCTTCTTGAACTCCTGGCACCCCCTGACCTTTCCAGACTGTCATACAGTTGGAATCATACAGTAGGTAGCCTTTTCAGATGGCTTCTTTTAGCACTATGCATCTAACCTTCTCCACATATTTTTTTTGGCTTAATAGCTCATTTCTTGGGCCTCCTGGTGGCACAGCGGTTGAGTGCTGGGTTGGGAAGCTGCCCGCAGCCTCTGCAGCACCGGTTTGATCCCCAGCCACCGGGTGAGGGTCCCACATGGCAAGCAGACCTTACCTGCCGCCCGCTGCTCCCCTCAGCAGTGTACTTCGTGAGTCTGCCTGTTCTGCTCTACCCTCTGGCTCTGGTGAATTCTCTCACCCTCCCACGCTTCTGACTGTACCCAGTGCTGTATAAATAAATAAATAAATCTTTAAAAAAAATAGCTCATTTCTTTTTATCACTGAATAATTTTTTAACATGCAAAAATTGTTAACAAATATAATATTGAAGAGTAAGGTGACTTAGAAATGTATCTTAAAATATTAGAAAGTCACTTGTTTCAGATGCACAATTATCAAAGATGACTAGGCTCAACAAAATTCCTTTTAATCTGTAAAATGAATTAGCCTCATTTACATTTTCCAGTACCATTAACATGCCTTTAAGTTATACTCGCTTCCTTTCTTACCCATCTGTAATACTTGTGCCATCTGCTAGTGTTCAATAGGCTAGTATACCCCATTAACCAGAAGAGTTGGCTGATAATCAATATTCCATGAATCCCCAAAGTCATGAGAATTAGACTCCTCTTCCTGGTCCTTCCAAATTGCTTCCTCCTCTTTCCTGCGTACCTTGACTTAGATTTTAGTAGTTTAATGGAGGACATGTTTTGGCATAAACTAAATGACTATGAAATTTGAGACACATCTCTGGTTAATTTTCTGCATCTCATCCTATCCATGACTAATGATGAGTTGTTTCTAGAGTCCTTCACAAATATGCATTTCCATCGAAATGAAAAACATGAATTAAACAAACAAAAGGATTAGGAAAGTTGTTTGAATTTTTCATTGAATCTGATGTCTTCTATTTATATCCTTTCTAATATTTCAAGCACAGTCACTTAAATAAGACTTTTTTGAAGGCAAGTGCACTTATCACCAAAAATTACTTTGACCTGAAATAAAACAAGTTTTAAAAATAATCTGTTTTATCCATATGTTTGTGATCTAAACCACATAGAGCAGTACTTTTGTTTTCAATAATGGAAACCAGTTTATTATCCAATTATTTATTGAACATATGTTTGAGAAAGCCATTAGAATTTCTACAACCACAAAAGACTTGAATACATTTAGTGTATTAGAAAATATGATCAAATAGTATAATGAAAAGTTCATCTTTCTTCTAAATAATTTGTTTAAATAGAAAGACATCTTGCAAAATGGCTTAGCTCCAGTATTTTTGGTCTGCTTTCTTTTTCTAGGAACCATATTGATTGCAGCTTTAGAAATGGAGCTATTTAAACAAAATCAATTAAAACAATATTAAGAAGGTCATGCACATATTTATAAAAATCAAATGATCTGTTAATTAAAAAGCACAACCCATTAGTAACATTGTAGCTAGAATTTCCATGGCAACAGTTAAAAAAATTAACAGCACACATTTTATTTACTTTGCAAAAGAGATAGATCCAGTAAAACAAGCTGATGACCTAATGCAGGGTGGATTTATAGTCGTATGTTTGAGCTAGTAAATTGAGAAGAAATGTCAGTAAGATTGGCAGGGAAACAACAGGCTTGAAGTTATAGCATATTCATGTACTAGTCATGTCTAGTAAGGACACTGTAAAAATATACATAATACTAAGTATTTTACTTATATGTGCTTTTTAAAATAAATTTGTAAATTTCCACATTGCTGCATATGCAAATGTCTTCCTTTTACAAATATGCTATTGCCTCCAAATATAACACCTTTTCCATTTCTTTGTGCTTGTTTTTTTTGTTAGGAATATTGCATTCTATTTCTCATCTTGGGCATTATTTTAAAAACATAATTCCTCTGGTGACAACCAAGTTATTTTCAATTTTACCACACCCCTCCTTCCTTTTTGATTTCCTTGAGTGTATTAAAAGTGATAAAATAATAGTTTCATCTACTTGTCCTTTTTTTCTTATTTTCGGTTATACTTGCCATTAAGTTATTGTCCTTTTACTTTATCAGCTGCAAAGTCTGCACATATTTAGATTAAATTTGACCATAATTCACAACAGTTAAGTGTACAAATAACTCAACATATGCATGTCTGCAGTATATTTTCTAAATATTGCTCATTTAATAGTAATAAGAATGAATATCAACAAATCAATATTGTGGAAAAATCATAAATATAAAGATATATAAGTTGCTTGATAGTCTAGACTGAGAAAAGATGTGAGTTATGGGGGGAGATGTTATGAATATAAATAAACTTAAAGCAAACAACAGGAGGCCATGAATAATTGGGTGATTAGAAAGGGGGTATAGACCAAAGAGGCAGAGAGGACAGAAGAGGGAGAAGCCATGAAGCATTGGATGATCAAGATAAGTCCTTTCAAAGGAGATAGGGTTGGTGTCTGGGTCTATGAAGGATGGATGAGATTTAAATAGCGGTAAAGAAGGAGGAAAAGGTCACAGCAATAAGAACACAGTGAAGTAAGCAGAGAAATTACGTGAAAATTATTGATATATCAGAGACTCTAAAGAGACAGAGTAGAAACTCCACGTAAAGTACAAGTGAGAGATAAGTTTGCAAAAATCGACCAAGGCCAGATTTGGGGAGACTTTATTTCATGCTACATAATCCTAGTTATAGGTGCCATATGATCATTTTGTATGTTCTCAACAGGGGAGTGGCTGTCTTTAGACAGATTATTCAAGAGAGCTGTATGATTCCTGTTTTACCAGGAGAAGTCTGAAGACAGGAAGACCTGTTACTGGAAATATTCAAGTTGGGGAGAAGTCACTGGAGAGGAAGTGCCCTGGGCTTGGTCTACTGGTGTTTAGTTTTAGACATGTTGAATTCCAGATGAATGTCAAAGCACTTAGTGGAGGGTAAATATCCATTTGAAACTGCTTTAAGGGAGAGAATTTAGATTTAGCGGTCAAACCAATAGGCAAGTTTGACTCAATTTCTATGTTTCCTCAGAGATCTAAAATTAAATCATTGAAAATGATGACCAATTAAATAGATGGTAGCTGAGAGGAGAAAATATAAAGAAAAAACACTTGGAGAGAGAACTGAGGAATATATATTAGGGACCCTGATGGTCTGTTAGGAGAGAAATCTTAAAAGAAAAAAATAATTTGCCAGAACATTCCTAGAAAAGAAGGTGGACAGGAAGAATGTAGCCATGTAGAAGCCAAGGTAAGGAGGGATCGATCAACTGAGTTAATACTTAAGTCTATCTCTCAAAGACTAAGGTAGAACATTTGTTTAGTCATTATTTTTCACCACATCGTTCGCACATCGCTGGGAAATGCTTCATGTAATTGAATATACTCCTTTTCTGCCAACAAGTATCAACAAACGCTGTGAACTCTTGCAGAGTGATTTATAATGTGAATAAGCCCTAGAAAACTTGTTTTCCTTAGGCTTGTAGATACACGTCAGTCAAGACATTCAAAAGCATGACCACAATAGCATAAAAATCTTGAGTCAAATTCTCTTGTTCCTATTTTGCTAATTCTAGAATTCATCTATTAATCATGGAGAATACAATAAAACCCAATCAAATCTTTTAAATCCCTAAATCCAAAATGACTAATAATTTGCTGAGACTACTTTCTGTCAGTATATGCCTGGATGTAGATGCTGCTCATGATAAAAGGGTAAGAAATCCATTCAACTCTACATAAAGAGTTGTTCCTGGCACACTAGATCGATGCACCTGTTTGTACTAGCACAAAGGTAGGAAAAGAAGGTAGATTTGGATCCTACTGTAGTGGCTACTGCAATATGATGACTAGGATTGGCCCCATTTGCTGAGCCCAGAATAGTAACCACTATCATAGAGCATCAGGCTTGTAAGTGTAAGGAACACTAAGACGCAGCTAAGTGTGGCTAAGATGCAGTTGTTTCTTGGAATATTCATCACATGTGTTAAAGGTAAGAGGGAAGACTCGCTGAGGTTAAATTACTGTCACTTTGCCCTGATGACTTAAAAATCCCAGATGAGGATTGTTACTGGGCATCTCCTGCTGACCTGGTTGAATCCCGATATGATTTCAGGAGACACATTACATAACTGAGACTGGCAGCGCAGCCCAGTCTGGGAGAATCCTGGGCTAGTTCCAGTCCTTCTTCGGCCTCTGGCTGAATTGTGTGATCCTGAGCAAGTCACTGAGCCTATTTTGCTTTTGACTTTCTCAGGAAAGAAAGAGATGATAACCCTTCTGTCTAATCCACAATTAGGGAAGATTCTTTTAAAAAGTAGAAAGCAGTGTAGGAATGGGTAGTTTTAAAAAGTATTTTGGATCTAGGAAACATATACTCATTTGCCCTCAGTTTATTTCAGATTGGTAATTAAAAATACATATTTATTTAATTTGTAAGACCTCTTCAAGCAGAAATGTACCATTTCTGGAATGAAAGTGATTCCAAACTTGGAGTCACATTTTTAGACACTGCAAGCTGGTTGTTCACCAAATTCCCCAAGCTTCCTACAGAGTCCTTTCATGCCCTTCACTTTTGTTGCTGTCTTGTCTTTTCCTTTGCATTCTCTCCCTCCCTACCTCTCCCCTCAGCCCCCGGAATAGTTTCCATTTTCAAATCAAAGAAGATTTTGTTTTATCTGAATGACATTTTAAAAAATACTCTTTGGGATAAATTCTGAAGAGCAGAATCAATGTACAATTTTATGAAAGGCAGACCCAGCAAAGGCTGCTTAGAGTCAAGTGATTGTCCTTCTGGAATTGCCTGAGATTCAGTATATGAGGGCTAAAAGCTGGTGGGAGGGAAGAGCAACATCTTGCAACTTCATCTAGATTTGGCAAGTTTTTTTTTTTCTTTAGGTGATAGTTGCTACCAATAGAAGATGGAAATGTTAGCTTGCAATATATAAATGGTATAAGTTATAAAAACTTCAGAACATCCATATAAATCTGCTAATTTCAGTCTTCATCAGAACTGACAGGAGTTTGAAAGCTTTGAAAAAATATATATTCATTCCTAAATAGTAGGGGTTAGCCATATTCATGTAGAAGAGTATTTGCTGGAGAGTTTTGATAGTGTGTGATATATTGAATATTAAATTTGAATATAAGATAATCTCTGTTTTCCAAAAAGAGGATCACAAAAGGGTTTTTGGGGGTCTGTTTCTTCCATTTTTGCTTTGTCTGCCAACTTGGCTGTAAGTAATTTTAAAATGACATTATTTTAAATGATAAAGTAATGAACAAATATATTGCTATTTCCCATGCTCTCGCTCTATGAAAAGCAACTATATTCAAACTCACCACTTACATAATAACTTATAACATTGGATTATAATAAACAATTTTCTTCCTGCAGAGTCTTCCTTAGACCACTGTGTCTTTGCTGTAACTAGACCGTTAAAAAAAAAAAATCATCTAATCCAAGGAACTTATTACCTTTTCTTTCATCTAAGTGGTTGGAGACATTGTTCTTTTACAATTTGTAGGTTAAGTTAGTCACAGAAAATTTTATCTCAAGCTGACCATTTGGTGATCACCATTTTAATTCCTCTTTACTTCTTAAAATGACATATAATAAGTGTGCTTATATCTAAAGCTTTTGATTATCAAGTCATACCATAGGAATTGTTATTAAGTATATATAAATTTTCTACCTTAGGAAATTTTAATTCTATCATTAGTTGCAATATTTTGGGTTAGTTTATCTTTTCCAAGTAGAATTCTGTTGTTAAAGTAATAAGACAGTATTAAATATGAGATATTCTGTAGAATGAAAATTTAAACAAAACAACTCAGTTTAGATCAAAACAATGCATGGCACTTGTATATTTTAATGGTTGGGTCTTTTAAGAGTAATGTAGTAAGGGTAATATTTTTGAAATACTTTCTTAAATATGCATCCTGTTCCTGAGATCATTTCATTTCCCATAGTCCTTCAACTAACCTTGCCTTAGTAAAGTGACAGTGAATGCCTGGAGAAGAAGGGGCATGAACTCCTTCCACTGAGAAGTAGAAAGCCTTACATTCTGATTCTAGAAGAAAATAAAGAAGATGAGAACAAGAGGAAAGTAAAGACAGGAGTAAAATATAAAGGTTCTCTTGCTCCCAGCATTTAAATAACAAAGACAGAAGAGTGTAGAAATAGTCCTAGAGATTTGGGGGGAAACTGAAACATATCATGGGGGAGATAAAAGTATTTCAGAGAAGTTATTTCTTTGGAGGAATATTCAATATGGCACAAAATGGTAGAATACTAAGAAAAGTGAACTGGATGAAAATTTCACAGAGCTGTGTGCACTTCAGGTAAGTGTGAGAGGATTCCACTAAAAGGTAGGCATAATAATTAAGGAGAGCTGAGAGAATCTGAGAACCTCAGATTGGTCTGAGGAGATTTATCACACAGGAATTCCATGAGAGGAATCTCTTACTATGCAGATTCCAGCAGCAAATACCAATGCCACGAACAAAGATTTATTCAGCATCATAACCATAATTATAACTTTGTCGCAACACTGCCAGGTGTCTAGGAAAAAAACTGGACAACACACTGCAGCAGGATGAAGCAAAAACACCTGGGGATGAGTGCATATATAATAGTGCACGCACACTCTCCATTTATAAATCTTAGGCAACCCCCTTCACTTAGATGCCAGTTTGGCCAAGAGAGAAGATACCTCTCTTGATAGTAGAGTGACATCCTTCATAAGGATTTGAATTCTTCATGGGCTTAATATTTGCCTAATAGAAACTCAGCTAGAGATTTTAAGTACAGAAAACAAAGTTACTTATCATTGACAAGTTTCAATATTTGTCAATGATAATGAGATCTTCTGAGCAAAATATGATCTATTTTATAGAGAAAGCACATTTAGATTTCTCATGTCTGACTTATAAAGTTTAAATAGTTCAGATTAATTTTTATATTGAAGTATTAGTCAGGATTGTTTAAGTAATGTTGCAGTAACAACCTTCATGTCTCAGTCTCTTAAAAGAACAAAGTGTAATTTCTTACTTTTGTTATATGTTATGAGGGTTTACAGTGACTGCTATTCAACTAACAACGACAGGACAAAAGAGAATTTAGTAAGTGGTATACTGGCTGTTAAATTTCTGCTTTGGCATCTGAATAGTTCTGCTCCAATTTTGTGAGTCAAAGTAAGTTACATGATCATATCTGAGTCAAGGTGCCTCGGAAAGCAATTTTTTAAATTTTTTTAAAGATTTATTTATTTATTTATACAATAACTGGGGTACAGGCTAGATGCATGGGAGGGTGAGAGGATTCACCAGAGACAAAGCAGGGAACAGAACAGGCAGACTGATGAAATACACTGCTGAGGGGAGCAGCGGGCGAGACAGGAGAGGTCTGCTGCACCATGTGGGACCCTGGCAGGCTGGCCGGGATCGAACCGGCGCTGCAGAGGTTGCGGACAGCTTCACAGTGCAGCGCTCAACTGCCTGCACCACCAGGGGAGGACCTCAGAATGCAATTTTATCATGTGCCCTTGAAAAGGAAGAGAAATTCTGTCATTGGCAAACAGTACCACATTTGGAAGTCCTTTGTAACTTTCTGGATTATGGCTTCAACATGGAAACTCATCTGACTAGGATCAGATGTGAGAAATACAGGAGATATCAGTTACTAAAATTTCAACATAATTCTTGTATTGTTTTTAACTTGTGCCACCATTTTCTTATATTTCTTAATAGAGTAGTGTCCATGTAGCTGAGTTCAATCAAAGCAAGAGAGTTCACTCTTGATCAGGGATTGGCCAGATAGTAAATATTTTAGACTTTTTGGGTCATACAGTCTGTCTGAACTACTTGATTTTGCTGTTGTAGTGTCAAAGTTGTTATAGCTAATATGCAATATGGGAGTGATGTGTTCCCACACACCTTCACTGAAATTTGAATCGCATATAATATTAACATGCCAGTGAATATTATTTTGATTTTTTTCCCTACCAGTTAAAAATGTAAAAACCATTTTTAGCTTGCAGGCTGTACAAAAACAGATGGTGGCCTGGACTGGGTGTAATAAGGAATCTTATGTAGAGAGAATTGAGAACATACAAAATCATTGGAAGGAATGAAGAAACAATCTTAGCCTTAACAACCGGGAGCAACAAGAATCTCCGGAGATTACTCTACTTTGTCCGGAACAGGTAAACCATGATTACAGATGCAGGAAGTTGAAAAATTATGAATCTGCTGCTAATAGTGCTGACTTTCCAGGCTGCAGTCTCAGGCTACTCTGCCATGATCCAGAAATATGCCACTGCTGCTCTAGGAAGCTGCTGAATCAGGAATCCACCCACTACACTGGAAGTCTCTGCCGTATCTGCCACCTCAGCCTTGATCCTTTCCAGCAAAATGTATGACTCCAATTTGACTTCTTCCACATTTTCTAAACATTCCCACAAATCTGATAGAACCTAAATCATGTCCTAGTTCCCAACGAGTTCAAGAGATGGTTTTGAACTGTCTAGTGGTTAAGATTTAGCAGTGGGTTTCAATTTTTTTTTTTTTTTAGTTTATGAATATAAGAACTGAGGTGTAGGCCAGAGGTGCCACGGGGGTGAGAGGATTCACCAGAGACAGAGCGGGGAGCAGAACATGCAGATCCACTGAAATACACTGCTGAGGGGAGCAGTGGGTGAGAGAAGAGAGGTCTGCTTCACCATGTGGGTTAGCTCCCTGGCTGGGGATCGAACTCATGCAGCAGTGGCTGGCTATACCTTGATAGCTGATAACACTGAGGCTTAACCCCTGTGCCTCCCAGGTGGCCTGGACTGGATGTAATAAGGAATCTTATGTAGAGGGAGACCTTTAGCAGTGGGTTTGAATGGATGCTGGGCAAAAGAACTAAAGTTACCAGACACAGACAACTATAAGGGAGAAAGATTCAATTAAGATGACCTCTTCAGCATTTTGAAAACCTTCTGTGAGCTTTCAGCAACAAAGAGTTCATTTTGAAACTCCCAAAAAATGGCAGGAAAGTAAAATTAATTGTATACACACTTCCTTCCCACCAGGGTTATCACCTTAAGTCAGTTATTTATTCCATCCCACTGACCTATAGTTGTCCCACATTTGCACAAAGACTCACATAATCATGGACATGGCAGTGTTGTTTAAAATAGCAACAGAAAGTGCTTGTGAACAGAGAAAGGGTGAAAATTTTGGTATCTACATACTATAAAACAATTAAAATAAAAGGACAGGGTGTGGATATTGACAGGGAAAGTGATTGGAGACACGTTGTAAACAAAATGAGTAAAAGAATAGTTTGTGAATATAGTTCTGCTTTTTAAAAGATAATTTTTAAGATGCATTATTATCTCTACTGCTTTGTTCTGATGTTAAATGTATTCCAAAGATAGAAATACATTTCCTAGAAATATATAAAATAGAAAGTGAATGTTCTTTACATCCTAACTTTGAGATAACTGAAATCAATTGTTTATATATACGTATATATATATTCCTTTTTTTGTATCCATACAAAGTTTAAATCACTTTTTAAATGAATTAAGTTTTGTCAAAGATGTACACTTTTATTTTTAAGAACTGGATTGATTGTGTCAGGGTTGTAGTATTTAGGGACATTTATGACACTGAATTTTTTTATTTTCTGCCAAAACTTTACAGGAAGCCACCAATTCCTTTATAGGTATCATTCAGATGTGCTAAAATAGAAGGCTAACTTGCTTGATAAATTTGGATTCAATTTTAAACAATTTTAACTTGTAATGCCTTTCAGTGACACAAGAACTATAAAGTGCTATTATTTTGAGTGCAAATATGACATTTAATCAATCCAAGACAGGCAAGGCGCTTGCAAACAATAAATATAAAATTGATACTGTTTCTCTGAGCAATATTACATCCCACTGGGCCCTCCTTGAACATGTGTATATGTCTCAAGTTGTAAGACTTCTTGACAAAATATCTTATTTTCCTGTTGATATTCAAAAGGAGAATCTATATAAAATAAAAGCAGGAGTTAATTCACTCATGACTTAATATTTTAATGAGAACATCCCCATCCAGTTTCTCCCCATGCATATAGGTCTATCATTGTCATCCATGAAATAAGCTGTTAACTTACAAGTTTATCAGTTCTGCTATGACAACACATTTATTTTCTGCTTGGCCAAAATATACATAGATGAATGAGCTGTGTCTAAAACTAACTGTAAAGACATAATGTTCAATAGCAATTAAGTCTAGAGGTAATAAGGCACTTAAAGTAATTAGTTATAGTTAAACCTCACTAATTCTGAGTAAGCAGAAGAAAAAGAAAACAAAGTGGAAAAATGACTGCAGAATGCATTTAACGGTGTTTTTCAAATCTTTTGGTTTTAGGACTTCTTTACACATTTAAAAATTACTGAGAATGCCCAACCTGACTTGCTAGATAAAATACAGAATGCTTAGTTAAATTTCAATTTGGGGTAAACAATGACAAATTTATTATTATAAATGTGCTTCACATATTACAGGGGATACACATATAGTAATAATTATTCATAGTTATTTGAATCATTGTGTATCCTATAGCTTTATCTGTTTTGTAGGGTAACCCTACATTGTGCCAGTTATATATTATATCTGTCAATATTTTCCATGTTATAATTTAAAACTCAGAAATTAAAAAAATATGAATTTATTATTTTTAAAATAACAGAAGACAATGCTTATGAAAAACAACTATTTTCTTTGAAAAATAATGTGAGGGTAGAATTGCTTTACTTTTCAACAATCTTTTTAATGTTTATCTAATAGCAAGTAACTAGAGTCTCATAGCTTCTCCATTGAATCTTGTGCAGTACATAGCATGTCGTTCTGGTTAAAGTATATGCAAAAAAATAAAGCCTCACACAGATACATAGTTTAGAAAAGGGAAGGATATTATAATGCTTTTTTTAGAGAACTGTAGATCTTCTTTGATCTACACCCCAAATCCACAACTGACAGTTTCTTAAATTTTGGTTGCAATGATGAATCTGAAACCAGAGTGTGAATATTTCATATTGCCACATGGAAACTCATGTATGTTTTATCCTTTGAGTGTATCTTCTCCTTCCATGTAAAGATTCTTTTTTGTAGAGCCCATGTAGTGTCTCTTTTGGTTGCTCTACTGCTTCTCTTTAGCTCCAGTAATTTCATCCACTGGAATCTATGTCCAAAAAGATATAGATGACCTTATATGAGTGCAAAGAAAACTTGTAACAACCTTGTAGGTATGTGATTGTTTGGGCTTATCCAAAATTTAATGCTAACCATGATTCAAGGCCAACTCTCTTACATTACATCTTATCATTCCCTTGTTTTTCATTTTTCTGATGAAGCTCAAATTCCTTCATGAGTTGGAGAGGTTTCTAACAGTTTGGTCTCAATCCAGCCTTTTCTTTTACCTGTCTTGTTAACACTTTGATCCCCCCACCCCCACACACACTTACACACACATACACAATTTAGCCCTTGTGTATGATATTTTCTAAACTAACATTATGTTTACAAGCTTTCTTGCTTTTGTATATGCTTTTTTTTTGGTCTCAAATGTTTCTTGCAAATCCTCATTTACTTGAAAAGTTTCTCCCCAAACAAATCTTTATTCACAACTCATCTTTTCAAGGTCAGTCATGAATACCTAATTAAAGATGTCACACCTTCAACATTTCACTTCCTTTTTCTTCATTTTATCTTTCATTTTCACTTCTTACTAACAACATTTATCTTGATTAATTTCTTTCCCACCCACTAGAATGTATATACCATTAAGGCAGAGCTTTTAATCTGTGTTATTCATAAATAATTATATCTTCTTCTCCTACCAGTATTTTCCAAATATTTGTAGGTATTCAAAAAATATTTGTTGAATGAATGATTTAAATAGCATCTCCTCTGTTAGATTCCTTCACCTGGGTAAGGTAAATTTAATCACAATTTTCCCTCAGTATTTTCATGCTACATATAGCACTCTACCATTTATTACTTGGTTTTGATCTTATTTATTTTAAAATGTAGAGTTTCCACCAGACTATGAACCCCTTTATATATATATATATATAATTTATTTTATCCATCCTCAAGTGTTGGCACAAGCTGGCACTTAATGCCTTGGAAATATTTGTTGAATTGAGAAGTGAAGTTCCATAAGGCAGTTAAAAACCTAAAGTGTAGAATAATTTGGAGTTTGAATAAAATGGGATGCCTAATCAAAGCAGCTATTTTAAGTAAAACAATAATACAGCATGACTTTTTGAATATGGCTCAGAATTACTATTCTCACCAAAAGCAGTGGAAAGAGTAAGAGTGCCTTTAGGTGTTCAAACACAGTTAATGTTAACTGAGTTATCAGAAACCAAAAATTTTCCCGACATGCTATCTTTGATGGTGGTGGTCCCCTCTAGTTTAGCCCCTCTCTGCTGTTGATCTTGTTTACTTACTCCCTCTTATGAAAGAGGCTCTGATCCTCATCAGTTGTTTTATCCCTTTGTAGTGCTATTTTTAGTCTTTAATCTCTTATTTACTTAAGGGCTAGCTTCTTCTCCTTTAAAGAAAATTCAGAAAGCAGCCAACTTGTGGAGGAGATATTAGTCAGCATCTTCCTTAACCATGGAAGTTACACAATACAAAATATCTTCCTGAGGATGTCTGATTCATTCAATTGATTAGTCATGATAAAATATTCCTATCTCCTCATACCATTACCCATATCACAGTTGAAAAAACAGAATTGAGAATTTCACTTTTTAAGGGGTAAAAAGGATATTCATGGTAAAGATTATAGGTTGCCACAAATGTGCAGAGTGAAGGGAATCATTGCAAGGGTGAGGGTAGGTGTACAGAAGGAGCAGCTGGATGAGTGGAGTTCTAGGGTCTGAGAGGTCAGGAGGAGGTGAAAGGGTAGTGGGAAGAGTTCAGAGTCCAGTAGCCTGGGGCCATAGGTCAGGCCTGTCACCCTTTGTTTTAACCTGTATTTGTGGGAAAGTGTCTACAGTAGAGATTGAACTAAATGTATTTTACTCTCCACCTTGGTCCTGATTATAGAGGTGGGAGGGATAATGGTAAAAATGAGAAAAGTAAAAATGTAAGGCTTGACTGTATAAAATTTGCTGGCTTTTCATATGCTGAAACAATATGCCTATTACATGTGATTTAGTGATAATTTGAAACTTTGATTAGATTTGCTCATGTTTTCAGTCAGAGTCTACTGTTAATAAACAATGTCATAATTTGTCTGCAACTTTAAATCGATGAAATGTCCCCGAGGAACTCAATCACCCACACCAGATAAAATTTTGGTGCTCCATGGAAAATGTTATCATTTTTTTAGAGGACTGGTATTTTTCAAATAAAATTATGTATGTTGTTTGTATTTTATGATGCCTGGTAACATATTCCTGGCTGGCCTTTTGACTTTGCTGATCGAACTTATAGGTTTCAGTGATTCAAGTCCTTGAAAACATACCTATGTCTAAAGTGATTTCTAAGATCTCTTCTTCAAAAACAAAATATGGCCTATAGAATGGCTTTGCTTTTCCCTGCATAAATCTAAAATTGAAGAGGTAAGGTTTCAACTTGCAAAATTTCTCAGACATGATGGCTGTTGTACCCTTACCATCAGAAATGTGTGGTATAAAATATAAATTCTACTAATCGTGGCATAGTATCTAACCACACTATTTAAATTCTTTATCAAGGGAGTAAAATATAACCTCTTCATATTCTAGAGAATGTTAAAAAGGAAAGGTGTTCACATTTTCAGAGACCAGCTTTCAACTGTGAACATATTTAGTGGCATAATAATGATCATTGGTCCATGAAACTGTATCCTTCTGTCTGAAGCAGCTTTTCATTTGCATATTGACAAAAAGGATGACCTTCTCTCCTGACCTTTTAACCCCAACCAAGCTAATCCTGCCTTTATTACAAAGGGGTTGAGAGAAATGTACCTACTACTTCTATTGTTTTCCACATTTTAGTAGGCTCCTTGTTTTAACAAAAAATTAAAGTCATTAACACAATTAATAATTAACTATTTAGGATTTCACAAAATATTTAACATGGTTTATTATAAAGTATAAATGCTATTAAAATCAATTGTCATAGAAGTAATAAAAGCACTTGAACATCATTGCCCATCAAATCAATAAACAGTAAAATGAAATAATTATATAGAGTATTGCATTTTACTAAATCAAACTTGTTTTTTCACTGACATCCCTGGAAGACTATTGAACCCACACATAAAATGACCAGTGATCCTACTTGTAGTTTCAAAATAAAAAGTAAAATCCCTCCCATCCATCCCTGACAATGTAATGTTTAGAACTGATAATCTGAAATAGGACAAAATGCCCCAGAAACGATATTATCTAAGGGTCATCTTAGTTGAAGAGTGAAGGTCATTTCCAACAAAGCAATCGAATATCTAATAAAACCTTAAGATCACATCTTTGTCATATCATAGAATAAAGTAGATAAGAGTGAAAAGCTTGGAATCCTTTTATCAGTAGTCAGGAAACATAACCATTGAATGTTATTTCTTCTCTAAGCTTTAGTGTAGAGTTTGAGAAATGTTTGTTGAGGTTGAGTTTGCTTAATATCACTAATCTAATAAATACATGCACCAAGAGTGTATCAATGTATAAAGTGGAAATGAAAGTTGATTAATTATCTGCCACTGAAAAAGTAAAATTTTTCAAAAATGTGATAAACTTCTCTTATTATGATTAGTTTCACTTTCTGGTTGACAGTACAAAGATCATTTTTTCTATAATTATGGAAGAAACTAGTGTTGTGTTAGGGATCCATCTATCAGTATTTATCAGAAAACATAGTAAAATGAAATTTATTTTGTTCAACTCAATACCTTTACCTTAGCAATCAAAATAAAATTGCTTTAGAAAAAAGTCTTTGTTTCTAGGCTTGGATATTTTATAAATGCAAATCTATTGTTTATGTGGGTTGGTAATTTAGAGACCGGATTTGAAATACTCTGAATAAAAGATGGCTTATGATACTTGCTGCATATATTACTCACATAAACAAATTCAAGAGGTAACCCATATTTTTTTCTTTATTACTGAATTTTTAAATCATATGTGCTAACTTCCTTTAAAGTTGTGACCACATCATTACAAAACAAACCAAAACTACTCTTTAAATACTATCCTAACTTTCCCATACATCCTCTGCCAAAACCTTACTCAAAATTTAAGCTTTTTTAGTTCTTTAATGGCAAATGTTGATTGGTTAAGCCCCCAATTTTCACAGTGCTAATTTATATTTATTAACATACATTTATTGTAGTCTCATTTTGCCTTCCTTTATGTCTTCCTTTTCTTCTATATTTCATTGAGACATCTACTTGAATAAGTCTTTTGGAGTACTTTGGTTATTACTAGATATTTTTGGAGACCACATTAACAAATTAAAGCTAATAAAGTGACATTTACTAAATTACTGCCTTAGGGCCCTGAATCATACAATTCTATCTGAAAGATAATAAAATCACTTTCGAATTATAACATTCACAAGTTATTTGATTGCTTATTGCCACTTTAAAGTTGATGATTAACTAGTTAATCTTTATTTCAGAACTTTCTGGAAGGTAGATGACTGGGGTGGACTTTCAAGTGTTCTTCACTCTTTATTCAGAGTTAACACTTAGTATAATCATGGAAAGAGTACATTTTTATGTTGGTAATTATCCTCACATATCATTGAACTTAATCTTTTGGAATTGAAACTCAATTATTTTTTCATATGAGTATTATATTTGTTCAAGGCATTGGATTTGAGAAGAGCAAAATTCTGTAAAATATTATAATTTATACTTAAAATACATTCATTATTCTGCTGATACTGGAAAAATAGAAGTGCTTGCACTTGTTAAAATTTTGAGAATTCTAATCATACCTCTTTCTTGTTATGTACCTTTGTTATTAAACTATGATTACTAGAGAACTTGAACTTGAAGCGGGTACTTATAAATGAATAGCAATTGGTTCTACATAGGTTCTGTCTTTTATTTTGATCCTAATCATCCTGAGCAAGGGTTGTGTAGCAAGGAGATTCAGAATTCAGCATACTAAGGCAGTAACAATGAAATCATATTCATGTAAAATAAAAACATTCCAAGAATTTTACACCAAATTTTTGGAAGTTTGAGTTGCTGGCCTGATACCCAGGGCTTTCTATGGAAGAGAGTAGTGGGCAGATTATCTCTCTATAGAATTCATTGTCAGGAACTGGAAATTATTACCTGAATAGTGACACCAAGTCCTGATCTTCTTCAAAACTGGAGCAATTTCCTCAGCATGAGGTGGCATTTTCATGAGCCTTTAAGATTTATCCTGCAGCATCAAAGAAAGACTGTGTGAAGTACTTCAGGTAAAGCAAGGAAATTTTGTGTTACATTACATTTAAATGCACATTAACATGTGTGATAGGGATACAGCTCTTAGGATAGATTTTATTTATTTCATATAAAATTTAAAAATCAAAATAAATTTCTTTAGTCATGTTTTACAAAGTGTGTTAAAATTTATTTTTATTTTTTATTACTAAAGTGATATAAAACCTTTTAATACAAAAGCTTCTCATTGTTTGACTATTTAGAACACACAAAAAAATGCAACAAGAAAATACAATTCAGCCATCATCTGATACTTACAGATCATTATTATAAATGTTATTTTCTTGTATTTTTCTTCTGTATGTATAGCACATTTCCAAATATCTATTAATGATTTACAGATTTAGGATGAAATTTAAATAATTAGTTTTTACTTATTCCTTTATTCCTCTTCCTAACAACTCCCAATTTCCAATTCAATATCACCTCACCATTGTGCAGTGTGTTAGTGTGTTGATAAATCAGGAGGCTTTTTCCTTTCCCAACCAAAACACCAACAGTTGAACCAAGATGGGACAGTCACTTTTTCCTGGGTCTTTGGATCTTGAGTGAAGTGACAGAAAGATGGGTATGAGGAGGTGGGGGAATAAAAACCATTTGGATGTCATTTGTCTTGATAGACAAGGAAAGATGGTTCAGTTCTCTGCCTTTTCTCTAGTCTTACATGTTATACTGCTTACTGGACTCCTTTGTCTGGATTCTCTTACTTGTCCGAACTATAAGTGCCTGAGCCAAGACTAGTTTTAGTGCTTACAACCAAAGGACCCTACTGATACACTAAGCACACAATTTTATAACCTGTTTATTTCACATCTCTATATTGTAATTATAGCAGATACATATACATTTACCATAGCAAACTATAATGTAGTGGACAGTTCGTGAATTAAAAATATAAATGCAACTTTGATGATTTCCTTAGGTTCAATTTCTAGAAGCAGAACTGTTGATCACTTTTAAGTCTATTTTTAAAATCTCTATCTATATTAACTAATTTTTCCAAAGTATGGTAATGCCAACTTCCCTAGACTCTTTTCTCCTTAATACTGTCATTTGGTAAGAACGATATTTTACATTCAAATTTGCAGTTCTTAGTTGCTAATACGTAGAAAACTTTCATCTGATTCTTGGTCATTAAAATAGCACTGTTAGAGTCAATTTTTGGATGTTTTAGAGATAATTTAGACACTTTAGCTTAACTGTTGCCTTTTCTTTTCCATTTGGTCTATATTCTAGTAATTTTTATTTTCATATAACTTTCAAGTTTATTGCCTTAGATTTGTATATTTTATTCTCTCATCATTTAATCTTTATATTTTATTAAAATTTTAATTTTCTTTACCCTAGGGAGATTCAACTAGAAATTTTCAATTATTCCTTTTATGGGCTTAATTTTAAAACTTGTTTATCAATTATACTCTAAAGATTAGTGGCTAAGGCTTCTTGCTTCCCCTTATACTGAGCTATAATAGTTTACATCTATATTAATTCTTAACTTATGGCCTAAGATAATTAATTAAATTCTATAAATCTAAGTTTTATCATTTATGGTGGGAAGAATATAATCTTAAAGTAATCTCCTACCTTAAAGAATTATTGTGTTAACTGAGACCAATATATAAGGTCAAGAGTTTGCTTTCCTCAACAAATGTTAGTTTAGTTTCAATATGATTATTTTTGTTTTCTAATCCCACGTTACTGATTTTGTCTTCAGCTAATCTCATATTACTTTTCGTGGTTCATTTTCCTTTAAAATTTTGAATTGAGTGCATTGTTCACTTATTTTCAGCTTCTAACTGAAAACATTTAAGTCTGCAGTTTGATTTCATCCCTTACATATTGCCATTTATTTATTAACTATCTTTTATTTATGTTTTAATAATCTCTGAGAAAAATTGGGGAGGAGGTGGTGTGAATTGTAATATTTATTAAAATAAAATGTTGTTTATCTTTTAAAATTTATTTGAATATTAACATTATGACTGCAAAATGATGTATCTGCACATTTTCCTCTCAACTTTTTCATCATTTTCTTGTACATGCTTTCTTGAAAATATCTTACATTTGGATGTTTTTATTCCTTCTTACAACCAAGTATTTATCTTTTAGTAGGTGAGTTTATTTCATTCATACTTTTGCCATTGTGGTGTATTTACTCTTTCTTCTGTTATTTATATTTCCTGGTGATACCTTAATTTTTTTCCTTCTTTCTTTAATATCTTACTGAAGATCTTATGCTTATATTTGTTAGCCAAAACAGCAGAGTAGTCCAGGGAAGCGTGCTGGGCCCATATTTGTTAACCAGTGGCACATTCGACTTATTGCTTCATGAAAGCCCTTACTTTGTTTTATTGTATTTCTCCTATCAATTTTTCCATCATTCCTGAGTGGGTGGGGGGAAGCAAATATTGTTTAAAAATGAACAATGATGCAAAAATTTAAAAATTAATTTAAAAAATTTTCCATCATTGATTCCCACTTTCTTTTTGCAATTCCAAACTGTCTCTAATGTCTGTGATGTATGCTTTTGCATAAACATGTATTTGTAAAATAGAAAGGGATATTTTATGTATACAAAGTTTTATGCAATGTGATGCATAATATGTGGGCATGTATGTGCATTAATTTATACAAATGGTAGATCCTCTTCTCTTTTTAAACACATTTTTAAAAACATGAATTCATCTTGCTCTGTGTACATTTATTTAATTGCTTCTGAAAGCTGCATATTCTTCCATGATTGTAATCAAAATTAAAATACCATTCATTTAGTGATGGATGCAAAAATTTTTTTCTTCTCTCGTGGATTTATAGGAGAACTTTCAGGGTATGCTTCCAGGAGTGAAATTGTTAGAACACAATGAATACATATCCTTAATTTTAGTGAATATTTTCATATTGTTCTCCAGAATGTCTATACCTGTTTACATTTCAAGCAGTAGCACAAAAGAATTCCAATTTCTTCACATCTAGCACCATTTGGTATTATCTGTGTCTTTACTGCCAATCTGATAATCAGTGAGAGGTCATTCCTTCTTTATTTAATTTGCACTCTGATGAAAACTAAAATTTTGGGACTTTCTTCTTAGCTATTTAGATTTATCATTCTGTATAAATTCTATATCCTTTATTTTTAATATTTCTTTTTTAATTTATAGTAGTCAATCTTATATGTTATTCTAAAAAATAATTCCTTAATAGATTTTAAACATGTCTACCATTAATATGTTAACTTTTTTCATAACTTACGTTACACAAAATCCATCAGTTTGAGGTGGTGTAGTTTTTGTGGTTTGTGTTTTTGGCTCTAGCTTGAGAAATTTTCCTCTAGCCAAAGGTCACAATCATAATCTTTTAATAATCTACTACTCCCATTCTGGCTGACCTATCACATATAAGTTTTGATCTTTATGAAGTTTATCTTTCTGTGTAAAGTGAGTGAGTTTTCTGCAAGCAATCACTAAATAAGCTACCCTTTCACCACTGTGACAATGCCAACTTTACCGGACCCATATCAGTTTCACTTGTTTGTCTGCTCTGGGCCACTGTTCATTACTATGTCTCAAAACCATGCCTTACTATCTGATTGGGCAATAAACCCTGGATTACTTTTCTTTTTTTTTTAAATTTTGCATCAGGTGTTAATTTGCATTTAGAATTACAGATAAATGTTGAAATAATTTTTTGATTTTCTGGAAAAAAATGGTATAATTGAGAGTGATATTAGACATACAGATTAATTTGAGAACTCACACCTTTAAATTAGTGAGATTAGTGAGTCATTCTATTCACTTATATGGACATTTTCTCTATTTATTCATCCTCTATATTTCTAGTTCAGAAAAATACTGAATTTTGATAGCTGTTCATGACCCCTGACTTAATTTTGTCATTTGTTTTTATAGTTTATGATTCCTTTGGATTTTCCATGCAGTTAATTAAATATCATCTATAAATATTTTTGCTTCTTCCTTGCACATGTATGTATCTCTGTATTGTGTATGTATGTGACTTAGTACAATGTGGAAAATATCTAGAGCTAAGTGGAACAGAGTTATACAAAATCTTTCTTTTTTTTTTTCTGAAACTACATTTAAGGTTTCTGCCTTAATGTAATATTTAGTCTTGCATTTGTTATACTCTCTTTATCAAGTTAAAGATGTTCTGCTTAATACCTGATTTTCTTAGAACCTATATTAGTCATAAAGAATGAAATTTATCAAATATATTTATGTATTTATTGAGATAGCCATGTGAGTACTATTTCTTCAATATATTAATGTACTGAGTTACAATAATATTTTTCTGATGTTGAAACATCCTTGCCTTCCTAAGGTAAAATTTATCATGATATATTCATGTTGTTATCATTATTATTTAACTTTGGATTGCATTTAGCTTTTGTTTTAACTAGTACTGAATTGTGGGCTCATAACTTTCTTTTTTATGTAGGATCATTAGTTCTATTAGTAATTGCCTTATGTATTTTCATTTCTTATTATCTTCTCCAACTGGAACTCGGGTTTTCTTATATAAGCATTGCTTTCCTGACATTTCTAGATTTCCATATACTTGTAGGATTGTCTTCTGACCATTAACTCCAAGTCTGTGCTTATCTTTGTTGGTAAAATGGGTTTTTTCTGTAATCAGCGTAAGACTAGACTTTGTTTTGAAATCTAACCAGTCACTCTATATATTTCACTGGTGAATTCAGGCCTTTTGTTTATTGAGATGTGAGTGATCATTGCCAATTTTTTTTCTCAGTTTAGTGTTTTTAGTTATTTGGTTTTTTACATCTTCCTGTTATGTTTTGTTAGGTTCTACTTCCCCTGCATCACTTCTTTGAAGGATCTACTGAGATTAGCATATGATGAACTATGTGGCACATTGGATGGGCTAATCTCAAACACATACTAGTGGGTCACATTGTTATCCTCTTCCATGTTGCATAATTTTAGTGTCTGGTACCTTTATATTTGTTGTTTTGATGCTTTGCAATAATCTCTTTAGCATTTCTTTTATATGCAACTTGGTGCTGATAAATTCTCTTATTTTTTGACCTTTAGTGAATTGCCTACCTTCCTTCTCTCTTGCAGGGTAAGGGATTCTAGGCTACAAATCTTTTTCTTTGAAACTTTAAGTACCTCCTGTTATTTCTATATTCCTTGTAAGGTTTCTACCAAGAAGCTTGTATATAATTGTTCATATCTTAAAGGTTTCTCTTTTTCATCTCAGTTTTTAATATTCTACCATTGTCATTGGCCTTCAACAGTTTTATTGTAATGTGTCTTGGAGTGTGGGTGTCTGGTATTATTTTACTTATTTATTTTTTTATTTCTATTTTCTACAGCCTCAGGCTGTATGTAATAGCCTCTTTGAGACCCTTGGATCAGGACTTTTGGGTTGTTTCCCAGGTTGAGATGATTCTCAGTAATTATTTCATTAAGTAAAATTTCTGTGTCTCTCTCTTCTCCTTTTGAGAACCCCCATAATGGACGTTATTTCTCCTAAGCTTATTGCAAAGAGCTCTTAGTATTTTGATTTTTTTAATTCTTTTTTTCACTTTGTTCTATTTGTGTGTCCAAATTATTGAGCTTTTGAACCATTCTCTCCATTGGTTGTGTTTGCTGTTAAGAGCTTCTCTTATCTTTTTTAATTTGGTTATAGTATTTTTGTTTATCAACTACTTTAAAGTGTAACAGCCTCATATTTTCTTGATCTTTGTTCTGTTTGTGTTTTGCATCATCCTTTCCTTTGTTTTAATCAGCAGGCATTGCTACAACTTTCACTTTAAACTCCTCTCCAGTAATATTCCAGGACTCCTCAAGACAGAGACTTCTTTGATGTTTTTTCTTTTCTCTAACATTTGTAATATATTCTTCTGCTCTTCATGGTTAGTTTTGTGTGTTGTAATATGGATAAACTCTCAGAGAGCTGCCTTTGCACCTGTGCAGATTACTGGAGAACTGATACCAGTAAGGGTAATAGGTAGAAAGGAACCAAGGTAGTAGGGTACTGACAGGTCACCTCAATGAGCTTCGTGGATTCAAGCTCCTACTATGTTGTGGTTCTGTTGTAGAGCAACCCAAATTGCACTTACACATATTACCAAAAAACCACCCAGAAGCACAGTCTGTAAAGGGATGGCTTGTAAACCACCCATGTATGTATACAATAGTAAAATCACGTGCCATACACCAGGCTTCATCAAATTATTTATATTAATGAAACTGGTGGTGATATTTAATGGAAGAAGACTACTCAAATTCAAGGCCGGAAGGAAACTGAAAGAACTCAGGCTAGGGATGAAACTGTATAGGCTCATGGTTGAGGCCATATTTGAGTCAAAACGCACCCACAAGGGCTGTACGCACAGGTAAAAAACAGACTTTTCAGGACTAGAGACAAATATTATACTGCTAGTCCTGCAGAACTAGTGCGCTTATGGTGACCAACGCAAGGAATGTTACTTTGGGCTGGTCAACCGCGGGTGTAACTTGGAAACCACGCTGGGCGCCAAACTGTTGTAGAGCAACCCCGATACAAAACGGGGTGCCTGACTGTGGGTCCTTACCCGTGCGCTTAAAAGGACTTATCAATGCTCTACTCCAGGCACACGTGAAAGGTTAACAAAAGGTTTATTTACAAGGGAAGGAAAAATGAGGAAATGTACAGCTCTGGGAGAAAAGCGGGAGACAAAGTTTTAAATGAGTCCTACCCGATCCGCCGATCAGGAATCCCAAAATGGCGCTCTGAGAGCTGGCTGCCAGCCAGGAGCGGTGAAGCCGGGAGGCGAGCGATCGCGAGCCAGAGAGCCCAAGGCCCACGTGTTTGGTTTTTTATATCCAACCTGGCTGCCCAACTCCACCCTCAGGTCCCAGCCACCCTCCCTTGGTGGTGATGGGATTTGTCTTTCCCAGAGTCTTGATGGCTTTAGTCTGGAGTGGGGGTGGAGTCCACAAAGCCTGTATGGGATTAACTCAGGACATCACTTCCCCCTAACAGTTCCATCATAGTAGGGATATATATTGGGGATATACAGGGATCCTATTCCCTAGGTCAAGTCCTTGACTTAAGTACCTTGAATAATTTTGTGCCATGGGCCTCCCCTGTGGCACAGTGGTTGAGCGCTGGGCTGCAAAGGTGCCTGTGGGTTTACTACTCCTAGCCAGCCTATTCGGCTGCCATTTCGTCACCTAAACCACCTAAACAGTGGTCCAGCCAGTTAGGAAAAGGAGCCCAACCCTTAAGCCCTTCAGATCAAACAAGAGCACAAAGCTGGATCACACTGGGAAGGTTATGCATCACACTGGGAAGGTTATGCATCACAAGGTATGTCTAGAACGCCCGGGGGTGCTGAGGACAGATACATAACATATACTCCTGACTTATACATCAGGAGGTATGACCGGGAATGCCCGGGGGGCCGAGGACCTATGTATGACAAGGGAACCCAGAAGCTGATCAGTGGAGAGCCTTGTTGATAAGATTAGAACCATGGCTGGGGATTAGGGTGTATCATCAAGTAGATTAGAAGTGCCTGGAGGGCAGACTCACAATCCCTGATCTTCTACACCTTTCCCCTTTCTTTAATCTCCTTATAATCAATTACGTGTGTCAATAAAAGGGCCAGGATCTTGCTCTTCAACAGCATCCTGTATTGTGCAGCCTGCTCCACGACTCCCGTTTGTCAGTGTGGTGTCTGACACAACAACTGCCCGCAGCATCTGCAGCGTGGTTTCGATCCCTGGCCGCCAGGCAAGGGTCCCACATGGTGCGCAGACCTCTCCTGCCACCCGCTGCTCCCATCAGCAGTGTATTTCAGTCAGTCTGCCTGTTCTGTTCCCTGCTCTGGTGAATTCTCTCACCCTCCCGCGCTTCTGACTGTACCCAGTGCTTGTATAAATAAATAAATAAATCTTTAAAAAAAAAAAAAGAAAGAAAGAAAAATAATTTTGTGCCAGTCACAACCTCTAGAGTGTTAGAGTGTTAGATGCATTGCTTGGAGTAGATTGTAGCTGAGGAAGGTCCACTGCTGAGAGTTGATCTCTGCTTTTTCAATACAATGGCTTACTCTCAGGAGCTTATTCCTATTGTTAACATCAGTTGCTTCAACTCTGTTTAGTGAAAGCATTCAGTTATTGTCTTGATTTTGGCTCTGGGCGGTGGGAAAGGCATGTGTTTTGAATATCACAGTCTTGGGCTATAGATAATAGTCTCCTCTATGAGGAAGCATAGGCGATTGGACCAGATTTTGCCTATAAGCTTAGACTACAGTTTTTCTAAACTAGAAAAGAGAGATGAGTGATCTCTCTGCTTTCTTAGTCATCTCTCTGCATTCTTAGTTCAATAGTTTTCTGTGTTCTCTACACCGGAAGCCAACTCTATGCATCCCCTATCTAGCACAGCACCGTGTCTCCAAAGTCACCAATGTGGATATATGCCCCTGAGTTATGAGTTCACAACTATGGCAGCCACCACTCTCCAGACCTGTACCACCCCAATACTGCAGCAAACACAGTTCAATTACAGCTTTTTTCAACCAACTTCCCCCTGACCATGGCTCCTGATGCACACTATAGTTGCTCTTTTTTGTACCTGAAATATTTCTTAGCATTTTTCTTGATCTTTACATGTACACTTCAGTATGTCTAATTGTGAGCTTTTTCAAATTCATTTCTTTGCTACTCTAGAGGCCTTTTCATCTGATTTGTTCTATTGTATTTAATTCTTAATTTCACTGGTTATCATTAATTAAATTGCTTTCTCATTTGCATTTTTCCCTCTGGAATATTGGCAGTTTTCCTTCTATCATCTGTCCTGCCTAACTTCGTATTTTTTTCTCTATGTGTCTCTTCCTCTGAAGTAAGCTTTTAACCTGATCTTGCAGTCCCTAGTTTGTTCTTCTCTGAATCCTTTGTTTCTTATGAAATGCATTGAGTTATTTCTACTAATTCACACCTGTTATTTCCATCTTGTTCCTCTTTATAGCATCTTGTTTATAACTATTAAATATTCTGACTCTCCACCTCTCCATGTCCTTTAAAGATGTTTATTATTTTTATCTCAAATTCTTATATTATTTGGTTCATTAATTCTCTCAGCATTATTAAATTATCCTTTTTCTGTTTTTATTTTAATAATAATTGTGTTCCTCAAATGACTTGCAAAGTCTTTTTCTCCTAGGTTTATTTGTAGTATCACTGGCAATGTGCCTCTAGGCAAGGATTTAGAAATTAAATCTTAGTGAGAGGTTTTACCCACTTCTGGTAATGTTAGATATCAGTGGGCAAATAACTGCTGGATTCACAATCTGTGTTTAAGCATTCCTATTTTTTTTTTTTCCTATAAAGCTAATTTATCCTTAAGGTACTTTCCTGAAAGTCTTTGCTGGACCTTCCAAAGGCAAGGTTAGGACCCGTGTACCTGCTAATTTTTTTTTTTTTATTTAGGCATACAAGAAATGGGGTACAGGCTAGAGATTTGGGGGGGTGAGAGGATTCACCAGAGACAGAGTGGGCAACAGAACAGGCAGACTGACTGAAATACACTGCTGAGGGGAGCAGCGGGCGAGACAGGAGAGGTCTCCTGTGCCATGTGGGTAGCTCCCTGGATGGCTGGGGATCAAACTCATGCTGCAGTGGCTGCAGAAAACTTGATCGTGCTGTGCTAACACCTTGCAGCATGAGGGAGGCCCCCTGCTATAATTGTTTTCCACTAATCCCTGGGTCCCAGAGCAACCATAACATCATCCCAACCCAGAGCTGAGCTATATGGTGGACTGTGAAATATTCTGCCATGGAAAATGTGAAAAAACAAATAAAATGTTTTCCTTACCTAGCACCTGTCATGGTTGTTGGCTCTTACTACATTCCAGATTGAACTTTGCCTCAGTACTAGAAGCCTCTTACTCTAGGTGTTCTTTCCGTTTTTATATTAATTTTTCTGATTCTTCAACTTCCTCTTATCTTTATAACATTTACAAAACTGGGCTTGGAAAAGAACCAGAAGCTTCTTCAATCTTGTGAAAATCTGATTTTCTAAATTTTTTATAAATTATCTAACAAGTTAGAAGATTACCAAAAGAAGGTTCCATCATTACCAGGAAACCAAAAAAATTGCATTAATTTCATTCACATAAAATTGTAATGATCAGTGCCTCCAATAACCTGACCTTTCTAATGACAGCTTTCAATTCAGTGAAGCCCTCTCTCCTGAACTTCAGTAAGTCTTCCTTGGATATTCTGATATGAGTTATTAACTACATAACAACATGTGTATTAGGTATTATAACAAATGACCCTTTTATAAGCATTAGTATTCTTGCTTTGAAAGGTGCATGCTACAGGGAAATAAAACAATGTTCCCATAAATTCTCATTAAGTGAATAGTTGCTTCTAAATTTTGGAACATATGAAATCACTATAATTGAGTATAATGATTGATAAATCTGTTGATATAACAATATCTTCCATTTACTTTTAAACTTCTCTCATCTTCAGCTTGGGATTGGAGGGGGGACAACTTTTAAATGAAATATTTAATTGTGCTTTTCAACTAAGGGGAAAGTGCTAAATAACCAAGTCTTTTATTGAGAAACTAGTATTATATAACATTTTGAATATTGAGAAAATTGTGTGGTTGTTCAAAAAGTTAAATTATGGAACTATTATATGTCCAGGCAATTCCACTTCTAGGTATATGCTTACAGAATTCAAAGCATATATTCACACAAAAACTTTTACACAAATGTTTATAGTAACATTCTTCTTAATTGTCAAAAAAATGGAAACAGCCTAAATGTCTATTATGGGATGAAATGAATAAACAAATTGTATTACGTCCAAGGAATGGAATATTATTCAGCCATAAAAGGAATGAAGTACTGTTTCATGCAATAATGTCAATGAATCTTGAAAACATTACACAAAATAAGCCAGACACAAAAGTTCACATAATGTATACTACCATTTATATTGGAACACAACAGAACAAATTCATATAGAGAGAAGATAGGAACATTGTATGTGTGTGTGTGTGTGTGCGTGTGTGTGTGTGAGAGAGAGAGTCATGGGATGGACAGTTAATAGTTACAAAGTTTTGAGATAACAAAAATGTTCTGGAATTAAATAATGGTGGTTGTTGTACAGTGAATACACTAAAAAAAAAAAATTCCAAATTGTATACTTTAAATTTGTGAATGTTCTGTCATGGATTATGTCAATAAAAAAATGAAAAAAATTCATTTTGGATTGTCTTTATTTCCAGTAACCTCCTCCATTACTCTATTAATATTTTAAATTAATTGAGAGCTAGAGTACCTTTTTATTTTTAAGTATGGCCCTTCCTCAAAACACGCTATTTAAAACCAACTCTCTACAGTCTTATTCTGCATCTATAGAGGATAGTTTTATAATTCTGCCTTTTAGAATGTGCATTAGACTCCAGGTTCTTTTTAGCAGGCCCCAACTATCTGTAGGCTTCTTATTAAAAATTCAGTGATACTTAGGAGTTATTTTCTGAATGATTATTTGTAAGTACCTGTAATAACTTACAGTAAAAAATCTCTTTTTTCATTGAGGTAACATTCATAAATATCTTTGTATATTTTTTAAGATTATAGGGTCACACTACTCTTAATGTATAAAATATTTCTTATCCATGTTTACTACCAAAGTACTAATATAATAAGATTTGTATGTAGTAATGGGATGAAAGGCATCATTCCATTTCCTCCTATCTGTTTAAAAAGTAGATTGATATGTGAAACTACTATGGATATTATATAAAAAATATCACCTAATAAAAGAGTTTTGAATGATCAATATGAAAATGATAAACCATCCACTAGTAATAATGACTCAACTTTGCTAATATTAACTAAGGGAAGAGCTTTCTACTCAGAGACACCAATACGTAATGTGTTGGTGCAAAGGGAATAAAAAAAAAAAAATAGATCAATGTTTGACCCAAAGGACAAAACTAAAGGGAGGCAAATACTCCCTTCTCCTGCTCCCAGAACCTCTAGGGCACTGGTCCATAAATTATAATCAAGTAAGTGGACACCCCAGTGGGGTCTTTGACTCTTGACATGTAAAAATGCAGAGGTACAGGGGCCATCGGAGGTTGTCCATAGTAGTAGTGGCTGAGTTGAGATATCAGAATGGTTTCCTTAGCTTATTCCCATGGGAAATTTTGCTATCTTCTCACTATCTATTCTGTTTTTGTCCTGTCCTGTTTTCCAAACTGACGTTTCCAGTATCTTTTCAATTCTACCAATTTCCTTTTGTCTTTCCAATAAATCCTCTTCTGTTAGATTGGCTTTTGTTGTTCTCAACCATGAAATTTGATCAGCTTAATTGCTAAATACTTTCAGTTTTATTTTCTAACTGACTTTAAAAGCATCCATTTGTCTTGGTCTCCATCATAACCAACAGCCCATTCCAAGCTATAGACCTTTCCTCATACCCACTTTTCCTAACTCTTCTCATTGCTACATTTATACTTTTGGAATCCATCCATCACATTGCAATGGGAAGAAGCTTTTGAAAATACAAACTTATCAATTCACTTGCTTAAATCCTTCTTGTTCATAATATAAAGAACAAATTCCTTATATACTTTGGCCTGTACCTAATTCTCCTGCACAAATTTAACCCTTTGCTTTCTCTGCTTCAATCTCACTGACTTTCAATTTTTCAGATGAATCTTGCTGCTTTCCACTATAGGATAATTACCTGGAATTTATTGCCTTTCAATAAATACTATTGGAGAATGCCTCTCTCACCTAGGTAATTTTTATTCAACTTAAAAACAGGCTCAATACTCCTTATTACTCTACTTTTGGTGCAAGCCAGATTGCTTCTACAAAGCTTTGGGTGATTAGGAATCATATATACCAATTTTTTCTTCTTTTACGTGCTCAGTATGAGCAAGGTACCTGGAAACTAATTTTACTATTTATTATTATTAATTATTCTATTAACATATCTTAAATAAAATATTCATTAAATAGTTCATAAAATATGAATTATATTTGGAAATATATTACAATATAATTCTAAAATTAAGTATATGTAGTATAATTCCTTCCTTGTGATTCTACATTGTTAAACATTTTGGTTTATTGTCAAATTTCTAGAAGTAAAAGTTTCCATCATTTCAGTTCTCATTAATGCTTCCTTTGCTACATTATTTCTTGCACTGAGAAAGCAATGTTTGAAATCACATATTTCCAGTTTACTGAAATTCCTCAAATTAAAACCAATTATTTTAAATCCTTCTAGAGACTTCTAAACTGACCTTCCACTAAGAGAATGAAAGTGCTTATCAGAAGAAAAAAAATGGCAGCCTTGCGATTGAAGATTTTTCATCTAAGCTTGACATAGAGAAATAGTCTCTTCCTTTGAATTTACTTAGTCATAAGTTTTTAGCTCAAGTTTCAATTATAAGAGCTGACAAACATCTAATGCCGAAAAAAAAGTGAATGACTATTTCCAAATAACATACTGTTCTTTGAAAAAGATTACTTAAAATATCAAATTCGTCTCAGCGCCATTATCAGTTTTTCTGAAAATCTCCTTTGGGTCATTTATCTTTGTGATCATTGTTTTGATCTATATATTGGCATTGGGGGTGGGTGGAGAGGGTGTGGGGGATATATGGACAAAATTAAAATAATACACATGTATAAAAATGCACTCATTACACACCTACTAAAATATTTATGATAAAAGAACTAAATTTAATGTGTTCATTTTTATAACAACTTTAAAGAATTCATGTTTAATTAAAAGTGATATATAAATCATGCTGTTTGCTAGCACTATTGACTGTGGCGTTCCCATTCTGCCAAACTTAATATAAAATTAATTGTTAATTTTCAGGCCAGTAGTCTGTTCTTCACCAAGACATATGCTGATTATATAGACATCAGTCAGTGAAATATTAAACTTCATAATTGAGGTTTCTCTTTGTGATAAAGTAATTCTCAAGATTTGACACTATTCTCAATATATATTTGCCCCTCTTATATGTTGAAAAGAATATTTTGAAATATAACTTTCTAGACATGCTAAGCATCAAGTCTATTTCACATTCAGCTGAATGGTTACTATTTCAGTAAAGTATACTTAGCACTATGAGTTGCATGACCTTGTAGGGTAGCAAAGAATGACTTATCTTTTGCACAATCACACGCATATAACTGTGGACCAATCTAAACTTTTCTCACTTTATAATTCTTAAAGACCTCTGGGTTAGTCTGACCTAACATAAATAAATATAGCACTTCAACGGCCTTTCACATGTCTGTTCTGAACAAAACTTTAAGCCAAAATAGCCAACAGATCCAAAATAAATGATGATTAACTTAGGGAGTACTTGGCTCCATCTTCAAGAAGGTTAGCATGACCTCAAATGACAAAATGATATTACTTACTTATATTGTATGCATTTCATGCACTGTTAGAATAATGACTATCTTATTTTTGGAGGAGGCTGGACTGAAAAATTTGACCAGTAAATATTTCTGTGGCATTGCCTTCCTCGAACCAGTCTCCAACCTTTCAGGATGGCTTTTTATTTTATTTTATTTTTTGGACTGATAATAAGGCACACTGACTCTCTCATTAAATAGAAACCCAATATTTTTCCTCCACATGAACAAAATGTCCTCTGGACTCACACTCATCCCCCTTGTTCATGTTCTCCTGCTTAAAATTTGAATCTTTCCCCAACTCTGGGCTTTCTGCTTGTTCCAGTCTTCGACTTGGTTCACTTCTCATTCTATCTTCAAATCATTTTTATATCTTCCATAGTTGCGACCTTTCATTGGTTTATGCAAGAAAAATTCAAAAAGCAATAGAAGAAAGATTGAAGTGAGATTGCAAGATTAGAAAGGTTCCAGAAGTCACTTGGGAGCAGCATCAGTTCCTTGATATGTTCTCTCCTCAAATATTAGAGTCAAGTTACCATAATGGAGCCCTCTCAGTACTCCTGTTGACTAAACATTCTGCTTATTTTACTCAAAAAGCAATTCTATTCATTCCTTCATTCAACATAAAAAATAAGTGCCTGCACTTCAACCTATTTGAGATTTAAGGGATGCTGCAGAATACAGCATTGTTCCTTTTCAAATAGAAATTTCACTGTATTCAAATGGGACAAAATAATAAACAAATAGGTATATAACTTGTCAATAGATGGCATGCTATGTAGGAAAAAACGAAAAGGCAATGGGATGCAGAGAGATGGAGGAAGTGGTGTAATTTTACATAGAAGAATCAGGGGTGCCTCTTGACTAGAGTGACATTTGAACAGAGAGAGATGTGAGAGAAGGACATGAGCCATAGGACTATCACATAGTTGAATGTTCCTGGGATGGGAAAGAGTGAATGCAAAGGTCTCGAGTCCTGAAGGAGTATGCTCACTGATTACATCCATCAGGATCCTGCAGGAAGATTTGAATAGAGCTAAATCAAGAGTTACTATGTAAAGCAAAAAGACAAGATCCTTGGATGATGTTGGGAAAAGTACTATGCCTAGAACTAATAACAATGGGTCTCTAATTGTAGAAATCTAATATTAGACCTGACGGAGTAGGTGCTAGATAAATTGTTAAACACTAGAAGTAGAAAGGACGTGTACAAAGGGTTTCCAGCCACAGGGCTGAACTCCTTAAGTGAGAGATGCAGCAGAGACCTTGGAGAGGACAACTAGCAGGTTCCTACTCTGACCTCTCTCCTTCCCTCTGCTCTCTTGGCAGTGACCTCCATTTGCTGAAATCAGAGGGCTAAGCTATCCTTTGACAAGTCCATCTCTCACTCAAGGCACAGAAGAGAGGATACAAACAAGAAGAGTGAATCTTGACAGCAAATGGAAGGTAATCAACAGAGCAAATCTGAAGGGGCCAGTGAGGCCAGAGTATCTGGAATCTGGTGAGTAAATGGAAGAATAGCAGGAGATGAGAGCAGATGTAGAGGGCCAGATCATATAGGACCTGGGATCCATAATGTGGGCTTTGTAGTTATTCTAAGTAATAGAGGAAACTGTGGGCTATTTTGAGTAGAGAAAAAGGCAAGACAGAAGCAGTAAGAAAATTTGGGAACTATTTGTGGCAATAAGATAATTGAGGGATAATAGTGGCTTGGACTAAGGAAATAGTAGGCAAGGTGGTATGAGAAGGGGGTCAGATTCTGGATGAATTTGGAAAATAGCACTGTTGTAGATTACTTTTTGTTATCAGAGATGGAATCATCAAGGTATACCCCAGAGTTTAGGCAACAGAAAGAATAGGGTCACCATTTACTGAGATGGATAAGATTTCAGAAGAAGTTTCAGAAGGCTGTTGGCATCTATCTAGGTAGTGATGTCATGTGGGAACTTGGAAGACATTGAACCTGGGGATATAACCTTGATATTGGTCACAATATATAAGTTACATATAGCTTTGGATCAAACACTATCAGCTAAGAAATAAGTGTAAGTAAATAAAAGTACCCTATGATTAACTCCTGGGAATTCTAGCATTTAAAATTTAGTAAATCAGAGGGCATCCAAGAAAGAAGACTAAGTACTAAAATATGCTTATAGTTTAGTTACAGCATATAGAATTCCACTGTACATTAAATATAATTGGATCTTGTAAGCTGAAAACAATTGAGATCTAAAACCCTATAGTTACAGTGAGAAAATAATCAGGATTTATCTCATAATCTTGGAAAAATTTAAAAGGAACAGCTTTAAATTTAAAACTGACTACATTTTGGTGCTAATTAAGACATGATTTTGATCTTGCTATTTTTGATTTTAACAGTATTATTGTTGGTTGCTAGATTATTCAATATTTTTACCTACTTTTCCTCCTAACAAACTGATATTCAAAAATAACTTGGTCAAGAAGATATCTTGAACATTATCTGATCCAAAAAACTAGATGTATTTAAGTTATTCAGTGTTTAATTTGCTCTCATATTACCACCTTTGACATTAGGAAACTGTCTGGAGGATTCTGGAAAGTTATAAAATTACCCATACATATCCTAAAAACAGGGTCAAGGCTGCAATGATACTTTTGTAAGTAACAAGCAATATTTACAAGATTCTGTCATTTTCCAACGTTTTATAAGCAGAATAATGCTCCTAAGAGCCTGCTCCCAGGAGTCTTGAATAACCTTACATGGCAAAAGGGACTTTTCACTTGCAACTAAGTTAAAATCTTGAGTCTCAATGAGGGAGAATATCCTGGGTTATCCAGGTGAACTCAGTGTAATCACATGAGACCTTGAAAATCAGAGAACTCTCCTGGCTGTGATCAGAGAGCTGTAAACTCACTGGCTTTGAAGATGGAGGAAGAGCGTTATAAGACAAGGAATACTGGTGGGTGACCTCTAGAAGCTGAAAAGGATGGTAAGAGATTCTCCCTTTGAGCCTCGAGGAAGGAACCTGGTTGACATGTTGATTTTATCTCATTGAGATGGTGCCAAACTTCCTAAAACAAACTGCTGTTTTAAGGTTTAAGATTTCAAGGTTGTAGTTTGCTATGGCAGTGAAGGAAAATTAATACACAATGTAATGATTTTTTAAAAAATGGTCATCTTATGTAACTGAAGAAACAAAATGGTGAATTTTAAGGTTTCTTTAAATGAGACATTTCCTTCCTCATGTTCAAGTTGGGTTTGTCTAGACCAGCTGAGTGTTTCACTGTATCCTGCTGTACTGTCGAGACAGTATTTATCTTGTGAATGGAAAACAGAAGCTCAGAGACATTAAAACATTCAAAAAATTACTGAAATAATCAGAATATTCCAACATGAAAATCCAATTCCCCCCCCCCCCCCGCTTCAAAAGTTTACCAGCATCCATTTAGAGATGTCTGCTTACGAAATCCAACTAAGACTGAATGTGGAATGAATCTGCACAATTTCCTTTCAGCTGCCTGATTTCTTTTTGACCTGCTGCAGTTAGGAGAGGGTGCAATTGAGTGGGCCTCTTACAATGAGAAGGAACAAACCAACATAGTCTAATCATAGCAGCCTGCTGAAGTCAAAATCATCTGGCATCTGATAGGTTTTGCATTTCACCGAAGTAAAGAAGAATCAGGGATTTACTTTTTTAAAAATGCATAAATCGATCAGGGTGAAAGAAGATAGTTGGAACCCTCCTCTGCGTTGCCTGTCCCTTTAATTTTTGCTGGCGGGGGAGGGAAATTGGGGCATCAGGTGTAAGTTACTCATTAAACCAATTAACAGTCCTTTGGGGAACTTCATTGGCCTCCCTCTTTTGTCTAGTTACTGGCAGGAAACTAAGTGACCAGGTGGTTTTCCGGTGCTAAATCTTTGCCAAGGGCTGATGGAGGTGGAAAAAGTCTTTAACTTCTGTCTTGTAGATCTTCAACCTCTCAGTCCAGTTTTCTCTCCATTTCTCCTGACCCTTCACATGGCTTAAATTTTTTTCATGGAGAATCTGGTAAGAAGGCAGCATGCTGGTACTACTCTTGAATTTTAAGGTTCAAATTCAGTAAGTTACATAAAAATCTGGCTTTCTTGCTTTGTAGTAAACAGTGTAGTCCATATTGATGAAAATATAATTGCTTACCTAGGAGATGCTTGAGGAATTGCAAGGGGCAACCCAGAGTCCACCTATCTTTGTTGTGCTGCTTTCTGAATGTGAGCCTTGGAGGAAGGGGCTTATATTTCATGACAGACCCGGCGCCCCAGGGCAGCTTACTTCCTGTGTCTTCAGGGCACAGAATCAGGTCAAGGAAAGGAGCAGTTGGGAGTGTGACACTTGATGGTAAGGAAATGGGCATATTTGTTTGTTTGGGCTATGAAGTGAGTTCAAAGACGGAGACTTGTTTTCTGAGACCATAGTGAGCCTCTCTGATTTTATGTCAAACATCAGCGTTTCATGCAGGATGTAAACATTTCCTGCTGGCCAAGTCTGTTGCTATAATGGTAACCCCATAGTATCTGTGCTACTTGTGCTGTAATTGTGCCAAGAGTTCCTGTATTCAACAGGGGAGGTTAAAAGTCAGTCTGGTTTCACAGCTGTTTTGGGTAAGAATTGGCTTTCCAGCAGCTCTAGAAATGTGGAGTTTCACTCCCCAGACAAACATTAATCAGTGGCCATCATCTTGCAGGAACACTGTGGAATTGTCCAGAATGCAACTCAGATGTGCCTCTGCAGAGACATGAAATGGTGGTGGGCATGGGTGTGCATGGACATTAATCTTAGCAGTGCCTTAGCAATGAGGATTATAGGTCATTGTAGCATCTCATTTCAGAATTTGCTCAGCATAGCTGAAGGTGAAAATGAACAGAAACAGAAACTTTAAATGGTGAATCTCATTTTTATTTAATTTTCAGAGTAGTTTTGAAATGGTTATTCTTCATCTTTGATGAATCTCAGTTTGGCTTTGGTTCCCAACAATTTAGGTTTCATTTTCTCTTTTCTGTGGTCTCTCTTTCAAGTAGTTATTGATTTACAAACAAATATTTACATGCAAGGAAGGCAGAGAGACTTTGATTTCAAGCAATCCTGTGGCGAAAAGAAGACACGTTTTGAGAAGCAGAGATACTCTATCTAATGGATCTGTTTAAAGGATTTGGGTTTTCATACTTTAGGTCTTTTTAAATGGGGGAAGCTCTCTCTATTGCCTTATGATTTCTTAACTTGTGCCTCAACAGATGGTATGAGCTGTCTTTGATAAACCCATTTTAGAGTTTCTCTGTGAACTAGATCACAAAGTTGACACGGAGAATTATGTTCTTTCCCTTGATAAAGGTAGCCAGAAATGGCAGAACAAAAGTAAGAGATGTTTAAAGTACTTTAAAGAAAAGATATCCTGTGGCCTTTTCTGACTAATAAGGTCTGCCGTGTTCATCTCTTCTCAGGAGGCAGAGGTTTGCTTTAAAAGGATCGGGTACAGACATCACAAATATTTTAGAGATACCATAGCATTCTAAGGACAACCAAACCTTTATTTTTCAACCATAGTGGAAAGCACAACATAAATGATGAAAGTTGCATTTTTTTCAGGATGCATTATCTGAGTCCCTTGATTTTTTTCTGGGAGAACATGTGTGTGCGGGAGTCTTTTTAGAGAAGTCAGATAAAGCAGTATCAATATGTCCTCCCATACTACCCTCACTCAAAAATGAATAAAGGAAAATGTAGTTGTGTCCACACATATGAAGTCTTTTAAGATTTTAACAGGAGATAATAAGATTAAAAACATCAACATAATATTTCCAAGTTGATAGTTGTTCAAAAATTGCTCTAAAATCCCCTCTGTTATAGTCATTGATGAACATTGATGATGATGGGTTTTCCCTGGGTCTAAAATATATACTTTTCTTGTTTGTAAATAGCATTTACATTCATGCCACAAAAAAAAAAATAAGTCCTTTAGACTTAAACTTTATCATCTGATGATACAATAGATCCTAGTCACACATGACTATTAAGCAGTTAAAGTGTGGCTAATAAGAATAAGATGTGCTGGAAATGTGAACTACGACCAGATTTCAATTCATGCACAAATGGAAACTATCTCAGTTATATTTTGATAATGATTACTTTGAATTGATAGTTATTTGGATATTGGGTCAAACAATCCTATGTTTCTTATCTAAAACGTGTATTAGAAATTTCAAAACACAACTTAACTTTAAATTGCATAGGTAACACACTTTGTCTCTTTATTAAACAATACTGACATGGAGGCCAGACTTGGATATCCATTTCTCTATAGCTTTGGGCACAGGAGTAGTGTTGAAAAAAAAAAAGGAAATAAAAATGATCACAAGTCTCATAGATGAAATAAAGATGATATGCTTGAACTTGGATAGGTAGAGAAGAAAGTCAAGAGAGAGGTGGGACAATAGAATGAAGGAATCAAACATTGGAGAAATTAGGGGAAAGGAGTCATTGATGAAACATGAATATAAAACCACAAAAATACCAGGACACAAAGGCAGTCACAGCTTCCATCTGCATGCTTTGTCACAATGATCTGCAAGTCGGAATATGCTTGATTTCCAAGCATATTCAGCAAGATCAATGACTTTCTACATTTGTTCATGAAATTTCTTCCTGCGACTTAGGGGGACTCACTTTAATGGCACAAGTTGTTATCTTTAAATATATTTCCATCTTTTTTATAATTACTAAAGTGGTCACTGCCTGAATTTTTGTTATTCTCTGGTAACTTTTCTCACTCCTTTTAGTCAAAAAATCTAAGTCTAAAACATCAAACTGACAAATCTACAGACTCCTATCATCCATCGAATGATTCAAAGTTATATGGAAGAAAAATAGTATGTAAAAAATGGATTCTACAAAGATACCTTAGCCCTCACTCGTCTTTACATGGTCATGATAATAAAAGAAAATACAATTCAAAAATAACTTTCTACTACTCAGCTGGCCTCAGATGAATCATAAAGTACAGTTTTTGGTTTTATAGATCTCCTGGCCTTTACTAGCACAAATATTGAGAAAAATTAAACAATTAATCTTTTTTTAATTGTATAGGAATGTCAGTCAGTGAAGTAAACACAACTTACTTCACTCATGCTCCATGAAAGTTATCTGCTGTGAAGGATTAGCTGCCACGTTCAACAATAACAATGCTCTTGTTTTCCAATAAAGAGGTTAATTGGCTTCAGAGAAAATACACGTGCAGAGCACATAGGCCTAATATTGGTTTTGCAAAGGCCCTGTGTGAGGGAAGTTAATGTTTCCTGTTTATTAGCTGTTTTACAACAATCTGCCCTTGACCAATAATTATGCTTACATAGCTGATGCTAATATGTGTCAGCGCAATAGCTGCTTAACGAGTCCTCTACACCTGTATGCAATTGAGTTTGTCATCATTCCATGCAGTCCTCAGTGCTTGGTCTTTGGGTGTTATTTCCTGTCTCCAAATCAACTAAGGTGCCAAGATGGTGGAAATTCAGCGTCATAAAATGGGCTGCCTTTCCAAGACCTATTTTTTAAAAAAATTCTAAATATAACCATCTGTCTTACAGGCTTTGTATGTAGTTAAAAATCAGAATAACAAAAGTAAAGGATACTTTCTAGACCCAAAGAATTTTCCAAAGGAATTCACTCTATGTCCCACCCACACATTGGGGAGGGACTTCTTGAATTTCAACATCACATGATTTCAACAGCTCCTGGGGGGAACCTGGGAGTCTGCATTACAGTTAGCATCCAGGTGATGCTGATGATATTGGGTCATGGAGCAAAGTGTGAGCAGCAAGCATGGAAATTCCCTAGTACCTCAGTCATGATAATTACGCACTGATATTTACAGAAATGCCAGTGAAATTATTACTTTCTGTATACAACCATGCTTTCAATTTCCCTTGAAGAGGCCCATAAGGCTGTGCACAGTGTAATTCTAAACATAACAATCTCATAAGTTTTATGAAGGAATATTGGATGACAAGTAACTATTATGTTTATGAAGATATTCAAAGTCACATACCAGACCATTAAAAGCAAGACAACAGTCTGAAATGGAGTCGCTGATGGTCAGCCCCATATCCCAAACCAAGACATAGTTGTATCTGCCTTAGAAATATAGTCTTCAGCCAGGTCATCTGAAATCAACACTAGTTGTGTAGGTAATTTATCTGTAGGCACCATCAACCCTTAAAAGAAAGTAACCTTACAAGAACAACCTGGTTTTGGTTTGTTTGGGATTTTTTTTTTTTTGGCCTATTATTCTTGGTTATACTTTCTTCTGCCTATAAAAGTTCTTCATTTTTGTACAGTTTCTCAGAACTTCTTTTTCCTGTTTTACAGCTCCATACTGAAATAGATTCTTAAAATGCCTCAGTTGATCTTGTAACAGTAGTACATACTGAATGAATAAAAATTTAAGGGAAGTGATTTAAATAAATATGGCAATGAGAATTTTCAGCTGAGATAAGCAGATTCATTAACTCCTAATTTCCTACATTTTTTTAAAAGATTTTTATTTATTTATTTATGCATTTAAGAACTGTGGTGTAGGCCAGAGGTGTGGTGGGTGAGGGGATTCACCAGAGACAGAGTGGGGAGCAGAACAGATGGATTTACTGAAATACACTGCTGAGGGGAGCAGCCAGCAAGACAGGGCATATGCATGCCATATGTGGGTTAGCTGGCAGGGGGGATTTAACTCGGGCATAGTGGTGGTAGCGCTGAGACTTAACCCCTAGGTCACCGGAAAGGCCCAATTTCCTACCTTTTAAGTTGCCTTAATTTCTCTCACTTGTCCCTTGAATATTTATTCCAGCTTATTCAGCTTTCCTCCCTCTGAGTACCTAAGTTCTTCAAGCAGCTCTTTTAAAACCATTTAGGTTTTAAATAGGGCATGCAAAATTCATTAAGGCAAAAAATAAGAATCAGAAACAGTGACAATCTGAGTTTTTGAATTTCTTTAAGTAGGTGAGTATTGTCCTTTGTTAAATATCTTGATGGCTATGGACAGTAATTCCATTAGTTAAAAAAAAAAAAAGGATGATGATCAAAAAGAGCTAGACGTAAAAAGACTGAGGGATGATCACCAAGCCGATTTTATTTTGCCATGCAAGTTTTCAGCAACAGCTCTAAAGTAGCAACTTTTCAATTAAATCCAATCTGTCACAGTGGGGAAACAGTGTGTCCAACAGTCCCTGCAATGAGATTTGGCTGTGAGTGGCCAACTTAGCACTTTTAACTGAAAATAAGTTGTATTTGTTTAAACCATTCTTAAATAGAACTGCATATTTTTATTTTCAAAAATTTATGTCATGTAGGCACTTATGCCATTAATTTATACAGTGCACAAATGGGCACTGCAAACTCGGTGCTGGAATCTCCATTTTCCAGTCTCTAAGTTTGCCTTGGTGGCAGTGAAGCAGAATGATAAAATAATCTTTTCTTCCCTTCTCTCTCCCATGTTGGGAGAAATTCTTATCCTGTAAATGCTAAGTGTCCAAATCCTCTCTGAGCTGGGTTCATGGTCAGTGCTTGAAGGGAACAGTTGGAGACAGCAGGAGACTCTTAAACCATCCCAACACAAATTTATGACAATAGAAAAAGACAGGAAATAATGCATCTTTCCATGCTTCAAACTCTAGCGACACAACATTATTGTAGCATACAGTACCTTCTTTTCAAGGTTGTTCTTAAGAGCTATAGAATTGTACGTTTCAAGAGACTTTGCATTATTAACAAGGTTTGTATTATAAAAAAAAAAAAAAACTTAGAGGTCATAAATTAATGGCATCACTAGCCCCTGGAACTAGACATTAACTGTGTTTGGTTAGAATATTCTTACTTATACTCATCGGATAACAAAGGCCTTTCTCTATACATCACACCTCAGCAATTGAGATTGTCTATATCATTAGTTCAGTAGCACAAATACCAGAACCCAGGTTCAGGGCATGTCATTCACCCCCCATTCTTCTTAACCTCCCCTCTTTTCTATGCCCCCTTCCTCTCTCTCATTGTGATTTAATGGAAAAGCTCAAAGGTTTCTGGGAAATAAGGTGACTTGCAAGTCTGAGCTTGCAGGTAGAACCTCAATTCCTTTCACTCAATGTAATGTGATCAGCCCTAGGAGGGATGGAGCCTCATTTTATTGAGAACAGCTACCTCACATTCCTTCGACTGTTGGATGTCCCTGATATAATTAACAACTCAAACTGAAACTTGCTTATCTTCCATTTATGGATTTTCAGTTTGGGGAAATTTTTTAAGAAATCAATAAGCTTTTCTTATCATTCATGCACTTATTATAGAAAGTATATCTGTTGCAGCTTTAAATTATCTTTGAGAATTTCAAAGTGTGTCCTCAATCAGTTGTGTTGGGACAATGATGGGGAATTTTTTTTTTAAGATTTATTTTTATTTATTTATGCATACAAGAAGTGGGATGTAGGCCAGAGGTGCAGGGGTGAGAGAATTCACCAAAGATAGTGAGGAGCAGAACAGGCAGATCTATCGAAATACATTGCAGAGGGGAGCAGTGGGAGAGACAGGAGTGGTCTCCTGTGCCATGTAGATTGCTCCCTAGCTGGGAATTGAATTCATGCTGCAGTGGCTGCCCGTAGCTTGATAACACTGAGACTTAACCCCTGAACCACCTAGGAGGTCCTGGATGGGAATTTTTATAAGTGAAAATCCACTAGGATGAAACACTGTTCTTTGGGTAATGGTGTACCTTGCAAATTAAGCAAAAACAGAGGGAAAGAAAGAGAATCCAGTGTTGGTGGTGCTGAATTTTGTTAGGGAAAATATGGTCTCCCCATCAAGGTGTATTTGAGGTCCACCATCAACATGCAAGACAAGGAAATTGCATACTTTGGGGCGCATACTTCATAAGGAACCATAAGGTCTATTTCAAGAAACTAACATAACAGTGGATGATACTAAACTCTACTGAGGATCTTGCAATATTTTGCACATATGGACTATGTGGCAGCATATATAAATATTTCATTTGCTAATTGTAGTGAGTTATCAGATTGCACATGAACAGACAGAATGACATATGAGAAGTTCCAAGAACACTGTGTAACAGGACATACAGCTGAGATATAGTTTTCTCACACTTGGAGAGCATTTGAGCTCAGCAAACACAAGTTTTTCTCTATTCTTTAATTAAGATTAAAATATTTTAAAATTGCCGAACTGAGAACATCACTATATTGTCATGTTCAAGAACCAATGCCAAATGGAAAATTAGAAACTAGAGCAGAAAAGCCACCAGTCTCACAGAGACTTGATGTTATCTGGACTTGGTTGACAGTTTCGCATCTGACTTGCCTCAGATTGAGTGCCCAACACCTCTTTTTCATGGTTGAACATAATTGATGAGTTTAAGAAAGGCAAGAAAGCAGAAAATAATTTAAAAAAATTTAGAATCTCTAAATATCTATCAACTCAACCATTTATAATTTTTCAAAGCAAAAATGAAGTAGAAAGGTTTAGAAGTAAAAGAAGGGGTCAGAACAATAATTTGATATATTCCTTCTTTTATTGGAGATTTATACATGATTTTTTTTTCTTAAAGATTTATTTATTTATACAAGAACAGGGTACAGGCCAGATTGGGGGGGTGGGGGGAGATGAGAGGATTCACCAGAGACCGAGCAGGGAACAGAACAGGCAGACTGATAAAATACACTGCTGATGGGAGCAGCGGGTGAGACAGGAGAGGTCTGCCCCGCCATGTGGGATTCTCGCTGGCCTCCTGGGATCAAACCTGCACTGAAGAGGCTGCGGACAGTTTCCCAGTGCAGCGCTCAACTGCCTGCACCACCAGGGAGGCCCAATATACATGAATCTTCTATAGTTAAAGTTCTCTCTAAGATCCTAAGTCTGGTTTACTCGCTCCAGGACTAGAATCTTCACTTCCTAGATGTCCACTGTTCCCAGTTTGTTATACTTTCCTGGTTATTAACAGACCTTTTCCAATTTGTTTCTAAACTATGGTTTATTTAGGATGGAGAATGATTGAGTGAAATGAATTTGGGTTTTTGAATTAGTGATATTTGAGTTCAACTCCTGATTCAATCTCATTTTCTTTATCTAGAAAATAAATATAATTTTACTCATTTCCATAAGTGGCTTATGGATTAGCAATTAAATATATACAGTAGCCCAAACCTAACAAGTTCAGAAAATGTTTGCTGTTACTGCTACCCCTGTATTCTTAAGGCCTGGGCACTTAGTATGCACTTAATAGCAAAGAAGGAATAAATGACAGAGTGCTTAAGGATGAGTAAGTGAAAGAATGACAACGGTAGGTATTGTAACTAAAAGATAAATGAAGAAAAAAAATCCTTGAATATTTACTTTGGGTTCTTTTACCCTCTAGAACACTTTGTTTCTTCTTTGATTTCACTCATTCATCAAGTTTGTTCTTTTGGCCTCCATAGTACCTGAAAACACGACTCAGAAAATTGAAAATCAAAATGCACTAAATCACTCAAAAATGTTTATCTGTTCAGTACAACCTAAATTGGAAAATCTAATTGAACACCTATCCAAACAGAGTTTTGTAAATGTTACCTGCACTAACTATCCACACTCAAGCAGAAAATCTCTCCCAGGAACAGGTCAATTTAATTAAATTTACTAAGCAGCAGAGGGGCAACATGACCTGGTGTCTGGGTATTCGGTTTTTTTTTTTTTTTAATTAACATACACAAAATTACCTTCATACCATTTCAACAACCTGCTTACTCAGACTGCCTGTAAATTTGGAAGTCTTCAATATTAGCTTTACTGGAGTGTCCTCAAGAGCAGAGAAACAAAAAAGAACAAGGAGTTGTCTGCAGTTCCCTGAGGAAATGCTAAAAGTAACATGATCCCCTAAGTTCTAAAGAAGCTGAACTTTTACTACCCAGAGGTCAGGATGAGGCAGCTGAGTGATCATAAACAGTCACTCTTTGGCCCCTATAATTCTCCAGTAAAAAAAAAAAACAGTCATGTAGAGGACCTTGTGTCTGAGGGGTGTTTTATTTTAACATAGTAGATGGGAAATAGATCAGATGTCTTCTCGAATACTCCTTCCTTTAAAAAAGAAAAGAAATTATAGGCAGGGTGATATGTCATAGAGCAAATCTATATGGAAATTTGTGTTCAAGATTTTGAAATATGGATACTTTTTTCCATTATATGAAAAATGCTTGCATGGTCCTCTCTTAGAATGAGAGGACCAAATCTAAAGAAAAGGAAGAAATCCCATAACCTTGTCCATAAAAGACAAAGATGATCTGGCATGAGTTTTTGGGCTGGATTTTTTAAAAAACAGTATTATTGAGACACACTTTATATATAATCAAATGCACACTTTTGAGTGTACAGCTAAATGATTTTTGATAAATATACACTAAATCATCCACTACCTAGTGATAAAGTCCCTCATGTTCCTTGGAACCCAACACTTCACCATAATCTCAGCGCTTGACCATCACCAATATACTTCTGACATTATAAATTGGTTTCCTGGTTGTAGAATTTCACATAAGTAGAATCATAGTCTACAAATCCCTTCTTTTATTCATTGTTTCTGGCATTCATTTACATTTTTGAGTGTATCAGAAATCCCTTTTTGTTTCTGAAAAGGACTCCATAGTATGGATATACAACAATGTGCTTATTCACCTCTTATAAGACATTTGGTTTATAGTTTCTTATAAACACAGTTTTTAAAAACAATCATTGCAAGTATTTATGTGGGCATGTTTTCATTTTTCTTAGATAATTACCTAGGGGTAAAATCGCTAGGTTGTATAAAAAATGGAGGTTTAACTTTATAAAATACTGACAAATTGTTGTCAGTGATAAAATGAGAAGACATAATGAAGTGATGAATAGTAAGAAGAAGAATGGCTCTTCTTGAGCAGACTGTAAAGTTTTTCAGAGAAAGAACCCATGTATTTTCCATCACTTAGTAATCAAGTGCATGCTTCTAGACAAGAGACTCTCAGTGAGCACTAGAGTACTAAATGTCAGAAAAATAAAACAATGACTGAATCAGGTTATGTTTTCACCTTCCACACAGCAGAGAACCCATACTTTGAAATGGTGTTTTCCATCATTGGTCATCTGGTAAACAACAGATGGGTCTTGCATTTGCACTCATGTATCAGGTGTGTGGCTGTGGGCACTTAACCGTGTAAAGGGAGCTAAGCAGTGGAGCTGCTGTTCTGCCTCTTTCAGAGTTGGAGTCTCTTGTTCTCTTTGCCTGCCTGTGTGGATGGTGCTCTGTCTCAGCATTAAAGGATGACAAAATCTAGCAAAGGCTCTTTTCATCAGCAAAAACTGACAAATGAATCCACCTGGCCTGGGATGGTTGCATGACAATGATCTAACAAATGTCCATAGATGGGCCTCCACGGTGGTGCAGGGGTTAAAGACACAATGGTATTAAGCTATCATCAGCCACTGTAGCATACGTTCAATCCCTTGCCAGGGAGCTGACACACATGGTGCAGCAGACATTTCCTGTCTCGCCCGCTGCTCCCTTCAGCAATGAATTTCAGTACATCTGCCTATTCTGTTCCCTACTCTCTCTGGCGAATCCTCTCCCAACACCTCTGGCCTACACCCCAGGTCTTGTATACATAAATAAATGAATCTTTAAAAAAATCCATAGATGACCATAAAATTGGATGAGATAGTGAAACAAAGAAGGTGACTGAGGTGCTATGTTGAGGGACACTATCCCTATCTGGGTCAGGACAGTCAGTGGAAATCATATGCTTTTCCAATTAACTAATCAATGATTCCTCTCAAACCATTGATAAATTGTTCTTTTCCTTTGATTATCTCTTTGAACTGCTTTACTGATATCATGTAATTAATTGCTAGGAGTCAGCAATACTAAATTTTTGTATGGCAAGAGGAAAAGGAGAAAGAACTAGGCTTTACTTTTAAATTCAAATTAGCCTCCTTAAGCCACAGCTGGAATAAATTATTTTTGACCTTTCTTTAAATCATACTTTACATCTTTGTGAATTACCACTATCAAGATTTCACAATAGCAAGAAAAATATTTCTGTTCCTATAGAGGAAGACATAATGCCATAATGATGGCTTGCAGTGAATTTGGGCTTCTTTACTAATAGTTTTTCAAAATATTCAGCCTAACCAAAAATATGTTCAGCTGGTAAATTCGCCTTAGTTTACCTTCCTTTGCATTTTTTTCTCATGACTGTCTCTACATTCAAACTTTCTCTGTGACCAATAAGCTAATATTCTACATAGTTTTTAATATTAGAATATTAGCCTATAAGCTAATATTCTACATGGTTTTTAATATTACTGCTTTCCCAGGTACCATGTGCTTTTAACCATTACAATACCAGTAGCCCACTGTATCTACAAATGTGTCTTAGAAGTATTATACAGTATGCACCATCACAAAGTGTAAAGAGGAGAATCTTGTCTTGGACCCAGAGCTGCACAATTCTACTCTGTTAAAAACAGAATGTACTAACTCAGTCTTTCATTCACTCATTTATTCATTCATGTTGAACACCTGTTTATATGCCTATGTTATTCTAAGTATTCAAGAGCATATACAGATGAATCAAAAACCAGTCCTTTTCATTGATAAGTTAATAATCTTTAATTATGTACAAATATTAAATCAGCCTTGTTTATGTGATACAATCACCACCTATTTAGTGTGCCTGATTAGATTAGTCTAAATGTACTCTTGGAAGAATATGTTTTTTTGAAACTGAAAAAAGAAGAGTTGCTTTTAAAGTGAAAATTTTACTGGGATACAATTCACATATAACCTATCAGTTTCAAGTGTACAACATAACTATTTGGTATAAATTTATACTATTTATAAATATATTGTAAATATATATTTATAAATATTATTTATATTACATTATAAATATTGTATTGCAAATATTTATCAGTATTATTTATAATATATTAATATTAATATTTATAATTATATTATTTATAATTATACATATTTAATATATATTTATAAATATTATTTATAAATATATATTTATAATGTGATAATCACAATAAACCTAGCTAGCATCTTCAACCACACATAGTTTACAAATTAATTTTTCCTATGTTGAGAATGTTTAAATGTTACTCACTGAGCAACTCTCAAATATATAATACAGTATTAATATCTATAGTTCCCATGCTATTCCCTACATTCCCAGGACCTACTCATTTTAGGGAATGGTTATTTTGTAAAACTAGACAGTCAGTGTATCTAATTCTGTGGATAGTTACTATGGGAAGACTTTATAAATTTGATCATAGCCAGTTAAGCTAATAATTACAAATTTGGAGAGGTATTCAAAGCCATCTTTCTAGAAAATGAAAAAAGGAAAGATGGAAGTAGAGTAAATAATGGTTAACAGTGTTTTTTGATCCACTGGTCAAATTACTGACGTTGAAGGCATGAGCTGCTGTGTAGAAACGTGGGATGGTCTTAGGAATAGTGAGGAACAATCTCTGAAGCTCATAGCAATTCAATGGTAGGAGGTGGAGTTCCCTCCTATAGTGGCAGGAGGGCTGATAGGAAAAGGGGATAGAGTTGAGGCTTTTGGCAGTTTTAAACTGCTGGGATTTTGACAGCCAAACCACTAGTGATATATGGTGTCTGGAGAAGCCATCAGCTTGACACGCATGGCTTTGGCTTGGCCCTCGGTTTCTGATTAGTGGACACTATGAGAGGTAGGACAGATGGCATCTTGTCATGTGCCAGCCTGTAAATTCTCTCCTCCTCCCCACTCCCAGCTCTCCCTTTTCTCACTCCCTACTGAAATATATTTTGTTACTCTTGTTCCCCCTATGTTTGCTTTTGCATTGTGTCCTGTATTCTTAAGCACACAGTTGAGGACACACCAGTGGGGTCCATCTGGTCCACCCGCCCCCCTGGGGTTTGCTCTGTTTCAGGATAATCCTTCCTCAGAATCTAGGCAAGAGGATAGAAACAAAAGTGAACATAAAATTAAAGAACGTTCAGTGTCCTTGTATGGAAGGACTGTGTCCAAAGTCTTTTGCTCAATAAGATGTTGAAAACTCGGAATACTCTGACTCATCAAAGTATTGTAACTGAATTTAGAATCTCAGGCAAGGCAAACCAAAGTTTTTTATCTTCCAAATTACTCATCACAGTGACTTGGGTTCTGGGTCATAAGACCTGAGAAGATCAATTGAGGAAAGAGTAAAGGAGGAAGAAGAGAGTTTCTTCCATCTCTTCTGGATCCAGAACTCTTCCTAGACAACATTTTAAATAGTGTTTTTGTTTGTTTGTTTTCTTAGCATTTTTATTGAGATGTAATTCACTTACCTGTTTAAAGTGTATCATTCGGGCCTCCCCGGTGGTGCAGCAGTTGAGCGCTGGGTTGTGAAACTGCCTGCAGCCTGTGCAGCGCCAGTTCGATCCCTGGCTGCTCCCCAGCCAGTGGAGGAGGGTCCCACATGGCGCGCAGACCTCTCCTGCCGCCCGCTGCTCCCCTCAGCAGTGTACTTCAGTCCTTTTGCCTGCTCTGCTCCCCGCTCTGGCTCTGGTGAATTCTCTCACCCTCCCACGCTTCTGACTGTACCCAGTGCTTGTATAAATAAATAAATAAATCTTTAAAAAAAATAATAAAATGAAGTGTATCATTCAATGGCTTTTAGTATATTCACAGTGTTATGCAGCCATAGTGACAACCAATTTTAAGGTAGAACATTTTCATCATCACCAAAAATGAAGACTTATATCCCTTAACCATCACTGCTCAATCATTCCATCCCTCTATGCGCAGACAACCACCAGTCTACTTATATTGCTATAGATTTGCCTATTTTGGATATTACATATAAATGATATCATAAACTCTGCAATCCTTTATAACAGGCTTCCTTCACTTAACATGTTTTTAAGCTTTATGATATAAATATCACTATTTTATTTTTATTGCCAAATAATATTCCATTGTATGGATATACTACCATATATAATACAATATAACATATATATTCACAATTGATGAACATTTGCATTTCTACTTTGGGACTATTATAAATATTATTAGTACGAACATTCAACAAGTTTTTATATGCAAGTGTCTATGTGGCCATATATTTCATCTAGAATTCTTTTGATTATATACTTAGGAATGGAAATGCTAGTACATATGGTAACAATGCCAGACTGTTTTCCAAAGTAGCTATGCCTTTTTACATCCCCACAAGATGAGGGCATGAGGATACCAATTTTTCCCCATCCCTACTAATGTCTAGTATTATACTATTATCCTTTAAAAAAACGACATTATACTCATCCTAGTGGGTGTAGAGTGATGTCTCACTATGATTTTGATTTGTATTTGCATAATAACTGATAATGCTGAGCTTAATTTCAGGTGTTTATTGGCCATTAAAATATCTCTTTGGAAAAATGTCTATTTAGTTCCTTTGTCTATTTTTTTAATTGAGTGAAATGAAAGCCTTATGCTTTCTTAGTCTTCTGTTGCTACCCAGAACCCAGGCTACCCAATTTCCAAAGTGCCTCAGGCACAAGAATGACTGTTCTAATGGCATTCCTCTTTGTTTTGGAATATATTGCCTGATAAAATTTTAACATAAATTTTTTTCTGTTAACTATAACACCACTGTGTTTTAAGTTTCATTTGTGATATAATGTATATCTATGTGTATAACTGACAGGATTTTGGTACACCCACATAAATATGTAAATATTGTTAAGTATGTTTTTTTTAAAGGAACGTCTACGGAGTCCTTCTGTACCACCATTGCTTGTCCTAAACTCCTGACTTTTAACTCCTGCCTTTTCTAGTTTCTGCTTAAAATGTCCTCCCTGCAGGGGCCTTCATATAGATAACTCCTAGCCTAATGAACTAGCAGATATTTTGCAAATTCAGCCATCACATGACATTAACATTAAGTTAATGTCAAATGTTACCCTCTCAGATTATCCTTGTAGCACCTCCCAATCTAAATTTGGCTCTCATCTCACCCTCCTGACATTCTCTATAATATTATCAAAGTATAACATTACCTTTATATTTTCTTTATAACAGCTAACATTATCTCTGTTCACAATATATTTCTTGTTACTCCTTTATAGTCTCATTTCTCTTAATACTATGACATGAAAACTCAGTTATCTCTCTAGCTAACCATTCTATATATAGAACCTAGAACCTTGTCCTGGAGGGAGCAGATTCTCAATGGTTATTGAATGAACAATGGGTTATTTGAGACCTAGCAATATTCATGCCAATCCCTGAATAAGAATTAATAGAATATGAAAATTTTGGTCTTAAAAATTGAATATTAAAAATAAGAACAAATGCTTCTATGTTTCAGGCATTTAGCAACATGCTTTATAGACATTATTTCTAAGTTTTTTTTACTTGTTGAGAAAATTAACATGGAATAAAAAATTGCATTTAAGTTTAAGATCTCTTTTCTATATTCTGATACTATCTTTACAGAGAGATAATGAATGCTAAAATTAGAATACATGATTTCAAGCCTTAGCTCCATTACTAACACGCTGTGTGACTCAACTTATGCATCTGTCAAGTGGGAATAGTGATGCTCATTGTGATTTTATGAGGGTACTTTAGCAATAAAACAGATTTGAAAACATCAATTTTCCATCCAGTTAGGGGGCACTGTGGTTTTTATTTTATGCATCCATTCATTTAAAGAATAATGCAGATTTTCTTATTTTAAAATTACCTTGCATTTTACACCTTGTTTTCTAAGATGTCTGTTATTTATTCCTTTAGTTTTTTCCATGCATTGTCTTTCATCACATCCCAAGGGAACCCAAAGTAATATGCCCATGATTAAGTACACAATGGTGGAATTAATTAAGCACAAGTATTGCGAATGTAGCGGTCTTACTTTATAGCCAGATCTTAAATTATAGGCAAAATAATGCATTTTAGGTAAAGAATTGAATAAGCAAAATACCTGTCTTCAAATTTCAAACTTTAATATAAAAAGTGTCAATTACACTGCCCTGGTTGAAAATATCCTCCCGTTTGATTCACTGACAACACTTTGGTCGCCCCGATTAAAGTCTTTTGTATAATGAAAATCTAGAGCAAGTTGCTTTTTTTATTTTTCCAAAATATCCTTTTATCAGTTTAAAGTTTTTTTGTGAATTAAGCCTAGCAATGGCCATCTGCCTTTAGGGAAAGATTTTTATTTGCCCACTGCTTTCCAGTGAGGTCCTAGCTGTTCTCTCACTGGTTCCCCTTAGAGACCACATACCCTGGTTGAGAGACTCTGCCAGAAACAATATGGTGTGGCCGTACCTGAACTATAGGAGATATTCTACTAGTAGATGGTCTAACTGTCCTTTTACATCTTCCAGAGGAGCTAGGTTGGTAGAGAAATGGAGGCGGAAAGCATGAATCATTTTTGGAGATTTGGTGCTTTAAAAACTGGCTTTGTGTCTGTTGGAGATGACAGGCAGGAGAGAGCTGATCCAGGAAGAACTGTTATTTCTGTAATTAAAAAGAAGCCTAGTCAAAAGAGAAGAGCTATTGTGCAGGCTGGGTTTGAATTACAGTACATCTTTAATTATCAGCCTTTCTTCCTAGTTATTTTAATGTTTTATTAATCCTGTTCCTCAAAATATCTTTTTCCCTTTACAACCACTGAAAGAATAAAATGTGACATTTTGTTTTCTTTTGTGCTTAGTAGAAGGTGTTCTCTCACACTATGGACTAACCCAACCTCAACTTCAGTTTTATTATATGATAGCTACAGTGGCATCTTATCAGCGCTTCCTGCTTTTATTGTTTATATGATTTTTTAAAGAATTACTGTGGGTCACTGGACCTTAACCCTTAGTAGCAGAAAATCAAATTAGGTATTCTTAGCAATTATTTTGCTAGCTTTCTTCTGAGCTGAAGTTAGAGAATAATAAATCATTCTTTTGGTGGGAGGAATGTAGAAAGTGAAGGAATTACTTGGTAACTAGCAGAGTTAATATGGATTCACTGATCATCCTAACTTCAAATAGTAAGTTTGTCAATTACAAATCCCTAGGACTGGAATTTATCACATTTCTTCAGAAACCAGATAGATTGTCTTAATGCTAGATGAAGTATTTGGATGTATTTACAAAAAGACTCTAATCTTCTGTTTGGAGATATCTTTTACATGAATGATTTTTACTTTAGTGGTTTTCAAACTGAGATCTCTAGCCCAGCAGCAACAATTTAACCTTCATACTTATTAGACATGTCAATTATCAGGCTCCATCAATATCTACTGAATCGGTTTCTGGTGAAGGGATCCATCAGCCTGTGTTAACAACCTCTCCAGATGATTCTAATGTTTGGGAGCCACGAATCAGTTCATTGACTCTGGAACTGACTTTATGTAAAAACACCTGGAGTAAAATATGCTCTCCCCCAACATATTTAAATGAGAATATTTGGGGTGGGGGTTGGACTGAGGCACTTGTAAGTTTCCAGATGACCCTAATGAGTAGGCAGACTGGGGTACAGAAGAGTATTTCTCAAATCTGGCTGCACATTATAATCACTTGGGGAAAGTTCAGAACATCAGAGGCCCTATTACATAATGCTGAATCAGAATCTCTGGGCATGGAATCTGGAAATTTATATCTTTTAGAATCTCCTTCCCTATGCAGTTAGCATTGAAACCTACTGCATTAGTCAGCTAGAATGGGTTAAATGGTTACATGATCTATCTAGGTCTGCTCTCTTGATACAGCTCATTTTTTTTTAAGATGTGATAAAAACATTGAATTTTATGTGCACACTTCGACTTCCCATGATTCTATTTAGTTCAATTTTTTTTATTTTGTATTTTTACAGGTCCCCATCAAGGTGAATCAACTGATATAAACCTGTTTTTAATAAATGAATTGATGCACTAACCACTTTTTATAAAAAGTGAAAAGTAGGGTCTAAGGGGTATAAACCAGCCACAGGAAGAATTTTGAGGTCCCATAATTGACATGCTATAGGAAGCACTTACTTCTAGAATCCACATTCTAGAGAAAAGCAGGAACTCATCTAAGATCTCTTCTCCCTCCCTGACTTCATGATGCAAAAGTGAATAAGCTACAAGAAAAATATCACTGTCTTCCCATGCAGGCTGGTCTTGATATTTATATCGTCTCCCCTTTATGCTAGTCCACAGAGGCCACCTTAAAAGTAACAGTTTGCTTCTGTATCATTTATTATGTAGATCTCAATGGATGCTTTCACAAAGGAAGTTCTCAAAGATTTCTTTGGTCAGTGGGATGAACTTCCTGAGTTTGATGTGATGCACCAGCACTCCATCCAGGTCATCCTGACAGTTACTGCTTATTAATTTCCTGCTTGGATTCTACTAGCACACCCTATAACTGTCAATGGCTCTAGGAATCACTTTTCCTCTATTTATATTTGCTATTCTTCCAATTCTCTGTCCCTTGAAAGGCTGTCTGCTATTATCTCCTGACAAGCTGCTTTATCTCAGTATTTCCTAAATCTTTCCCACCCTACAGACACCACAGACAGATAATAATCATACTAAAGTACCGTCCTGTCATGTCACGTCCCTACAAGGCCTCCAAATTTCCATCAGGATAAAGTGAGATTAACTTCTGAAAGTTATTTTGAATCTTTCTAAATGGGTAGAACTGTTCTCTCCAATTTCTTTTATGCTGGCCCCCAAGGTAAACTGAGTGCCAGTCAGCTGATCAAATCATTCTTTTTCATATATGAAAAAATTACTCCAATTGCTATAATGAAGCAACACAGGCTGTTCCTTCCTACACCCACCTAATAGATCCTTCGATCCAAGTTGTGTTCACACTTCAGTTTCAACAAAGTCTCAAGTCCTGTGTGGCAGCATTAGTTGTTCTTCAAGTTTCTCTGTTCAAGTTCTCTGTTCCTACACTTACTGCCTTTTCCTCTCCTGTCCCCCTAGTACAACTAAAGTTATTATCACAGAGATCATTCCTTAATTGTCTTTCCTGTGTTTAATCTCAAGCTCAGTTCTATGGAGCTCTTTCTTCAAATTCATATGTGTTCATTCATCTCCTAAATAACTGTGATGCCTGATGGCAGGGTCCATATTTATATCTAGCACTAATGTCATGGTAAGCATTTTGCTATGTGCTTTACATGGATTATTTAAAATGTTGCATTTATTCATATAATTCTACAATGTACATATTATTACCTGAACTTTACAAGTAAGAATAACGAGACAGTAAAGAAAAATTTTACACAAAATAAAGAGCTATCAAATAAATGGACAAGCTAGAATTCAGATCCATTTTTTCATTCTATAACCCATGGTCTTTTCTTGAGTTCATCAAAAGTCATCCAAGTCCCTCTTTATTTATTTATTTTACTTTTATTTATTTTTGCATAGAAAAACTGGGGTGTAGGCCAGAGATGTGGGAGGTGAGAAGATTCACCAGAGACAAAGTGGGGAGCAGAACAAGCAGATTTACTGAAATACATTGCTAAGGGGAGCAGCAGTCAAGACAAGAGAGGTCTGCTATGCCATAGTGGTGATGGTGCTGAATTTAAGTTGCTCTTTAAATCTTTATAACTAAGTTGAAATAATTTAAAATTTTTAAACTAAATACTGTTTTATAAGGAGAGGTATTTTTGCTTTGGATCTCTTAGGCAAACAATGACAGATGGAAAAAAAAAACAACATTAATTTTCTTAAGTAAAATAACTAATTTTCTATTCAATAGAAATGGCTAATGTTGATGATCATGGCATGATGCCAATGTGTAATGAGTTTGAAAAATCAAAACCTTAGGTGTTGAATCAAGCCAAGGCCCTGAACTAGCTAAATGATACATTAAGAAGAATGTACGAGGAGTAAAGATGAAGGGTGGGAGTTTTTCAAGGTTAATTACAGAACAAATGGCTAGGAACAATGCAGTGAGAACAAGGAGGTCTGGTATGTGACATATGTTGAATGGCTGGGATCAACACATTGGAGATTCTGTACAAATACAGTTCATTACTTAAGAACACATTACCTCTGAATTTTCTCAAGGTCAGGGTCAACTTTATATACAGACTTTGCCTTCATTCTTTGTTAATTTACAAATGGCCTCTAGTGTAACTCTCTAAGCCTTTGATGTACAGTATATAAGTACTCTGTTGAAAATACTCAGGACAATCACTGAACTTTACTCAGGTCTTTTTGTTCTTGGTACTGTGCTAATTGATAAAGAAAGTGTATAAATATAAAAGAGATATGTGATATAGATTTATATATGTATATAGACAGACACACATATATGTGTGTCACATATAACACACATCCTAAATAGCATGATATTGTTTAGATTTATATACATATATGTATATGTATACATATATGTATGTATGTATACATATATGTATATAAATCTAAACAATATCATGCTATTTAGGAAATCATAGACTATTTATTGAACATCTATTATATGATAAATACTAATACTATTATGTATCTTCTATGGGTTTATAATATATAATAACCTATTGTGTAGGAAGTTTTTTAACTTCTCAAAAGCTATATTGTTATTAAGTGACAAATCTAAGGATCTGAATTCTGTTCTCTCTCTCTCCCTTCTGCCTTTCCTCTCTCTCTCTCCCTTTCTCCTCCTTTCCCCTCCATCTTGTCCCCCCGTCCTTTTCTATTATGCTCTTATGTACCTCAGAATAAATTAGATTATGCTATGGTAACAAACCCCCAAATATCAGTAGCCTCACCCATCATAAGTTAATTGTTCATGTAGTTTGTGCAACTGTCCTCAGAGAAGGGGCTCAACATCTCAGGCCACATTGCTTTTCAAGAACCACCATATCTGCATGAACTCACAGAAAGAAAAAGGGAACATGGGGAAGTGTATGTCAACTCTTAAATGTCTCATTCAGAATTTTTGTAAGCCAAGGAAAGTCACACAACCATATCTAACTTCTAAAAGGAGCGGAGAAACAGAAATCTTAGTAAGAATTAAATATTTCTTCTATAACAATAAATATTATATGTCAGGTCAGCAAATAAATATTAATTCTTTGCTTTTTATTTGGAACAAAATATTTTCCTAAGAACAAGATGATGAGATTTGATTCCTGATATGAAGTAATTGACAGTTTAAAAAGGAAAGTAAATCCTATAAAAAGCACTTAGTATATTAACACAGAGGAAAAAAGAATATTTTAACTCAGAGGAGAGTAAGGAAACTGAGATCTGGAAGATTATGAAAGATTTATGGCATTTACATGGGTATTTAGAGGAGAGGTAGAATTTAATGTGGAAATACAAGGAAGAAAGTCTTAGATGAAGAAAGAAAAAACATGGAAGTATAATAGAATATTTTGTTCATGGCACAGCTACTAATGACAGGTAACTTAAGACATCCCTACTCACCAGAGGCAAAGCAAACTCACCAGTAGCAATGGAGGGAGGCTCCCCTTCCAGTGGTAGGCAAGAACATAAGCCTGTAGGAAGTCCCTACCTTTTAACTATCTGCTCTGCATCATTTTGGTTTTCACTTCATTAGCATATTTTATATTCATCACAACAAAGTGCATTTTGATGTTTTAATATTTGTTTAAGAGGTGCCAATTTTGGAAAATGTTCACAGAGTGTTTGAGGACTTTCCAGGTTCCATACCAGATACATGCCTGCTCACATCATACTCATTTGTCTTGGGGCTTGGCTATTGCTAGTACAGAGTTAGACAGAACTCTCATTAACTAACACAAATACTAAGAAGTCACCCATTAAGTGATTGGACCTTTAACAAGCATTGAGACTAGGAGTCACAAACCATATCATTTAGAGGGAGTAGCTTTTGTCCCAAAGCTAGAAAGGACGAGGAAGACGCTAACAGAAAATTTAATATAAGGGGATATAGATTTTTTTTCACCAAAAATCTGGACTCATTGCCAACACATAGGTGATACACTGTCCAAGTTTATACTCAACACTATGGAATGTCTCCCAATTCAGGTAGGCCATGGAGCCTGGAAGAAATGGCCAGGTGTGTACTTTGAAATTCTGGAGCCATGGTCAGTGTCGCACAAAATTTGAGAAACCATTTGAGGGAGGGGACCTTCGAGGAAAGATCTGTGAGTTAGCCACATGTTAGTCCATTCAGCTCAAGTGGTCAGTCACTTTTCCATCAAAGGTTTGCAAAACCTTGAACCATAGGTCTTTCACATTCATCAGTCTCCATGTCTCCTTCCATCCTGGACATATTCAATGGAGATTGCACAGGTCCTCATTACAGTCATCCTCTTACAAATGATGTGTCATCTGAGCAAAATGATGTCCTTTATTAGTGAACAGAATCTCAGGTCCCTCTCTCCCTCCTTGCAGATAATCATTCAAGCTTAACATTCCCCTGCACATTTTTATACTATTGCTACTTATGCATGCACTTCTAAAAGAACAGCATCATTATTCATATCCTAGGACTATATAAATGGCATAATACACTATCTACCTCTAGGGACTTTGTTTTTTTTGCCCTCAGCAGTACTGTTTGATGTTTGTTTGTTTTTTGTTGTTGTTGTTGTTTTGAGGCATATCCATGTTCATTTGTGTTAATGGGGAATTTATTAAAATACATTTGCGTTTTAGTTTATAGACTCACTTTCAGTGGGCCAGATGTGGAGTGTGGAGATTTTTGTTTTGTTTTTCTTTTCTTCCTCTACCTTTGCTTGATTCACTTAAAGAATATTTATTGTGAACTTATAATTTGCAGAGTTTTAGGCACTAGGGATATTGAAGTGAATGACAAATATTAAAAAAAAATCTTTGGTCCCATGAAGTTCATTCTCTGGTGATTGAAACACAGACCATATATGAATGCATGTGCATAATAATATGTCAAAGATAAAAAGTGCTACCAAAGAAAAATCAGACAAGAAAGGAAAGCATATGTCTATGATAGGGTTTATAGTTTCTAATAGAATGATCAGAAAAGGTCTCATTGAGAGCCAACATTTGAAAAAGGTTAAAGGGTTGAGAGGGTAAAACCTCCTTAGAACATTCCAGTCAGAGGAAAACACTAATGCAATTCTTGGGACAATGGCTTGCATATTTGAGTTCAAGGAATATCAAATAGATCAGTGAGGCTAGGGTGAAGTGAGCAAGGGGGAGACTTGACTAAAAGAGGTCAGAGAGACAGATTGTAGAGAGCATTATGCTTTGGACTAACTTTTGAGAGATAGAAAACTATTAGAATCAAAGTATGGTAGGGAATGACTGACATATTGCAAAGGCTTCCTCACACTGCTATGTTGAAATTAGGTAACAGGAGAGCTAAGTACAACAAGAGCAGCCAGGATCAACTCTAAGAAATTATAATAATCTAGTTGAGAGAGTAGGACAGTTTGATCCACGGTGTAATCGGGGAAATACTGAGAGATAATCAAATTTGGAGTGAAGCTGTCAGGATTTGCTGGCAGACTGGATGTGGAATAAGAGAAAAGAGAAGAGCCAATAGTTTCACCAAAGTTTTCATTCTTGGCGATGGAAAGAATAGAGTTGCCATTGACTAAGACACAGAAGACTATGGGAGGAACAAGGTTTGGGCGTGAAACTATGAGTTCCTGATTTGAAACAGCCAAGGAGAGATATGAAACAGGAAACTAGATGTGTGAATCTGAAGGTTGGAGAGAAGTCCTAATTGGAAATGTAAAGTTTGGGGTCATCGGGATTTGGATGGTATTTAGAAACATGAGCTTGATTGTATCACCAAAGACTAAATATAGCTGAAGAATAGGCTAGAAAACTGGGCCTGGGGAATTGCAATATTTGGAAGTCCACCCATCTAGACCCCCAAATTCAGTCCAGAACTAGGGAGGCAGGGCTTTCTTCTAGACAGGAAAATGTTGCTGTAGACCTCAGTCACATGACTATGTCTGTGTCCTTGTAGAGCCCTAGATCAAATGCTCCATAGAATCACAGTCCTAGATAATGAGTGAGGACTTTTCTCAACTCACTCCTGTCCCTGACTTAAATGAGCCTGCTTGTCCTCTGAAACATCAGATGTTTGCATGAGCACTCTTAGACTTGTAGCCCACTCTCCTGCTCAGGCTTGAATCCTACTAATCACTTTATATTGTCACTCCATTTATTCATGGACTTATTTTTGATCTTGGGGCTCAGCCTGGAAAAAAAGATATTTTTCATTGTGTAATTTACTGAGGTATGTGCTTGAGTCAGAAGAGATGTATCAGAAAAATAAGCTTACAACTCCATGTTAAACCCTTCACTCGACCCCATCCTTTCGTTAGCACTCAGTATTTGTTTTATTTTTTTCTTTTTTGCATACATCTCTGACAGTAGCTTCATTAAAATCACTATCCTGACTTTGTTCTGCCTTCTTTCATTCTTTGGTAATTCTTTGGTTCTTTGAAAGTTCATTTTCCTCTCTCAGAATTCTAAATGTGGGAACCTGGGGAGCTTATTTAGCCCCAAATCTTCATCTTTACACTCTATACTCTCCACAGATAATCATTTGAGTATATCTGGTTTAAAAATACCATTTATACACTGATGACTTCCATATTTTTACTTCCTACCTCATTTCCATTCTAAATTCTAGACCTTTAAACTTAACTGCTGATACACTGGGTTTAAGAAGCATCCTGAACTTAAAATGTCCAAAATTGAGTTTTTAGTCTTTTTTCCAGTATGGTTCTCTTCCAGTGTTCCTGAATTTAGCCCCCACTAGTGATTTACATCAGGAAAAAATATTGCATCTTTGATGTTTCCTTATTCATTCTTATGACAAGAATAGTCTCAAATCTTATCAACTCATTTCCTAAAACAAAAATCTCATCCTTTGGTGAAATAATTAGATCAGTCAAAGTCTGAAGTTCTGTGAAATAATACAAACCTAATAAAAGTCCCTAGAAGTTGCACTCTAAGTGGATGTCATCTGATAATGGTTGAAGCAAAACAGAGATGTTATTCCTCGCCACCCCCCTTTTTGGATTAGAGTTCTCACCATTTAATATTAGATTGGATCCTAATAACATCTTTCTCCTCATTGTCTCTGTGATATGAAACTAAACATAGAAGAAGTATCCACCTAAACATCCTACACTTAGTAGTAAGAGACTCAGGAACCGCTCCTACATCTAATTCAGCCCAGCAGTCTTTTGGAGTCATTTTGGCAGGCATGAGGTTAATAATACACAAATAAATTTGTTTAATATCTGCTATTTTCTAAGAAAAATATCAGATGGTTTCACTTATAGCAGGAATATGGGAGAACAAAATAAAACATCAGTGTAAAAAAATAACAACAATACAAAATACAACAAAGCAAAAACAGACAATTATAAATCAGAGACACCCTGCAGGGGAGGAGGAGGGAGAGGGATCAGAGGGATCAGAGGGAGGGAGGGAGGAGCACAGGGGACTGAGGTGATGGTGCACGGGTGCATTGGGGAAGGAAACTCTATGGGGACTACACTTGAGGGGTGGGGGGAAGCAAATATTGTTTAACAATGAGCAATGATGTAAAAAATATATAAAAAAATAAAAAGTATAAAATCAGAAAAACCTGTTATTTTCTGAAAATGATAATAACTGATTATCTAGAAATTTTCAGTTCTGGAGCAGTAGTGTGCATTTAACTTTTGTCTTAGCATAAACATGGTATTATTTATAAAAAAAATGCTCTTCAAATAAGAAAATCAACAAATAACCTGGATTAAATACAGGTCAGGCTGCAAATAACACAATTATTTGTGATTATATGGCATTTGGGTATTTGTACAAGGTCTAAGATTTGGGGAGAAAGTTGAGAAAGTGATGACATTTGGCCACATGCCCCTTCCCCATCCCTGGGTTATTTCTGCTTTCAGAACTGTTCTGCATTAAACTTCAAAGACTTGAGAGTATCATCTATTTAATTAAAGAAAATAATCCTGTTGATGTTTGGCAATCACATTGTCTACAAACCTGATACACTTAAAATAAAATATGATAGCAAAATTGTGCCTTTCGGTCTCTGAAGAATCTGATAATAGAATGAGCAAATGTAATTGAAGTAATCTGAGAAAAGATTAAGGCAGTTGATGACAAAATTGTTTTCTTACAGAATAGAGTTGTATTTATGAGTGAAAGCTCAAATTCTCTTTACCTGAGTTGAATCCAATTATTACTTTAGTTGAAGTAGATCCATGTAATTACGTTGCCATTGATGGAAACTCCCAGACTGAGATCTCTTGCTATTTTTAAGTACTAAGCATGAAATTTTAGACAAACAACACTTATCATAAAAATGAGACTACAAATCTTTTGTAATAAAACAACAAAATCAAGTCTCTTTCACCAAGATGAAGTTATATAAAAATATCTGCTTAATTGACATCTAATTTCCATACTCTGGTAAAAGAATAGTCGTTTAGACCAATACTGCTTATATTCTCCAATAGCTAATTTCAGCTGCATGTTTTTAAATCATACGGTCTGTATAGTCAAGGTTAAGATTCAGGAAGATCTGGTTTAAATCCTGCTTTAGTCACATCCTCATAATGTTGAGCAAATTACATGAAATGTTTAAGGCTCAGTAAACTCCTCTGGAAAGCTGTACTAATCATTCTCCCTTGGAAGGTTATAGTGAGTGTACTACCAAATAATACATCCCAAGTCCTGAGCACAGTATTTAGCATGTTGAAAAATATCAATCCTTTGAAATAATGATACCGAGTGAAATGATACTGATGAATCTTATCTTACATTAATAGGTGACATTAAAAGGAATCTGGAATGCAATGGGTGGGTTTTAGACCCTGGTGTAGCTAGAGTCTATTAATGATAATAATAACCATGATAGTAACCATGGCTATTAGTTCTTTGGTCTTTGTATTAATTTACTGAGATTGCCATAACAAATTCCCATAAACTAAATGGATTAAGATGGGTGAAATTATTCTTATAGTGCTGGAAGTCATAAGTGCTAAATCAAAGTACTGGGAGGGCCACGTTTCTCTGGAAGCTCTAACAGAGTCCATTCTTTTCCTCCTTACCTCTTCCAGCTACTGGTTTTGTCCCTTTCCAAGTACTGGTTGTGACTGGCATACCTTGACTTTCAGCCACTTCATTCTACTGTCTGCCTCCATGGCTATGTTGCCTTCTCTTCTTCTGTTCTGTGTCAAATCTACCTCTGCCTCATTTTTACAAGGATTATTGGCATTGGATTAGGGCTCACTGTATAATCCAAGATACTCTCTTCATCTAAAAGTCCTTCATTTAATTGCATATACAAAAACCCATTATCCAAATAAGATAGTAGTCACAGGTCCTGGGTATTAGACTTTGCTATATCTTTGGGGAAGGGGGACTAAGATTCACAAAGTATAGTCTTCAAATCCCAGATGCAGTACTTGGCATCAATAATTACTAAATGGATATGGCTTAATCCAGTCAATCTATTCATAGATATAAAAATGTAATTACTATGTAATTCAATGTATTCAATAGAATTACTTATAACATGCTACAGGAAAAGAAATGATAGACTAGTTTAATCAAGATGATGGGAAAGACTCATAAAAGGAGTAGCAATAGAGCTGAATCCTAAAGATGAGTAGGTATTCACCTAAAGAAAGAAAAGATGAACATTCTACTTTCAAGTAACACCGCTAACAAAATAATATTGTCAAACGATTACCAAGCTAGTAAACAACTTTTCAATTCTGTTTTTTTTTTTTTGTCCATGAATTACATCAAAAGAGGGATTTAGACCTCTGTTTTTACATTTTCAGTACTATGCATGAGGCATGGCCCATGGTAGGTATACAGTTTACTTTCGTAAAATGAAAAAAGAGAAAGTTGGAAGTGGACTGGAATGAGAGAAGTTAGCAAAAAATCAGTTAAAAAGTTCTGGATCCATAGTTACTTTCACTTAGTAAATATCAGAAAATAAGCAAGTTAATCCTGTTGTTTATATTCTCCTGCCTTGCACTGCAAAGCCTGAATTATCTACCCAACCCTTCCTTTGGGATTAATGGGACTATCTTTCTGATTGGCTTTTCTTTCTCCAGCTATGCTGTAGAGTGACAAAAAAAAAAAAAACAAAAAAAAAAGGTAACTGGAATTAAGAGGTTGCAAAAAAAATCAGACACTCCAAGCCTAATCTTTCCTCATTTGTTTTTTTTAATCACACTGTACTGGAAAACATCTCCTCTTCATGGGTAATAGAACTGAACAACTAAATATCTGATTCTAGTATCAGATCTAACACTAGAGCCTAATCATGATATAAAGAAGCTGAGAGTTAATGAGTTTAATTGGGTAAATGAAGAGTCTGTCAAGAGAAAATAATATTAGCCATCAAGCATTCTGTCTTAGACAACAAAAATGTTTCTAGCTACTCCTAAACTACAGAACCCACCAGACATAAATAACATTTCATGCCAGTAGAAGACACTTTGGTGGTACTGTTGTCTCTATGTGATTAAAAAATGCCTGAAGTAAAGTTACTTACCAAGGTTTTCCTACACTTTAGCCCCTGGGAAATCATTTTTTTAAGTTAAATAAGGCAAAATAGATCAAAGGAAATCACTGTTTCAAAATGTAAATGCATGACATTTAGCATCTGCATTTTTTTAATGAGTGAGAATTATGTTTCACAATGTTCTATTACTGCTGTTATGCAGATTAGTACAAACCTAGGGATCAAAACAAACAAGGCATAGCCTAAAGAAATGAATTGGGAACCAATTAAAACACACTGTCAGTTTTAGGCATCGAAAGCCCACTGCCCCCAGACACATCCTTATTAGAAATGAAGAGACACAGGTGAACATGTTTTGTAGACAATGTATTTTTTAACTTGACTAAAAGGCATTTTTATGTTAAGATGAATCCTAATTTTAAAATAAAATCAAAGTACTGAAATCTCAATATTGGAATAAACTAAAGTAAATTAACAAGCATTAGGATTATAAACTATCCCTGCTATCCCTGATCTTCAGATGTATTAACTGACCTTTCAAGGTTTGAAATTTTACATCCAAGTTTATTCTTTAAGTTGTCAATTAGGAAACAGACCCATAAACTTCAAAGAAATTATACATTCCTTTCTCCCATTTTTGGTTCCCACTTCCCAATTAATGAAACTGTTCTCTACTTGTCTTATGGCTCCATTTGAAAGCATGACCAGGAGTGATTTTTCTGGATCACACTGCTAGGAAAAGTCTTTTTTTTTTTTTTTTGACATAGTTCTAGGAGATTCTGAAAGATCTACAGAGAATGTTTGCAAGCGCAGAGTAGTCCTTTGATCAAACTAGGCATATCTGATTTAAGTTAAGAATGCAGGAGGGCTTCAAAGGAACTTTCTCTGCGATTTCAAAAGTCTTGGGGCATAAGCATCATGATCAACAGGGAGGAGAATAAAGCAGTTGTCTTTCTACCGTACTTGTTCAATCTTGTGGCTAGATTGAAGAATTTATACATGCTGAGTCTGAAGAAGAGATGACTCTGTGGGACAGAATGTTGTTTTCAATTATTTGTCAAACTGTTTAGAGGAAGAACAAGTAGGTCCTCCATATCTGGCTGTGAGGTAAAACAAGAATGATATTGAAGTTACAGGGAGACAGAGTTCTGCTCATAATAAAGACTTTCCTACCAGCCAGAGATATAATTCAACCCTGGAAATAGCGACCTCATCATCATTGGAGGTGATTAACCATAGTCTGAGCAGCCATTTATTGGAAATTGAAGTCCTGTGGGAGTGGAGTACATTGATCTATTGAAGATACTAGAGTTTTTTTCTGACTGTGACAGTTTAGATTACTTTGAAGAATAAAGTACTATGCAGAGAACTTCTGCTTCTAGCCACAATAGAGTAACTAGTACTCTATACTAGAGTAACTAGTACTCTAGAAGAATCTTTCTGATGCAAACAATTAAAAAAGTGGACAAAATATACAGATCAAATGTTTTTAAACTTTGAAAAAAAAATCAAGGCTCTAATCTCTAAAGAGGAGAAACACAGTTTCCTATGGTTTCCCCTGGTTTCTGCTTGGAGGCAATTTCCAGTCTGTGGTACATGGAAAGGGGGGAAGGGAACCCATTGCAGAACTCAGTGGTCTCCCTGAATTAAAGAAACATAGATTGGAACTTGGGGAGCATTTGGCAACTATAAATTGTGGGGCTGAGTAGAAAAAAGAAAATTACTAAGAGGACCAAAAAATTGGGGGGGGGAATCAAAAATTGGATTGCCTTGAGTATTTGATTAATATTAAGATGCACATGTATAGGGTGAGAACTTAGTAGGCAGAACAAAAAACTGAAGAAAGAAACTATTGGGTGATGATAAATTGAATATTCTTAGTTCATTTTGGGCTACTATAACAAAATACCAGAAACTGGGCAGCTTATAAAAAAAATTGAAGTTTTATTTCTTATAGTTCTAGTGACTGGAAGACCAAGATCAAGGTGCCAGCAGATTCAAATCTCCAGAGGCCCTTGCCTGGGTGGTGTAGCCACAGTTCCAGACAGCTGTATCCTTCAAAATCTAGCCATGTCCAAGACAGATCTCTCCTGCCTCACCCGCTGCCCTCCTCATCAGGTATTTCAGGCAGTCTGCCTGTTCTGCTCCCCACTCTGTCTCTGGTGAATCCTCTCACCCTCCCACAACTCTGGCTTGTACCCCAGCTCTTGTATAAATAAAAAAAAATCTTAAAAAAAAATGCTTACAAAATCTAGTCATGTCCCCGTGGTTCCACTGAGCAGGAGTCTACACCTCACAGTTTTGGTTGGGGTTGTCTGGCCAGTTGAAAATGAGGAGATGCCCTCCCACCTGAAGCCACAGAGATAGTCTAATGCTCCCTGAATTACCTTTAGGGTCCTTCTCTCCTTACTCTGAAGAACACCACACATTCTCGGTCAGATAACTTTATGGTTCTGTCCTAAAATCTAGGAGAGCTGTGTGGAGATTTCTTGACCTACTAAACATAGAGCTTCCATATGATCCAGCAATTCCACTCCTAGGTATTTACCTAAAGGACACAGAAACATCAATTCCAAAGAGCTCCTGCACCCCTGTGTTTATAGCAGCACTGTTAACAATAGCTAAGCTTTGGAAACAACCCAAATGCCCAAAAATAAATGACTGGATCAAGAAGATATGGTACATATACACCATGGAATATTACTCAGCATTCAAAAAAGATAAACACATGCAATTTGCAGCAACATGGATGGAGCTGGAAGGGATCATGCTCAGCGAAATAAGCCAGAAAGAAAAGGAAAAATACTGGATGGTCTCACTCAGCAGGAATCTAGAAAACTTAAATCAGGGACCAGGAAAAAGAATAACCATAAGAAAGAAAATATCAAAATCAACAAACAACTATGAACCAAAGACACTCTATGAGGGGTGGAGATTGGGGAGGGGAGGGATTGGGGTCAAAATAAGGGGGTTGCAGTTGTATGGGGAATATAAAAATAAAAAAATAAAATAAAATAAAAATAATAATAAAATAAAACCTAGGACCATCATTACATGAGAAATATTCGTTAAAAAGTTAGAAAGAAGATAATAGATGGAGAAACAAAACTAGTGACAGAATAGAAGAGCACCAGAAATGTTAAAATGACTATATGATATTTTTTTAGTTATAAAATTTCTTTTAAAAGTAATTGACAATTTACACAAAAAATAAGAACAACTAACACAATTCACAACAAAGCAAAGGGGGAAGTATCAAAATCCGATTTTAAACAGGTGAAATTGTAAACATGCAATTCCAATAACACTTATGGTATTTAAATATGAGATAAATACTCTATTTCACTCATAATAAGAGGACTACTAAACCTACTATGTTATGCAATTTCTTAACTATCAAAGTCTCAGTCAAATATTAAAAGCCTTAACCCACTCTATTGGTGAGTCCGTGGCAAAACAGATTGCTGATGGGAGTGTGAGATGGGTCAATTCTGTTGGAGGGAAATTTGCCAATGTCTAATCAAACTACCCATTCACTTCTTTTTGATTCTATGCCATCTCTAGGAATTTGCCTGACGATACATACCCACAAATACAAAACAAAGCTTTATATGCATAACTATATATAATAGCGATATATAGAAAACAACTCATACATTCACAGGAGATTGAATGTCTTACAGTACAGTCATAAAATAACCCAGAAGAGAGACTGATGAGGAGTATCTCAAAGACACGTAGACAAAAAAAGTTTGGGGTAATATGCTTCCTTTTTCCTTAAGAAAGAAGAGAAAATACCAATATGTGTTTGCTTATTTTTGCAAAAAGCAACACAGGAGAAATCACAAATTAATAAAATGGGTGGAGATATAGAAAAAGGAAGAAATCACATGTGGATAGAGCGAGCAATAGAACTAGAGTTTGAGCTAGTGGTTTCTATTTACCAAAGATCAATCTGACCCTTTTTTGTTTTTTAATATTGTCTTTAATTTACTATTTTATGACTGATTTTCAAATTGCTACTCACTAGGTTCCTGATACCTGGTCTGACTGCCCACATGGCAAAAGATACATTTCTTTTTATTTGGACTTTAAATATAAGGTTGTGACATTTTTTCCCCCAAGTTGAATTACACTGCAAGATTACCAAAGCAATTTCCCTCTTTCAGCAGACTTTTCCTGTGTAGAGAAAAAGAGAGACTCTCCTGTTGTGAGGCGAAGAAACCAAAATAGATCTTATTCAAGCCTAGATAAGTTGGGGCGGGGGAGAGGCAGGGAGCATCTGTATTTTTCTTATTGAGTAGTGAAATACTAAATAGTTAAGCTAGGTAACAACACATCTAATTTCCTCTTTTCCTATGAATATTCTGTGGGTATTACCATACAGACAAAATGCATTTGAAAAATGATCAGCAACTTCAGATATGTATCTGTAAGCTCAAAGAATTTTTGCTAACTGCTGAAATCATGCAGGCACACTGGCTAGCAAATTGCTGGTGTGGTAGGAAGCAATCTATGGGAAAAGTAAAATTGCTATGAGGGACAGTGCCTGAGTGGAGGATACTTGACAGGCGTTCCTTGGTCAGCTCACTGGGTGAGCTGGTCCTTAATGTTATCATGTTTCTCTACCTGTAGGGGGAACATAGTGACTCCCAAGACCTAAACGAAATAGTGTTTCTACCTTCTAGCCTACAAAGCCTCCCATGATCCTCCTCTGCTTATATCTCTGACACCATCTTCACCTGTACCCTATCTGATATGCCCTTTTGCTCAAACACATCACACTAATCATATCTTAGGCCTGTGCAATGGCTATTTCCTCTGTCTGAAATATTCTTCTCACATACTGTTGCTATAGCTAGCAAGCAGCATCCTCTAATTCAAATTTCAACTCAAAAACCTTTAATTTAGAAGCTACCCCACCTCTAGTCACTTCCCATCAGACTAGCCCATTTTGTTTTTTCCAGATTTAGCACTATTTGAAATACATGATTTTTATATTTATTATCTGTTTTGTTTATAGTCCCACTAGATGGAAGCTCCATGAATATAAAAATCAGACCTGTCTTATTAACTGTTGGCTGAAACTTCAGTCTCTAGAACTGCACAAAGTAGTCCTGGCTCACAATTAAAAAAGGGCCATAGGAGGCAGAATAAGATGTTCATGTCCTGTTCCCTAGAGTCTGTGAACATGTCATTTTATGTGGCAAATGGGAGGATGCTGGCTGATCGAAGATCTTGAGGTATATTATTCTAGATCACCCAGGTGGACCCAAGGCAATGGGAGAATCTTTACAAGATAGAGACAAGCAGTCAGACTCAGAGGTTGGAAGATGTCACACTACAGGCTTTGAAAATGGAGGAAGTGGGCATGAACCAAGGAATACAAGTGACTTTATATCTGGCAAAGTAGTTGATTCTTTTTCTAGAGTCCCCAGATTGAATACAGCCCTTCCCATATCTTGGTTTTAGCCCATGAAGAACTGAGTGAGATTCAAACTTCTGACTTCCAAAACTACGTGAAAAAATGTATGCTTTTCTAAGCCACCAAATATATGGTAATTCTTTACAGAGCAATAGGAAACTAATGTTAGAACTAATTAAGTCTGCCCAGTATATTAATACCATGTCCACATTAGCATAATGGCATATTTCTAGAGAAATAGAACCAATGGGGTATGTGTGTATGTGTCTGTGTGTGTGTGAGAGAGAAAATTTGTTCCCCTGTGGCAAAATTATATTGATTTGCTTTAGAATAACAAAAATTCTTAGGTATGATTCTGGTATGAATTTGAAGCTATTGGTGACCACATATGGTGTCTGAGAATGGAGCAGACCTAAAAGAAGTAAATCAATATGTAGAAACTAATGCATGTCTGAAAACACGTTCTACCTAAAACCATGCTATCCCTGGACTGCTCAGTTGTCTCTATCAATATATTCTCCCTTTTGCTTAAGCCAACTAATTGAATTGAGATGAGCTTTTATTTTTTATTTTTAAGCAAAAGAGCACTAAGTATATTAAATTTAATTCCTAGAATGATGTTTTGAAAAGACTGGAACCTAGAATGTGAAATTGTCAGAGGTAAGGAAAGAAGTCAATAAGAGTTTCTGATCAACACCTGAAATAACTCCAGAACTCTAACATATAACAACATGAAGTAGACTTTGAAAGATGTGTGGCCTCTGATATCTCATTTGCCCCAATATTCATCTTTGAAGTAGACCATATACAAGAGGGGTGCTTCTATAGACTCTGAGAGCAAATGGTGATCACCTCTGCTGTTCTTACCACTCATTATTTTCTCTTCTTTATGGCCACAGTGTCCTCACTTCCTCATACTCAGCTCTTATGTGAGGCATGATGCTGACACCACCTTGATCTACATGGGTATAGTGCATGACCAGAGTTAAGTGAGTCTACTCAGTCCATTTACCTGGTCAAGGTTGAGGATAGAAGTCAAGTCTGTCACTAAGTACAATGAAACTCATTCTAGGTCTACTGAATAGGAAAGCAGGTCTGCTTCTACGCTACTATGATCTCTTCCAGTTCACTTATACGGAATATAAATATATATGTATTCTGTATGGATGTATGCATATATGTGCGATATAGAGAGAAAGAAAGAATATGTTTCCAGATCTATATTAATATAAATATACATGGTGTGAGATATATATGCATGTATATATATATAATGTATAACATACATATATGTTTGTATTTCTAGAAAGAAATGACAAGAGAGTGAGCCAACCTTGAGGAATTAGAACCAAGAAATTAACCTAGGTACATTATTTGAACAGGGACGCTTGTCCAAATAAGTCTGCCTTGCCAAGCAAATATATCTCTAGATATATCAGTCATACATTTTTTAAAGCCTTTGGCTTAAGTTTTTAGTCACTTACAAACAAAAGTGTTCTACTAATAGAACTCCCTTACCCTGTAGAAATGACTTTTACTGGGATGGCTGAGAAAATAAAGTGTTGTTGAGCAAAAGACTCTCCAACCTGATAATCCAAATGCTGCTATTCTCTGTATCCAGAAATCTTTTTTTAATTTATAAAACTTATGTGTTATATTATGTCATCATTCATTTTTGGGCAGTACTTGGCTTCTCCCCTCAAGTATATTCCCTGTAGTTCTCCCAACCACCACAGCACCCATGATCCACCACAATAGTCCCTTCCCATCACAATAGGCCCTTCCCTTGCCCTTTTTGACTCCTCTCCCTTCATGTCCCCAGTTGTGTACCTCAGATCTATGGTCAGCTTGCAAAGTTTGTCTTTTTCCTTATCCTTTGTTTGGTTTTTCTATATTTCCCATGTAAGTGAAATCATCTGATATTTATTTTTCCCCTATAGCCAGAAATCTTAATGGTTACTTCTGTCAACAGTGGTTGCTTCTGTCAATACACCTTCCAGCTCCTGATGAGATCTCATCTTCCTTAGACAAGGTTGATGATGGGATCTCTAAACATGGTCACCACCACGCTACAAAGCTCTTTGCAGGAAGGACATTTTTTTGACTTCATATTCACCTGCACATTGTCCATTAAGAACATTGAGAAAAGAAGGTTTGATGATTCTTAGAAATACAGCTGGGCATTGATCTAGCATTTATCTAACAATGTAAATTCATGATTTACAGATAAGAAGTTCATTGAATAAACCATGAAAGGAGTGTATCAATTAAGATTATGTTCAGCTGTGAACAATACAGGCTCCAAATGTGGTAGGTTAAACAAGACAGATGGAGGATACAGATGCAGTAGGTTAAATATGACAGTTTTCTATCAACGGGATAAAATATGAAGATCAACGGTTTTGAATGAGATTGCTCTTGGCTCACGAGTAAGCATTCTCTCCTTCTGCTATAATAGACTTGTGCTGGGCAAGGGAGCTGCTCATGCAGTTGAATTACATTTCTTAACTTCCCCAGCATTCAAGTGCGGCCAAGATGTCTCACTCAAACAACGCGAGCAAAAGTGATAGCTGCTTTCAGATACTTAGTGTTTGTCCTGTGTGCTCTGTTTTCTGGAAGTGTCCTTGCCCTCCAGATCCCTGCATGACTTTGAGATGCACAGCTTACTTATCCCACCTATGAAAGAGAAATGAATAACTTATTTGAGCCATAACGTATGGGCTCTTTTTGTTTCTGGTGTTATTTTTATTGAGGTGACGTTGGTTTAGAATACTGTATGTGATTGAGAGAGAGAGACCCCTTGATCCCACATAATTTGAGAGAACCATCACTTTCTGGCTCTATTTTCAAGCATTGACCAAAAGTACACCTTATTCCTGATCACTTCTCTCTCCCATTTCTTATTCTCTTCCTTTTTTTCATCCCATAGGCTCAAACATAAAACAAATTCCTTTTACAGTGACTTTCCAACATAACTACAAACACGAGACTGAAATAAAAATTCCTCTTCTTTATTTTGCAGAACAGTTTAGTTTTCTTGTACTCATTCTTCTTTCCTCACAGATTTCCCTGGGACATCTCTTAGTCCAATGAGAAATGATCAGGAAAGTGTTTTTTGTTATACAAAGGCAATTGCCAAAGTTCTAAAATTATAGTCTTGCTTAAAACATCGTCACAAACTATTAGGCATGACCTGAACCTAAATTTTGTAGGTACAAAAGAATATTCTGATTCTTCTAACTTGCTAATTACCTTTCAATAAAAAAAATACCTTTATTGGCCTCCCAGGTGGTGCAGGGGTTAAAGTCTCAGTGCTATCAACCTATCACCAGCCACAGCAGCATGAGTTTGATCCCCACCCAAGGAGCTGACCCACATGGCACAGCAGACCTCTCCTATCTTGCCTGCTGCTCCCCTTATCAGTGTATGTCAGTAGATCCCCCTGTTCTGCTCCCCACTCTGTATCTGGTGAATGCTTGCACCCCCCCACACCTCTGACCTATACCCAAGTTCTTGTGTAAACAAATCTGCCTTTCTCCTGTAGCCATCCTGTAGGATGACTTGCCCTGCTATGTCCTGCTGTGTTCCTTTGGGAATCTTACTAACCATCCAGCTGCCCCTCTCAGTCCATGGCAGCTCAAAGACTGCAAATATGTTCTCAGTACACAGTCCAGGTTTACTAGACTAGGCGTACCAGGCTTAACTCACTGCAGCCTTTAAACATAGTTTCAGTCACACTCAAACATCATCTTTTTTCTGAGAAAGGATTAAAGGAAACATTTATTTCCTGATTGCACTTTCCCCACCCCACAAGGTACAAAATTCCTAGGCACAAGAGACAAACTCTACAGTCAAGTAAAGGGAGCTGGCAGCTGCTCTCTTCTCCTTTTCCCAGGACTGGCTTACATGCCATGCTAATGCCATTTTCTGGGGTTTTCTGGGGAGGATCACAAATTTTACTACCCCAGGGAACTGCCGTCAGAGTTTGTTAAACAAGGAGAGAATTATCATTTTCATTCCAGATGTCCTTCTTTTGGAACTGTCTTGTGACTAACTTGGGCATTTCCCCTAGCAACCCATTCAAAATCTGCTAGGGAAATGGAGATGAAACATTTGACATTTAGTTAGAGAAAAATAGTAGCAACGGATGAACATATAGCAGAAACACATGTATTGCAAATTGATGACAAATAAACCTCATTTGTCTTAGAACCTCACCAATATTGACCTACAATTGCTACCTTTTGTTGGTGGCCTAGTAGATCTCTGACTCCTCAGTGAGGGGGATGATTTCTGTTTCCTCAATTGACAGCACTTTTCTTAGATTTAAAAAAAAGTCCGGGAGCAGGGAAGAAAGAAACCCCTAGGTAATTCACTCATTTATCACAATTCTAAGACTTCCCATTTTCTGCAACTTAAAAAATGTTTGAATTTAAAAGCAAATTAAAGACTGACATAAGAGGTGAATGAGAGATAGCTAGATAATATGGAGATTAGATGCCAAGCTATATTAAGGCAAGGGCATACCCAATTAGCATCCTACTTAGGGCCTCCCCAGGGGCACATGGGTTAAAGTCCACCTATCACTGGCCACTGTGGCGTGAATTCAATCCCCAGCCAGGGAAGGTGACCCACGTGGCGCAGCAGACCTCTCCTGTCTTGCCTGCTGCTCCCCTCAGCAGTGTATTTCAGTCGATCTGCCTGCTCTGTTCCCCACTCTGTCTCTGGTGAATCCTCTCATAACCCCTACCCCTGCATCTCTGGCCTGCACCTATTTAAATATTTTATAATCATTATAAATTCAACATATACAAAACCCAACCCATGATCCTCCCTAACATGTTTAGACTATCCCCATTTTTCTCTGTCTCCCTAAATTCCTTATCACCTGGTTGCATACCCAGAAAGCAAGGAGTTCTTCTTCATATCCTCTCCCACTCCTGGTGTTGAAGTCATCCTCAAGTATTTTGGTTTAGCATCCAAAATGTCACTGGAATTTATATAGTTTTCTCATCTCCACTGGCCTGGCATAAGTCCACTCTGCTTCTTCATTAACTTCTGTCCCTTATCCTGTTTTTGTTATACATACTGCAGCCAAAATAAACTTTGAAAGATGCAAATATTATTGTGTATTCTCTTATTTAAAATCTATCAAGGACTTCCCATTGTGTAGGTCAAATATCAAAGTCCTTATCACAGCCTCATGGTGCAGCAAGTCTATACTCCACTTACAGGAAAGCTTCGCCTTAAGCCAATTTCCTTTTCTTAGAATGTTGTCTGTACATATATTTATATTTGTGCACACTGTTGTGTATATGTTTGTATACTCTCTAGAACTGGCATGGAACACATAAGGAATTGTCATCTTTTCACCTTAGATGAGTTTTGCTGCCCATTAGTTTATATCTCAATACCAGAGAAAACTTAATGTCACTGGGAACTAACAGTCATTCCCTGGTCACCTGCCAATATCCTTCAGGTCAATGATCCAGCAGCACCAAGTTCCAGGCCAGTGGTGCACAAGCCATTTCAGCTCCCACTGTCCACTGTGCACCCTTCCAAGAAGCAACCCTCTTGCCTACGATGCTAGCATTGGGAAAGTGCTTATTAATCACAGCGGTTGTGGTTTCAGGGCTGGCGCTTGTTGTTGGGTGCTGAGGCTGTTTCTCATGTGTAATGGCCCTCAACCTGTTAAGAAGTCCCCCTCCCCCCTTTTTAATATCCTGTCATAAGATTAATAGTTCAAACGTGAGGCCACATGCAAACACCCTGATAAGATCTTACTTAATGAAAAGCAAGCAGAGACTTTCTTCTGAGAACATATGTCTTTTGAGAAATTCAAAGCAAATTGGAGATAGCATGTAAAATGTCTCAGGAAAAGAAAAAGTTCTAAATGAGAACATTTATCATCATCATAGATTCATGTGGGCTGTCAAGACACAATAAAGATTTTAACTCATTTTGTCTCCGGCAGCCTTTTCCACAAGGACCTTCATTAACAATACTCCCTGCTTGACCTGTTTCTGCTCAGTCACATCTCCCACTGTGGAGGACAGGGTGTGAAATATATCTTTTCAAATGGATGTCATTGATTTTAATATACCTTTAATAATATTGCGGCTCAGTGTTTTAATTACTCATACTTTTTGGTACTTCCGCCCTCCGGCAATTTTATCTAATAAATTTGATCAGTGCAGGAGACACTGACACCCAGATATTAGATGCTCAGTGTCTGGGGTGGGGAGACCATTTTCTTCATGGTAGACTCAGAGACAGGTCAAAGGTATGCCCGTAGGAGCCTAGTCACTCCGGCTGGCTATCTACAGAAAAGGAGGACTTTCATTTGTCTAGACCAAATGGGGTTCTCCTTGCTCTTTGACAGTACTATTCAAATGACAGCTCCACTCTGCCAGAAGCTAGCTCTACTGCTGTCATAATGTAATATCTTTCCTGTGTGCTTGCTAGCACTTAGCATTTATCGCTATATTTTGTTTCTTATATTTTATTCCAGTTTGTTCCATGTGTATGTATTTTGTCCACTGTTACAACTGAATTGTACCTCCCCTATCCTGCCAGATTCTTGTTACAGTTCTACCTCCCAGTAATCTCAGACATAGCCATATTTGAAATAAGGTGGTTGCTGATGCTAATGTAACTACCTAAAATGAGGAGTAGGGCAGGCCCTTAATCCAATTACACAGGCACAGGTGTGTGTGTGTGTGTGTGTGTGTGTGTGTGTTTTATAAAGAGTGGGATTATGGGCATAGAAGGGTGCAGGAGGCAGACAATGTAAAGATAGGAAAAACACAGTTTATAAACTAGGGAATGCCTGAAGCTATTCAAAAGTTCTTGGTGAGACAAAGAACAGATTACCCTTCACAGCTCTTAGAAGCAAACACCTCTGCCAACACCTTGGTTTCAAAACTAACCACCAGAACTGTGAGGCAAGAAATTTTAGTTGTTCTACACTACCCACACTGTGGTATTTTGCTAAGGCAGCCCTAAGTAACTATCATACCAATTGAAGTACAAATCTCTTAAAGGCAAAGATCTAATTTTATTACTATTTGTACACCTGAAATAGTACCAACCCGAGGTAGTCTATAATGGTCTATTGAACTTAATTATATGCGAGGTGAAGAATGACAAGGTGCAAAGCTGATTTATTACAGAGTAAAGACAGAAGATGGTGAAAAGGTAGAGATAGGATGGGAGGAGATGAATCCAAAGGACAGATATTTTGCAGGAGTAGGTCAAGGCCACAGTCATAAATGGCAAGCATGTCCCCAGGCAGACTTCCAAGATATGCCTGGCAATGTCAGGGAGACAGGCAAGTAAGCTCAAAGAAATCATGCAAGACTGCTATGTTTAGGAGCCAATTTTCTCAGCTTACTTGCAATAGGACAAAAGCTTAATGGCATGACTCAATGGAAAATAGTGCTCTGGAGATAAAAGTTCTTGCAAAAGCTGAAAGGCAAATTGCAGGTGAGACAATGGAACATAGAAGAAAGTACTGGTTACAAGAAACTGGAATTCATCCATCTCAGAGGTATGGGTGCAACAAAGAAAATACCTAGAAAGGCTTTCATTGACCTGGAACTGATGTGAAGCACAAAGGTCAATTTCTCATTTGGAGGTTTGGCTAAAGACATCTATCTGGAGGTGGTCTTTTACTTTGAAAGGGGTTTGATTTAGAGCCTAGGAACTCATCATGAGAAAAGAGGACAATGCACTCTCTTGGAACATGTCTGGGCAAAATCTCTTTAAAATTAATTAATTTCTACTGAAATAACATTGCATTATAACATCACATAAGTTTCAGGTGTTCATTGCTAACTTATGGGACAGGGTTGGTAAGATCATTAACCTAGAAGTTCAGTCTGAATAGATTCATTTTTCCTATTATTGAGTAAATGGAATTAAAGATAGGTGATGAGCATATTCATCATGACAATTTTTTCTACTTTTTAATTTTCATAATAAATTAAAGACAATAGGAGTTTGAATTTTGAAATAGTGTTAAGATAGTTTTGCTAAAGTCTAGGATTAAATAACTACATAATCTATCTGTTTTGAGTATCAGATTAATTGGAGTGAATATTTGAAACTAAAGTGATTGACACAGGAGAACTGCAAAATGATTGTTCTTATTGTGTCTGCAGCCTATGGGAGCTTTCTGTTGGGTCTGTATACTTGGCCCAATTTTCTATTTTTTTAAAGTTTGTCATAATTATCATTAGCATTAGTTGAGGTGTTGCTTCATTTATTCATGACACTGACCTGGCCCTGTCATCATTTATGCTCCTTATCCTGGACTTAAAGTTTGGCACAGAACAAACTGATAAAATCCCTCTAGTTTTCGTTAGCACTTTAAAAATTCTTTTCAAGTAGGATATAGAATGATGTTGGCCTAAATTAAAGTATTAATTTACATATATCTAAATGCAAATTCTAGGGCTGGATTCTAGAGAGAAATCATTGCTGTCCTACTTGTAACAAACATTTGCAGTGTAAAAATGTCTGGATGAAAATAAAGCATGACTAAGCCAGATGGATGGTAAAGTGACATAACTAATAAGATTTTAAATAAAGTAATTGGTTTTATGATTTTGTAAGTCACAAGTGAGAAACATAGAAAACTTGAAAATACAGAAAATCATAAAGACAAAAATCATCCACAATTCCACTACCTGAAGGCAGCAACTGTTGAGATCTTTCTGTTTTTTTCTCATTGTGAAATGTCACATTCATTTTTATCTTTAAATCAAATTTAACATAAAACTTCACCCAGTGAGTGGAGAAAAGTCTGTCATTATTTATCCCTCTATTGTGCAAAAGTTAGGGTAAAGACACTCTTTGAACAAAATGTAATATGTTCTTTTGCAGACAAGAACATTCTAGAAAGGGACATTTTTCTTCATTCTAGTGTTCTAGTTCATTTCTTCATTGAAGTTTTCCAACATTTTAAAGCCAGAATATGCTTGACTTGCATGGCCCCTGGCCCATGGTTTTTAATGTTTAGCTCCTACCTCCCCTGTTTCCTTCCAGTCCCTAACCATACACTCCCAGTATGCTTCAAAGTTATGTTACCAGTTCAGATTACTATGAATATGGTTCCACATTAAGTGAAGAACCTGGAAAAACAAATCCCAGCTATTTCCTAGTTATGGGAGACAATGCTCCAGGTCATGGGGAGAACATTTACTGCTATTCTCCTGTTTCTACCTTCTCTCCTCCAAATACACTTGCCCACTAGCCACCATGACCCATAAACTGGCATAATCTCTTCTAAGAGGCCAAGCAAAGGAGGATATGGGAGTCAGTCTGACAACTTCTGCTTTTCACCCTTCCATGAAATTTCATGTGAATTAGGAGAACAAAGAGACTTGGGGATCTTTTCAAAATCATAAGAAAAATCACCCATATGTGGGGGGAACCCAAACTATTTTCTTGTGAAATTTTTCTGCTATATCTATTTGATCTAATTAGGATCACATGCAATTTTGTGATTTCTATAATTTTATTTACTTTCTAACTAAGTTTTCAATATTGTTAAAAACTCTAAGCCAACATGATTAAGAGCTGCATAGTGTTTAACATTGGGTATGCTTCTTTTCACATCATATCGGGATAGGCAATGTAACATAGGAGTCAAGAGAGGAAACTTTGCAACCAGACTAGCTGGGATCCAGAGTCAGCTCTGCCATGTATTACTAATATAAACTAGATACATTTATCAACCTCACTGTACCTCTCTATCTTCATCTGTAAAGTGGGGGTTATAATAGCATGTGTTCATTTTCTGAAAATCATGAGTAAATATGTAGAAAGCCTTGAGAAGAGTGAATATTACACTAGAAAAATTCCAGGATTTCATTGTCATGCTGTTATTAAGACATGGGCTTTAAACAGCCAGCCCTCAATTTGAATCTGAGCTCTATTATATGTGATCTGGAGTAAATTACCTGCCTTCTCTGAGTTTCAGTTTTCTCATCTATAAAAAGAAAAGAGTACTACATCTTTCCAGGATTGTTAGACCAATTAAATCCATCATTAAAGATAAATTCCTCAGCACAATTCCCAACACAAATTAGGTGTTCAAAGTATTATGACAATCTTTTCACCTCCTATATACCTAATATAACACCCTCTAAATAGTAAGTGCTCAAAAAATAATTGTTGAATAGATGTTTATTGACTAAAGAGCTGGGTCATACTGTGCATAGATCACTGCAAATATTAAATAGCAGCCAGAAGAATACACACAGATTTTAGTTATAAACAATGGAAAATGGAAAGAGATTGGGGAGAGCTTAGGAATTCACATTTTCTCAACTTCAAATTTATAATAAAAATAAATTTGCATTTTACTTTTATTATTTAAAGCTAATTTTAAAATAAGTAAACCTAACAATACAAGCGGTACTGGGTCTTGAAATCTCCAGTTTGGTGGGTGATCACAATACTATTGGTAGCATGAGGAAACAGGGTGGTATTTGTATTCCAGATCTTTCCAAGAGGCTTCATATCTCACTTTCTTTTGACTCCCCTTTGCATCTGATTCTGCAGCCTACCCAACACTGCCAAAGTTTTGTTTTTTTCTAAATTAGTAGTTTTCATAGACATAAAAAATTTTTCTTCTAAATTGGGTCAAAATGTTTTGTCAAAAAAACTATTTTACATCACTATTCAGGGGACACAAATTCACCTTGCAATAATAAGTTTTGACACCCTTCCTTCCAGGTGAAATGCTTCCATTGCAACATAATTCATTATAAGTTTCTTCATGTTGAGGCAAAGTGTTAAAAATTTTCCTTATGCTTTTATGGGAAATGAGCTTGTCACAGCTGGGAATATCCTGAATTTCTCAGGGTTTGACATTTCTCGGTGTGGTTGCTTGGGTCTTGTTAACAGCCCCATCACATGTGGACCAAATGAGGAAGATCATTGGTTAACTCTGATGTAGATGCTCTTAGGTGGATTAGGCTACTTCCAAGCAACATTTGGTAGCAGGTATTTGCAGATGAGGGCCCTATGCCAATAGCAGAGCATGCTATCATAGTTGACTATTCATTCCACTGGTCAGATCATGGCTGGAATGTGATGGTCATTGGATGTGTTCATCATACTAAGTCCTAGTTCAAACTAGCTTGGTGATCAGTCTCTCTTTTGTATAATGTCTCACCCGCTTTCTATAGAAGAACCATTCTTCAAGCTAGAGATATATTTGAAATTGTGGTGTAAGACTGGGGGTATTTGTAGGCCCCAGAGAAAGGGAGGACCTCAGAACAGGAAGACTTGTGTTGCTTGGCAAAGTGTCTTTTGAGTCCAAAGTTTTAGAGAAAATGGTACAGATATTACAGTATCAAGTCAGAAAGAAAGAAAAAATACTTGGTAATAATAGAACAAATTACAGACTAGAAATGAGTTTGAGTAACAAAGGCAACTTGTACAAAATTGGAAGCAGGAAAAATATTACCTGATGACCTTCTGTCCCTTCTGGTGGTCTCTATCCCTCTAAAACATTGGTATGGTGAAAAGAACACAGGATCGAAGGTCAAGCAGATATTGATTCAAATCCTGGCATGGTAATTTCCAAGTGGTTTGACTTTGACTATCTTCTTTATGCTAAAATACCTTTGGTTACCTCATCTATAAAAAGGGGAATTAAAAATATCTATCTTACAGGGTTATGGGGGAAGAATTACATAAAGTGGTAAGCATTTGGTAGTCATTCAGGAATAATAACCATAATTATGAGTGACTTTTCGTACACTGAGAAGATTGGGTCTGCCCCATCCTAGTCTCTCAACAGCTTTAGGTCTACAAACTGTCAACAGACCTTTGATTTAATGACAGGATTGAGGTGATATTATTCACAAGTATTCTAGCTTAATGGAAGGCATTTATGAAATAGTTTTCTATTAATGTAAAAATTTTGAACTGATCAAACTCCAATGAGATATAATTTCACACTCGCTATCATAGCTACAATGAAAGCAATGAAAATACCAAGTGTTGGTGAGGATGCAGAGAAATTGAAACGTTGCTCATGGCAGTGTAAAAGAGTGCATTAGCTATAAAAACATTTGCAGATCCTTAAAAAACTAAACACAAAATTTCCATGTGACCCAGCAATTCCACTCATAAGCAGATGGCCTAAAATATTGAAAACAGGGGCCCAAACATATACTTGTATACTAATGTTCATCACAGCATAATTCACAATAATCAAAATCTGGAAATAACCTCAGTGTCCATTAAGAGATAAATGGATAAACAAAATATGTCATATACATGCAATAACTATTGTTCAGTCAACAAAAAGAAATGAAGATCTGATACATGGTAAAAACATAAATACACTTTGGAGATATTATACTAAGTGAAATATACCAGACAAAAGAACCAATATTGTATAGTTCTACTGATATGAACTGGTTCTACTGATATGAACTATAACTTTCTGAACTATCAGAAAGGAGATTTCATGAAGAAATTAAGTAGATTGTAGGAAATAGATAATGGTAAGGGGCTGCACAACATTTTGAATGTAACTAATGCCACTGATTTAATGTGCACTTAAAAATAGCTAAAATGACAAATTTTGTTATATATTTTACCACAATAAAAAATGCTTTATAAAATAAATATACAAATATATGGCATTCTAATCAAAAATGTTTAATAGGTTAGATATTTATATTGTTCAAAAATTAAACCAGTAAATGTTTAGAATTGAAGGTCGCCTCCCTAACTGCTTTACCACTCTCAGCAGATAAACAGTTATTAGTATATTGATTATCATTTTATTATATCTTTATCCAAATAGCAAGTAAAAAATAAGGATGAATCTTACTCCCCTTTCACATATATAAATGTGTTAACATATGTGCATTGTCTACATCTTCATTTTTCCATATAAAGATACATTCTAGAGATGTTTCCATATCAGTATATAAAGAACTGCCCTGTTCTTGTATATTATTGCATAATATTCCATTGTGTGACTATACAATAATTAATTTAATCAATCCTCAGCAGTGGAACTTAAGTTGTTTTGAATTTTTGTTACTTGGAGTTCTTTAATCTGTAACTTTATATATTTGTCATTCATCTCTTTTGTACTGTAGAATTAGGTTTAGGAATCAAAGGGTAATTGCACAGTAGTTTGATGTCTACTTCTAATTCTTCTTTGTTGGGATAGTACCCAACAAATATATTATGAGAAAGTCTATTTGTCCAAAGATTCACACAAAATACATCTTGTTTTTGCCAATTTCATTAGTAAAAAATGGCATCTGAGAATATTTTTTATTTTTATTACGTGTTACTTGTTAGCATCTTTTAACATATTAAAGGTCATTAATATTTCTCTTACCTATTGATCCAAAAGTTTCTAGGAAAGGAATGAATTGCTAATGGCAGGGGAAAGTGGGAAAGAGATAATTTAGGAAAATGGAGTCTATCTATTCTCATGTCCATGATGCACAGTTTAGGAAGTTGCCTCTCCTAGGGCAAAGCCGCTTTCATATATCCTGGATTAAGGGAGGGAGAAAGGCACTGCTTTTGACTTGGGGGAGTGAGATTTTGAAGTGCAGAAGTCTGCCCTCCATGTGCACTGGGTCATAATTAGTGTGAAAAGTCGACTGTGAATCAATAAACCTAATAAAAACCACTTTGTTTAATGTCCTACCAACCTTTTCATGCAATTTCCAAAGAGCTGCCTATGAAAATCTCAAGAAAGATGATCATCTGAGCTTGCAGATTTCATACTATATAGCTCCACAATTTCTTGGGAGAAACCACAAAGCCATTCAATCATTCCCTTTGAGATGAGAATAAATAAAAACAATGCCACATAAATAGCAGCAGTAGGCTGTGGGGGCAAACTGTCATTTCCAGGAGAGAAATGTGGTTTTATATCCAAGGGTGTAGCATATGATCATATTAAAAAATTCTAAAGATAGCAGAAATTCAAATGGGTCGGTTTTGTCATTAAGCTGTCTGCAGGTGTTCCATTTAGATCAGATGCCACATTTGCAAGCCAGAAGGAATGAAGTGGGTTTTTGCTTAATTCATTGACTCTCAGAAGAAAATGAACTTTTTTTTCCCTTGACTAACTGGAATTTTCCTGAGACATATTGCTTGTGTATGGTGGAACTTTGAGAAAGCCAGTCCACTATTCCAAAGTTGCCACGATCAAAGGCCAAAAGGAAAAAGAATGTGGCTTTTCTAAGACTGCTGGTTGGTCTCTTCCCCACAATCCAAACTGATGTGTCATTACTAGTGTCTGTGTGACTAAGGTTAGAGAGAAAAACAAAAAGAGAGGCATTTTCCAGTGCAGAAAGGACTTATGGTAAGATAAAATAACCAAGGGACAGGATGGGTTCAGGACATCTATAACCAATCTGGACTGGATCAGCATTTCTACGTTTTTAACCAAGAAATATTGATTTATGTTTATTATGCTTTATGGCACTTTAGAGCAATTTATAACACTTACATTAAGGAATGGATGGGCTGGGAGAAAAGCCAATATGGGGCATGAAGAAGAAAAATGAAATACTGTCAGGAATAGCAATTTTCAAATATCAGGTGCAGTTCCTTGCTTTTGAATTTTATCTGAACTATTTAAGGTGAAACAAGAAAGTAATTATTGAATTTCAAGTTACCCAAACAAAAAAATAAGTCAAATAACCCTAAAAGTTTTCTTCAAACACACAGAGATCCATACACACATATAGACATGCACATATCCTGAGCTGCTCAAACCAAAAAGCAAAGTAAAATCCTTCTCCATATGCTTATTTTAAAAATACACTTAAGTAGTGCTATTATGTAAATAAAAAGAACAAACCATACTGTATAAAATATGAACTTTATTTTAAATATGAATTATTTTAATAGAAAAATAAACAAATGCAACAAAATACAGTGGACCTTTGCCAACACATTTTTCTTCTCTAATAAATTTTGATGAATCAGGGAAGACTTCTGAGACCAGAGACACTTTCCTTCTATGTGTCCCATAAGAGCAGTTCCAGGATTTAAGCATCAAGTAAACAAATGAAAATATGCAAAGTAGTCTCAAGAGACCACAGTAATGTGTATTGAAAAATAAAGTTTTACGGATATAGAAGTTGTTCTTTCTCTTCATGACACTCTTTTAATATCACCAGTATTTACTGTTAGGAAACGCTTTCAGAGCTACAATATTGCCAAAAGCATTATCTAGCTAATTACTGTTATCATTTGCATTTTAAAATAGTGAGACATTTGCTTGGGTATACTGTATATCTCCTTTAAAATATAGCTTTTTTTCAAAAAAAGCTCAGGCTGAGATAAGGATAAAACAGAATTTGGGAATAAGGTGGGTCACAGTTAAAATTTTTTGTAGGTATAATTTTCCATTACTTTAATTTGTAATTTTTCTTTAGGAAAATATCCCTGATTCTGCAAATATCTTATAGACTTAATGGAAGAGTTATTTTGAGTTTGCAAAGACTCAAGTAAAATGATATTGTGATATAAAAACATGCAGTTCTAAGAACATGAACATAATAGACAGCAAGTTTGGGTAGATGAGAGATAGAATAAGGAATCTCTAATAAAATTGGTAATAGTAGCAGGAAGTAAATATGATAATAGCAGACAAAGCAATACTACCATAGAGCACTGAAGAAAAGATCAAATGTGATTTCATTCATATAAAAGAGCAAACAAAAAAATTGGAAGGGAGAAAGCTGAGTGCAAGGATAAGCAAAGAATGTTAAAGAACTCAAAATATAAGTTCAATTTGATTTAGGGAAAAAGTGACCCATTATAGAGAAATAATTGGGTCAAAGGAAGAATATATTCCCCAGTTACCTAATATTGTGAGCTTTTGTAGTCCAATATCTTTGCTTAATTCCACTTATTGGTTTGCACTGTAGAATTTAGACTGACATTCAGGCCTTTCAAAGTGTGGGCCTAATAAAAACCCCAAAGATATTTTCCCCAAACTCCCCAACCTTCCAGGCAATCTATTCTATTTGTCCTTAAAATATGCAGAGGTCTTCCACATACGGCAGTGTATATTTATTGCCTGAGTATTAATGGATGACTGAAAACGATCCATTTGCCAGCTTCTCACTCCCTCAGCGCTCTCCAGCTTATGTAAGACGGCGCTATGATGGTCATGTTGCTCTTTAGTCTGCCATCTTGGTTGGAGACTCAGTGTGGCTGAAGTTCAGATTTATAGGGAAACCAGGCCTGTCTGGGAAAGTGCTTCTCTCTCCCAGGACTCCTCCTGTGTTTCTTTGTCTTCTGACAGGCAGCTGTAGTCATTCTTGACATTTTTAAAATTCTATTGGCCCCATTCCTTTGACCTGCGGTGGGTACTTTGTTGGTGCTCTCTCTACAAGAGTAAGCTTTTCCTTACTTATTCTGTTGATTCCATATTCTGGAAGAACCAGTTCTACTCCCTTAGCATGCCCTTTGCAGTGGGTCTCTCCCTTCACCTCACTTGGTAATGTTTACTCTTGATCTTTTGTGCTTCAGACAAAATTGAGTATACTACTCAGCTACACTTAAATATTTACTTATTTTATTATATTTTCTTATTATAATAGTATTTTCTTATTACAACATTAGAGGTAGAAAGACTCTCTAGTACTCAAGTGTATCTCTTTCTAAAGAAAGAATCTTTTATTGTGTTAGTCATTTAGCCTCCACTTAAATATGTTCATCAGTATTGAGTTCCTCATTTCCAAGGCAGCCAGCATCATAGCTAGATGCTTTTCCTTATATTCCTCTGACTATAATTTTTCTTTACTTGTCCTAGTTCTGTCCTCTAGAGCAAACACTGAATTTTTAGTGTGAGCTCATAGAATTATTTCATAAATAGTATTGTGTAAAGATGACTGGGTAGATAGTTGGGAGAAACTGGCAGAAATGAGACAAAGTGAATTAATTAATCAAACCCAGGGGATAACAGTGGTCAAGAATCATATCATCAAGGTATGGCAAAGACAGTCCAGTTGCAATAAGTAATTAGGAACAAAAAGCAGAGTAATATATTCTGACTGTTTGCATTACTTAATTTAGCTTGCTTAATTCAGGGCATAAGGACATGAATGTGGAATGTAATTTACCACCTCAACAAAAGGAAAGATAAAAATTATATCATCATATCAATATATGCAGAAAAAGCAATGCACAAGATTCAATATCCAATTACAATAAAAACTCAAAAAATGGGGCCTCCCCTGGTGGCACAGGTGGTTGAGTGTCATGCAGTGAAGCTGTCTGCAGCCTCTGCAGCATGGGCTCCATCCCGGCCAGCCGGCAAGAGTCCCACATGGCACGGCAGACCTCTCCTGAGGAGTGCCGAGAGCTGCGCCCGCTGCTCCCCTCAGCAGTGTATATCATCAGTCTGCCTGTTCTGTTCCCCACTCTGTCTCTGGTGAATCCTCTCACCCTCCCACGCATCTGGCCTGTACCCTGGTTCTTGTATAAAATAAATAAATAAATCTTTAAAAAAAAACCTCAAAAAATGGACACAGAGGAATGTACCTCAACATAAGTCCATATATGACAAACTTAGAGTTAACATCTAAACTGGAAAGTTTTTCTCTAGCAGCATATACAAGAAAAGGATGTCCACTTAGATTACTTCTATTTGACATGGTATTGGGAGGCCTAGCTAGAGTAATTAGGCAGGAGAAATATTCAAAGGAATCCAAATTGGAAATGAAGAAGTAAAACTATCACTTGCAGACAACATGACAATATACATAGAAAACAGTAAAGAATCTAAAAAACTGTTAGAAACAACAAATCAGTACAGTGACGTGGCAGGCTACAAAATCAATATACAAAAATGTGTTGTGTGTCTATATGTAAACAATGACCTAGAAGAAAAATAGATGAAGAAAACAATCCCATTAAAATTTTTGAATACTTAAGAATAAACTTAACAAAGGACATGAAACTATAAGATGTTGATAAATGAAATAGAAGACACAAAGAAATTGATTGGAAGAATTAGCATTGTTAAAATAGCCATCTTACCCAAAGCAATATACAGATTCAATGTAATCTTGATCAGAATTTCAATTGCAATTCTCCAAAGAAATAGACAAGCTGAAATTCATATTGAAACCACATAGCCAAAGCAATTCGAACAAAATAGAATAAGAATGGAGGCATTATGCTCCAAAACTTCAAATCATACTATAAAGCAACAATAACCACATAGTATGGTATTGCAATAGAAATAGACATATAGATAAATGGAATAGAATTGAGAGTCCAGAAATAAACCCACATGAATATGGACAGTTAATAACAAAGGCGCCAAGAACATACAATAAGGAAAAGAAAGCCTATTTAACAAATAGTGTTGGAAAACTGGACAGCCATATGCAAAAGAATGAAACTAGACCACTGTCTTACACCATACACAAAAATTAACTCAAAATGGATCAAAGAATTGGATATCAGACCTGAAACCGGCCTCCCCGTGGCGCAGCGGTTGAGTGCTGAGTTGCGAAGCTGCCCTCAGCCTCTTCAGCGCCGGTTCGATCCCCGGCCACCAGGTGAGGGTCCCACATGGCGCGAAGACCTCTCCTGCCGCCCGCTGCTCCCCTCAGCAGTGTACTTTGTCAGTCTGCCTGCTCTGCTCTCCCCTCTGACTCTGGTGAATTCTCTCACCCTCCTGTGCTTCTGACTGTACCCAGTGCTTGTATAAATAAATAAATAAATCTGAAAAAATCAAAGAAATCTTACATTATTAAAAAAAAAAAGACCTGAAACCATAAAATATATAGAAAAAAAAACATAGGCAAAATACTCCATGACATTGGATTCTGGGATGTCTTTGAGGACTTAACTACAGGGCAATGGAAATCAAAACATAAATAAATAGTACTATAAATTAAAAGTTTCTGTGCAGCAAAATAAGTAATCATTAAAACAAAAAAGACATCCTACTGAATGGGAGAAAATATTTGTATATTATTTGATAAGGGGCTAATAGCCAAGATCTGCAAAGAACTCATAAAATTCATCAACAGCAGCAACAACAACAACAAAAATAAAAAACAAAAAACCCAATCAAAAATGGACTAACTAGATATTTTTCCAAAGATGACAAACAGATGACCAACAGCCACATAAAAGATACTCATCATAACTCATCATCAGTGATAAAAGCAAATGAAAACTGCAATGGGATACCACATTATATCCATAATATTGGTCCTTATTAAAAATATTAGAAACAAGTCTTTGCAAGGGTGTAAAGGAAAAGAAACTCTCATACACTCTCAGTGGGATGTAAATGGTTCCATTCCCTATGGAGAACAGCATGGCAGTTTCTCAAAATAATAAAAATAGATCTGCGTTAATACCCATCAATTCCACTCCTAGCGATCTACCTGAAGAAAACACTAATTCTAAGGGATATTTTTTTTTTCCTTGCAGCATTATTTACAATAGTCAAGTTATGGAAACAATCTAAGTGCCCAGTGGGTATCAGCGGGTAAAGAAGATGTGACATATACATAATGGAATACTACCCAGCTAGAAAAAAGGGGAAAAAAAAGATGAAATCTGGTCATTTGCACAAGCATGATGGAACTAGGGAATAAAGGTGCAATAAGTCAGTGGAGCATAAGATAAATACTGGATGACTTCACCCATCTGAGGGATATAAAACAAAACAAAGTAACTGCCAAAACTAAAAATAAACCCTAGATATCTAACTGCAGAATTGAGGTTTTCAGAGGAGGAGGCTGGGAGTAAGAGGAGAGGAGAGAGGGGATCAAGGGAACTGTTTTGGGGGATTATTGGTGCTTTGGTGATTAGCCTGGTGTGGTAACACATAACTGAAGAGGTGTGAATGCCTACCTATAATCATATACAGTTTTGTAAAGCGATGTTACCACAATAAGAAATAATAGTTTAAAACACTAATTTTAATTTACTTAAAAAAAACTATATAATGCATCAAAATGATGTTGCCAGAAGTGAAATGAGGTTAACTTACTGCATTGTATGCTTGAGTAAGGAAAAAGGAGATACAAGTAAGGCAAGACATTTTTAAAATTAAGTTAAAATATTTCATATTGCAGGGTTTATTTGGGCAGTTAAAGTATAATCATCCTTTTCTGGGGCGGGGTGGGGGGAAACATATGGGAGTTGACTTGGCCAGGATCACAGGAAGAGTGAAAGTTAGTGCCCTGTGAAGCCAAAACTGGTAGAGAAATTGCCCTACTGAGATTTCAAATGTTTATCAGGATCTTGAGGTTAAAAAAACAGTAAAGAGGTTTCAATGGAGTGTTAAAATAGCAAGAGGATTTAAAACTAGGTTTTGGGAACTGGATGCACCAGAAGATTGAAGACCTGGAAATAACAGGTCAAGTCGGAAAGCTTGGGGGTGATAGGCAAGCCCTGAGATAAGTCAGATGTTCAAAGTTGGATTCTATGGTGTGTGAGTGAATCCATTTCAGTGAAAGGGCTGGGAACAGAATCCAATGATCAGTTGCTTTCCCGGGGTAGTTTCATTCAGTTACCACTTGAACTTCTAGGGACAGAAAATTTCTGGAATTGGAGTAAGCCTATTTTCCCAGATATTTTAACTTGATAGTCATATTTTCCTGGTTTGCTGCCTCTAATTTGTCTGATGGAAAAGTTAAGTGCTTAACGCCCTGACCTGATCCCTTCAAACTTGTGTTTCTAGTTAGGGGTGGCAATGTAGGAGGCCAAAGGCGGCCTTGATCATTAAAAGTTGTGCTCTAGAGCTAGATGGTTGACTCTGGTCAGTGTTATTACCTTGAGGCATCAGTTCTGGGGAGGAATTCCCTATCTCTTGTGTGGTTGGAGACTTGGTTTCTCTGTTACATAGGGCTGAGGAGACTAAGAGTGTAGTTAATACTAGTCAGGTTTTATATATATGATGGACCTGGCAAACCTTTTCCCAAAGAAGTTGTTTCTAAACATAAACAGAGAAAAATGGAAAACAAATCAATAGTAATTAGCGATGAACTTCATAAATTACTGTATTTTTCTTCTCATCTTTGGTGACATTCCACTAACATTTAATCTGGTATCATACCATCATGTTGGCTGGACAAATCAAGGCCCAAGAACTTCATTTGGGTTCTTGAATGTTTATTTCTTAGCATTGGTCCGGGGTGGGCCTCTTGCTTGGACCTGATTAGACTAGATTCATTAAACAGATCAGGATCTTGTCTAGACAGATCACAATGAGTCCTTGATCTAAGGCACCTTGCTAAAGGAAGGACACCAGCCTAATGGCACTCAGATTGCAAAGGAATGTCTGGGTGTCTGCCTTTCATTGAGTGCCCTTCCAGACCCAGACAAGGTTGTAAGTGCCCCGAATATGCAATAATTCATTTGTCAGAGAAATAAAAAAAAGCAACTGGAGGGTGTATCTTCTTGGAGAAGATAGAAGAAGTAAAGTCTCCTATTGGAAGGATAATGATTTCTTGCAATGCACTGAAAACCAGGTGTGGAGAAATCACAATTAGTGTCATGAAATTGCAGCATGAGACTCTGGTAGGGTCCAAGAATACCACATCTGAGTGTGGCAACCTGAGTTCAGGTCACAAAGGACAGGTGACTGCCCTGAAGCAGTGGGGGAGGGGGTTGGATAACTACCGCACAGAGGATGATGGCAGGAAGTAAGAAATGACTTTGAGGTAACCACACAAAAGCATCAGACAGTTGGAGGGGCAACCCGGGCAACCCTCTGTACTAAGTCAGCAGGAGTACCAAAAGTGACTAGCTGCCAAGGAAGTCAGAAGTGAGATTTTGGGTTCTGCATGAGCCCCTGAGAACAGACAGTAACTACTGAGGGAAGCTGGATGCCAGTGGTGACACCAGTAAGAGCCACAGTGACTGGAGAGAATAGTGAATTTTACCATCAAGCATTAGCTCAGTTTTTTCCTTTCCCCATGCATAGCCCTTCTATACCATGAACAGGTAGAAATGTTCCCTTGCTTTTAACAATAAAAATTGCGTTTAATTTAAGCTAAATATCTGTCTTATTAGAACATACAGTGTATAAGCAAGATTCTTTTTTTCCCCACAATAATACCAGTTGCTTTTTATTTTCATCTGTGTATTCAGAGATTTGTTTCAGGCAAAATCTCAATTTATATCAAAGAATGCCAATTTCTAACTTCTTTGCCAAAGAAAACCTTGCCAAATGGACATCAGTTTTGAAAAACCAAAGATAAATCTACATGACTTAAAGGTTTAATTGTATTATTTCCCTATTTATATTTTGATTACTTTGACAGATGGGACCTTCACAACATACTCATTGTTCAGCTGGAAACTCCATGAAGCTGTAACCTGAACCCCTTGTCCTGAGGCCACTCGGAAGCATCTTTATCCAATGGTGTCTATGGACCCCAGAGGAGAGGCAGGTAAGGAGTTATTGAACCACTTGAAATTGCTTTTAGTGTACTGAAAAGTGGTCGGGCCGTTTCAGGCCATAGCAGTGTGGCAGAGTGCCCGACTGCCTACGTCAAGCAGTGTTTATAAATTAGAAATTACCAGCCATTTGGTTCCTGGCTGATCAGTCAGAGTCCTGGAAGACTGTGCCGACGTGCCTGGGGCAGATTTGTTACTGGACCAAACAAAGCATAGCTCTTGGTTAATCAGTCGTGATTTGTCTACCTGGTGGTGTTTTTGGAAGAGACTTTAAAGTGTATGTCTCTTCGATTGCAGTCTCTGTGGCTAATTATTCCAACTAAAAGCAATCATGGAAACAGTTCTTTGAAAGCTCTGTTGCCAAGCACAGAAACTGATCATAAAATTCGGTGTCAAAGAAAGTCCCATCTGATTACTTGTAGATATATTCCACTCAGCTCACCAACAAAGACTTGTTGAGGACCTACTCTGTGTTAGACATGCAGCATGATTGAATTAGCCTGCCTCCATTTTTCAGGTGGTAATTACTAAGTACCTGAAACTACTAAAAATCCTTGAGAGGAAGGTATGGCTAATGATCCCATTTTACAGTTGAAATCCCTGAGGTTTAGAGAGTTAAGCAAGTTTCCCAGGAGTCCTACAATGAGCAAAAAGTGGAGCTCTGACATCAATGCAGCCAATGAACTCTAGAGTCCATTCTTGCCTTTCATTTTTTCATGCGTCTGGTTTACATGTCCACTAGGAGTAAAACCTAGAGCTAGTGAACACCTCTGGTGCTGAGAGTATCTGAGAAGCTCCTAACCAGGTCCAGATAATCCCTATAAGGCCCATTTTTTCCTCTTCAGGAAGCCTGCAGCAACCCCCAACCTGGGTCATTATTGCCAACTGTGTCCATCCTTAGCCAAGCCCAGAAATCTCCAGGTGTGATCTATATCCATAGCTGAAGCTGAACACAGATGATCCTGAGGCCAGAACACTTTTCTCAGTTTCGAGGCAGCTTGGAGGAGAAAGTGAGAAGGTGGCTAATCCCCCTGGATCTACTGAAAAAAATGTAGGAAACTGCTGATGCCCTGGTGCTTTCTCTAATTCATATCACTGATCAGCTACCCCTCCTGTCTCTGGAAGAAATAAAAAGGTTATCATAAAAAGTTCTATCAGGCCCTCCTTGGTGGCACAGGAGTTAAAGACAGCTCTATCAAGCTATGACCAGCCACTGCAGCAAGAGTTTAATCCCTGGCCAAGGAGGTGACCCACATGGTGCAGCAGACCTCTCCTATCTCGCCCGCAGCTCCCCTCAGCAGTGTATGTCAGTACATCTGCCTGTTCTGCTCCCCATTCTCTCTGGTGAATCCTCTGACCCCCTCACCTCTGGCCTATACCCCAATTCGTGTATGCATAAATAAATAAATCTTTAAAGTTTTTTTTAAAAAGTTCTATCAAAGTGAAGCTCTGGATTGGTATACACCAGTCACATGGATGATAGAAAGGAGGCCAGCAAAGGGGGTTTTTAGTTAGATGCCTGGGCCATCTCTTCTTTTTCCCTGAGGACTCAGGTTACAGACCCATCTGGCAGGAGAATAGACAAGTTTTAACAGAATTGACTAATCAGAGAGAAAAATATTTACAATGAGTCTGATATCCCATAGCTTACCATCATTCTTTTCAATACACATGAAATAGGGTGATATCCAACGACATCAGAAAAGTTGCTATTGTTAAATATATAATCCAAAACAAAAGGAACTGAGAGGAAATAAGGAAACTGAAAAAAACCTCAAAATTATATTTAATATAATGAGGTGTTGAAAAGAAATTGTATCCTTAAACACCAAGATAATATAAGACATTTCTTGAATAGAAGAAATAGGAAAACATCAAATATACAAGAGAAAAGTTAAGAAAATTAAGAGATCAAGTCAGAACATGCAATAGACAGATGAAAATATCTTTAGAAATTGAGAACATAAAAAACAAAAGGTAAGAAATTGTTAAGAATTTTTTTTTTAATTATAGAACTCCAGGCTGGATTATTTCTAAAGTGGTTCCTGCATAAAATGAGAACTTGATGTTTAGAACACATTTTTTTAAAGAATCACTTACATACAATACAAAGAATAAAAATGGAATCTCATCAGGAAAACCTAAGAAGTTTGCAGAGAAGAATTAGCATCAAATGTTTTGAACTTCCCAGTACCACTTTGGGAAACTAGAATTCAATAGAGAAGAAACCTTCACAATATTAAGAAAAATTATTAGAAATACTGAATTCTCTAACAAGCCAAATTATTTATTGCAAAATAATTATCCATCCTTTCCAATCACATACAAGCCAGATACACTCAATGTCTTAGGAGGACACTGGCGGGTGTATCCTCCCAAAAGCACAAATCAAGGAAGACAAATAACTCAGCATCTGGGACCCAGTTAAGGAATTCCCTAGATAAAGATGAAATAATTGTACTGTGACTGCAGAGCAATCAGATCAGATAAAAATGGGGAAATAGAGGGTTTCAAGAAGGGTTTCATCAAGAAAATCACAAAACTAGTATGCCAAACTATATGTAGAGTGCTTGGAGTTCAGTCAGACAGAATATGGATATATTAATGATCAATAAAGGCAAATAAATGATGCAATCATTAAATCCAGAAAAAACCAAAATGTCATACAAAAAAAAAGAAATGTGACCTTGTTTTTAGAATCTCAATGTGAACAAAAATTAAACATCACAATGCAATCATTAAAAAATTGAGTTTAAAAATTATCACAGGACAATCACAGAAAGACAGGAGAAAAAGTGGTATATATGTTGGTATTGACATGAGGCTATTAAATCCTAATCTTTGCAGAAGGAAATAAATAGACAATTCTTAAATTACAAATGTCTGAAAGTAACAGCATGAGCCTATTGTTTAAAAACATGGTGGTAAATGGCAGTGGACACAGGCAGAGCAAGGGAAAGATTTTATTTTCAGGAGGAAAAGTTCCAATAAACTGGTACTGAGTGTTTTGGGTTGTCCACTGAGAAAGGGAAAAGTCCCCCAGGACAGTCAGAACAAAATCTCACAAACGAGATGAAACTGAAAGGACTGGTATGATTTTAACAAGTGGTGGTTTACGCAATGAGGAGCAAAATTTGAGGAAGCCACTGAAGCAAGGTTATGTGTGGGGTGTTCAAGGTCGTCTTCTTTATGTATGAAAAGGGAAGACTTTACTCAATATTTGGTAATTTAGCTGAGTGATCATATATGGGATTTCTATCTTTATGATGTTGAAAGTGTCCTAGTTTAAAGAAAGAAAAAGTAAGTGGTTCTCTCTGAAAGTAGAAGCAGCCCCACTCCATGGGCAAAAGTCTTGTGAACAGATGGCAGCCATCTGCCAATTTGAATGGTGTCTCTTCTTTCCAATGGACATAGCCTCATGCCAGGGCACATGGGCGGGTGAGTAAAATGTGAGTGAAATTTCAGTCCCTTCATGCCCTTTTGGCTGAGTGACTCCAAACTCCCCTTCTCCCCTCTTCTGAATCTCATCCAGGGGGCTCAGAAGCAGTGGTGGAAGAGTAGGCTGAGAAAGGGGCAGTGTCTGTCCACCAATTCCTTGCTACCGGCTTCCTGGCCCAGGGAAGTATTGAACTGTGAGAAGGAATGAACACTAGGCAGGCCACAGTCTAGACTTTTGATTATGACCCAATACTAAATATTTTAGCTGATAAAATACAATTATATTGGCAACTATTAATAAATGAGTTTGTCATCTAAGTAGCTGGATAAAACAAGTTTCCAGGCAAGGTCTTAAAGGACATTGGACAAGAAATCAGTTGTTTTCCGTGTCCAGCTAGTGCATTAAATCGTTATGAAATGATCTTATTATGTTAATGGAGGTATATCTATTACCATCAATTAAAAGAACAATAAAAGAATGGGATACCATCTATTACTGTAATTGCTGGACATTGTGCCTTAATACTTAAATACTACCCAGCATAACAGTACCCAAATTTACATACCTAAAGAGCACTTCAAAAGAGGCCATAAAAATTTAACATGATAAATGGAGAAAGTCAAATAACTCTGCAGTGGCATCATATCACTTTGACAGACCTGACTTTATTTTGAATTTACTCAATCTAGTCTCACTTAAAGCCAAAAAGTATTTGATTTATATATCAGATGTTTTGAATACATTCCTATAAAAGTTTCTTAAAATATTCATAATGTTTCAAAAAGATATCAGAAGTTTAATGAGTTTTGGAATTTCTACCATCTTCTGACAACAGTACATGAGCCCTTATGGTTTTACTTTTTTAAAAAACATCTTTATTATGAGGCAATAAAAATTCACTAAAGTAGATGAATTAGATGGTCTTAATATAGTCAGAATTGTGTAACCTTCCCCATAATCTAAATTGAAAACATTTTCATCACCCACAAAAAATCTTTTGTCAATTAGAAGTCACTCTTCATACCCACCTCCCATCCTGCCAGTTTTAGACACACAAGTCTACATTCTGAAACAATTGAGTTGCACATTCTGGACATTTCACATAAATGGAATTTTGCACAGTATGTGATCTCCGGTAATTATCTTCTTTATTTAGCATAATGTCTTCATGGTGTATCCCTGTAATGCTCTGTATGGTACTTTATTCCTTTATCTTGAAGAATTCTGTTGTATGGACATAACATCTTTTAATCAATGGATAGATATTTGGACTATCTCTACTTTTGGCTAGTACGAATAACACTGCTATGAACACTCGTGTATTTTTGTGTGGTTGTATTTTCATTTCTCTTGAATATCTATCTAGAAGTGAAATCACTTGGTCATAGTATCTATATGATTAACTTTTGGAAGAACTTCCCAACCCATATGTCACCCACCATTTGGTCTCTATAATAACTCTATTAAGTGGTATAATTATTTGGTTTTGGAGATAAAGAAACTGGTAATAACTGTAGCTATGAATTGAGGACCTACTATGTGTCAGGGGTATGCTCTTTGCCCTAATGCATCCCATCATCACCTCATGTGATCATGAAAAATGAGAACTGCTAACTCAATCTTAACAGATGAGAAAGCTGAAGCTCTGAAATGATATACAATTTCCTCAAATTTATATAAGCAATGAGTTTTGGAGACAATATTTCAACACAGGTTTGATTCCAATGCCTTGGGCTTTGGTGTTTTTTGCTATATTGCTAACAAATTTAAAAACAGGTGTTGATGCTTCAAATGAGATGATAACCTTTTGCTCTGTACACGAATTATCTGGTTAATCCACAAAGGATGTCAGGGGAGGTTTATTGATGGTAGTGATGGCTGTGGCATAGTAACATACATCTGAAAAGATTTCAACCTAACCTAAAGTCTGCAGTAAATTGATGTTACTTCAATAACAATAGCTTAATGTAAAAATGAAACTGACTATAAATGTTGTGCTACACAAATTGTTAATTATTTTTCTGCTATTTCACAAAGATGAAAATATTACAGCCATTTAATTATTAACTTCTCACAAGACAGGTCAGTCATGCTCAGAAAACAGACCCTCATGGAGCATAAACTTGCTCTAGATCATCAACTAGCAAGAAAATAAGTACAAGTAAATATTCCTCTGGAACCTAATAGATGTTCTGGTGTGTAGAATGCACTGTCTAATGTAAAATTTACAATAATTCTGCAAGGCAAGTGTTGTTACCCATGAGAAAGTGAGACTCAGAGTGGTTGTTAGATGGCCCCAGGCTCAGAGCTGGTTATGAGGCAATGTGACATTCAACTTGAATCAGGCCCTATCACCAGTGCTTTTCTACTAGGCTCTTTCCAGTCCTAGAATTCCTGGCCTTTGACTTAACACATGGTTCAAGCTCCTCTACAAGAAAATTGTTAAGACACTAAAATTTCTTGGAGAGTTTTATTTTATCCCTAAGAATCAATTTATCAAAATCTGGAGCAGGGGCCTCCCTGGTGGCACAAGGGGTTGAGACACAACCTATGAAGCCATCCTCAGCCAATGCACCATGAGTTAGATCCCTGCCCAGGGAGCTACCCACATGGCACAGCAGACCTCTCCTGTCTCGTCTGCTGCCCCCCTCAGCAGTTTATTTCAGTAGATGCACCTGTTCTGCTCCCCACTCTGTCTCTGGTGAATCCTCTCACCCCCACACCTCTAGCCTATACCCTAGTTCTTGTATGCATAAGTAAATAAATCTTAAAAAAAAAAAAAACCTGGAGCAAACTCAAAAACCTCATTTTTGGATACTACTGGAGTATTCACCAAAAGCGGGTCCTCCTTAAACAGCAACAATTGCCACGGAACTGAAGGTCTCTTGTTTTTATTAGCAATGTACCTGTGGGATAATATGCCATCCCTCATCTATTAGGAAGTCATGTGGCATCTCTCTTGACCTCTTACACCAAGCTATGACCTTCCAGTTGACTGTTAGGGAACAAGTGCTGGTATATTTTTTTCCTGTAACATTTCATGTTCTCTGTGTCTTAACTAAGAAAAGAATGTGTGATAACTTTGTAAAATTCTCAGAAATAAAATTACCATATTATTAACTCTATCCTAACAAAATTTACATTTTTTTAATGTGACAGATGTGTGTATGGTGACAAGAAGCCTAACATAGTCTGCAAACTTTCCTGTAAGAATCTGGAGAAAAACTAAAATCTGTTAGTAATTTAGACGCCAAGTTGTGGCTAATCATATACTGTGTAACTCTATGGGATCTAAGCACCTTTCCCTGGAGAGTCCTAAACGAAAAGGGGATGACAGGAGTCTAGTCAGAGACTATTCTGAACTTGACCTTTCCTGAAGCCCTCCCAGACAAATCCCAGCCATTGCCTTTGGGGACCTCTTCATTTGGGTACTTTCCTCAGAAAACACCAATATGTTCTTGTTTTCCTCTATTTAATGTTTCTTGATTTGGTCCTTTTAACAAGTGTTTCCCCATACTGTGGAGTCAAATGAGGTTTTGGTAATAGATTGTCCAGTTCATTGTCTTTTTCCTTAGCACCTCTTGTCCCCTAACCCACCCCCACCCCCACCCCCAGTACAGTCTAAGCTCCCATTATTGGTAGGCAGGAGAGAAGTTGACATGCTGTGATAAAGGTCAAGCAAAACTTTAACTTCCTGGAAGGAAGCTCTAAAGAAGAGCTTCCCTGTCCTCTCCTCCCTCCCCATATGACCCAATGGGCTAGGTCTTTATCCTTCCACCCTTTGCTCTTCACTGGATACAGGTAAGCTGAGGAGGGAAGGATCTTCAAGGAAGAGGTCACACTGTAGCTGCAGCTAACCCTGAAGGGGCTGGCAACTGGAGGCTTCATGCCAACCATGTGCCTCACAGCTGAGCCACCTGACCTTCCCTGAAGGTGATCAGGTCGGCACATCTCCATGTCATCCCACAAAATGGACTCTTTCTTACCACACACCAATGGATGCTGTTGGGACACAAAAGATATTATCCTGTATTTCCCCGGGGTTATTTTTGGACTGGATGAGTAATCAACACAGTATCAGATGTAATCAGTTTGATAACATCCATATGGAGAATTTATATGGTTGTAAATTCAAAAGAATAATGGAATAGACCAGGGATATTTATCCTGTGTTTACAGTCCTAAGACATCAAGGAGAGTAAGGGAGAGACTGCAAATGATACACACTTTGAGACTAAAGATGAAATCCTCAGAAAGAGAGGACATGTTCATTGATTAACTCACAACTGGGTGAGACCCATGCCCCCAAAACGACATTCTTCTAGGTTATAAAAGTGAGAGTGATGATTTCCTCTTCAACTAGGAAAAGGGCAAAGGACTTGGGCAAGGAGAAAATTTTCTCTTCAACCTTCTGTGCCCTCACTGCTCTCAAACCAAAACAATCTGCATCTTTTAAGTGATGGTAATAGAACTCCCTAGGCTCATGGGGCCTTGATTAACCTGCAGCTCTCATATCGAGGTAAGAAACCTACTCTGGGCGCAACGAGTAAGGCCTATACGACCATTTTGGGCAGACTGACCCCATAATGTCTACTGAAATTTCACCTTTCAGACATTAATTTTAATGTAAATTTTCTTGAGAAGTAGCCCCTGTAAGTCGGTGCTCTATTGATTTCTTGGTGAAAAAAGCTACCTTCCTTCTCTAGCAGTTTAGAAAGGATCAGGAATACATTAGACAAAAGAACCAAGGAACACAAAGCAGTGGTGGTTGGGGGTGAGGTGGAAAATCATCAAGCTATTGGGCCATCTCCCCTTTTTATAGATGAGGACATAGTGCAGGAGGAGTGAGGTGGCCCAGGCAGGGCCCTCCATCTGATGAGGCCAGAACCCAGACACTTCCAAGTTCTGCCTCCAACCTCCTCTCATCCAAACATATTGAGAATAATAAGGAATCTGCTAGCAGAGACAGAGTATTTCTCTTTAATGTGCAAAATGGTACTTGCACCCTGGAAGAATTATTTCTCTGGGCTTCACTTGTAAACAGAATAGAGCTGAAGTGCCAGGGGAGTGAACTCATTGCTGTGTGTATATAGACGATGAGGAATAATGGCTTCCTAGTGTGGGAAAAACACAAAAATTGTTCTCCAACCTCTCTAAATCTTATTTCTTCATCGCTCATGTGGGAATAATGAATCCTGCTTGCTTATTTCCCAATGTGACTGTGAAATCTTAAGAAGAAAGAGCTAGTACAGTATATTCTTATTTAACAACAGCCAAGCATTTCTTTTAGAAATTCCTTTAAGCCCTGTAATAATTAAAATATTAAAAAAATAAGAACTGTCTGGAGTCCCACCAATCTAAATGAAATTCAGCTGTAAATTCTGATCTAATTGTAAGCATCAGTCCTACTGGGTGAAAACCAGACATGTCTTTAGGGTTAAGATCACTTCCCAAATCTCTCGGAAATATACTCTCATCAATATGATGTTTGTTGAAATGTATTTGTCTTACCAAAGTACACTGGACTTAGAAGTTACTTCAGACTATGGCGGGGAAATGCTTTGTGTTTAGATTTTAGATTTATATTATTAAGGGCAATTCTTTTCTACTGGACTCTTAAAAAATGTTGTTCCTTCCAGAATGGTCGACCCTATTTTCTCTTGATCTACTTCAGATATTTACAGGCAACATTATTTTTGACACATAAATATTTAGAGTCAAATGATTCATAATGAAGGCAACAATGACAGCAAAAATCACAATGGTAACAAAAGCAATAGGTTATGCATAAAGATGGTGACAAAGAGAACTGGCACTAAAATAGCACATGGGCCAAGAATCTCAAGAGAGGCCCTGGGTATTGCAACTAGATGTTGATCCTTCAGTAATTACAGAGCTCAATAACCTGAGAAAGAATCTACAATGAGCAAGCTTACGTCAGTCATGCTTCCTACCCCTCATGTCAACTGCAGGTCCTAGGCTGGTTTAAATTCTAGCAAGAATCTCCTACCAATGCAAATATTTACATAATACAAGGTATGTGCCTTGAACACAAAGAAACGTAGTTATCTTTCAGAGTTCAGATGACATTAAAAACATGTGTAAACTTAGAGTATTGACTTGTTGACGTTATTCCATAATGATGTATTTGTGGTGAATCAGGATTTGTTTGTTTTGTTTTGGGTAATAGTGATTGCCCACCCCTTATCATCTCATTCATTTTCCCACATTTATTGGACAGGAGATAGGTTGAGGAGGAAGGGTAACTCAGGGTAAGTCTGGCTTATGTAGCTTTAATCATCGCACCCTCAAGGCAGGGGCTGACCTGCAGGATTAACATCAGGCTGTAATAATGATGCTGATGACCTGCTGAGAGTAGGGCTTAGGCAGTGACTTGCTTTTTCAGAGGTTCTAGATATTTTGCCTCTCTCCTGATCTCTTAAGGAGAACAATGTAAGAGTCCTGAGTGTGGCTACAGAGAGAAAGTGCATTTCCCTGGTTTCATTTACATAGTGTTCAAACTAAGTGAGTCAAACAGTTGAGAAAAACAATTTCCAAGCAATGATGATCTGTGAAAATTACTATGGATTTTGTGCTAAATTAAGTAAACAGTTAGAATAGAGAGCTAACTCCTCACCACTGAAAGATGAAAAGTTTCAACTTGGGGCAAGAGGAGGAAGTCAAACTTTATAAAAAGTAATCTCTAAACCTTTGAAATTTACAAAGAATTGACTAAATGTGTTTTTGAGAAAATAGATACAATCTCTTTAACTTTCAAGGATGTTTTCCAACTCTAAAATGTTATGATTCTAAAATAACTTTATGCAAACTTTCCTTGAAAATATATATTTTCTTTCTGATACCTGTAGTCCTTTCCTTTAGAGAGAGACGTTTTCTTCCTTTTTAGATACAAGAATTCTTCTCTCATCCATCGGCCATTTATTAAGGAGGACATTGTTGGTACACAGCAATACAAAAGTTGTAGCTGTTTCCTATCCTCAAAAAACTTACAATGTACACAAAGATGGGTAATTCTTTAGGTCACTAATATCTCTTATAGAAATTTTAATGAATAGAAATATGTTCTTTTGATTTATCTTCACACCAAGATGAGATTTCACAAAGAGCTATGAAGGATCAGACTCAGTCTTCATCCTCAGCACAAACTACACATATTTCTGAGTGATGACACATTTCTAGGATGCATGTGTTTTTAAGAACATAGCTTATCACTGCATAAGATTCCTTGAGTCCTATAAATGTTCAAAGGTAAGAATTAACACCATAATAAAAAGTATGAATTCTTTTCTTGGCACAGTTCATACTATAATCAGTAGAACATGGAATGACTTGTCATTCTAAAAATATGTAAGTCATGTTTACAGGGACTTAAAATAAAATGTCTTATCCATTTTAAAGTAATATAACTGCTGAGTAATTCTAGGAGAACTTTTTTTTTTTAATTTGGTCATTGTATAATTTAAATGGTTCTTAATTTTAAAATGCATTTTTGGCCAAGACCTTTAATGTTGAAAAGTGGCTATTCAGCATGCAAGTTATCATAAGTAATTTTCATAAGAAATTTTATTATAAAACAGCTTGCATTTAAAAAATTGTTATTTACACAAAAGGCCCTAATGGAGTTAATCATTTATCAGATCAATAATCAATATTCTTAGGTCAGTGAATTCAAATTTATGTAATCTACGTTATAAAAAGATCTTATATGCATATTTACATCATAACTCCTAGTGATTCCTCCATAACTATTCCTGTGCCCAATGTCATCTTAGGCACCATTGTGATGGAAATATTTATAAAGACCAACACTGCTAGAATATCAACAGATAATATTGCATAAGCAGGTACACTGGAAGTCACTTAAGGCTAAGTTGATGTCACTAAAATATCTCCATCTATGTACATATCTATTTCAATTGAGTTTCCTGTCTTGTCATTCTAATCATTAGCATCAATGGGTCAACCATTGTGTGAAGAAGACAAGAAAATTGAAAAAACATTGTAAGAGATCTTACAAAAAAATATTTCTAGTATCATAGGTATCTGTCAAAACAACTTATATGGACTGTTAGTCATTCATTGCAGTTAAGAGGAAATAAAAGCCACAATGGTTCAAGGTGCTTTTTTTACTTTTTTGAGTTGTTCACCCAATTATTATTCTTTCCCCCAAAATAAGCTCAAAGATTTTGCTTATAACCAAAATATATATGTAGATAGATATAGATAATGATATTTGTCCTGGATTGTAATAAATGCATGCTCTGCTATGCCTATTCATTGGAAATCTTTGATAAGCAAATCTGAACCTTAAAAAAATCTCTTTAGCTACAGTCTCTAAAGTTATATAAAATTTGGAATTCTTTATCTGCTTTTACTATTTTAAAACAATATCCAGTGAATGATATCACACGTATGAAATGAACAAATTGTAAAAAAAAAAAATTTCATGACTTTCTTTTAACCTACCCCAACTCTATCCAAAAACCAAACTATGTAATTGATGGCCTTCTTGTAACTGTTGTATTATCAGTTCCTCCTCCTTCTCATTTGCTTCCTCCTTTTCATTCTTTCAAGAGCCCTGTAAATCATATGATTAACTTTCAAACTAAGGCTGGTTGATGTGAGCAAAAGAAATCTAATTGGAATACAATCGCCCCCCCTACTGCTTTTAACATTTTTTTGTGTGTGCATCTAAATGTGATCTGAATTTCAGATATGGTTTTCTATTTGACATTTATTTTCCTCCAGCATATATGTGCTACATCTTTACCTAAATTGGGTTGTTATCTTTTTCTGCCTTTTTGAACTTAACACTATAAATTAACTATTATCCTGCTGAAATAAATTCCTTTGCAGATTTTATGTATATAGAGGTAATTCAATTTCATTCGAGAATAAGTGTTCAGTTATTGTGGCCTGTAGAGTAATTTATTGATTTTGGCAAACAAAACCTCCAATAGAGTATCAAAAGGATTTTATTGTTAATTTTGAGTAATACTTCAAAATATTTTCTTCATTAAAGAAAACATATGACCTCATATCAGAAAAATTAGGAGCCAGTTGGATGCAAAAGGCTAAAAAGTCTGATATGCAAAAGATGTCATTTTATTTTTAAATAGAAGTAAAGAGATGCATTTGCAAAATATAGTGAAGACTATTGTTTTGATTGGACATGGTTGAGAAATTCAATCTCTTTGTTCCTCTTCAGCTTCCATTATAAAATTAATTCTCTCATCCCAAAGTTAAATAATCATCTATCTTGGAAATAGTGAATCCAAAATAGAAAATTCATTATTATTGACTATTTTTATGTTTAAAAATATAATAAATACACATTCAAAGGGAAAAAAGAAATACATACTTTAAATTAGTAGTGATGCAAAAATACTCATGATATCTAGACTGCTTCTCAAGAAACAAGAGGAAATTTCAGTGAAATTAGCAAGAATTATAATTTATCTCACATGAAAGGAGAAAAAAAGACAAAATTTGATTACATGAAGAAGCCGAGAATGTAATTTTATCATATGTAATTAATGGAACTTTAGGTTTGTTTAAAAATGTATAAGTAAAACTTTGCTACTTTTTGTTATTAAAATCTCTCCTCCATTTGAAGTGTTACTTTTGGAATTCATACGAATTCGATCAATCTGGAAGTCATGGCCAAATTCAAGACCTTAGATACCAAAAGACCTGGAAATTCAGTTAAGTAGTAATTCTCTAGCATAATTGAGTGCACATTTCTGGTGCAAAACATGCTGAAGAATTGTACTTTGTTGATGAGGTAGATTTATGGCTTCTTAGGAACCTACCACATGGGATCTTGGGCCTCTGTGGTTAGAGACATCTAAATGACAACAAGGCAATATCACAAAGCAGGAAACAGACCTTGGCACTCTTCAATTTTGGGTTATTGGGGTTTGGAGAGGGAAATGTTTGTCTCCTGCCAGACACAATTTTTAACATTTAACTTGGTCACCCGTTATTACTTCAAATCACTTTGTCCATGAAGGGTGACACTTTTGTGGAAAGTCATATTTTATTATTAGGTGAAAACTTTTTTAAACAAGTGAAAATATTTGTCTTTAATGGTGATTAAATGCCTGACAAGTTAGAATCTTTACAGAGAACAAAATGAGCTAAGTGTAAAAACAGGTTTCTAATGTTGTTTCCAAAAATAAAGTAATAACAAATGAATAAAGGAGATTAATGCACCAAGTATTCCAAATCAGGGAACCCAAACATCTTTAAAGTAAATTTAGCAGTATTTTTATATAAAGTCCTACAAAATAAAAGAATACCAAAAAAACCTCCAATATCATGTTTATAATTATCGACATATTGATCTCTCCTTTGCTCTTGGTCTTTTTACTTGTTATAACTTACTTTTGAAAGAGATTCAGGCTAGGCAGATTGGGTAGAGGCCCCACAGGGAGTGGAAAATTACTGGGCTGGTGCCACAAACAGTAAGGAGCCTAAAAACACCTGATAAGAAGGGGGCAAAGGGTGGTTCCACGTCCTGAGATGAGTGTGTTAAGGAGAGAATCTTTAGCAAGCTGCAGCCCCATATATTCACTATAAAGGACCCCAGATGTAAATGTTTCAATGGCAACCCATTAGGAACTCCTCTGTTGCAGGGAGTTTTCCTATTGCTTAAGTAAACTTCCTAAACTCGCTCCTCACAGTCCACATCCTCACTCTTCTTACATTTTCATTGAATGTTTTTTCCCTGGCAGAACAGCTACTCCACATACACTTCTGTTTATTTATCAGTGCAACTTTATTCTTTTCAATCCAGTATAGGATCTGTAAAATATTTTTAATTTGGTTTTCTTGCATGAACTCTATTTGAATGGGGAGAAAAGTAACAATTAAAACTTTATGAGATCTTGGGCCTCCTCGGTGGCGCAGCGGTTGAGCGCTGGGTTGCAAAGCTGCCCGCAGCCTCTGCAGCACCAGTTCGATCCCCGGCTGCTCCCCCGGCCACCGGAGGAGGGTCCCACATGGCGCACTGACCTCTCCTGATGCCCGCTGCTCCCCTCAGCAGTGTACTTCGGTCCTTCTGCCTGCTCTGCTCCCCGCTCTGGTTCTGGTGAATTCTCTCACCCTCCCATGCTTCTGACTGTACCCAGTGCTTATATAAATAAATAAATAAATCTTTAAAAAAAACAAAAAACTTTATGAGATCTTGTTTGTGTAGCACAAACCACAATATATATTCTTCAGGGTAATTTTTGAGGTTTTCTTCTAAGTCTATGAAAAATAACACTTATTTTTTTTTTAAAAGATTGTCAAAGTTGTCAGTATTAGGCAGAAGAAATGAAAATTATGAAGAAAATACTCAGTGTTGAATGTGGATAGGGTTGCCATTATCAGTGATAATATTTCAGTGAGCTTAATCTCATACTTTGTTATCTCTCTAGAATCCTTTGTAGCCAGAAAATCCTAATCTAGGAGTTTAAACATGTGTTGTTATTGTTGTTTGAGAAGTAGTTCTGTCTTTGGAATTACTTCCAACTTTCATCCCAGAGGAGATAATGGACCTAAATCTAATTATCTGTAAAGCTTCCATGGATGATTAGTGGATGATAAAACAATATACACTGATTAGGCACAAAGGCAATGGCATATTTTACAGATAAGCCAACAATTTATCTATGTATGACATTTTAGAATTTTTTGAACCAAGTTATTAAAATTGGCATAGACATTGATTTAAGTCAAAGGTTTTTATTTTTCATGGAACTCCTATAGAATTTAATTTTGTATACACTTGGACATTTCAGTGTGTTGAAGTGATTTTTTTTCTCTTCTACTAGTTTGCAACTCCCTTGAAGTTTGGATTAATGTTTGATTTTTTTTAAAGATTTTATTTATTTTTGCATAGAAGAATTGGGGTGTGGGCCCGAGGTGTGGGCATGGGAGGACTCACCAGAGACAGAGTGGGGAGCAGAACAGGAAGATCTACTGAAATATACTGCTGAGGGGAGCAGCGGGCGAGATAGGAGAGATCTGCTGTGCCTTGTGGGTCAGCTCCCTGGCTGGGGATCGAACTCAGGTCTTCCCAGTGGACCTTTACAGTCGTAGCATGGAGACTTAACCCCTAGGCCACCAGGGAGGTCCCTGATTTATATTTTATATTCATGCATCTAGAGTTGTCTATTTAAGGTAGTCAGTCAAACATTTGTTGAATACAGAGCCCAAATGGATCCTTTAGATATAAAAGGATGCATGCTTCCTCTAGGAGGACACTACACTGCATCAGGGCAGATGATGAGAAAGTCTTCTTTAGTCTTAAGCCAACCATATTCCTTGGAGCATTTACCTATCTTGTATCCTTTTTGAAACTAGTCTCATTAATTCAGAAATAATTAATTCTCATTAATTCATTAATAAGAAATGGCTAAAGAATGGCTTTAGCCATTCTTTCAAGGAAACTAATACCCCATGGGAATGTTTCTTAAATTCAGGCTTAAACAATGTACTGAGTTGTAAGTGAGAAAAGTCCCACAGGATTGAAGGTCCTTACATTTCAGGACACCCAGGTAAATATTTTTATTTTTTAATGTTATTTTTATTTTTAATTTAATTTAATTTTTATTTTTTAATGTTAGGAAATGAAATCCAGGAGGGTATGATGGCTCAGGACTGATGAGCTTGACTTGGCTTGAATGTGCATAGTCAGAAGGTCCTGTGATTTTGCTGAAGACCATATTATGGTCACTGTACTCATAGTAACCCCCAAGTCACTCATCAACAACATCTCAACAGCTTGTTTTGGAAAGTTATGAAATCTCAGAATTAATGACTGTGCTAAATTTTGGCCAAGCAATCCAAATTCTTGTCCTCAGTTTTGTGCTAGATCTTTTCTAGAGGTAATTCTATGAGGCTAGACTTGACTCCGAGCAAAATGTAAGTAGGTACACGTTATGTAAAGGGAATGCTTGTTCCTTTGTTATTCTTTTTAAAGTGCAAATATACTTTGTCTTTAAACAACTAGATGTCAGAGTATTTATGACAGAAATATTGTATCTCTGAATTATTGTAAATAAATGCCCTCTAATCTGAAATCCTAAATCTAACTTAAATAATTTATGGATTATTATTTTGTCAGTACTCAAGTTTAATTTTTCTTCTTCATACTCGGGACCCATAGTTCACATTCATATATTAAAAATATACACATTTAAATTAATATGACATAAAACTATGATAATAATCAAGGATTATTTAAAATATATAACAAAATATACAAAACTTTTATCTAAAAAGGGAACTTTTTCAAAGATTCAACCAGATCTCATAGAAAACATAAATGACAAATGTTTGTTTTTTATTTTATCACTTAATACTTTTCTCAATGTGTAATTCATATTCTAAATATAAAACTTGGCATTAAATGGAAAAATATATTTGGAAATGCCATTAGTAAAAAGAAGACAGAAACAAACAAGCAGTTTCACTCACTGTACCAAATTTCTTACATTTCAAAATGATCTACTGTTCAAAGGTCAAAATTGTTCCCCAATCAATAAACAGAAAACACAAAAGCTTAGTCATAAACAGTACAGTGACTCTGCTGCAGGAAAAGGATTAGAAATGGAATAAAAAGATATCGGCCATCTTCTCTTACCCCAGTCCTTACTCACCCCCCTTTACCTTGGCTCCGACATGCCAAACAAGCACCAAAAACAACCAATAAATGAAAGGAAATTCAAAGGTCAGTAAGGTCATTATTTTCACATACCTTTGAATAATGAGAGCATCACATGTCAGCTAGAGGAGAACAAAATGTCACATTCTCCAGCTAAAGGTTGGCCTTGGTCAAAGGTCACAGAAGGGAGGCCAGGAAATAACCTAAGAGGTTAGGCCCAGCGCACAAAGAAAGGTCGCCAAATGTCAATGAAAGCATGCAGCTGTTGGGAGATGAAACAACTGAGGCACCCTTTGTGCTGACATCGGCTAGAAAAAATGTCTCTGCTGACATTTTTTTTAGCTGGCAGTTTTATAGGACATTGACATTAATGTACCCTACCCTGAATTAGCCTTTTTAAAAGCAACAGTTTGGAAGTTAAGTGCTGCAGTTTCCAAAGAGTCATAACCATGACATTTTTATTTCAAATGATTAATACAGCAATGGACTTCTAACACCAAATTTAGATTTCATCTGAGTTCTTTCATCGTGACAATGTGTTAGCAAGTAGGCCTGAGGACAGGTAGCAATCAGTAACCAGTATTTTCATATTTTTAAGAACTATTATTATTCTTTTAACTAAAAGGTATTCAGAAGCCTCAGTCTGTTAGAGAATAGAAAGATATAAACGATTTCACATTTTACTGAGCTTGGCAGTTGGCAGCTCTTGATCTAGCAATAAAATCCATTCAAAGGAAAGAAAGGGGACTGACACATTTGCAACTCGATTTTAAAGGAATTTGTGCAAAACACTTGCAGAATAAATTCTTATCTGAGTATTAATCTCTTTTTCAAACCAGTGATTTGCATTTTAAATACCAATCCTCAGAGTAACAGTGCTGAGGGCAGAGGGGCGGTAGGGTAGTGCTCCCAAGTACACTCAGACAGCAAACTCTACTGGAAAGAAGTTCAGAAAAGACAGGAACTTTGAATCATTTACTTACTTAACTTATGCTCTATCCCTACTAGCAACATCAGTTTTCTGTCGGTGTGTGGGTCTATTTTATACACACACACACACCTAATACTGATCCAGCATTAGCAGCTGTTTTCAAACAACATTAGAACATTCCACATCTATAAACATCCTTTCCTGATTCACAGGCACAAGACCATGTTATAAATGCAAGATGTACTTTTCCATCCTCAGGGTTCCAGCAAGTGACCCCAATTTATGACTCGGGCAGTTCCACTTTTTTCCCCCAGATCCTTTTGAAACAGTTGTACTATCTTCTTAAGGACATCTTTGTTTCACTTCTACATGTTCTTTTATGGGAGAACATTATGCATTTACATCATCATCATCATCTTCTTCATAATGTTCACAAGAAAACCCTAAAGCTGTCTCACAAATAATAGCAAACTTCCTTAAAATCTCTTCCAGATAATTCTGTTTTTTGTTTGTTCATTCATATACTCCTAGGGAGACAGCTAAATAATAATGTTCACCCCAGGATTACTTCAGGACTCACCCAGAGGTAAAACTACCTTCCTACCTAATGGACCCTAGACATATGAAGCCTGTCAGGAGAATGTCATAAATCATGGCGATGGGAAGGGAGGGGGTAGGAAGAGCTACACAAACCCTTTGCACTTAGGAGAAAGAGTTATTTAACACATCAGGGAAGTGCATTTAATAAATGAAGTCAGTGACTCGAACATGTCATATTCGATCTATACAGAGGTTGCTGAACTTTCTTTAAAAAGTCATTTTTATGCTGGTTGCTTTTCTTATGAAATTTTCTACACCTCTAGTGTATGAAATGGATGTGTAAGCAGTTGATTGAGAAATGGCTAAGGTCAAAGTTAATAAGGAAAGCAGAAGGTCTAAAAGCAGGCTGTCTTTTTTTTCCTGTAAAGTTCAAGAGACTCCATATGATTTGAACATGACATATTAATGTTTCTGACACAAGGTTTTTGTTATTTCTTTTAATCTGTCTTCAAATAACTGGTACTTGGGCAGTAATAAATGCAGAAGGTGTCCCATTGCTGGAATTACAAAAATGAACTTTCCCCTTCTAATTCCATTCATGGCCCACCCTTTTATCTTCTAAGTTAGAAGGATGAATGAGTTAGTCTACAGAAAAGTAAAATAATAATCAAAGACTTGGAGAGATAAAATACTGCTTTAAAATGTTAGCACCATGGGAGTGTGGGGTGTGAAAACTGGTGAAGAACCAAAAGAGCAGGGGAAAGGGATTGGGGGTGCAGAATTAGATGCCCCTCTGGAAAAGAAAAATAGCAAAATATTCAGTAAGTGTATCAACCAATTCCATGCTGCCTGGTTATTTGGGAACATGTTTTTGCACCCCATCATTCATTCCGGATCCCTTACATTTTAAGATGTGAGTGTCTCTGGGTTATTTTGTTGCATAAAAGAATATAAAATCGCCATCAAATCAACAAATGGGTTTGCTGCCCCACAAGGGATTTAATTGAAACTTGGAACACATACAGTGAAGTTCATCAGATAAACATATGCCAAATTTAAGATTAATATCTACTCTAAAATGGATGCTATAGCTTTTCTCAAAAACTACCACTTCATCTTCAGATACAATAAGGCTGAGTTTTAGTTGACATTCTTGGACTTTGAAACAGAAGCCACGCTTGGCAAAAAAACAAACAAATAAAAAACAAAACGAAAAACCCTGAGTACTGCAAAGGGAAAAAGAAACTTGCTTTGAGTAGATTTAAAAAAGCCATAATTATCTTACTTAATGGATATGATGCATGACAAAAAAAATGGAAACTTATGTATTTGCACATTTTTGTGCAAATAATTCTATGCTTTGAAATAATTGCCTTTCTGCTTTATACTAACTTGACATATTTTTTTTTTTTTTGTCAAGTCATGGTTCTTTTTCTAGTATCTGAAAATATGCCAAACTAAGTGTCACTGCTGCCATAAGGAAGATTTAGAGTCCCTTTTGGAGCAGATAGAAGCCTCAAATGACAAACACGCTTATTCTGAATGTCCCTCCTGCAGGTGTGACTTACCTCAGAACAAGGTCAGAGAACCAAGGGGCCAGAGCTACAATGTGTTTGCCTTGACACTCCCAGGTATTTCCCTTTGTTATTCCTGTGTCATCATTTTGTGGCAGAAGAGAGAGCAAGGCGTGTGCCTGCTTTCAGCTACCTCTGGCTGGTAGCCCTACATACCACAGAGAGCTGCTGTGGATTTCGCTTTATGAAAAGCTTCCATTTGACTTTATGCTGTTAAAGCATTGCAGGGGCCAGGTTTGAAGTCTTGCCGCAGGCCAAACTCTGGCTGAAAAGTTTGCCCCATCCACCTCCTGACACACTCCTATCTAGCCTGCTTGCTAAACTTTAGCAAACACGCACTGTGGCAGAGTGGCCCAGACAAGGTGGGCAGTCCAGGCCCAGCTCCTGATGCCCATCACTTCCAAAGCCAAGGGATAAAAGGACAGAAGCAGTGAGGGATGGGAATGTTTTTGTAATCTGTCAATGAATCTTCTCTCTTTGCCTACTGATACAATACAAAGTCACAAAGTCACACTCTGATAGGAACTAGGTTAGAGCTGGTCCACCCCAGAGGAAAGCCCAATCTGACAGCAGCAATCATTGGGACTCTAGGGTAGGGTGGGGACCCAGGGACCCAGGGAACAAGGCATTTGTCCCACTGAAAAGTTATTTCCTCCCTCCCTAACTCATTGTTTTCTTCTGCCTTTGTCTCAGAGTCACACACTGATGGTTTGGAATGTACATCTAAAGTAGCTCTGGTAAATTTAAGGATATAATGTCTTTATATTATATGAATAATATGTTTGTTTTCAGATTTTCAATCAACTAAATAGAAGTTTCAAAGGCTATTCTCGTTTAGCACACCGCTTTAATCTTCTGGAGTTCTTCTGCTAGGTGTAAAAGGACATTCTCTGTTCTCAGTTTTGGCACTAAAATGACACCCAGGAGAATTTTCTGACTTGTCTTTTTAACTCCTGTTTTTCAATCCCCTTCTTGAATTTTTTATCATGACATTGAGCCTTCCTGCATCTACGCACTGGTCTCTTTGTCTCAGTCCTCTCTCCAACCTACTACCTTTGAACTCCTGACCTCTCTGTATTTGCAAAGCAATCTGGACAGATTTTCACCACAAGTTTCAAACACTAAGAATGACATTCATTTTGAAACTCAGCCTGGATGCTCAGAGGAACTCCCTGAATATACCCAATCACCCAATTTGGGGAAGTAAGACTTGTGTGACAAAAGAGAGGGAAATGACCTATTTCAAACCCATGTACTGAAAATTTCTACTTATTCCAAAGGTGAAAGTGAAAAAAAAATGTGTTGTAAAGAAAATGAATGATCCTTTCTGATAATCCTTCCATTGGAGGAAAGAGCAATAGCTGTGTAATAATGTTCAATTTATTCATGAGAGGACAAAGGAGTATTTTTTTTTCTGTATGACTCTTGTGAGAAACCCTTTGGTAAGAGGATTTTCTGAAGGTAAAAGAGACAATTTCTTGAAGCAGGTCTGCAAGGTTCTTTTCACTTCTTCTAGCATCTTCCCTACCTAGTTTCATCTTTTCCATGTAGATGAGATAGATTTGCATATATTTTATTTTTCCCCAAATGCGAACATGGGATGACCGGTAATTCCCATATTACCTGAGTTTTAAATTAAAATCAATCTTAAAGGAAGGCTGGTGGGGTCCTAGGTTTTAGAAGGATGAGGAATTCATCCTTCATAGGGTTTACATGAAGAGATATTGCTGAGAGGACTCTTGACAGCGTTCTAGGCAGGGTTTCAGGGACAAATAAAGTGAGCGAGTCACCCAGGGACTACACCATTGCCAGACTTTAGCATAAGGAACAAGAAGAGAGAATGATGCCAGAACCCAGTGAGAACTATCAACAGGATCATAGAGGAATGACATCCAAAGGGAGTCAGCAGCAGCTAACACAGCAGCCACCCACGGTGTGGTGCTAACATCGGGGACAAGCAGGGAAGAAATGCCCTGACTTTTCTTCTCTCCAACCTATTGATCTCCTGACAGTGCATCCCATAAGCCAAGTACATTCAGTAATTTGGCAGCAAAAAGAGCTACTCAACGGTGAGCTACCTGAGGCACAAAGAGATGGGTGGGGCAAAAATTCGGGATGAGGAGTAAGAAATAACTAGCAATAAACTTCCCCTTTAGGGAATGGTGTGAATTCAATCACAGTGCCTGTAACTGCCAGTCATTTAGAGAAAGCTACTATATTGGGAGGCTGGTGCTATAGATTGAATTGTGTCTCCCTCAAATTCATAGGTTGAAGTCTTCACCCCCAGTGTAATTGTATCTGGAGACAAGGTCTTTGGAAGCTAATCGAAGTTAAATGAGGTTAGAAGGATGCCCTCATCTGATAGGACTATGGCCTTATAAGAAGAGCAAGAGAGCAACAAGAAAATGGCTATCAGCAAGCCAAGAACAGGAACCTTACCACAAATTGAATCACCTAGTTCCTTTACTTTGGCCTTGGCAAATTCAAGAACTCTGAAAAAATAAATTTCTGTTTTTTAAAATACCAAGTAATACTATTTCATTATGATAACCAAAGCAGATTAATGCAGCTGGGCCATGTATTCGAATATTGTAGAAAAAATACAAGCTTTGAGTCACGTAGACCAAGACATTAAGACTAATGCTCTGAATTACTAGTGGGAGATCTTGGGGAATACTCTGTACCTCAATTTAGTGATATGAATGAGTACACTCATTTTACAGCATTGGACTTTTTAAAATCTTATTTTTTTCTTGTACTTTTTCTTAATGGCAATATTCCTCTTTCTGTAATATATCCTTTAGAATATCATTTAGTGTGGGATTGTAGCAAAATAATTTTTTTTTGTTTGTATGTCTCATAGTGGCTCCAAATCAGCTGCTTTCACCAAAGATATAGTTCTTTGAAGATATCTTTGAATATCTTTGAAGATATTCTTCATCTTCCATTCTCATTATAGGTACTATCATTTCTGTACAGTTATTTTGTCTGTGTACCTTTGTATTTGGTGAGTTGCAATTTCACTGAGGAGTGGCCAGGTGTGTAGTTTGTTGTTGCTGTTCTCTACATACATTTCAGTTCAGTAAGTTTTCCTGAATCTGTGTTTGAATCTGTCATCAATATAGGAAAATTTGCAGCCATGAATTATTTCAATACCAACTTTTCTTCATTCTCAATATTTTTTTATAAGATTCTGACCAGACATACAATATACCTTCTCACTTTACTTTTATGCCTCTTAATGTTCATCTTTTCTCAATTTTTACCTCTGTCATATTTTGAGTCATTTTTCCTGGTCTATTTTCCAATTATAAATTCCCTCTTCAGCTATGTCTTTCATGCCTTAAAACTTTCTACTGGTTTTTAAATCTCAATAATTATATTTCTCACTTCAAGAAGTTATATTTTTTAATTAAATCTGCTTGATAAATTTATCTCCTCATTTTTTATTTACTTGCTAGATGTCTTGCATTTTTTTAGGCTAAACGTATAAAACATTGCTATTTTTGTATTCTAAATTCAACAATTCTACTATCTGATATCTTTATTGATATGATTTTTTTGTATATTATTTATGCTATTTCTTGGTCTTGGAGTTTTACTTTCTGTTGAATTTTTTTCAGTTTTATTGTTGTGATTCAAGCTTGATGAAACTTTTTCTGTGAGACTATTCCAAGTCCTAGATTGATAATGTATTCCTCCAGAAATTTTGACATTTCCTATCTCATTCTTTAGCTGCTATTACTAGCAAAAGGGTGATGTAAAAATAGGAACACAAGACCGCATTGTGACTGGCTAATGTTTGTGACTCCCAGGGAAGTTATTTTTTTGATTGTTTGTTTGTTTGTTTTTAATTTGAGGTAAAATTCACATAATATAAAATTAACTATTTTAAAGTGAACCCTTGGTGGGATGCATTACATTCACAACATTATGTAACCATTACTTCATCTAGTTTCAAAATATTTTCATCACCCCAAAAAGGAAGCCCCATGACCACTAAGCAGTTCACTCCCCATTATTTATTTCCTTTTACCACCCTGTGCAAACCATTAATCTGCTCTCTGTCACTGTAGATTTACCGATTCTGAATATGTCCTATAAATGAAATCATAGAACATGTAATGTTTGGTGTTTGACTTCTTTCATTTAGCAAAATATTTTCCAGGTTCATCCATGTTGTAGCAAGTATGAGTGTTTCATGCCTTTTTATAACCAAATTCAGTTTTATGTATATTCTTTAATTTGTCAATCCATTCATTCATTCATTTGGGTTGTTCTTACCTTTTGACTCCTCTGAATAATGCTGCTATGAACATTCATTTAATGTTTTTGTTTGAATATTTGTTTTCAGTTCTTTGGCATATATACCAAGGAGGAGGATTGTGGGTCATCTAGTAAATCTATGTTTAACTTTTTGAGGAACCATAAAACTATTTGCCAGAGACTGTATAGTTGATAATACCACCAGCAAAGTATGAGGGTTCAAATATCTCCATATCTTTGCCAATTCTTGTTATTTTCACCCTTTTGTCTTCATTTATAACCATTTTAGTGAGTGTGAGGTGGTACCTTATTTATATTCCCCTAATAATTATTGATTTTGAGCATCTTCTTCATATCCTTATTGTCTGTTTGTATATTTTCTTTGAAAAATGCCCATTCAAATCACTTACCCATTTGGAAAACTTGGTTGTTTGTTATTCTGTTGTTGATTTGTATGAGTACTTTCTACAGTCTGTATACTAGATCCTTATCAGATACATGATTTGTAAATATTGCCTCCCACTCTGTAGTATGTAATTTCACTTTCTTAATACTATGTCCTGATACACAAAAGTTTTTGATTTTGATTAAGTCTAATTTATCTTTTCTCCTTTTGTTGCCTGTGGTTTCAGTGTCATATCTAAGAATTTAGAGCTAAATCTAAGATCATGACTATATAGCTGCATGCTTTCTCCTAAGAGTTTTATAGTTCTGGTTCTCATCATTATGCCAATGATCCATTTTGAGTTAAATTTTATACATGGTGTGGGTAGAGGTTCAACTTCATTCTTTTGTATGCAGATATCTGTTTGTATTCACGCCAATTATTGAATTGATTACTCTTTCTCTTGTTGAAAATTGTCGATTTATGTATGGATTTATTTCTAACTTCATTCTACCCATTTGGTATTACACAAATCTAGCACCTCTTGGTTTTGGGTTTTTGTATACTATTGTTTTGGGGTTTTGTATACTATTGTTTTGGGTTTTTGTATACTATTGTAATAACAATTTGTCTTATTTTCATATTTCTTTTGCATGTTTATTTTTATATCCTACAGTTTTGCTAAATTTATTTATTAGATTTGATTCTTTTCTCCTGCTTCACCAAGAGAAAATACAATTCCTGGCTGACAACTTTTACAGAGTTGTTTTATTTTGTTTATTTCATGCTGTTTCACTGAGGATATTTCTGGAGTTTTAACTTTATGTGAAACTCTGACCCAATTCTCCGTCTTTGGGAGTCCTAGGTTTTGTCTATAAAATCGCACGTTGTCAATGATTATCAAATTTCCTGTTCAGATAATTTTGGAAATCACCTGTGGGTTAGCCAGCACTCCACTCAGGATTCATACTTTGTCTTCATTTGACCTCTCTTGACAGTTAAGTTGTGTGAGTGGTGTGTATCCTTGTGTGTGTCTATTCTCCAACATTCTAAATATTTCTCAATAGAAAGATTTTATAGGGTGTTTGTTCTAAAATATTTTGTAGAAATTAAAATCTCTCAGCTGTCCATGGTATGTTTGCTACAGCAGCCCAAATTGAGTAAGACAGATTTCACTGCTATCTATCTATCTATCTATCTATCTATCTATCTATCTATCTCTCTCTCTCTCTCTCTCTCTCTCTCTCTCTCTCTGTCTATCTATCTAATGTTTTTTTTTTAATTTTTTTAAAGATTTATTTATTTATACAAGAACCAGGGTACAGGCCAGAGGTACAGGAGGGTGAGAGAATTTGCCAGAGACAGAGCAGGGACCAGAACAAGCAGACAAACCAAGAACACTGCTGAGGGGAGCAGCGGAAAAGGCAGGAGAGATCTGCAGCACCATGTGGGTATCTTCCTGGCTGGCTGGGAATCGAACCTGTGCTGCAGAGGCTGCAGACAGCTTGACAGCTTCACAGCACTGCGCTCAACCCGCTGCACCACTGGGGAGGCCCTGTTAGTGCCCTTTTAAACAAGACGAGAGAAAGCTTTCTCTGCCATGTGAGGACACAGCAAGAAGACAGCTATCGATGAACTGGGAAACAGGTCCTCACCAGACAACAAGTCTGTCTGCACCCTTGCCTTACATTTTCTAGCCTACAGAACTGAGAAGTTTGCTGTTTCAAACCATCCAGTCCATGGTATGTTTGCTACAGCAGCCCAAATTGAGTAAGACAGATTTCACTACTATCTCTCTCTCTCTCTCTCTCTCTCTCTCTCTCTCTCTCTCTGTCTGTCTATCTAATGGAATATATATATTATATATATATATAATGGAATGTACAAGTGATGCATAATGGTGTGTCAGTGATTATTTTAGCTGTGAAATATAATGAGTAATGAGTTAATATCATTGGAAATTCAGTGTAAACTTGAATCTTTCTTTACACGTTTTTACAAGATATGTTTCCTCAAAGCTCAATGCAATATTGTTTCCCTCTCAGCCCTTCCATAAAACATTCCATTGGCATGGATGACAACAATGATAAGAACATTGAATTATTTTTGGTGTGCTATAGAAACAAAATGAAATGGTTAGCCATTTTCAGTTTATGTATGTTACTGTTGGCCTTTAATTAGTGTTGAAGTAAAACCAACTAAAAGTAACCTGAAGCTATGTTCAAATATTATACTCTGCTGGATTCCTATGTATGACAGCATGGGGAATCTTAAAGAAGAGAAGAAGTATTAAGTTCCAAAGAAACTCCCACAGAGTATCTATAATAGACAAACTCAGCCTAAATCAAGAGAAGGAAAATGCAGGAGAGATATAATTTCATCTTGAAAGATAACTAAAATAAGACCTAAAGTAACTTAAACCTTTATTCTGCAAAGTGAAGTTTCCATTAAAGCAAATTGCAGATGTCAGTTACTTATTGATCCAGCCTAAGTGTTGATTATCTTTAACAATAACCCCTTTTACCTTCTGGTAAATAATATTTTCTGTAGTTAAAATGCTTTTTTTCCCTGAATTATGACCTATATACTATGTAAACTATTTTCCTATATATTTTACATGTAATAATTTTTAAATATGTCAAGATATATTTATCAAGCACATCAATTAGATCTTAATGTTGATTAAAAATAATTTTGTTTGCTGTCTAATAAAATATTCATATATACAACTGTACCTCTTTTTACCAGTTTTAGGCATGAACTTGTTCTGTGCTACTTTTCTCCCATTAGCAGAAATGCCATTGTTGGCCTTTGGATTTGAGACTTTGAGGCTTTCTTTTGCTTTCAAACTTCTTGCTGTTATTACAGTTTGGGTCAGGCTTACTGTACATGAATGCAATAGTTGTATCATTATATTATAAGAAGCTAATTGTATTGCTTGTGCTAATGAATTATTCATAGCACAATCACATAAATTCACTCCACGCTGATGCTTTATTTTGCATACTAATTTGAACATGGTGCATTTTTCACATTTTGATCTAGAATGATCTCGGATAATGACCTGTCTGTGGATATAGGGGTTTGCATTGACCTCAATATTCCTCTTTTCTCCAAACATTGCTCCATATATTTCACCAAAGTGGTATAGGTCATTCAGAGTCAGGACCTTGTTAATAATTCCTCTTAAGAACTTCCAATTATTGCTTATTAACAGAATTTCCAAGAGAGTTTCCTCAACATAAAGCATAGTGTTTTCCAGGACCTTCCAAATAGTAGACATTCCTTCTTTTGTCTTTTCTTTATAACTCACATTTCCAAGATTAATCAATCTCCCTAGTATTACCCAATCTCTAGGCTTTTAATTTCTCCAACTTGCACTCTTTACCCATTCATGCCAACAAATCACTTACAGATAATTCTGAAATTTTATATAAGGAGTAATGATTCTATTGATTAGTATGCCCCAACTGTTCTCCCTGGATAGTCTTTCTTACATCAAATCCTCGTGTAATTATCAGATTAGTTAATCTGCAATCATTCTCTAGCATTGGATCCCTCTGTCCTCAAATTTACTGTGACTTACTACTCACTATCCAAGTATAAACTTCTCTGCTTAGCTTTCAAAGCATCCACTCTTCTTAGTGATCTTATTTTATCTTTCATCCTAGAGACACTACTTATTGCCCTAGAAGCATAGCAAGTTCATACCACTGCCTACCCCTGTGTTTGCCTATCTGCAATTCCTAGGTTTACAAGTAGCTAAGAGATGCTTGTTATTCTCTTAGGGCTCAGGACAAATGCAGTCAAGGATGTGAACCATTCTTGGATTATCACTACTTTCAGTGATCTCAATTGATTCCCATAACACCAATTCTTCAGCATTTTATGACATGCTACTTTGTACTTGCTCTTTAATTTTTCTTTTTTACTCTTCTTCAGTCCCGTTTCATGTGCTTTAATTTTACCTTCCTAACAAGATTATGATTTTTTGTGAGTCTGAACCATACCATGTATTAATTATATTTCTCCCTTTGAAGAGATAAATTTTTGCTGTCTAGTAGAATTTAACCCATAAGTGCTAATTATCATTTATTTTTTTTGACTCATTATTAATGTCATGTCAGGTATTGGCATGTACATAATACCATTAAAGAGGATCCAAATGACCAAGCTATATTTTAGATTGTGGATGGTACTCTAAGCAAACCTATTTATCATAAAATGGAAAAATGATTTTTATTTATGAGCATCCAGAGTTGGAAAATTATTTAACCTTTGGAAATATCTAATATTAACCTTTTGAATATGAGGATGATTTTGGCTGCACTATCTACTATCTTTTGATTGCTGGGTATTCTTAGTTCATCTGGCTGACTGCACAGGTGTCCTTTTAATTCCTGGATATTGAGATAGGAAAATAAAATCGAGAGGATGAGCAAACCATTTGTAGGAGAAGGCGAATTCTGTAGTCAGAAGTATAAAAGGAGCTGCATCTTCTAACTGCCCCCCTTTTTTTTTAGTATTTCTATATACTAAACGTAGTGTCTCTGCCTAGTTATTGCACAGACTTGAAAGTTTATTATTTTAATCCTTGGGTTCCAATGCCTTAAACTAATGAAAATATTATTTTAAAGCAGTGAAGTTTCCATGATAATATGCAAAAGCTAAACTGCTACATTTACCTTAATTCTACCATGTCCACAGAGCATAGCACAGTATTTGGCACTGTCTGCTCATTAAGTGTTTCTTGAAGACATCAATGAACAAATGTGTAGGAATATAAATTTAAGTGTGATCAAATATATTGGAATCCACCTTTCAGTGTGTACAGAGATATTCTCAATGATCTAAATATTCAACAATAATTTTCCTGAACTGTTTTCCTATTTAACTTTAGAAAGTCAAGTGTTTTATAATTTTATACATCAAATATTTCTTATATTTCCAAGGATACTTGTTAGTATTTGCTGCATACTTCCATGACTAGAGAGTTAGGACTTTCCTGGTTTTGATCCTTGAGTTCATGGACAAAATGCTTTAAGGTTGAAATACTGGCTGCCAGGGAAATCCCCATGCAATGTGTTAGTAAAATTGGGTTTACTCAAGGAAGAGGGATGTTGGGTTGTCAAAAAGATACCCATTCTGCTAGGGTTAGCTAGTATCCCCATGGCAATTTTCTTGAGCTCCAAGGGTTAGTGTACTCAGCACTGCAGCACCCTCATTCACCCCCACAGAGTTAGAGAGCCAGAATATCCAAGATTCAGTTCCTAATACCAAAACTACTTCTAGGCCCAGACTCTGTTCCCAGCACCATCCTTACCACCTGGACCATCTGGGCAGTCATGCACTCCCAATGTCACTGAAATTGGTACTGGCACTTCTGAAAATGCAGCCTACTTCTCTCTTTCAAAATCTGCTATGCTTACAATGTGATTCAAAGACAAACACTTCACTTGCATCCATGCAACGAGAGAGTTAAAGAGTTTCTTCTCTGGTGTATGGATTCAGAGGCCCTAGATAAGGCTACTGAGTTCCAAAGAATTGTTTTGATAGATCATTCAATTAACATATAAATTAAGGATGTTTGGTCCATTTCCCTTAGTCAGCTGGCAAACTACACCCACATTCATAATCCACTCCCCACCCAGGCCCTATTGTTGGCATTAGAACACTGGGTTAGTCTACACCCTCCTTCCTTTTCCTTTGGTTTCTGAGATCACTCTCTCCCACCTGCAACCCATCAAAAAACGCTAACTCTCCTGATAGATGGATTCAAGTCATTCTTTCCTTTTCCGAGTTCCTATGCAACTTGATAACAAATATGAATGGAATGATGCCTAATATAAAATGCCAGAGTTCCACTATTTTAAAAAGAAAATATGAGATAAAAGGTGCAAGATACTGCATCATGTACAGGTCTACAGTGGAGACGGGGGTTAAGAGGGCAGGTGAGGGCAGGAGATAGGGGAAGGGCAGAGAGAAGAAAAGAAATGCCAATCATTGACTTAGTGCTAGCAGTAGCTTTAAAGAAAATAATAGATTAATTCCCTCAATTATGGTTTTTGGCTTTAAAATCATTAGAAAAGCCAGTTTATATTTTAGATATTTTCCTATGTGATTTTAAAACCCAATGTTTATTGGAAAATTCCAAAACTTTCTGTTGAAATTCTTATGATTTGGATTATGACTTTGAAGTGGAAAGAAATTTCTTTTAAAAATTTAATAATGGCATGCAAGCACACACATATACACACATGCTTTGATCTCAATTTAATTGTTTTAGAATGAGACTCTATGTTAAGGTATTTCTTTTATTTAAAAGGAGTTTCTTTTATTATTCATTTAATTTATTTGAACTCAAACATGCCTTATATTTAAACTGCCTGGAAAATAACTAAATAAGAAATCAAGTGAACTCACCCAACTTAAAAATTTCTAACCCGTCCTGTGGGCAAGGAAGAAAGAAGGAAAAGAGAGAGAAGAGTATAATTTTGACTGAGTTCCTTGTAGCAAGTGGCAAATAGAAATGCAAGACACCCAGAGTTAATGTTTGAATTTCAGCTAAACAGTGCACACACACACACACACACATTTATAGTATATGTATGTTCCAGTTATTGTGTGGTACATACTAACACTAAAAATTCACCCACTGTTTATTAAACTCTAGTTTAACTTTGTGTCCCCCATTTTATCTGGCAAACTTAGATGAAGGCAAATATAATTAGCCTTGGGTTGCAATTGTCACGTCTTTTATGCACAGTCAGCCTCCTCCTGGGTTGAAGTAGAGGCTTAAAATTGAGGCTGCTTTTACTCACTGCTTAATAGTGACAAGCTATTGATAGCCAGGCATTGCCAAATTCTCGTTAGTTTCTAAAAGTCAGGAACTACATTTAGAAAAAAGCAGCTTGCTTATGGAGAGGTCATCTATCCAATAACCTCAAGTACCAGGAACACAGCTGAAACCCAGGAAGCAAGAAAAAAAAAGAAGGCCTCTGAGGATTCAAAATAGAAACCATGTGCTAAAGCTCATGCTCTTTTCTCTGAGAAGAGGCCCTCAGACCAGCTCTCAGTGTAATTTACTCTTCTTTTAGACACCATCTGAGCAACTTCGGTTGTCTGATTTCCCAACAGATAAAGATAAAACGCAGGAAATCATGAGGTGGGAAGAATAGCTTGGTAAACCAGGGGTCAGCTGCATAGAAGACAACCTGGAAAAAAATATCCACTATGTAAAATATGTAAAATATGTCCACAAACATTTGGAAGAAAATATACCACAATAACATTAGTGATTACCCCCAAAATCCCTATATTTGTATCTAATTAAGAGCAGCATTTACTAAACAATAATTATAAGCCAAATGTTTACTGGCCACCCTCTCCAATTAGATTGGAAGCTTTCTGAAGTCAGGTTGGTGTCTCTGCAGCCCTGGAACCCTAGTAGTTAGCATAACAGCTAGCATAGTAAATGCTCAGTAAATGTTTGTCTCTGTTTCATAAAACACAGGGGAATACAGTTTATTCCTGCAATGTCTCTATTGAAATGCTCAACATCCTGTAAAGTTGGCTTAAAGGAATATATACCAGTAATTTTGAAAATTCTCTTACATAATTAGTTCTTCATTTATTCTGAAGCCTGGTTATATTTGTAAATTAAGGGTAATTGGTAAGGAAGATGGAACAAGTCTTCTCTGAGTTGCACTCTAAAGCACATATCCTCAGAGGTCTTGTCCCTTCAAAGTCACACGCAAGGTCTTTGGTGGCTACAGGTCAATAAAAATGTGACAAAGGACAAAGCTCAGCTTACTTTAATAACCTATTTTTTTAAAGACCCATGAATACAACCCATTACCAAGGAAGATCTGAAAACTCTACATTATTCTAATGAGCATTGTAAATGGAATCCAGTCATTTCTCTCTTCCAAGGGAGTTGGACTATGCTTTGTGTTAAAACTATGGCTGTTTAATCAGAAAGCAGTATGAGTTACTATACAATGGTTTTCATGGCAGAGATAACTGATAGGAATCATATGATTCAGCAGATATTATTTTTGTTTTGCAGATGATTTGGAAGTATATTTTAGTAACTTGGAAGGGATTCTCAAAGTGGGCAATTGTGTCGTTTTCCCGCTATCACATTTTTGGGAAAGCAGCTTTCCCAGCTTGCCCACAAATGCACCCAGGGCTTGCCAGCAGAGTCCTTTAACCCTAAGATGCAGCTACTCAAAAAGAAGCTGCATATTAGGACATGTTTCACTACAGTCGACTGAAGTGCCAGTGCAAATGAGCAATAGGGATAGGGTAGGTGAGTCAATTTAGTGCTAACTCTCTACATTTGCCCTAAATTTGACAGCATTTTCACATCTTGAAAGTTAAATTCAGTGGAAAAGTCACCTGATTTGTCTTTCAGCTTCTTTCTCTTTCCATTCCCTTAAGGTGATATTGAAAAAAACAGAAAAGGAAGTCCAAAACAGACAGGAGAAAAGGGGGAAGATGATATATAAATTATTCATCCCTGGATAATTTAATGATGAAAAGGTGCTTTTCAGCTAAGAAAAGGAAAACACCCCATAGGCAGTAGACCTAAGATTACTCAACTATAAAAGCTGGTAAAACTATAAGCATAAATGACTTTAGGGAATATTTGGAAAACTTCTTTGATTTTTTATATACATAGACCAATGTGTTTTTAAAAGGTAGAAATTATGAAATATATTTGTAAACTTTTAAGCAAGTTAGTTGATGACACCCCCTTTTCAATGTTTTTGTATCCCACATGGAATTTTTTGTCGTGAAATGTATAAACACTATTCTCCTGACCAAATCACCTCTAAACTATGAAAGCTTGGAAGTTAATGTCCAGGAGGCAGTTAATGTTACACAGGAAGCATCATAGCACTCAAGACTTTGACCAATAGTAAATCCTTTGCTAATCACCTCTGAGAAGGTAATAACTTTTATCACCAAAGGGGATTTGAAGCCTCTTTCCATACCATAACTCTCAAGATGAGAATGCTGATCACAAACCCCCAAATGAAATATGAACAACAGCAAATATCTCAAAGCCCCACCTAGAACTCTCAAAGAAATAGTGAAGAAAAACAAATCCTCCATCATAAAATCATGTCAAAGAGGAGGAAGAAGGGTCAAAACAGGGGCGGGAAGAGCACCAGGGTCTGTGGTGATGGATCATTGGTTCTATGTGGTGGGAGAACTATGGGGATGACACTTGAGAGAAATCAAACGCTATAAAAACAGTAACAAAGCTGCTGGTGGGAGTGCAAACTGGTCCAACCACTATGGAAAGCTGTGTGGAGATTCCTCAACCTACTTCCATATGATCCAGCAATTCCACTCCTAGGTATTTACCCAAAGGACACAGAAACATCAATTCCAAAGGGCACCTGCACCCCTATGTTTATAGCAGCACTGTTTACAATAGCTAAGCTTTGGAAACAACCCAAATGCCCAAAAATAGATGACTGGATCAAGAAGATGTGGTCCATATACACCATGGAATATTACTCAGCATTCAAAAAAGATAAACACATGCAATTTGCAGCAACATGGATGGAGCTGGAAGGGATCATGGTCAGCAAAATAAGCCGGAAAGAAAAAGAAAAATACCGGATGGTCTCACTCATAGCAGGAATCTAGAAAACCTAAATAAGGGACCAGGAAAAAGAATAACTATAAGAAAGAAAAAAATCAAAACCAACAAGCAACTATGAACCAGAGAGACACTATGGGGTTGGGGGGCAGGGAAAGGAGTGATTGGGGTCAAAATAAGGGGGGGTGCAATTGTATGGGGAATATAAAAATTAAATTAACAAAAAAGTAACAAAGGTGTAAGAAAGTAAATGAGTTAATTATAATTAAAAATTAAGTAAAAAAATAAACTATTTTTAAAAATCAAACAAAGGTATACATATTCAAACTGTATTTGAAATAAAGGCATACAAAGAGTACTTAGGTTAGTAAGAAGATCTTCAAAGAAAGAAACAGAGGCTGAATTTATAAGGCAAAGTATAAAATAATAAACACTATTCTTTCAGTCACGTTGGTTCAAGATGATTACTAGCTTCTTAGTGCAGAAGAGATGGAGTGTCAAACACCAGTGTCCATATTGAGTTGGTTTATCATATCCACGGAGATATGACTTACTCTCTCTAGCTCTCATTTTTAACACTTAGGTCAATCACTATCAGCAAGATCCTTTGTCTACCTCATGAAGAACTGAGCTGCAGGACATACCTGTTAGGATTCCATGGAGACATCTAGAACTAAATTCAATGAATATTTACAGATTGAATGATCCTAGGTTTAGTAGACTCTCAGTAATAGATTCATGCTTCTGTTATTCTGAACAGAAACAAACAGGTCAAAAGAAATCTTTGAAGATTCTCCTATAAATAGGACTTCTTTTTTGTCTGGCATGCTGTGTCCTATACTGATCTTCACATTCAGATGAAATGAAGGTTATGGGGGTAAATGTCCTGAAAACTTTCCCTCTCTGACCTTGACCCTTTGATTGTATTTTGATTCTGGCCTTGGTTTTTGGACATGTATCTACGTAGAGTTCATCCCTCATGGCCAGTTCAATCTAGCCAAACATAATATCAAGTACAGGGCTCCTGATATACTGATTTTGCTCAGAAGTTCTTTAGGCCTGTTCTATCAACATGGTTAAAGAGCTCATAAAGGACCAACCTGATCCTTTCAATCTTCTCAAACCTTTTGCTCTCATGAAGAGTGTTTTTTAAGAGTGCTTTGGTCACTGAAAATTAGCAGATGTGTGAGTTTCCAAGGGTTCTCATAACAGATCACAGAAGAGGCTAGGGGAGAATCACTTTTGCCTCTTTCAATTTCTGGTGACCCCAAGTATTCCTTGGCTGGTAGTTACATAACTCCAATTTCTGCCTCTGTCTTCAAGGGGACATCCTCCATGCTTCCCCCACTTCTCTGTGTTAGTAAGATATTTATCATTAAATTTAGAACCAATTCAAAACTATCTCATCTTGTGATCCCTATTCTAAATAAGGTACCATTCTCAAGATGCAGCTGGAAATACTTTTGGAGGGGGGTCATGTTCAATTTCCTATAGCAGGTGATTTAAAACTATTGTACTTGTTCTTACTGTACCCCAAATAAATCTTGAAAGTTGAAAAGGTAAATGGTTATATTATGTTTAGTATTCTAAAAACTTATTTTAAAAATTACCTTCTTACTTCATTTTGCAACTATATGCTCAAATAATCATTTTCAGTTACTATTTATTATCTTTAGTTCATCTGCATCAATGTTTCTCAGCCTTGGCCACTGTTGACATTGTGAGCTAGATGCTCCTCTCTCATGAAGGACTCTCCCCTACACTGCCGGATGTTCACATGCACCTTTGACCTCTACCTCTCCATTCCAGTCCATCCCCCTCACTTGTGAAAATATAAAATGTCTCCAGAAATTGCTAAATATTGCAGGATGAAGGAGTTGTTTTGGTTGAGAACTGGTATACATCGAATATTTCTAGATGGGACAATTAGGAACATTGATATACTAAAATTCATCTAAGTTATACCTTTAATTTATTTGACTAACACTGGTGTCCTGAAAATATTATTAAAATGTTATTTCATTGCAACCAGTATAATGAATAAATGGAACTCTTGCTTAGTGTGGACACAGTTTTAAATGGTCTAGGCTATGCTACCATACTCAGAGACAAGAAAAGCATCTAGCTCAGAATATACTTTGCAATTTACTTTTATCCAAGAATAAATAAAAATATGCACATCTCAACCAGAAAGGAGACATAAATTGAATTCCTTTGTAACAGAATTTGACAGAGAAATATATATATAATACTGTAAATGAAGTTAACTTGCAAAAAGATCTCCATTTTATACTCAAGTATAAACAACAGTGAATCGTCTGCATTGCTGTTCAGTTCAATCTAGAATGTTCAATCAGAGTTTTATTATTATTTCAATAACATCCAAACCACTTATGAGTTAAAGCCAGATATTAGGCACAGATCTATAAGGTGTTAATATTACCGGTTTTAATAAAAACATTAGAATGTACATTACCAAGAGTTGCTTCTTCCAAGCTGTAATCACCTTAGTGAACTCCACAACTTAGTTAATTACAAAACTATCATTTAGACCTGTAATAAATGCCTTTTAGTCACAACAAGAATTCACTCTTGTTTGGAATTATGTATTTTTTGACTAACTAGGTTTTTCCTACTTGTTTCTGGCATTCAAATCTGCATTCTAAAGTTTTAATTTTATACCATTATGGATATTCAAAAAAATGCTCAATTTTCCAAGACAATTCAAAATAGAATACGAAAATATTTTGATCAATGATAGCATCTGTGTAAAGATATTAGATGTCCCAAGTGACCTCTCTAGATAAGATAATATACATTTGGATTTGTAAATTTTGGTACATTTTTTAAAATCATTTAAGTGATTTTATAGGTCCAAACTATATATGACATATTAGCTAAAAATTCTCAAAACAGTAGTCATTTCTTAAATAAAATTCAAACTAATAATACTAAGGATTAATGTAAATAATAATAGAACTTGTTTCTCTAAAAGATTAAATGAATTAATATGGATAAAGCACAAAGAATAGAGCTGACATACAGTCAATATTCAATAAATGATAATTATTACGGTTATTGCTTTACTTTTCTAATGCCTCTTTTTATTTTATGTGACCCATCTCCCTCGAGCTTTTAATGTCCTGAACCAAAGAGGTTTTGCAAGTCTTCTACTCTGCTAAGGGATAAAGAGCTTAAATATCTGAGATTCTCTACAAACCTTAGTTATCATCTCTTGGTTTGTCTTTATTGGCTCTAAGGATCATATCTTCCCTCTGCATTTTGCAAGTTCTATTTCAATCACTATTTATTTTCATTATATATTAAATCATAGTGACATTATATGGAAATTAATTTTGTTGGTACAGAATAAAGAGCTTAAAAACCACTGTATGGATAATAGAAAGGGAAGGGGATTATTTTGTGTGCAATGAATCAAGTGTGGTGAAAAGATGTAGAGTCCCTTCATTGATAGAGGATTCCATTGAATGTTTGATGATACTTACATTCTATAAAATGAAAACTTTTCCTTTGATACTTTTTTTAAAATTTTTAAAGACTTATTTATTTAGGCATACAAGAACTGGGGTATAAGCTGAGGTGCGGGGTGTGAGAGGATTCGCCAGAGAGAGTGGGGAGCAGAACAGGCAGAGCTACTGAAACACACTGCTGAAGGGAGCACAACACAAGACAACAGAGGTTTGCTGCACCATGTGGGTTGCTCCCTGCCTGGTGGGGGATCAAAGTCATACTGCAGTGGCTGGTGATAGCTTGATAGTGCAATCTTTAAACACTGAGCCACCAGGGAGACCCCTCCTTTGAAACTCTTGATCACACAAGACTTTTTTTTTAATTCACAGTATTCATTTGAATGCTGTGAACTCATTTAAATTTTTTAAGGTGGAGTAATTAATCTCTTAATCTTAACATCTTTATCAACTCTGGTGGAAGAAAACTCTTTTCATCTTTCAATATTTTTAAATTATAAATGCAATACAAGAGTGCATTATTTGTAAAGATTACAAATAACATACTGATATGAACTTGAGTGCAACTCTTCCTAACCCAAGAGACATTGAGCAAATACACATTATATAAAAACTGTGATTGAAGTATTAGTCAGAACTCCTTGGTTAGGCAGGTATTTACTGTAGGGAGGTAATCATTTTCAAAATGAATGTAGTAAATAAGGCTACCAGAGTATTCATGATGAGTTCACAAATCCCCTTGAAAAAGAAAAATAAACTTGATTCTGCTTCCTCATCTCCATAAGCCGTTTTAGTGGTGAACTCCTTTGATTCTAAGGAAGACAGTTAATTTATTGCAGCCAACATATCCATAAGGTATGTAATTTTTCTTATTACTAAGGTGTTTTTTTTCAAAGATCCATCAAAATATAATTTTATTAAGTTTTTTAACTGAGAAATAACATAGGATGGCACAGTGAGAGAAAGTGCTAAAGTCTTTTCATCATATACTTACACGAAAAAGTACCTATTGAAGCAGTGTTTAAGATGCCCTGAATTGGGAAAAAGTCTTGAGATATTTTGGGTATATGACTGGATGCTGCCTGAAGATGGTTATAACAGCAACGAAGGAAGAAAGTGATGGAGAAGCTATACCCTTTATTCATATAAAACTATGAGACTAATTTTAGTGTCTCTATTCATTGTTCTCCCCAAAACTCTAAAAAGGCAGGAGAATAAAATGCTCCTCAATTCTTTGTCAGTTTTTTACTCTATCCCTGCTCTTTAATATCCTCATTCCTCAAAACCTTCTTTCACCCTGAGTTTATCTAAAAAAAAAAAAAAAAGTGAGGCAGTAAATACATATCTGGTGAGGGATCTATGCCTGGAATACAGTCATCTAGGAGATCTCGAATACCAAAACAATAATAAAAAGACAAAAATAAAGGGAATAAAAACTGAGCAAAATATTTGAATAAACAACTAAGGAAGTGATTCAAAGGTTAAGTGAGTACATAAAAGTTGGTCAACGCCATTAATCATGAGGGAAATGCTGATTAAAAATTTACATGCAATACTTGCACACACATCTTCAAGAATGAAAACATTAAAACTGATAATACAAAATGCTGGTGAGAATGTAGAACATCTGGAACTCATATATTTTGCTAGTGGCAACACAAAACGGAACAACCACCTTGAAACATAGTTTTGAAAAATAAGCATGCACTTACCATATGACCAGGCAATATTTCTTCTAAGCATTTATCTAAGAGCAATGAAAACACATGTCCACACAAAGACCTGTATGTGAAAGTCCGTAACTATTTTATTCATCATCACACCAAACTGGAAACAATCCAAATGTCTGTGGCTGGTGAACTGATAAACAAATTGTGATATTTCCCCACAATGAAAGACTACCCTGCAGCTAAAAGAGCTATTGATGCAGCAACATGAAGTGTCAAAAGCATTATGCTAACAAAAGATGCCAAACACAAAAGGCTTAGATATTGAGTGATTCCACTTCTATGAATATCTGAAAAGAGCCAAATTAAACATATATCAGAGCAATGATAGCAAGGAACTAGGAGTAGGAAAGATGGATGGTTACAAAAAGGTACAAGGAGAATTTTTTGGAATGATGGAAATATTCTGTCTATATCTTATGGAAGTAGTGGTTACAAACTACCATTCATTAAGATTTATAAAACTACATGCATTACTACGGGGAGGGGAGGGGTGAAGAAAGGAAAAGGATTGGAGTCAAAATAAGTGGGGGTGCAATTGTATGGGGAATATAACCAAAATGAAAATGTATACATTGTACAAAAATGAAAAATAATGTAAGAATTATATAAAAAAAATATTTTAAAAACTACATGTGTTGGGCCTCCCCGGTGGCACAGCAGTTGAGTGCTGGGTTGCGAAGCTGCCCGCAGCCTCTGCAGCGCCAGTTTGATCCCCAGCTGCTCCCCGGCCACCGGAAGAGGGTCCCACATGGCGCACAGACCTCTCCTGGTTGCTATTAATAAGAAATTAACAAGTTCCCTAAAGTTGCTCCATTGATCAGTAGAAACAACTGTTAAGCTATGGGAACAAAAGTCTAGACCACTGCTAAGCTATGGGAATAATAAAGTCCAGTGATTTAAAAGAGTAATCATTTATTTCTTGCTCATGTAACTTTTGTTGTGAATTTCTGATGACTGTCTAGAGCAACTGGGGTCTATACAATACTTGCATGGTCTCAGATGAGCTGTCTCCACCATGCTGTAGCTATATTATCTGTAGCATGCAGTCTCTTGGTCAATGCATCGGGGAAAGAGAGTGCTCATAGCATCAAGTAAATGGTCTGGTCTGAAAGTGATGATGCCTATAATTTCATCTCACAATATTTTTCCAGGAACAGATCACATGGTCCAGACAATTTGCAACAGCTGAGAAGTACAATCTCCACTTTCGTGCCAAGAAAAAGGAGATAACCAGGTAAGGGTGAGTACCACAAGCTTCTAACACTGTTCTTTTTTATTTTATTTCACTATATATTTTGTGCTGCTTCTTTTTCAAATATGTATTCATATATTCTTATTCTTGGCAATGAAAGTAGTAAATTATTGCCAGGCAATATAGTGGCATATTCTTGCCCCAAATTTCGTGATTTGATTGTCAAAATTGTTGTTCGAGGACAAAGGAAACCTACCAAGGGTTTAATGTTTTCTCTTGGGATTTCCTGTTGAGTTTTGGTATCTAAGGACTGATGGGGATTAACCTTGCTGCTTCTGCTTAGTCCTCTTGCATTTGTGAATTTAGGAGCAATTAATGACATCTTTTAATGACAGAGGGAATTTACTAGATGTCTTAGCAATGTTGCTAGAATATACTCAAAGGCTCAGACGGCAGTCTGAACTTCTGAACTTTTGGGGACCAAATACAAATAGAGATCCCAGAAGACACAAAAGGAAAGAAAGGGTGGAAAAATCTTTTCCAACCCTCATAAGAGGAGTTTTTAGGTCACCATGGAATAGGTCTGAGAATCTATACACTGTAGGAAGAGGTGTTAAGGTCAGATCATAGGTGAAATGGAAATCATAGTTTCTATGGAGGTTAAGAAAAAAGCTACTGAAAAAGAAAGGCTGGGGGAGTAAATCAATAAGGTAGGACAGATGTGGAACAAACAGACATTGATCTCAATCTTAAAATGGTGATTTTGGAGAGCAATTATAGTCCAGGGATCCTTGAATCTGTCCCAATTTATCCTTTTCCCATGAAAGAGAAATAATTTACTGTCTTTTGAATATATAATAAAGAATAAGTACAATAGGAACTTCAGTAATAATTCTAGTTAAGACAGGAACAATAACAATGTGTGTTTGTGTATGTGTGTTATTTGAGCACATATGACACAAATAAAGAAAGGAATTAAATAGGTAAATAGAAAAACAAACTTCTAAAAAGAAAAACAACAACAGAGTAGACAGTATCCAGCACAATGCAACACAGGTGATTTTAGCATAATTTATGGAAGAAATTATATGTGAAGTTCATCCACCTCCTCTCTACTCTGCATGGCAGTGGGAGACAGCATTAAAGGAGCACATCTCTCTGTTGTAGGGGACCCACACAACTTCCCAGCATACTTTTCAGCTCAATACAACAAGTAGTCACTACACAAATCAATCAAGTTAATCATCAATCTTTGTATTCAACTTATAACATTTTCCATGAAAGAGCAGTGAAGGATTTCTGCAATCAGAAGGTGGTGAAGAGTTCTCCAGAGATTTCTTTCCTTCCACTAAAAGCCTGGTAAGATTGTCCCTTGCTTTCTTCCTTCCTTTTCTTCCGTTCTTATCTTTCCTTGAACAAACATATATCAAGCACTTACCACCTGCCATACTGCGTGCCAGGTGCTAGAGATATGGTGACGACCAGGTCACAGTGAGGAATGTTCATCACTCACAATCACTAACTTCCTGAAAGATTTTCTTTACTTTGCCAAAAGCTTATGGCCTGGATTTCATCCCTCCATACCAGTTAGTCCTGTGCCACTTCCATTACCACCATACCAGTCAAAACTCTATCCTCTTTGTCTGGGTTGTTATAGAAGCCACCTTACTATACCTCTTCATTCTCTCTGCTCCTATCCAATTCACCTCCACACGAAAGGCAAAGCAATTGCACATCAGAACATGTGGTTTTCCTGCTTAAAGCTTTCGACTGGATTTTTTAAGACAGAAGACTACACTCCTACAATGGCTTTCAAGACTCTGAACAGTTTGTTCCCTATCTGTTTATCTAACATCGGCTGCTCATTTCCTCTCACTCTCTATGAGCAAACCACAGTGGTCTCCCCTCATTTCTCAATTACCCCACTTACCCTTTACTTCACCCCAACCATTATTTTAACTACCTAGATTAATAATGAATGAGGCATTATCCAGATTTAACTTTTCTCCAAAAATAACATTTCTGTTGGAGGAATCTATCTGTAAGGGCAAACATCTAGTCACAAAGCACCTGCTTTTAGCCATATGGATGACCCACCTCTCTCCTTGAAGCTCCATGTCCCTATCCCACCTCTTAACCCAGGTTATAAACCTTTGTTTTGTCCCATTTGCTGTAGAACATATATCCATGTAGACTCTCTTGGCTTATGTAATGAAATTTGGTGTCTTATCCTGCCAAATCTGTCTGATGTTGCTTTGAATACTTGACCAGCCCAAGAAATACCTAGAAGGATAGAGAATTTCCCCTAAACCCTACACAACTGAGCACTGTTTTTCAAGGTATTTCATCAATGTATGCATTCATGCTCTTTATATACACAAAATATAGTTTATGCTATGTTATGTGTTCAGTCATTTTCAAGTAATCTTTGTCGCCTCTATACTGCCTCAATTTAAAAAAAAATCAGTTAGTGTTAAACATATATTGGAATACACACAAATCCAAGTCTCATAAAAGTGGAACTCCGGATAAGCTAGCTGATCTGTTAAATGATGGTACTTAAACAAGATCTGTTCCCAATGGAAGGCAGGTCACATATTATTCACAAGTAAATACGTACTCACATAGCTCTATTGTGGATTTACTGTGTAACTTCCAGGCCTGGGGAAAGGAGGTCTCATGAGAATTTTTTTTTTTTTTTGATGGAGTCCAGTAGCACTAGAGTGGAATGTAAATGCTAAAGCACAGAACCCATTTTGCCCTTACTGTGATCAACTAGATTTTGCTGTAGGGTAGCAAATGACTGTGGGGTCCAGTGGGAAAAGCCAAACAGCTGTCACTACCCTGAAAAAAATGGAAGTCAGAAAAAGCATTCAGCAATGTCATACTGCCGTGGGCATGTTAGAGGCTGCCCCAGAGACCTCTTCTTCCTCTTCATCTTCAGCAAAGGAAATTAAATATCATTGGTGAGTATAGACCCTCTCTGATTTCATCACTAGCTTCTCTTTTCCAAAGATTTTTTTGTCATATCTTAAAGTACTAAAAAATATCTAGCTATATTTAGAGATAGTGTTTCTTTCACAAAGAATTTTTCCTACTCTTTGTATAATAGTTACACTCATTTTTTTTCAGAATTAATATTTGTGGAACAATGTGACATTTTAAGACACATCTGACTTTCTATAAAGTTTAGTCACAGTGAAATTACCTTAGCATGGAAGAAATTCTCATTTAGTTAAAAATATGGGAATAGTGATAAATATAATGTATTGCCTTATATATGGTATGTGATTGGTGAGTGTCATAGGGAAGTTCAGAAGATTAAAAAAAAAATCATTTTAGATCCAGAATGACTGGCTCTGACCTATCTAACTGTAGGTCCTTAAATAAATCACTTGACTGCTCTGTGCAATAGGTATCTTATTTGTAAAATACAGGTAGTAGCCAGAGTCCAAACTACCTGAAAAGGTTAGTATGTTTAAAATAATATAAGCATGTATATAATCATGATCTATTATGTATCTAGGCTATTGGTAGTAAGTCAACACAGATCTCCATTTAAAAATCATGAACTAAGCCAAAAAGAGAAAGAGAAAGAGAAATACCGGATGGCCTCACACATAGCAGGAATTTAGAAAAGCTAAATAAGAGACCAGGAAATAGACTAATTAGAATAAAGAAAAAATCAAAATCAACAAGCAACTATAAACCAGAGTTATACTGGGAGGGGAGGGATTAGGGTCAATAGGCAGGTGAGAATTGTATGGGGAATATAACCAAGATGAAAATGCATACATTGTGCAAAAATGAAAAACGATGTAAAAAATATATAAAATAAAAAATATATATTAAAAAGGTGTAAACTATAGAAATACTGACAATAGAAAAAAGCTACTATGACTAAGAGAGTAGAGTAACTCCAAGTGTTTCCAAGATATTTCATTGGCTGCTGGGAACTTTTGCAGCAGAAATGGTTCTCTAGTTATCAGAAGACCAACTCTTTCCATGGATACTCATGTTTACTATGTTGCTTCTATGACCAAATCAAGATGTATAAACACCTGTGGTTATTTTTTTGTTTATGTTTTTAATGTAACATAAGTTTGGTGATTGAGATATAACAGTTATTGAGGTGCTTCTATTGTACCCAGGAAGGAAAAGTCTTCCCATATTTTTAAACATTCTTCCTCCATTCAGGACCTTTGTAAATGCAAATTTCTAAACATATGAACAGGGTAACAGATATGTGAAACAAGCAAACAAACTAACAAACAAAAACAGTAAGTTATGTCTTCTCTATATATATTCTGTACCTATTATCTTAATGTACTACTCAAGACATTTGTAAGGAATAGTTTGACTACCTTTACCTTTTAAAATGTTAGTTTTACAATAAAATATTTTAAAACTCAAAAAAAGAAAGAAGATAATGTAAACATTTAGAAACTTTAAAGTATTGAACATGTCAGATTTTAATATTATCATCAAAAAATAGAAAAATAAGGTTATTGTTAGGTACCTCTTTAGACTTTTGCATTTTTTTCCCTTGGTTTGGAGTACTTCATTTTCTTCTAAAGTGAGCTGTGCAGTGCATTTGAGCTCAGGAATGATGTAGTTAACTGGCATGTTGTTTTTGTTTTATTTTATGTTGAAGTAAAATTCTGAGACTTCATACATTTGTGAGTGACAAACTGTTCCCTGGGTAACCACGACAGGTGCAAGATGGTGTGATGCTTGTATCAGGTGGTCTCAGTACTACCCTGCATGAAATATTTCCCTCTGTCTTTAGTGCCCAGCACTTACACCGCCTTAGGCACTTTGCTGACCATCACGGCGTCCCAGTGTGAGCCCCGGTCTTGCATCGGTGTACCGACGCCCTCTGCTGGACAGACCACAGCAGGTAGCGGCAGAGCCCTTCTCAAATGTGGGTTTCCTGGAATTACTCTCCTCCTCTCCAACTCAGTGGTCACTTACAGTCCTCATTAGTGGTGGTAAAATTGATAATTACCAAGACTTAGGTATGTCGTAAAGGCATTTGAATAACACAGTAAATAAGCATCTGACTTTTTAACTTGGAAATAAGTTTTAACAATACCCATACAAACTGACTCACATTCACATTTTGGAACGCCGATTCTTTTCAATGGCGTCAGCACACTTCGCTGTGGTGTCCTCAAGTGAGAGAACTATTTTGTTTCACATGAATTTGAAGATATGGTTCCTAACAGTTTAGGATGATCTTCCAGTAAGATGTGACTTCTTTTGTTAGACACACACTAGTATTCCGTTATTCTCAGTTATTCTGTTATATTCTTAGTTATTCTGTTATTGAAAACTACTATGTACCCAGAATTCTTTTAAGGGCTAGAAATCTAGCAACTAACAAAATGTTTTAATGAACTTATATACAATTTACCTTCTATTTATTTCTGTCCTGCTAACATGAAAGTTCTAATAAAAATACAGCTAGGGTAGAACAACTACCCTGGCTTGTTAACTTTGAAGAGTATCCTAGGATACAGGACTTTCAGTGCATAAACAAGTTCCAGGCAAGCTGGTATGTGTGGGTCACTCTATGAGTACACCAATTCCTACTAAAGATGATTATAACTTTCAGTAGCGTTTATTGGAAAATAACTTTTCAATAGTATTAAACTCCTAATACTGTTGTTCTAAACAATTTCTTCTCATTAAAAACTTGTTGTAATTTATGTGCATACTATTTATGAATCAATCTATTGAATTGCCATTAACAAAGCATTTTCTTATACACAGAAGATGCTGAGCAAACCTAAAATCATAAATACAAATTTGTACTGTGAAAGCCAAGGGGGAGAAAAAAACACTAGAAAAGCCAAGTTCAACCTTGTAAGTTGCAGAAGGATCTTAGGTTATTTAAAACGTTAGAACAAAAAGGAAAATTAAAGCCAGAAAAGGATGTTTATTAATAAAACATATGAGAAGAGCAAATAATATATTTATCAGTCAGGTGATTTTAAAAACTCATAAATACTTAAAATTCAAAGGATTTAAAATGCTTCCAGCTTTTTCTATCCAAACAAAAAGCTCTGAATTTTATATCATTAATCTTGTGGTATGGTATTTAAAAATTTTAGTCTGTACTTTTCATTGATAAAAGTTGCCCATCATTTGTTTAAATAAGATTTTCTTAATTCTTATCATTTTGCCTTAGGATAAAAAAAAAAAAACTTCATATATATCCATGGAGAGTAGATTGAAAATAAGAGTTGAGATTATGTGCTCTTTGACAGCTGCTAACATGGGGAGGACCTTGAATAGTTTAACTGCTAGTTCTCCTACCCACTCTGCTCCTGTAAATAAGGTCCCCTGATCAAACAGCCCTCCTCAATGAAGGGACCAGGCACAGTTCTTGCTTCTGCCTGAGTAGTAGGTTCCAGTTCCCTGGCAAACTAAAGATTATTCAAGAAAGCCAGTTATAACCTCCCATGGGAACTATGGCACCACACCCTCTTGATACCAGTCTGTCTCCACATCGCCTGGTTGTTCATTGAGCTCCCAAGTACAACCCCCCAAGGTGACTATCTGTGACACTGGGATCCTTCTCCCTCAGGATATGATTATATGTGACTAAAAAACAGCTGTCTGTCTCATCTGACAGTGTCAGTTTGGCCATCTCCACTCCAGGTGTGAATCCCTCACTCACCAATGGAGAAGAGAGGAGACAATTCACATAACCCATACCCATTCTTAAACACACTGCACAATCCTCAGCTGTCTCTTTTCCAGTGATTCCTACCTCAACCCACAAAGTCACGACTTGAGTGAACTTAGCAAATCATTCAAGTATAACAACATTTGAATAGGAATGGCTTTTGATTGGGTGCAAATAAGGATCTCATAATCACAGTTGGAGGGGTAAATGGAATCTAAGTTTTGAAAAATGTGGTTGCTTTATGAGAACTATAAGAAGTGATTACTGGGTGGAAAGTAGTAAGAAAAATATGCATTTGTTTTTTTTAGCAGTGATGCTATGAAACAAAATAACCAGCTCTAAATTACCCATGATAAATTAGGAAATGCTATGTAAATTCTCAGATCCACAGATAATATCCTTTTCATTAAATCATTTACTACTTCTTTCTAAGCTAGTCTTATGTGCCAGACATTATTACAAAAATGGCCAACTGAATTTTATACCCTTACTTTGCTCCTGCTCTTTCTGAAATAAAGAAATTGATAAGAAATTCACTGGATATGGATGGACATTAAGGAATATTCATAGAATGTCAGCATTGAAGGGACCAAAATACTCTTAGTTCAGCCATCTACCTCTCATCAAATTAATGGATGTAAAATGAGGTTCAGTGAATTGTGTGTAGCGAGTGCCAGATGTCAGCATCTGGCTTTCTAATTCAGTCCAGTTCTATTTTACCCCCTACCCCCCACAACTAATTGAAAATTGACTCAATAGCTTGGCCATATTCCTAATGTGGTAACTTAGCATATTCATTGAATTACAACATAATACATTAAGAAAGCACAGTCTCCTTTTTACCCTGGGTCATACAACATTTCCTGGAGAATCTGAAGAACCACTATTATTACAACTCCTAAAAAGACTCCCGAATTCACAACATTCACAATTAAGTGTCAGTAATGCTATTTGGTATCTTTTAAATTTAACACATATAAAATGATCTTTGTGTAAATATCAGGAATTTCAAACTTTCATAAGATCAGCTCAAACCAAAATTTTACCTGCATATTACCTGCACATACATGACATATAAACCATAAAGGAAATAAAATCACCCAATAGGAGCATGAAATACAAACCATAATTGAACAGGAAATGGAGCCCTGAGGAAACACAGATCTCAGAACTAAGATGTTCTATGGAATTGATCCAAAATTGAGAAGGGGATTATTTTCAAGGCCAGACTAGATTAGACCAACCAGAACAAATTTAATTCAAGAAGGACATACTAAAAACTAAGCAAATTTCATATGCATACACATATACATCATGTACACACACACACATACACAGCCACATTCATACTCCTCTTCTAAAACTATGAAACCCCAAAATGAACCTAAATTATAAAGACAGAAAGAAAGGGGATATGGATTTTGTATCCTATTTCCATCTCCAGAAAATGTTGAAAAATGAAGCTGATAATTCTAGTTATTTTCTATCATGTAGATATTTTCTGTTTTCAAAATCTATGTTATGTCATGAAGTCTACTTTTGGGTACTTTTCTCAAATAAAAACCACATTAATGTATGAAAATTGCTAAAATAAAGTAGTTAATAATTCTTCTGATAGGTGTAATTCAAGTTAAGTGCTGGCAATGTTAAGATCTTGTTGAGATTCTAGCTAAGAAAATGAGAATAATTTTACATGCCTTCAACCCAGATGAAATCTCACCTTGAAAAACTAAAAACAGTGAAGAAAATGATTGATCAGACAGGTCTCTACAAGTGGGAGACTTTCTCAGCCAAATTTCAGTGACAGCCAAAAAGACTAGGCCATGTCCAAAAAACGAACTCAAGAATTAATGGTGATTTATTACTCAGGGACCTGACATTAATTAAAGCAAATTTAGCAGTATCCTTATCACTTCAAGTTGATGTTATTGCAGTTGGCTGGAAAGAGAATACAAATTACTCAGTCAAAGCTGCCAGTCAATCATGTCCTCCGAACAGCCAGTAGAGAAGTTTTTGGAACTCTAGAGCCCCAAAATTAAATATTGTTGGAGGGATCCTAGCCTAAGTGTCCTTTAATTTTGATCATGTACAAATATATGGCTTAGCTTTTTTAAAATTTCATAAGGCAATATATAATGAAAAGAGAACTAGAAAAAGGACCAGAGGGTAGAAGTGTATTTGGATTGCATGGTTTGACTTACATAAAAACCAAAGACTTTTTTAATGCTGAATGAATAATAAATATAGATACAAATTTTAATAGTTAATATTTTAATTATTATATTAGAAGATAATAATATGGTAAATGTAAGAAATTTATTTTATTTGCTTTTATGAAAAACACCAATCCTATTTAATAATTTTTGGGTACCTACACAGTCCATAGTGCAAAACTAACAATAAGGAAAGTCCTAAGTTCATTTTATACATTTTCCATTTATTAACAACATAAACCTCCAATTGTTGTCTACCTTCTGAGTGGAAAGCCTATATCCTCAGAATTTATTGCATTTGTCAGTTTTTTGTTTTTGTTTTTGTTTTTTGTGGGACTCTCGCGGGGGGCCGGGGATCAAACTGGCACTGCAGAGGCTGAGGGCAGCCTCGCAACCCAGCGCTCAACCGCTGCACCACCAGGGGAGGCCCCTGCATTTGTCAGTTTTAACAATCATGCTTTAAATATTTTGGGGCTAAAGAGGAAACCAAACAATCAGCTGAGGGATAATTGTTTGTTTGTTTTTTTTAATTTTCTGAATTATCGTTTGGAGGATATTAGATCAACTGATAGTCATATCAGACACCACCAGTAGAGGAGTGACTCATTTTAAGCTTGGATGACCTCACTGCCAATCCCCTTCACATAATAAGTCCTCATTGTCATCAATAGGTTCTTGGAAATTGTGACTAAGTGAAATGACATTCTTGAATGGCATCATTTGGTTGAATGTCAACTGGGATTTGTTTATTCTCATATACATTATGACAAAATGACCTGAACAAAACAACTTTATTTGAGACCTGTATCAATAACAGTTACATTGTGTTGACTCTTGTTATGTAGTCCTACTAAGGACTAATTTGTTGTATCATTTATCATAATATCCTTGTAAGGCATGTACTACTATTATCCACTAAACCAAGGCACACAAAGCAGAAATAAGTAGTAAGCAAACAATCACCTACCACAAAGGAGTGAAGCTAAGATTTAAGCCCGGGTGTATCCATGGTCTATGGCTACATCACAAGTTATCCCAAAATGTAATGGCTTAAGTCTCTATTCACAGTTTATCAATAAGAAAATGGCAGTCATCTCAATTACAACTGAGGGAAGTCCACTACCAAACTTATATGGTTATTGGCAGGATTCCATTCTTGCCTGGCTATTGGGCTAAAGGTCACAATCCCCTGCAAGCTGTTACCTGGAGGCTACCTTTGTGGGCCTCTCCATAAGGTGACTCAGAAGATGGCAGTTGGGTTCCAAAATGAACAAAAAAAAGAGAGCTGTGGAAAGAATGTGAGCAAGATGGCAGTCACTATATTTTATAACCCAGTCATGAAAGTAACATCCCTCAGCAGTAAGTCGTTAGATCCAGCACACTCAGAGGAAGGAAACTGAACAAAGGTGTGAATATCAGAAAGTACACATCACTGGGAACCAGAATAGGAACTGTCTATATATCAAATGTGTGGGTTTCTTTTTTTAATTTTTTAAATTTTAATCTTAAGTCTTATGAGGACATAATTTATAAATCTGTGCTGATGGTATAATTTTCCTACCTTAATCTTTCTAAAGAGTTTGTAAAACCATTACCAATCATGTATATACAACATTCCTAAAATTTTACACTTTTGACTATTAAACAACCCTGAATTACAACTTAATGTGACTTAAACAATTCAAAAACAAATTTTAACTTTTTGCTATTGCTTATCGCTCTGACTTCTAAAAGTATTTAACATTATAGATCATCTTTTTAAAATGTCATAAGGGCTAATATTATGTATAATTTATATATATATAAGGGCTAATATTATATTATATAATTATATAATATTGTTCACTATTATATATAAACCATGTTAAAGATATTTTAGATACATGTAATTTTAATTAATTTGATATAGAAAAGACCAAAAAATTAAGGTGGTGTTGCTATCTGACCTTTATTTAGCCTTTGTCTTTAGACTGACTGGTGAACACAAATTTAAACATCAGTGAGTGCCCTTTTCTATGGGACACTTACAGAATTTCCTCTATATTTAAATATATTCATATAACCAGTTACATAGATTTAAATGTAAAACCAATCCTGTAGGTTATAAGATGGCGAGCAACACATTTGTGAAAAGTTGAGCATAAATAATCCAGCTAGACTCCATTTCAATGATGTCTTTAGAATAGAAAAGAGTGAAAGCAATTACTTGAACCAGAATTCAAACAGCATGATCATATTCCTTTTACCACCAGCCAACTTTGCTTAAATCAGGATTGTTGAAAAAGTATCAGTCATTCATGATCTGAATTCTGGTTTATCAAATCAAATGCAATGTGGCACCTACTTTTTAAAAGATCATAAGCGATTTCTGTCTTGTAGTAAATAAGGTGGTAGCTATAACTCATTAGTAGCATTTTTGAAATTAGTTACCAAGCCTGTTCTTTCTTCCTTTTTATTAATGCCATTGAAAAGGCAGTAGTCTCCATAACCCTCCTCACTTCTGACATAAGCCTTAAATCCAGTTGTCTGCAAGACCATGCTCAGGTTTTATAATCTACTAGAATAACTCCCAGAACTCAGAAATGTGGTTATACTTGTGCAACAGGAGACAGATTTATATCAACAGAGGGAAGAGTCACATAAACCAGCACTAGGAGACTATCTTTACAGACTTCTTGTTGTCCCCTCTAGGGGAGTTCTCTGGACAGTAGCTGCTACTTCTGGCAATGTTTATATACACAGAGTATTACCAACTTGAGAGCCTACACAAACCTCCATGTCCCAAGTTTTCTGGGGAGCTCAGATACACAGAAATGGTTGACTTTTCACAAAGCTGACCTGTCTCCACCTCCTCCAAGTAGTAGCAGCAATATCACTTTGCCCAAGGCTCTCCACCTTGAATCCCATTGTCAGCCAACACTGTTAGGCATGGCCCCAGGCCTCCAGGCAAAGAAAGACAGTTTTAAAAGCCAGGACATTCCAGGGGCTTGGAGATTACTTTTCAGGAGTGAGGGCAAAGGTCAAACTTCTCTTTAGACAAGGTTAAATATTTTCCACACACTGGTCAAGATTCTTTTTGTTCCAGAGATGTATTTCTTGGGTATTTCCAAATATTCTGTCAGAGTCCCTCACTTCCAGGTGCTGCCTTTTCTTTTGCTGACATCTGTGTAAGATAATCCAGAGCCTAACCAGTCATCTCGCCAACAGACCAAAGCAGACTTGGCCAGTTTTGTGCTGGCCTCTGTTCTCCATGGGCTGGCACTGGGCACACTTTTGAAACAATCACCACAAAAAAGCCTTGCCTTACTCAGCATCACTCATCTTGAATTTGCTCGCTCATTGCACATACTGTGAGATTCCCACTTGGACAGCAGACATCACCCTCTTTCCAGCACATGTTTTAGCCATTATGTTGCTGCGTTTGTTTGAGTTGTCCCGGAAGTAGCACTTGAACTAAGGCTCTGGGGGCAGGAGTTCATTTGGGAAATGATTCCAGGAAACAGTAGTGAAGTTACAAGAAATATGGAACAGTTAAAGGGGAAATTCAATATGAGAGTGTGATTTCAAGATTATTGCTATGGAAAATGATGCATTAATCCACTGGGACCTCCTGAGAAGTTCACAGCGTGCCTTCCAGAATGCCTACCTGAGAATGGGCAGGGAACATTGATCCATTGGCTTATATCCCTCACTGGTCAAGCATTATCCTGATGAAACTCATGCCAACCGCAGTCTTTGGCATCAGATGAGACTTGAGGCAGAAGGCAAAGATATTAAGAAATTGGAGTCGCATTAGAACTACCTACTCCAGATGTGGCTGGAACCAGAGAATGGACTTCAGGTATGTCCGCTGCTATTCTGTAATCTCTCTCATGGTTCACAAATGTTGAAGATTACCACAATCGTGTTGTTTTAATCCATGCAATTGTTGCCCCTGCCTGTTCAGCAAGTACCTGGATTCTCTACCTAGCTCTTGCTAACACTCTCCCTCAAAAGAATAAAAATAAAATAAAAGGGAATTATATTTAGTGAATAACTGCTTTGAACTGGTTAATTTGATATACATTTTACAAAAATGAATTCATTTGATTCTCATGACAACCCTGTGAAGCAGGTGTATTATTCCTATTTGTCAGATGATAAAATTAGACTCAGATGTGAAGTCACATCTGCTACGGACTGGATTAGAAAACAAGTCTACTTAACTGCAAGGACCTCTCCCATCTAGCACGTTCTTGTCATTTAGGAGAAATAGTCACAGCAATCTGCATTAGTTCCAACCAGAGCACATCTACTCTGCCTTCAACTTCAATGAGGAAGATGCTAACCGAGCTGGGCAAACTAATTTAAGCTGAAGAACGCAGACCATTTGTGCAATGTGCAAAGCGGTATCCGATCACACTTAGATTGAATGGGTTGATTTAGTAGGAAAGGCATTGACTGAAAACCTACTATGCACCAAGCACCTATCATTAGGAGCTTTGCATGTAACCATATAACCACACTTGACTGTCCTTAGTGATAGGGCATCTATATCTCCTACCTGATTTCACAAAAGAACATATAGATCTTCCTGCAACAAATACTCCTCCAGCAACTGTACTAACCACAAAATAGATGCTCAAGAAACACAAAGATGATACAGTGTAACAATTTCACTCAGATTTCTTCCTGGTTTTATCAGATGTGTTTAAATTTCTTTTGGTGACTAGAATAAAAGAGCACTTACTTTTGAAGTTTGGTGATTAAGGCTGAACTGCACTCTATTATTCACATGCTTTGAAAAATATAAATGCATTTAAAAGTGTTCGAGGGACTATAGATCTGAGGCACATGGCAGGGGAGGGCAAAGGACAGGGATCTAAACAGGAGAGGGAAGAGCACAAGGGACTGTGGTGATAGTTCAAGAGTGATGTGGTGGTGGGAGATTTGTGGGGATTACACCTGAGAGGAGAAATCAATATTGTCCAAAAATAAACAACAATGTAAGGAAATAAAAATAAATAAATAAATAAAAGGGTTTGAGAGAGTTTAAATACATATACACATTGATATTAGTATCTCATGGCAGTTTGGAACCTGTCGTCTAATGCTTATTTTCATTCTGTATATTATAATTGGTTCTTTCTCATTTTCCTTTGGCTCCTAGTAGCAAAAGACAGTCCTATAAGCACAAAATAGCATGTCTACATTTAGGTCTTCCTGTCCCCCAAACAGCAATTCCATTCACTCCAGCACTCATATGTCCATGTGAAATTGTTAATCTATTTCCAGAGTTGCTCCAGACAGTTGTTCAAAGCAAATGTATTTGGCATATTACTTTGTATTCTTCGAACAGACAGCAACATAGTTTTTGACAGCTTATTTTCAACAGCTAAGCATGAAGTCATTGTAAAACAGTCTAAAGGCATTTAGTCTGGTGTTAATGATCTGTTTTGACTCTTTCTTGTCTACAGTGTCTGATGTTTCTGGTTCAGCTTCTGCTGCTGAAGATAAGGTGACATTTGATAGTTGGGTTCATCCCATGAAAAGTTTAATTTAATTACAGAAGGGCCTGATTTGTTAGATTAAAAGGTCAAATGCTATACATTCATTTTTGGGGCCAGAGATTTGAGCAGGCTGCATGGTGCAAGGTTCACAGAGTCAGATGAGAGCAAAATATTGTAGAAATGAGGCAACTTTAAAAAACAGGGACTATTTTCATTGGAGAAGGCAAAACACATTCAAATAAATACAAAGGATTGAACATAACATTTATAATCCTTTATTGTCACTACTATTTTTAAGTTTTCTGGGAGTTTTGCACCAGAGTGATTTGCAAGGAAAAAAATGGTCAAAAAAAAAAGAATGATAAGAAAACAATGGCAGATTTAGGAAGCTAGGCTAGCACTGTCTTTGTTTCAGTACAGCACAAGAACTATGACAGTCCTAGTGCTCTTAGCTAAGACAGGCAAAAAGGGCTTCACAATTTCTCTCCCTAACCACCATCCCTGCCCCCCATCTCCACACACAAAATCTGCTGAATTTTTTAGATTAAATGCTTTAAGATTTTAAAAAGCTGGCAGTGAGTTCCAGATAGCTGTGCTTGCTCTAGCTTCTCTGAGGAAGACAAGGGAGTCGAAGCTTCTGAACCACACGGTTTAGGAACGTGAAGTGCCTGAGTAACGAGACCTGTGCCCCTGGCACCAGGGTCGACTTGACCAGCTGATTTTAAAACAATTTGAAACAGCTGAGTGACTACCTGATCCCAAAGAATAAAGAATGACAGAGGTACAGCTGGTTAGAAATGAGTTCAGAGCTGTGAGCGCGTTAATAACCGAGGGCACGAAGGAGGTGCAGGAAGGCAGAGCGCAAGAGTCTGATGGACTCTCAAAGTCTGGCTTCATTCCACAGATCAAATGTTGATCAAAGGATAAAAGAGGATCAAAAATGACTCAAAGATTCCTGGCTGGAGCTGCTGAAAAAGGGGCCGCTTCATTAGACAATATGGTGTGAGGAATGTGAGGAGCAGCTGGCATATCAGTTCCATTAAAAAATCCTCCAGCTTATCAGAGGTATTAAGCTTGCGCCTGCGTCAATACTTCCACACATGAATTTTCACTAAGCGGCGAGACAGCGCAGGCAGAACGCGCCAGAGAAACTCGATCTCCTCACCCACTGAGCCCCAGCATCACTTTTGAAAAATCTAATTACAAAATCTCTGGATGAAGGAAACATGTAGATGTAATAAGCCCGGACCTCCGTAATTCATTGGATGCAGTGCCTCGTGATATCCGACTTGAAAAATTAGTACAAATTGATTTGGACAGAAATGCTGTGGCATGGATTGAAAACTGGCTCGCAACGACTGTAAACAAAGGATAATGACAAATAGCAGTGCAATCAAGGAGCGATACTTGTGCTTTCTGACAGAGGATATTGTCCAAAGGCCTCCCTGAGTTAGGATTTGAGCTGCTGTTTGGCCAGTACGGGGATGAGCTACAAAGGAAGGAAGAACATAGGAAGGAAATCATAACGACTCTCCGTAGGAAGGAGGGTAAACATTAATAAAAGGAGAATCAGAGTGGGTCAAAGAAATGCTAGAACTATGGAAGGGGGAATTAAGTAAAAATTACTATACTGAGAAACTGACAGAACTGTTCTTCTCAACTCAGATTTAGAGCATACCTATAGATGTAATTCTAAGGATCTGGTGTAGCTGACATCTTATTATCTCCTGCATTTTCTGCTGATGCAGTTATTAATTTGAACTAAACCATGATCGATTTGAGGGCAATACAAATTCTTAAATTTGAAAAGCTTTATTAAAATATTTACTTATCCCCAGCCCTCCTGCTTTCATGGGCCAGATCTTTGGGTGCAGATTAATTTACCTGATGACTTATCAGCTGAAACATCAGAAAGAGTGAAAACTTGGAAGCGTTTGTAGTTAGGCAATCAATGTAAAGCATAAAGAGAAAAAACATGATGATGCAAATATGATTTGTATTATTTACTTGGAGCTTAGAATGACTGGTTACCTTTTAATATATAGAATGGAAATTTCCTGCCAAAATGAAATGAATTGATTGATTACATACTAATCCTACTTTTATTCTGTGTTGAGTCTTTTATTAAAAGTGCAAGTTTTTTTAATCTGAGAAGGGAATTGTTTAAAAATTATAAAAACAAAGAGAATAGTTCATTGTATTAGAAAGTTTTGCCAACAAGGAGATTCTTAGAATTTCAGTGCTGAAAAGGACCTGAGGGTTTCATTGATTTGACTGCTTTCATTTAGGACAACTGGACCTCCTAGGGACTATGACTCCCCTGCTCAAGGCACTGTTATCTGCAGAGGACATAGAGGAGTATATCTGTCCACATGTGTCCACATTACTGTGTGTCCACGAGATCCAGTGGAATCTTTCACTTCCCATGCACTTCCATTATGCCTGATCTCTCACTTCACCGCTGGTCTTCCAGCCAAGCTGGGCCAAGCTCAACACAAGCATGAAATACCTTTTCCAAGCATCCATTTTGGAACCCTGACCAAGCCTGCTGACTGGACTGGCTACGGCCTGTGGCAACTGCCGTGCCTCTTTTTGTGCCAGGGTGGACAGCACTCTAGGCCAGACTCGTTCAGAACCCTGGGGCCACTTAATCCCACAGAGCTTTTCAGTCCTGCCATCTTGGCCTCCACCCAGCCCGCCTGCTCAATAGTCAGCTATCCTGCCACATCCTGATCCTCAAAGTACTGTTTCCTCTCCCATGACTCATCTCCCCATTCCCACTCCATGTTCCTGCCAAGCTCCTGCCTTGTTCACATCTCTCCCTCTGCCTGTGGGGCCTTTCTTAACATGCTCCACCTGGTGAACACCCTCTCCCCTTTCCAGATTCATCTCAATCGTCATTCCTTTCTCTGCACAGGAGAATCTCCACCAGCCTCCTTCCAGCTGCCTTGCTCTGTAGAATCAACAACTCCTTCCATTTTTCTTTCCTTTCTAGGGCGTAACAGAAGCAAAAAAATGGAGGAAATTGTCAGTTTATGGGGCAGGTAAGCTATTGTATCTATTTAAATTGTCTAAGAACTTCTTTGTTTGCATACTCATCTCCACTGGAATCCATCTCTCTGAAGGCCTTAACTTAGTTTTTTTACCCCTCAACTACAACTTCAATGCCTAAGACACTGTCTCCTAGCACAGAGTAGGCTCTTACTAAAGTTTACTAACCAAACAAATATCTCTACTCCATGATTAACTACTTAAAGTTAGGAACAATGTCATCTCTTCCTCTTTGCTTACTACCCTGCATTTCCTAGCACACAGTAGGTTATCGCATTTGTTGGTTAATCAATAGCTATTCTCCTTAGTGCCACTAGCAACCCTTATTTTACAGTAAAGAAATTCCTCTGCTCTTTCAAGCACTTTACCCAGATGTCCCTTAATCTATTTACTGCTTCTCAAAGCTGGTTCTCCCTTAACATGAAATTTCCCTATATGTCCTCTTGAGAAAAGTCTATTCATCCACACAGCTCCCTCCTTTACCTAGACCTAAGGTCAGTCTATGTCTAGGTTTCTATTTCAACTCAATCTCTTTCCTTCATAGACAAGATTATTGAAAGAATAATAAGTACAGCTGCCCCCAATCAGACTCCAGTAACTATCTCCACTGAAATGTCTCTTACTAAGATCAAATGCAATGGAATATTCTTGAGCCTAGTTCTGGACACTTTTCATTCTCAGCTCATATATTTCTCAACTGTCCTGTCATATCTGATGCCTATTCCATGAGGCATTTTCCTTCCTCACCTGCATTTATTCTCCTACTTCTCTGTTCTAACTTTTGCAGTCCTATGGAAGTTCTTTGTCTTCTATCTCATACTGTCTCTAGCATTTTGCCCTCAAACCTCTGAGCCCCATTTTCATTTAAATTATCACCTTTATGATGATGAATCTCATGGCCACTCCCCTTCTAAGGCCCAGTTTCATTTTCTCATTTATCCACATCTGTTTCTGGAGAGTTCCTCTTGGATACCCTAAGACATTTTAAAGTCAACTTTTTTAAGCTGAATTCATTATGTGGCCTCTAACTTTTCTCCTTCTGTGGCATTTTGTTGTTCAGTCAACAACTCCACCCCTAATTATTCCTAGTTAGAAACATGGGGAATATTTCTAGAACACTTCTACTCTTTTCTCCTCAGTATCCAACTCCTGACATTCTATTTTCAATATCACTATTGTATCCATTCCTTTCTCTTGATCTTTATGACCAATATGTGAAATTAGGTTCTAATCATATTTTCCTATTTAACAGATAAAATGATTTATGTCCAAGTATTTGCAATGTGTCCTCTGTCTCTTTACAAAAAATATTTCAGAACCATCTGCTATGGCCATAGTGATAGCAGTTCAAAGAATTGAGAATTGGAAATATCCAGAAACAGAACCAAGGGAAAGAAAAGATAGTGGGGACAACAAACAAATCCAAAAAGACAAGGAGATGAGTGAAAAAATCCTGGAGTTTGCACATGCATTAAGGATGGAAGAAGATCTTAGGTATAATTCTAGGGTTTGGTAGAGATAGAAGGATGGGTTAGAATCTCTAAAATTCTAACAGTCATATATTCAATTTAAATATTGTTGACTATACAACTGTGTTTGACTATGACCTCACAAAGATACTACTCCACATAAAGACCAATGTTTATATGATCTACACATGGATTATCTAATGTCCTGGATGATCCATTCAAACCTCCACCTGGATATTAGAGTGACATCTTAAAGATGAAAACCTGACTATATGACAATACCTTAGTTGTTTAAAAATTTTCAGTGACTTAACTAAACCATCACAAAAAAGTTCAAACTCCTAATTTACATAAAATTGACTTTTATAATGTGACTCACCCAAACATCCAACCAAAGCTTTAGACATTCCCCAGAGCTACAGTGTAAAGAAATATCAGACAATTCTCCAATGGGGTCAGCAAATATTTCAGTTTATTTGTCCAAGTAATAAATAGTTTAAGTTTGTAGGCTACACACTTTCTTGCACAGTTATTCAGCATTGTTGTAGCATAGAGGTTGTCATGGACAATACACAAAAGAATGGACACAGATGTGTTCTAAGAGAGGCAATGTCTTTGCTAAATCCTAGTCTGGAATTTGGTTCTAGTTGATGCTGTTGTTACAGTTATTGGATCCTAAATTAAATTAAGTTTTGGAAATATTTTTCTTATACACTGACTTTATAAAGATTTTTTTTTTTTTAGTGAGAAATGTAGCTTTATTGTAGATGATTGTACACAGTCAAGAGAGAGTGGGGACAGATTCAGAGGACAATCTCAACAAAGATATTTTAGAAAGGATTTTATTTATGAAATATTAGTAATGACTTACCTAATACTAAATGCAAAGGAATTTGGTTTTCATTTTAAAACTGAGAGACCTAATGTGACTTTATTTTCCAAAAACATAACTTTGTTTCTTTATCATTTGTTACAAGATCTCCATGGACCAATCTGTATAGATTAAATGTTGAAGATTTTATTTGGGGAAAAATATGATAATATATATATGGGAAATGTTTTAACACAGGGTGACTCTTAAGTAATACTTTCTTTACAATGTGAATCCAACTACACTGTTAAGAATTAAAAAAAAATAAAAATATGTATTTATTAGATTTACTTGTTAAGGTGAACACTTTGCAATAGATACTTATGTCAAATCATGCTGTACATCTAAAACTAATACAGTGTTAGATGTCAATTATATGTCAATATTTTTTAAAAATCCACTTTCTGTTTCACATACATGATTAATATTAATGCTGATATAAACAGAAACAGGAATGGTGAATTAAAAATCTTCCCCCCTGAGACAATGAAGATAAATAAAATATATATTTTTTAAATGATGCTGGAAAGTGCCTTTTGTTGGTCATCTGTTTCATCTTGCACAGTGACCAAAATAAAAAGCATTTGCTTGCTCGCTTTTTTTTTTTTGCATGATTTCCAGTGAAAAATCACCCTCTAATTCTATCATCCCACTCAGGATGCTAAGTAAACCTGTAGACACATACTCCATGAAAGAGTACAAGAAGCCAAGTGATCAATTATTTACCAAAGGAGCAGAATATGGCTTACTTTCCTATAGCCTTTTAAATAAAACAAGAAAAATTAACAAAGGAAGAACAATGAAGAAATTGAAAAGGTCCCAGAGTGTATCAAGCATCTATAGTACAATTTAATTTTCTCAGTCAAGATGTTGCAAATGGTGATGAATTAATCATGTTCCTATTTACTAACATACTCCATCAGGTTTCTTGTTTTGAGGGAAAAAAGGATTCTGCTGCTAGAATATTTCCCTTTATTCAGTAGCTATAACTTTTCAACATTTCTATTGACTTATTAATACTGTTCCCAGTTTTTCTTTTTTGAAAACTGAAAGGGCAAATTAATTCAAGTCAGTTTACAATTCAGGTAAATGAGTATTTGTTGAATGTCTATTAAGTATCTGGTAGTGGTCTAGATGATTGAGATTCAGCAATGAACAAAACAAAGATCGCTTTTCTCATGGAGCTTATAGTCCAGTGGAGAAGGATACTAAATCATAAATATAACAAATAAAAGCCAATTATTTATTAGATTAGAAGATGATCAGTACTATTTATTATTTTTCTCCTGATAGTCCCAAAGTTTTGGAGGTAGATTGGGAAAAAAAATAAATGTTTCAATTTAGATGTAAAAGAGAAAAAAAAATAGAGCGATGAAAAGACGGTAGATGATTCTAAAACAATGTATCTGTCAATCAAATCAGGCTGAATGTGTGATCCAGATATCAGAACTAACCTCCCTAATAGTACAGGATTTGGTACAAGGGAGGACAAGAGAGAAACAGACAAGGAGAATCCTAGTACACAGCTTTAACTAAAAATATATGAAAATTACATACAAGACAATACTTTTAAAAGTTTTTTATATATATTTGATACTTCTGGTTATGTACTCATTATGCATTACTGTGTAATAAGTTATCCCCAAATTTACAAGCTTTAAACAAGAGACATTATCTCATAAATTCTGAGGATAGTCATCTCAACTCAGGCAGGATCTACTTCTGAGCTCATTCGTATATTTTTTGGCAAGCCTCAGATCTTCACTGGTTATATCACTAAATGCACTTACATTTTTGTGTGGACTTCTCCTTGGAGCAACTCAGCACACTACAGTTAGTTTCCCACAAGAAAGGGCAGAGAGAGCAAGAGAAACAAATACAGAGTAACAGAGAGACGAAAAAAGTAGACACCCAAATGGAACCCAGTCTTCTTGTAACCTAATCTAGGAAGTCACATCCCATCACTTCTGATATATTCCATTCAATAGACTCCTACACTCAAATAAAGCAGATCATACATAGACATAAGTATACCAGGAGGCTAGCACTGACTTGCCACCAGACATCAGGACAGTCTGTGACACAAGAATTAAGGTCGTAGTCACTTAAATAGTAGGTGCAGTGGCCTCAGGCAAGGTTTAGATAATCGGTGCTCTCTGACAACTAAATTGGTGTTCTCTGATACACTCTACCTGTATAATTGACTAATTAATTCCCATTAATTGTTCTGAGTAAATTCATCTACTCATTGCTAGTTTTATTTCCATAATTTCTAGATAAAATTTGAAGTAAATATAACTATAATGCTGACAAAGATTATAATAACGTATCCCAAATAATATTCTACATTCATTTCCTGAACACCCTAATGGGATATATCACAATCTATCGTATCACTTATAATAGGTACATGGAAGTAACCTATAAATATTTTATTTTTAAGAAAATGATTAATCAATGAAATTACTTACTGAAATTCTGTAAAAGGAAGCAAAGAATATTTTTTCCTCCTGAAAAAAATCCATGGTATTTTTCATGGTGGGGTAGAGACTAGGGAATATATATAATTCATTGCTTAATATTTGTGCAATACTTAGGTAACTATATGCAATGTTTAGATAATATTTAATACAAAAACATTTCTATAACCCTACCAGAAATATTTTAATTTTTTCAAATTTTGAGAAAATAACATAAAAATGCCATCATATCCAGTTTAAAATTGAGTTCAGGGCCTCCCCGGTGGCGCAGCGGTTGAGCGCTGGGTTACGAAGCTGCCCGCAGCCTCTGCAGCGCCGGTTCGATCCCCGGCTGCTCCCCGGCCACCAGAGGAGGGTCCCACATGGCGCGCAGACCTCTCCTGCTGCCCGCTGCTCCCCTCAGCAGTGTACTTCGGTCCTTCTGCCTGCTCTGCTCCCCGCTCTGGCTCTGGTGAATTCTCTCACCCTCCCGCGCTTCTGACTGTACCCATGCTTGTATAAATAAATAAATAAATAAATAAATCTTAAAAAAATAAAAAAATAAAAAAATAAAAAAATAAAATTGAGTTCAGTAGTGTTAAATATATTCACATTTCTCTGTAGCCAACATCCAGAACAATTCTCACCTTGCAAAAGTAAGGTTCCATACCCAATTCCCAAGTGTCCATTTCTTCTTCCATCCACCAACACTTGGCAACTACCATTCTATTATCTGTCTCTATGACTTTGACTATTGTAGGTAACTCAGATAAATGAAATCATACAGTATTTGTCTTTTTTGTGACTGGCTCTGTGTGTATTTTGTGACTGACTTATCTCATTTAACATGTTATTTTCAAGGTTCATTCATTCTTATTGTAACCTGTGTCAGATCCTTCTTCTTTCAGGTTGGGTAATATTCCACTGCATTGTTAATACCACACGTTGTTTGTCTACTCATCTATTGATGGACAATTAGGTAGCTTTAGCTTTTGATTATTGTGAAAAATGCTGCTATGAGTGTGGGTTTAAAGGTATTTCTCTGAGGTCTTTTAACATTTGGGGTACATACCCACATGTGAGGTGGATGAATCACATGGAAATTCTCTTTTTAATTTTTTGAGCAAACATAATCCTGTTTTCCATGTGAGCTATACTATTTTCTTTTCTTATCAACAGTGAACTTTCTCATCAACAGTGAACTCTGATTTCTCCACATTATTTCATCAATACTTATTCTTTTTCATCTTTTGAATAGTAGCTAGCCTGATGGATGTGAGGTGATATTGTGGTTTTAATTTTCATTTGCCTGATGATAAATGATGTTGAGCATGTTTTCATGAGTGTGATGTCTATTTGTATGTCTTATTTAGAGACAAGCCTATTTAAGTCCTTTGCCCATTTTTAAGTCACGTTGTTTAGAATTGTCAAAGTTTTTAAATATGTGTTATGGATATTAACCCCTTATTAGATATATGACTTGCAAATATTTTCTCCCATTCCTTAGTTACCTTATTGCTCTGTTGCTTACTTGTATCTTTTCATGCACTGGTATTTTTATGTTCTAAAATACATTTAATCTAACAAAAATCAAATGTGTGAGTGCATAAGATTGAGTCTAAATTGAGTTTTAGAAATTTCTATGTACATTTTGATGACCTGACCTGTTAAGATTCCCACATGTGCTTTAGCAGCTATAAGGCATCATGTGGTGGTCAGGGAAAAAAGGCAATATATTGGATGAGAAAGCTAGCTAATTCATGTAGTGATGTCATAGTTTTGAGGGCTGTCACATATCACTTTGGGGGTGGTGGGTTAAATCATACAACACTTGTGATTCCTTCCCCCTTATCACTAGTGAAAATCCCATAGTTTTGGATAAATGTTGTTTAGTCTTTATTTCATATGTTCTCTATTAGATATGTATGCCTTGCATTGACGAGAGTATGGGCTTCCAGACACAGGGTCGTTCCTATATGACCAAGCATGGCAGACTAGTCTTTCCCAAAGTATGCTCAGTGATAATGACAGAGATGAAATTTCAAACTCTTCACCTAAACCCTGTGAAGACTCCCTGGAAAAGTAAATAGAATTTTCATTTGGCCAAGCAAATGAAAAAAAAAGAAATAGTCAAATGCAGAGAAGTACATGATCCTGATCCTGATCCAACCATGATTTTTTTTATATACTTTTTAAAAAAGATTTATTTATTTATGCTTGCAAGAGCCGGGGTACAGACCACAGGTGCGGGGGGTGAGAGGATTCACCAGAGACAGAGTGGGGAGCAGAACAGGCAGATTAGCTGAAATACACTGCTGAGGGGAGCAGTGGGTAAGTCAGCAGAGGTCTGATGCACCATGTGGGTTGCTCCCTGGTCTGCCAGGGGATTGAACTCGTGCTGCAGAAGTTGCGGACAGCTTCATAGATTGTGTCTTATCCCTTGCACCACCAGGGAGGCACACAACCATGATTCTTAAAAGTTTCATCTGCTAACTTTTCTGATTATAATTGCTAAGTTCCTGGACTTGACTTATGTATTTAGTTTTGATCTCCTAGGTTCCATGCCTCTATTGGCTTTATTCCGCCTGCATTTTCCTTTTCTTTTCTTCCTGCATTCATGAATTGAATAATTATTAGAACTTACTATGTGCCAGGAACATTAGAATCAAAACAAACAATTTTTGCCTTAATGGAGCTGACAAGCTAATGGAGGATAAAAAGTAAAAAATAGAAAAGTGATTTTAAAAAGTATAATACAATGTGACAAGTATTGTGAAAAGTAAAATATAAATTGCTATGGCAGCATAAAGGAACCCCCCCCCCCAAATATAGCTCTATAATATCAAGGAAAGTTTCCCAAGGGAAGTTTTAACACGTGTAAGGGAGACTTGAACATTGTGTATGTGTAACTGGAGAAAGTGTGCACTGGCGAGTGTGTGTGTGTGTGTGTGTGTGTGTGTGTGTGTGTGTCTGTGTTTTATATAAGGGGAAATGCATGATGAAAAGAAGAGGATATACAAAGCCTTAAAGGGAGAGAGAGGAGGAGAGGATGGGAATGATGGGGAGGAAGAAGTAGAAGAAGAGATATTTAAAAACATAAATGCTTTAAACATTTAAAGATAAAAAGAATGCTAAAGAAAATTCAAAAGGAATTGTCTTCAGAATAATAAACATTGAACACTTTAAAGCATACTAGTAAAAATGGATAAAATTTGCAATTTAGAAAAATCACAGCAGTGTGGAGAATAAGTTAAAGAGAACCTTGACTAGAGAAAAAAATCTCTTTCCTGATGCAACTGAAAATAAGATGCTGAACTAAGAGGTAGATTGATCCACACTGAGGTATTCTAATTTAAAAGGGAGTAGATTTGGGCCTCCCTAGTGGCACCAGGGGTTAAGACGCAACCTATGAGGCAATCTGCAGCCACAGCAGCATGAGTTCAATCCCTGGCCACAGAGCTACCCACACAGCATGGCAGACCTCTCCTGTCTCACCCGCTGCTCCCCTCAGCAGTGTATTTCAGTTAATCTGCCTATTCTGTTCCCCACATTCTCTCTGGTGAATCCTCTCACCCCCTGTACCTCTGGCCTGTACCCCAGCTCCTGTATGCATAAATAAACAACTCTTTAAAAAAAGGGGGAGCAGATTTTCTGCTTTGACCAGTGAATTGGAGCATTTTAATAAAAATGTAAACCTATTTGCAATTACTGATTTTGAAAGACTCATTCTATCCAAGAACCATCTTGTAGGAAAAAGATTTCAAAATTTAAAATTTGTGAAACTCAAAGTCCTAGATATTTTATACTCAAAAGAAGGTATGAAAAGATGACATAAGCACTCATAAGTACTTTTTTCAAAGTAGTTTAGTTCAGTTTCTGTTAAACTGTCTATAACAAGAGATTTACTTATAATTTCTAAATCACCAAGACCAGCACTTACACTCACACAAAAAGAATACTTAGGGCCTCCCCGATGACCTAGGGGTTAAGTCACAGCACTATCACAGCAATGGCCTGAATTCGCTCCCAGCCAAGGAGCTACACACATGGCACGGCAGAACTCTCCTGACTCTCCCGCTGTTCCCCTCAGCAGTGTATCTCAGTAGATCTACCTGCTCTGCTACCCACTGTCTCAGATGAATCACTCATAACCCCCCACCTCTGGCTTACTCCCCTGTTCTTCTATTCATAAATAAATAAATCTTAGAAAGAAAATCTTCTAAAAAAACTACTTTAAAAATTCGAGAAATATATAAAATGTGTCAACATTTTATTATTAAGGTTTAGTAGACCAAATGTTATGTCAAATTGCTACAAAATTTCTAAAAGCTTGTTTTTGACTTCTATGTTTATCTTATTGCAACTTAGTAATTACAATTCAGGGGCAGGCAGCAGACTGGCGACCGCATTTTAAGAAGCATGGTCTTAATGCCCTTCATCCATCATATTTCTAGAAGTTCACTCCCAGTTCCATAGAGATCTTTATTCTTCAGAATGAAAATAAAACTAAGATGCAGATGAAAATCAATGTCTCCTTCTTACAAGTAGAAATCTTGTCTATATGCATCCTGCCTTTATGTTATTATTTTCTTGAACCAGATAATTTTTTTTGTATGCAGAAAGAAGAAAGTACAAGTAATGACAGGATGAAAAAGAGAGGAGTCCTAGAAGCTATGCAGCATCATAGATTTATAGTCACATGTAATATTTACATTCCTTTTCTATCTATTCATTCTAGGCAAGCACAGTTGTAGTAGCAATCAGCATCCTGAGAGTCAAATGATGAGCCAGATTTCCTTTACAGCACGTGTTTTCCTTCTATTTCATATGAATGACCATTGATTCTCTAAAGAACACCAAAACCCATTACAAACTTTAAGACAAAACAAATAGTGTGGACGATAAATATACGATTTTAAAATGTGAGATTGTCTTTTTCTCTACTGAAAATTGAAAGAAAAAAATTGACTTAATATTAATATCTCATAGAGGAGGCCCAGAATGGCTCTGTGATGTGTTAATACTCTAGGACGTGCTTTCTCATGGAGGACACTGTCACCTCCTTTGATTCGTCATTAAGGCAATGTCGTGTAACTAGATTGCTCTCTGCTCTGTCCCACAAGCCTCTTACTTGGCAGTTGTCCCCAATGTGTATGGCTGTGATGGTTTGGAATCCTTCCCTTTTGGAATCCTTCTCATCCTCTGAATCAATTATTTTCTTCCTAATTAAAGTACCTCTTTCATTAGTTTATGATAAACTATATAGAGTAGCGTAGGGCACTTTGTATTAAAATGTCCATTAAAGGCAATCTTATTAACATAAGCAAACTCTCCTGCATTACCAATCTATCTTCTTCTGTGCCTATCTTTCTGTCTTAGGAATTTAGCTGTCTCTTTTTAGTTTTAGATTCTATTTTCACATGGGGCCAGGGAGTAGCAGTTTACAGCTTTTCTAGATTTACAGTCAACTTGACTAGGGAAATGTGGTAAAGAAAATAATGAAACCATTAAATTGTTAATATTTTTCTAAATGAGGTTTCATGCAACTGTAATATAAAAAGCTAATCAAGCCAAACATTTTTTTCAATCTTTTTTATCCAGTGCTACAGTTTTTATAACAAAGAAAAATTCAAAGTTGAAAAAAGAGTACAGTATATGATGAAAAAATACTGTAATAGAAATATGGGTCATAGTAATGTTATATTTGTTCATTTAGAAAAACATATTGAGCATTTGCTATGTTCAGAACAGGGGATAAGGTAGTGAATAAAACAGATAAACTTATTTTCTAGAGAATTGGTATAAAGTGTGTTATTAAATAATTCAGCATAGCATGTATAGTTTAGTAATATAATTTCAGGCCCAGCATATTAAAACCAAACTGATTTTGTAAAATAACAACATTACTTTGATATTCAGTAAATTGGATTGCTTCTGCTTGAAGTATAAGAAAGCCATGGCATTCTGGAATGTGTTAGCTAGCTTCATGTGAAAGGAAAAGTATACAGTAATTCAACAATTTTGTGTATAATATTTTTAAGAATTTATATGCTCTTTACTTCTCTCAATGTGCTTCTAAGCAGTTAGAACTGCAAATCATATATAATATTATCAACAAGAAAGCCAGAATTGGAATATGGCATAATCATCATTATTTTTAGTCTACATTTTTATGTATTTAAAGGATGTACTCTTTGCACAAGGACATATTAAGGAAAACTTCCTTGTAAATAAAATACAACCCCAAATTAAGACACAGTGGGTTTAACCATGTAAGAGTTTATTTTATTATGCCTAACAGATAATCACTACACCATATTTCACTAAAAGAAATACAAGAAACTAAGCAAGTGAGAGCGTAACTTATGATCAGATATGTATGTGAAGCTGCCAAATTTTTATATCAGAGATTGTATTCTTCTGGCCACCTGGGGAAATAAGCAGCCAGGAAAATCTGGCTTGGGCTGGAAGAAGACTAATGCACTAATATTTATTTATGAAAGCATCATATATTCTGCTCTTCCAGGAATTATTGCAGTAAGGTTTTCACTGCAGTATACATAAGGTGAAAATAGAAACTGGAATGTGCAATAGAGACAGAACCACTTACCAGTGAAGAAAGGTTAAGGATTTTTTTCTTTGATTTAAACAAAATTTATTATGATCTCACTGACTTTTTAGTTAAGATAGAGGCCTATTGGTAAAGTATTGTGTTGTTACATAAGCAGATTTCTTAATAGGCAAAAGAGTGCTCACCAAAGTTATTTTTTTCAAATATTAATCAAAACTCTAGATAGACATTAGATTAACAATCTTTGTGCCCACTAAAAGAGGAAAGGCTCAGATAGTTTCATTTAACACTTTTCATCTTCCAAAGATTATTCCTCTGAATATATTTGGCAAGCTCATCTCTGTCTGTAATAAAGGGCCTATGTTTCTTTTAGAGTTATATAATCAAATGACCCATCAAATTAATTAAAAAGATTTTAATCTGGTACAGCTAGCATGCTAATTAACTTGTCAAGTATGTACACAATATCTCCACACAAGTTATTTTTAAAAGTCTTTGCAAGTGCTAGAATGTACAATGGTAAATGCATGAAATAAATCTGAAGCGACCACAGGAGCCTTGGAAGGAAAAATGGCAGACTCCACGGAGGGAGAAATAAACAGTTGAGGAACAAGGGGTACAGGGAGACATTTTTTTATCATGCATCATTTTTATTTTGAGTTCTGTACCATTAGCATATATAACTAGTCAAATAATTTTTAAAAGATTTATTTGTTTTGTAGAAGAACTGTGGTGCAGACCAGAGGTGGTGAGGGGATGGTGGGGAGTTAAAGGATTCGCCAGAGACAGAGTGGGGAGCAGAACAGGCAGATTTACTGAAATACACTGCTGAGTGGAGCAGTGGGTGAGGCAGGAGAGGTCTGCTGCACCATGTGGGTAGCTCCCTGGCTGGAGATCGAACTCAGGCCATAGCAGTGACAACGCTGAGACTTAACCCCTAGGCCACTAGGGAGGCCCTTAAACAATTTTTTTCAATTAAGTTTTGACATGATTCAACAAAGACACAAAGAAGAAAGTGAGCAGGGAGAAGAAGAGGAAAAGATTTGAGAAAAGGAAAGAAAAGAAGCAGAAAAAGCAAGCACTCTGTCACTGCCCTAGTATTACAAAACCACCCTGGTCTGAAATCCTTTTTCAGCCTATCTTTCCCCAGCAAAGTCTGGATATAGTTCAAGTTATCTCTCATAGTCTCTCACCTGATGGATTCCCACAGATGTTTTTCTGTCTTCCCTGATTCCAGTAGGGTCTGATCAAACCTATCCTCCATTCAGCTCCACCTACTTCTCCATCTCTAGCTCTCATTTCCTCCTCTCTTGTCCTTGAAACTCAACCACTTGCTTTTTCTTCAACAGTATATGCTATTTCTCGTTCACCTTGCTGGTGCTCATATTACCTGAAAAAAATGCTATGGACTTCCCTTGTGTTTCTGACACTGATTCATAATTACTGTGCAAGTAGCTTTCTCCTGGAATGCAATATGTCTTATCCACATTATAATATCAGGACCCACTGTTTGACCTGGAACACTGAAGATACTCAGTTCTTATTGACTAGCATTGAAAAAGAGAATGCACTCAATCTAGCTCTCTGTGACCTAAACAATTCACCTGCTATTTCAGTATTTGTTAAATGTAAGAGTTCAATAGAGCTAAAAACTTCTATAACCCCCGGAGCAGATACAAAGATGTAAATCTGCTTTACCTCAATAAACATAATGAGGAGGGAGGAATTAAAAAAAAATAGAAATTATGCCAAAAAAAATAGGAATTAAAAAATGAATTTCTCTTTTCTGAGATTTTTCCATTAGTTAGGGTTTGTATTGTATTTAGACCCATAAAGAGAGTATCCACATCATAATATTAGTCATTCTCTTCCTCACATTTTTATCATGAAGTTTTCACTCAAAAATAGAATCATTTAATGAACCCCCGGTGTCAACATCTTTCTAATTTTATTTCCTCTCTCCTCCTAATCACACAAATGTAGAACAAATCTCAGTCACTGTAATATTTATCCTATAAACACTTTATTATGTTTCTCCAAGACATACGGACTTTTTTAAACATAACAAACCTGACAATGATTGACATTTCATCCATGAATTAATAGATAATAGACATAATAGATTATAATCATTTTAACATTTTTAATAATTTTATGAAGAAGTCTAAATTACAGAATCATTTTGGAAATGTTTAAATAGTGTGGGCTTCATTCCTTTGTGGACATTTCTCTTGAGAGTACTTGGCCAGGGTACAATGAAGATTAACAGTCTGCATTCTTGAGACGATCAAGGACAATGTGTTCAGGTCAAGCCTGAAGGGTATTAAAAGAACTTGGAGAAGGAGGTTTCAAACATCTTAGCTATGCCACTCAAGTTAATGCTGCTAATTCCCACACTCTCATATACACCCAGTTCCTATCTATATTTTTTCCAGAAAATATTTTTGCTTGAATTATCAAACACAACCCCAGAACAATAAAGCTGTTATTTCCAAAGCTGTCATGTTTACTGTGACTGCCACCATAGTAATTCTTTTCTAAATATGCAAATTGTTTTAAATGGCTGAATATACTCAGAGTCAATATTAGTTCAATTCAGAAATTAAGGGGAAAAAAGGAAAGTGAATGAATCTAATTTGGGGCACCTGTTTCCAAGGATAAGCAATAGACACAGCACTTTCATTCCTGAAGTTACCTGCAACTGCTTGGAGGAATATTTATGACCACCCAAGGAATATTAGTGAAAGTCTCCAAATAGATGAAAGCTCTGTTGAGACTGAAGTGGCAATTTTCTTTACAGAGAGGTAAAATAATAGATCACAGTAAAGCAAAAATCCATTTCTTTGAAAAGAAAAAGCAGTGGATATGTGTATTATATATATATATATAAAATATATGAAAGACTGAGTATATGGGAGAAGAAAATAAATGTCAATCCAACTAAATCCATCAATCACCAAAGAAGATTGTATGATTTTCCAACATTTTAAATTTGCTGATTTATTCTGGTCACTCAGAGTCTCCTTAACAAAACTTTTATAAAAAATGAACAATCAAATCTAGGAAATAAAACAGAAACTAAAAAAAAATAGTTATCATTCACTAGTAGAATCTAGAGAAAAATGTATCAATTAGTCTTGCTTAGTTTTCACTTTAAATTGAATGCATAGTTATCATTAGACACACAAGTGTACTTTGATTGTTACTAGTGGATGTTAATTATTTTACATACTTTAACAATGGTGTTTTATATACAAATACAAACAAAATGCAACTTGGCATGAGGGGAGGAGAGGCCACAATTAAAAGTTTGAATTGCTTAAACTTTTAAACATAAATAAAACATGAATGAGCTAAGCTTATGGCAATAATGTTGACTGCTTTTACATCATTTTCAAGTTGTTTTTTTTTTTTAACTAGCTTGGAAAAATTTAATCTGATAGGAGCTTAGACATTAGACTTTGCAATTTTATATATAATAGAATGACAAAGTGTGAAAGAATGATCTATATCTTGGCTAGGGAGAACCTTTCATAACCCTTAGATACCTATTGTAGAGCTGTCCCTTTTGGTAGGATTCTGTGGTTTTCTAATGACATTTTAGCCTATCTCATCTGACTCAACAATTATGACTTCACAAAGGCCATTAATCTACAAATTTCAAAGGAATACAAAATAGGTAATTTTTCTAGGATGCTGAAAGTGTTCCACACCATGTACAGAGTTGTGGTTCCATGAATGTGTATGTATGTAAAGCACCATTGAGTTATATACTTATGATTTATGCAGGTTATACCTATTCTCCTCTTATACCTGTTTGGTATTTGACTAAGTATAAAATTCTAGACATGGAAACCATTTTCCTTCAGAATTTTAAAGACATTGTTCTTTCTTGTTCTCGTGAGAAAGTTGGCAACATTCTTTCTGAAAATGTCATATAAACTTCTCCTTAGAAGTTAGCAGAATCCTGTTTGTCTCAAGTATTCTAAAATTCTATGACAAGGTACCTTGTTGTGGGCTTATTTTCACCTATGTGCTGGACAATCAGCTTCAGTCTACTAGCTCATTCTTTCACCTATGAGAAGCTTAGTTGATTTTATTTATTTATATAGGCTAGATTTCCTCTTCGCCATCTTTTCTGTTCTTTCCTTGACCCTCTGCCATCATATTTTAAGTTAACTGGCCCTTGAATTTTTCTCTACCCTTTTGCGACTCTGTATTTACACTCTAAATTTGGAAGGTTTCTTAAAGTTTATTATTTAGTCTTTCTATGGAGTTTTTCATTTCCAGTCTCAAGTTTTTCAAGAACTTCTTTTTTACTCTAAAGTATCTAGTTTCAGGGATGAGATATATTTTCTAAAGTCTCTGAGGATAGTAATGATAGTTCTTTAGTAAAGCATTATTCTCGCTACATAGTCTCCTTCAAATTGCTTTGTAATAAATTAATAATCAATTGAAATTATACAAACCTACACAATAGAATATTATAATTACTATATTTATAGAGAAGTCCAATAATATAGGGTTGTCATGATATAGTTTAGAATAAAAATAACAAGTTTAACAGTACTTATCCCCTCCGCTTTGTTTTATAATGAAGATTTTTAATCACACATAAATGATAAAAGAAATTTTACAATGAAACTTGATGGCAAACTGTATTAACAGTTTGCCATACTTGCTTTATCACATCTATCCATCCTTCTATCCATCTATCAGTTCATCTTATTTTTTAGATGAATTTCAAAGTAAATTATAGATGCCTGTATATTTTCTGCTACATACTTTAGAATGAACATCATTAACAATGTTTCAACATTTGTTTACTATTCTTTTTGTTCTTTTGAAATATACAAACCTTAAGTGTAAAATCTCAAAAGAGTTTTGAGAAAGCATACACTGTTTAAACACAAATTCGATCCAATGATCGTAGATCATTATTACTCCAGAAGGCTCATCCTGTGTATTCACGTGATTTATCACTTCAACCAAAGAGCAGGTAAACATCTGGAGTGTCATGAAAACCACAATTATTAGTTGAAGTTATGCCTTCACAACAATGTTTAAGAGCAGTCGTGACAAGAAAGGTTTTCAGATACTGTGTGTAAAACTGTGTAAGTCCAATTCAAGAGATGGTCAGAAGAAGTTTCTTTCTGAAATAATATAGCTATTCAGTTGGCTATTCAATGCCCAACTGTTCTATTAATAAATAGAGCCAACTAGTCATTCCCTTTATTACTTTGAGATTAAGTCATTCCAACTCTTATCCAGCAGACCACAAAAATGTTTTAAAATCAACACAATTATATTGCCTAAATAAGTTGCATAACATTTACCTCTCAGTTATTCAAAATTAACCTCAACAAATTTAATAATGTGTCAGGACACGGGCAAATAGTCTTATTATTATGGCTCTATGGTAGAAAAGATAGAGTAAAATGGGTTGATGGACATTTCCACATTGAGTAATTTGTATCCTTATGAGGAAGAGGTTATTGGAAACTCAAATCAATTCTCTAGTGACAAGGTATAGTGCCAAGTTAAATATCTAGTACAGTGCTATTTGCTGAATATTATGTGAGTAATTCAAGCATTGAGAAAGATTTCAGAGGGAATACAGAGATTCTGACTATGGCCGACCTATGTTATCATGTCAAAATATATCCAGTCTCACCTAAAGTATAGTAGAGTCACATGAAAACATGCCTCATATAAATTAATGTATATTTTTCTGGTGGGACTTGGGAACTGGAGCTAATGTATTCCTGACCAGGGTTCAGAACACTCTAAAAAGTGTTAGATCCTTAGAAATTGAATCTTACTCTGTATAGCACCACTTAGGGAGTATTAGAGCATATTTAGGCACCAAATGGACTGTCCCAAGAGAATGACGAAAGGAGCCCACCTTTTAATTCTAAAGGCAACCTTAATCCAGATGACTACTAGCTCTATTGATTAGAGTGTAAAAAACAATTTTAGCTCTAAGTAATAATGCATCTGGTATTATTTATTGAAATTTTATTGACATTTCATTAGGAATTTCTCATAGGCTGAAGTATAATGTCTAGAAGTTATTGACTTCCTGACTTTTTTTATTAATGATTCCAGGCCACAATTATCAGAAGATAGACTAAAATTATGATCATTTTTATAGATTATACATATTATCAATTTGATTTTTTGTAAGATTTAAAGTAATTTTAATGAGATCAATCAGACCTGCAGTATTTTTGTTTCTTGTAATTAAAAAGAAGGAAAAACATTTTTATGAGTTATTCTTTTAAAGAAATTATGAGATATTAGAATACATAAAAATAATTCTGTGCTGGAGAGAGAAAGTAGAGTAGATGACAGTGCAGTCACCTTGCCACCTTAATTGAGATTTACTTTGTGTGTGTGTGTGTGTACATGCGTGTGTTCATGTATGCATACATGATATAGATTTGTCTCATTATGACCCTATTAGTCTTCCTTTATTGGTCTTACTGAATTTTTGTCGATACATTATTTCAAGAGTGTAGCAAACAAAAGAAGACTAAAGAGCAGCCCTGGGTTGAAGTAAAAACGGTTTGTATATAATGTTGGCATTGAAGAGAGTCTTGGGCATTTTTTTATGTAATATTATGATTGTAATCTCCTTGCTTACTCTTTTGTAATATCTATACTTATGTAGTTTAGCAAGAATAGACAATTGCTTTTAACCTATAATAAGACTATGAATAGAATATAGAATAATATAATAATAAAATTAGAATAATAAAACTATAATATACAATGAGAACTATTATTTTCTCAAAGGCAGGAAAAATTTTCTGACACAAACTAAAAAGCTTCCTTGGCTTTTGCCATAAAGTAAAACTGACAGCCATGAGTTAAGGAAATAATTACAGGAAAGGATGCAGAGGAATATAAAATAAGAGAGAAGAGACTTATAATACCTATGAATTACAACTTTGTATAGTCAGCATTTTTATTTGTAGAGATAGTCAGACTATGTATTATCTGTACATAAATAAATATGGTCACAGTACACGTAAAATATTTATAAATTACTTGTCAGGTGCAAGTACTTATTTATATTTGATGTTTATCACTCCTATCACTACACAATCGGGACACTTTAAGGAAATTAAAAACACAAGTTAGTTCTAGCTGTATCTATAATAAATTCAACTTCATAAAAATAATTAATCCTACATATGAAATATAATTTTGGTAGGTTGACTTCCTTTTGTGAATAATGAATAAAAGTAGCCAGTGAAATATTGTTTACAAGCATCCAGGTTAAGATGGTGGATTACAACTGCATCGTTTAATTTCCCTCCCATAAAATTTAGCAAAAAAAAAAAAAAACAATAAAAGCCAATCAGAAGATGTTCACTAGCAGTCACCAAGTAAGAATAAGAGAATAACATAATGCAATTGAATAAATCATTCCAAAAGGATAAAGCAAAGTTTCTGGAGAAGAGAGAAATGCAGAAAAACAGCTCAGCTTTGAACCATGCTTTCAACTTCAAAACAAATTTGGCAATATTCCCTACTACCATATGAATGGAGTAAAGAAAAGTCAATCATTATCTTTATTTCTTTTGATTTTCTTTTTCCTTTGATTTAATACTAATGAAAAGTGGGTGTAGTCAGGAAAAATGAATTATAGGACATGTCTGATAGCAACAAAAGTTATAGGATTCATGGTGAAGGAAACCTGCCTTACAGTATCTCCGACTATGTGGAGTGACCTTGAGTAGCCCAAAGGGCATAAGGCAATGGGCAGAGTAGAGCTCTCTGAGTTCTAGTAAAGATTGTATGCCTCTTCATTTGAGGTCTCCCCATATACATGGCCAAATTCCCTTCTCTCAACTGACCAGAAAAATAGACAGAATACAAAATATTTAACTTTTAGTCTCTAGATTAGAGGTGGAAAAAGATGGATAACATACATCATAGCATTGCCCACTTTTATTTTTAAGGGGAATTAAATTTTTGAACAGAGGCATTCACATAATAGCAAAATGAAAAGATTCCATATTAGAAAAAATATGAATATATTACTTAAAGCAGGAAAAAATTTTCACAATCATTTCACTCTGAAAAAGTGACATAGTAAGAACACAAATTCAGTAAATTGGGTAAAGACAAGTGTTTCCGCTCTGAGACTGACCATATTATAAAGGAGCTCAGTGGTCTCTATTGTGGGTGTAGTACAAGGCAGGACCACTTGATCGCCCTGGGGCAATATTGATGTGCCTTGCACCCCAGGGACTGATTAGTGAAATGCCTTGTTAATAAGATTAGAGCCATGGGTGGGAGTGGGGCTATACTCACCCTCCTGTAAGCTCATATTCCAGTGTTCACCTTGACCCACCCTTCTCTATCAATAAAGAGGTCAGGATCCTGATCTTTGAAGAATCCTGCATCCTACAATCTGTTCCACAACTCCTGTTTCCTTTCTTTATCACTGCAGTGTTCCCTGACACAACATTATAGGTCAATGGGCGTTAGAAATACCATTTCCACAATATTTGTACAACCCTTAATTGTCTGTTGGAAACATATCAACTCCTCAAATTAAGAATACTTACTTTTCTAAGTGGATCTAATGTACAGACTTATAAAATGTTTTCAGTTTATAGATACAATTCATCCTCAATTTCTATAATGTCTCAGGTGCAATGCCTAATCTTGAGCAACTAGTGGTAAACAACATGGTAGAATCAACTTGAACATTTCTATACTCTCTAAATGGATCTTGTTAATAGCTGATAGATCTTGTTAATAACTGATAGCCAGCTATGGGGCTTTTGGATCTACAAGATCTCCGGCTTTTTCTATATCCTTCAAGATTATGTACCATAGGACTTCATCATTTCACTACAGTTAGAAATTTAAAGGTTATAGTCAAATATTTTGATTGGAAATGTAGAGTTATTGACCTTAACTGTTATTACACTTTACTTTCCTCTTTCTACTACTTGACTAATTAAGAATTCAACAAATAGTCATTCTGTCTTTGTTACAAGCCGTCACACCCTTTTTTAATCTCCAATTAAGTAAGAATTTATTGTAAGATCTGCTGCAACTTTCCATTGATAAATACCATTCTTTGATTTGGAAAAGCTTACAAGGCACCTTTTGTTTTCAGTTTCCAGATGAACATTTGGAGAGGTCTGACTAATCATAATAAGGATACACCATCTTTTCTGACTTTTCAAGTTAGAATTAATAAATGATGTCTTTACTTGATTAAATCTTAAAGCCAATTAATAGCAAATGGTTCCTGTGAAATTAGTTAGACTCCATAAGCTGAAAGAAGCTAGGACATGTGATAGCACAATTCAATATTTATGAAGATTTTTTTCTATGACTAAAGAGATACCTGTTAATGGGTTTCTAAAAATAAGGAGATTCAGTAATTATCACTTAAACAACTCATTATCTGTTTCAGAATTTTAGCAAACTCTTTATCATTTCTAATTCAAAATTAGAGGAGGGCAAAGAGAAACTATAGTCACTTATTCCTTTCATAAAAATGGCCCACTAACTTATGTCAGGTTTCCAAATGTATTCTTAAGTAATGATGGAGGTTGTTTTTGCTTTTGCAAAAAGCACCTTCATTTAAATTACCTAAGCCAGTACCAATTTTTTCAACTCTATTTTAGTCCTTTTCCCCCTGCTGCCACCTCATTGTTTTACAAGTAATGATAAATGTGATAATGAGTAATGACATCTATTCATGGAAAATGTGAAAGGTCTGAAGTTACAGTACTTTTCATTAGGAAAATGTGTCTCTAGCAGAGTCAGGCACCTTGACTTAATCAGACCCGCTCCAATTCTGTAAAATAAATGAATTTTCCTTAAATTCCAGTGTCCTCTTCTCTTCCACCCATCCCCATCGCTTCAGTCCCATTAACTACACAAGCTTTTCAAGCTAGTTTAAGTGTAAAGAAATGTTTCAATTCTTATGTTTTATCCATTAAAATGCAAATGATGTAGAGCTTTCTGATTGTTTAATCCCCAGGGAGCTTTTGCAACATTGAATACATGTTCTCGAAGTGAATGCTTCTATATCTTCATCTTCTCCCTTCCAAGTGCAAAATGCAATGTATGATTAGTGTTAAGCCAGAAAAGCAAGATGGATGCAGAGATTAAAAATGACCTTGCCTTCTTGGTCTCCTTTTGGATCTAGCTGTAGGATGCACTCAGGTCATTTTAAAAACTTGAGGTTAGTATATGTTCTTTCTGTAACTCTTCCACTAGGGTGTCAAAATTTTGCATCACTAATCTAACATTATTAGTATGTTACTTGAGTCCAACTAAAAAAATGACTGCCCATATATTTAAAGTAAGAAAAGTCATCTGCCATAAAAGTCTGTCAGTTGTAGGGATATAGAAATACATTCTTCTGTCAATGGTTTAGTCGAAAATCAAAGAAAAGGTGTTAAACATTTCAATAGCTGACATTTACTCTTACAAATATGCTATATCTATATAATACCAAAATAATAACTATATAATACAAATAAATTTTACTTGCTATAAAAAGAATGGATTTATTTTTAGAAGAGGGGTTTAAGTATTTTCAAAGTAAATATCTATGTATTTATCTAAACTATTGAGATGATGGATGGATGGATGGATGGATAGTTTTCTCAGTCACATTAAGTTTCACTGAGTGAAATCAATGGGCCTTTTTAAGGTGACTTACCTTTATCCAACTACTCCTTTCTGCAAACTCAAGACAAAGCAGTATTCCATATATTTTTAGGACCTTTCCTTTCTCTTCTCTCCCCCAAAAACACTTACACCCAGGCCACACTGTGTCATCCAGGCTCAATCTTCCTTAACTTATTTCATGCTACATCAAAATTTAACAACTTGCATCTAGTCCTCAAAACCACCACCAATATAATAAATTAATCTACCACCCGCATTAATATTTACACTAGGTATACATATTACTCCATGTATGGGTAGATGCTTCGAAACCACAAGCCCACTGTCAAGGTAAGAAGGTCAGGCAGGCTAGTTGTGTATTGAAATTTAGTAACTTAATGAGTTCTTTATGCTTCTTGAATTGCCTGATGAAATTAGCTTTGCAAGATCCATTCTGAAATTTAAAAAAAATTCAGGAACCATATTGCCAAACCACTGGTAACAGCCAAGCTAATAGACATACTATAGATTAATGGCTCTTTATGTGAAGACTGTATCTAATGTATCTAATGTTTCCTGATTTGTCTGAAGAAATTTCCCTTTTTTGAATCTAGTTTTTACTTTAACTGTCAGAAACAAAATAAAGTTCCACCTACAGTACTTTTGAGCATCATATTCATTTTTGTTCCTGATAAGTGACATTTGAGTATAACCATTCACCAACTTCTCTGTTTTGATCTCTGGACCAGGTGCAGAAAAGCTTTTTCACTTCAGACCCATGTGACCTTCTTGTAATTACTTTACTTCCCAGGCATTAGATATTAATCTCAGTAAGTGTTCACCTAAATAAGTTTGTGGCCATTTGCAGAACCTGTTATGTGAAGATCTCTACAATTCTCTGCCTGTTCAAAAATCACACTTCAAAGAAGGCTTTTGGTTCAGTCAATCTATTAGATCCAAAATATCGTTTCTTCTAGCTTTAAAATCCTTCCCTTCTTTGAGGAGGGAGATGATAGGGTAGGTATCTTCATTTTTGTGAGTCAAAAGAAAAATGTATTTGACTATATGACAAAAATAACAGAACACTGCCTCCTTGCTATCTATCTGAACATGAGGAATTTTATAAAATTGCTGGAAAAATTGAATTCTTAATCTATATTTTGATTCAAATGAATTGATAAAATAACACAAATTTAATTGCTCTCAGAGCTTGAAAAGCATTACTTTTATAATATGCTAATTACTTTAACCAGTTGATATTATAAGCCATTCAAAGGTTTTAAGCAAAAACTAGGGCCTCTCTGGTGGTGCAAGGGGTTAAGAAGCAACCTATGAATCTCACTGCAGCATGAGTTCAATCCCCAGCCATCTGGCCAGGGAGAAACCCACATGGAGCAGCAGACCTCTCCTGACTCTCCCACTGCTCCCCTCAACAGTGTATTTTAGTCAATCTGCCTGTTCTGTTCCCCACTCTGTCTCTGGTGAATCCTCTCTGTCTCTGGTGAATCCTCTCTGGTGAATACCACACTTCTGGCCTGTACCCCAGTTTTTTGTTTTTTTAAAATTATTTATTTATTTATTTATATAAGCACTGGGTACAGTCAGAAGCGTGGGAGGGTGAGAAAATTCACCAGAGCCAGAGCGGGGAGCAGAGCAGGCAGAAGGACCGAAGTACACTGCTGAGGGGAGCAGCGGGCGGCAGGAGAGGTCTGCGCGCTATGTGGGACACTTGCCTGGTGGCCCTGGATCAAACCAGTGCTGCAGAGGCTGTGGGCAGCTTTGCAAGCCAGTGCTCAACTGCTATTCCACCAGGGGAGGCCCTGTATCCCAGTTCTTGTATGTATAAATAAATAAATAAATCTTTAAAAAAAAAAAAAAAGCAAAAACTAAATGGAGCATATCTATAGAAAGTCTTGAATATAAATTTGACTTTAAATAAAACTATGTTATGGGCAGCAAATTAACCAGATATTAAATATTTGTTCACTTTCTTACATATAATTCATAAGTTCATATGTTTTTTTTTTTTAAGATTTTATTTATTTATTTATACAAGCACTGGGTACAGTCAGAAGCGCAGGAGGGTGAGAGAATTTACCAGAGTCAGAGTGGAGAGCAGAACAGGCAGACTGACAAAATACACTGCTGAGGGGAGCAGCAGGCACAGCAGGAGAGGTCTGTCGCGCCATGTGGGGCCCTCACCAGCGGCTGGGATTCGAACCGGTGCTGCAGAGGCTGTGGGCAACTTCGCAACCCAGCGCTCAACCGCTGTGCCACCAGGGAGGCCCAAATTCATATGTTTTTAGTAGCACAATTTAACTGTATGTCTATGTCATTTCTTTACCAAAGTAGGCTACATGAAATAAATAGAACAAGTTCTGCTCTTTATACACAAACAAGAGTTTTTATTATACATTGGAATTTTCTAGAAACAAGTTATGTCTTTCCTAATAATAGATCCAAAGACTCAAAAATGAAGAGGCCCTGAAGTTTCCTAAAAATTAGTCCTTAAATCTTTCATACCTAGAATTGTGATCCAATGTTCTATCACAAGAGATTTGTAGAAGATTCATAATAGAAACACAGAAAGCCAAACACTTCAAAAAATTTAATTTGCCAAAATGTCAAAAGCACTTCTGATGCTTACCAGTGCCACAGGAGTAATGCATTTCCTGGCACTGTGCATTCATAGCCTGAAGAAATACAGCCATGGTCTGTGGGTTTCTGAAACATTCAAATGTTCCTCTTTGCTAGGATTTCAAAGCAACACATGTACATAAGTTTGTTGCTTGAAATTGTAGCCCTGTTACTATCCTGGCTACTTTAGCTAACATTGTTACTTTAGTTGCTTTTAGTTAATATTATATTATTCTGAAGTTGGTTTTGTAACTGTTCACAATTTACTGTGTATATTTGATATGAGTGTACTTAGTGCTCGTATCTGTCACTTCTTTGGCACTAGCCAGTTACATTGGAGTCACAGTGCCCTGGTGCAGGCCTCGTGGCAGCTTACCAGGACTAATCAGGAAATCAGGCCTATAGCTGACTGTATACTGGACCACTCTTCACATCTTTTCAGGCTACTGGTGCTTCTAACTTAAAATATGATGATGACACTCTCTAAGACACTTCCCAGATATAAATTCCATAATAATTAAGGCAACTAGTAGAGAAAAAGAGTGATCTGAATCTAGGGGAAGGAGTGACACCACATACAGAACATAAACTGTCAAATCCATGGCAAAGATTTGTATTCACGTATTTGAAATCCAGAGCAAGCACTATGGAGAAGCAGGCAAAAACTAGAAAGAAAACTATGCTCTAAAGATAGAAGAATGTGGATCTAGTTGTGAGTTTGATGCTTTTCTTTATTCTCCAACCACATGGAGCTTGACAAAATGTCAAGAGTGTCAAAAGTTAAGCCAACCTGGCAGAAAAGGTGAAAATTAGGAAAATCCCTAGACATCAAAAAACAACAGAGAAGTGATACTAATCTCTGCCCAGATTTAGCAGATACATGAGAAACCAACAAGAGGGTGGACTGAAAAAACAATAGTGGAAAGTACATAGGAACTAGGTACACAGATGAGCAGCTGATGATCATGCGGAGTGGAGAAACTTCACAATTTCAGGTAACTAAACACCAAGGCAGTATGAAACACCAGACTTCGGAAGAATATGATTAATCTAGAGATGACACAGCCTATTATCTATACTCATAATGTTGAAACCAAAATTAACATGTAAGAGAGACAGAGACAATCTTAACTTGGGAAAATGCATCAATAAAATAGTTTCTAAGTAGTTTCAAATATTAGATTAACAGGTGAAGATATCAAAGTTGCTATTATAAGTATGTTTGAAAATAGAAAATATTAAGGAATTGAAAGAAAATGAAATCAATTAACAAACAGATACCCCCCAAAAAAAATTGTAAGGCTGAAAAATATAGTTATTGAAATTAAAAAAAAAAAAAAAAAAAAAAAAAACCTATGCCCATGGACTGATGCTGAAATTTTGTTGTTGAAGTCAGGGGACAAAACCTTGGAATGTCTTATATCCCCTGATGGGAGCTGACATTGTTCTGAGTCCAGGATTCGCACTGGGACACGGTCATATTGTCACTTTCTTCCTAAACAATCAATGTGTTTGTCAAAATTTTAGACTCCCAGAAGGAAAATACATACTTAGTGTAAGTCACATTGTACCATCTAAATATGCTAATCAAGCAGGTCTAGTGTCCCGGGCAAGCAAAATAGCCTCGCTATTTAGCAACATAGAGAAAATTCCAAAGTCAAGTTTCCCTTTGTCAGTATCATAAGCAAACTCTTTTAAGAGCAACATCAGACTTGCTATGTGAATTCTATCTTGCAGTCACCCTGGCGCTACTTCTGCACCCAGCTGAGCCATTTCAGCTGATGCTGAATCGTGCTTGAATTCTCCCCCCCCCCAAAAAAAAAAAACTTGCAGAAATAGCTTTGTTACATCCTCTGTAGAGAAACCAGGAACCAGCCAATTAGCTTCATGACCACCGTGTCTGAATTTTACCCCCACAAATTGCTTCTTCAGACCTTTTGATTTTTAGCAATGCCAGATTCTTTGTCCATTTAGACCTAGAGTGGTCACTGCTTTCTGGAATTGCTGTTTCCATAAATTACACTTTTAGCAGGTTTTTATTTTTGGTTTTTGAGTTACATTGCCAACTTACATTAAAGCATATATGATTCACAAGAAATTATATAATTTATAGTAAATTATATCTGTTTAGATAATTATTCTGGCTTTTGTGGGTCCTGCTGGTACAAGAACAGAAGTCATCTTCCTTTGGAAAAGTGACTGACAAGCAAGAGCCAACAGAATTTGCTGATTCATTATTCATTATTCTCCCTTTTTTGGTGCCAGATGTGTAATGTGAAGCTACTGTGGCAATGCCAGGAGTGACAGCTATAACTGCACATTCACTAACCCTTGGTGACACTTGTGGTAGGTGACCTTGAAACAAAATTTCAGCATGAACCTCCCCCAAATCCTGACCTCCTGCCATTCCAATGATTTTTCAAGTGCCTATCCAGTTTCTCCCTCCTTGTAATATCTTGGATGGTTTCTGATTCTTGTACTAAATTCTGATATACATGCATAAAGGTTATTTATAAAAAATACATCAAACAATATGTTTAAAAGTGAAACTTTTAAAAAATTCCCCTTAAAAGACAGGTAGGAGATGAATGCTCTATCACCATTTTGTTTCAACATTGTATTGTAAGTACTAAACAGAAGAAATAAGTGAAGAATATTAGTGGGAACAAAACATAACTAATTATTTGCTATAAATATGGTTATTTGCATAAAATCCCCAAATCTATCTGGTATGCAAAATTAAAATGTACCTAAAAGTTTACTGTAGCCACATTTTACTTGTACTGGATTTTCTCTCCTCTCATAAGATAGTCATATTTGAAATGTTTTAGTGGCTTTTTTTCAAATTGATAAAAATTTATTCAAAATAATCAATAACTTAGGAAATTTGTAAGGTTTACCTTTGAATGGTTACAACTGAATGGACAGAAACTTGAAGTGATTCCACAAATGAATTGTACCTGCAAATGCAACTATAAATGAATCAACTATCTTGTTTCTCCAGACCACATTTAAAAAACAGTTCTGAAATTACTTTGATTTTTCAGAACAACTCTGAGCTTGGTTCTTAAGCCTTATTACCATAGTTGAGCTTTAATGGATAAGTTGAAATTATAATACCATAAAATTTTATAGAAAATGAAGATCAAAAGAAAAAATCTTATGACCACAGTCACTGCTTAAAGGGATTTTATCTCAATACTGTAAATTCTGAAATCTTCCCAGCCACAGCTTATATACATCTTCATTTCAAAGGTGTAACTTCATGACATTTCCTGGAATTCCCCCAGATGGGAGTTTCTACAGTTATTCTCTGTAGGTAATTGCAGCTTCCAGAATAACCTCAGGTCACTGAATACCCTGGTTCTGCAAATAACCCATTATTAGCCAGATTCCATCATGAAAATCCATCCTGCTACTGCTGTGGAGATGTGATGGTTTGACATTAGAGAAAAAAATGGGCAAAGGTATCCAGTCTCTCTCTGGTGAAAGCAATACTACATGGACACATCTTATGAACATTATTTAAGAAATTGGCTTCACCCCTTGGCTCTCTTCATCCTCTTTCATCTCATGAGTTTTGGTACACATATGAACCTCTCCTAAGAATTCACATAGATGCTAATGACTGTAAGCCAACATTTATTCTCAGAAAAAATATAAAACCTTAGTTTTATCATATACTCAATGTTCTTCTATGACCATTATCTCCATCAGCATCCAATAAGGGGACAAAGAACATGAAAGTTATTGATTAAGAATTTAATACAGGAATCATCAACTAGGTATAAAGCTGTGAACTAAGTAACTTGAAAAATAAAAAGCGAACACCCACGTACAAAAGAGGCAGCGACTGCAAAAAGTCAATACTACCCAATGGCTGAATAAACAAAGGAAAAGGAAGGAATTACTAAAATGTAGAGCTCTCCTATTTGGTATGACTTTGTAGGTTCTTTGTTGTATCTGGGGATGCTCACAAAAATTTTCCATGTAAATTAATGGTAATAACATTCCCATACACCCCCCCAAAAAAACCTACCAAATCACACAAAATGGGAATATTCTACTTTTGGGTATCAGAGAAACCTTTAGAAAGAAATGGATGTTACTTCTGTTTCCTCCAGGCTTATAATCCCCCTTCTCTGCCCCCTATTGGCAGAATCTATGGGGTGTCAGCTGGCAAAGCATAAAATTTTGCAGAGTAATGCTTCAGCATCACAAAGCAATTAAGGGAAGGTGGTTTGGAGCAGAGAGAAAACTGCTTAGTAACTGGCACAACCATGCACAGAAAATTCTTCTGAAATAGCTGAAAATTGATTTATGATTACAGTTACACTGGGGTAAGTGGTTAAACTACTTATGTAGTTTAGTAATTGACTAAGAAACTATATAACTCAGCATAGCCACAATATTTTCATGATGGAAAAAGGGAAAAGAATTCAAATTCTGACCCAATCCCTGTTTATTATGTAATACTGAAACCAATTCCTGATGTATAAGCCCAGGGGGGGCATAAAACATCTCTTGCCTGTCCCTAAAAGCAGATGTGCTGACAGAGGGCAGGAAGGGGCACTAAAACTTGCCAAGGACACTGCCCAAATAGTTTTAGCTGTCAGTGTCTGAATTCTTCACCTGTGCACAATAGTAAAACTACTCAGGTTCAGAGAACAATAATGGGATTTATTTAACAAACCAGGGAAAATAGTGTTACTGAGGCCACAAATGGCCTTTGCCTCACCTGAAGCAGGCTCCCAAGATGGCATCTTCCCTGCACTGCAGACCTGGACCATGTGGCAGCCAAACTATAGGCCGGGATCCAAATCACGAAGATGGTAGATAACACAACAGAAGACGCTCACTGGAGCTGCTGAGATGCCTCAGCGCAGCACCAGGCGATCGACACTCAAAACAGCAGCTACAGTAGCTGAAAGACCTGACAAATGGCCACACTCACGCAGCTCAGTGAGGCGCCCAGCTCCGTGTCTTGGCCTTCCCTGCCAGGCTTTTAATAGCAGCAAAGCGGGGAACAGTTTGTCACTCCACTATTTGCAAAGCCTCCAAACTTTTCTTCTCTGAGGTTGACTGCTGGAAGCATCTCCACATCTTTCAAAGGCCCACAACAGCCTTCTGGAAGATCGGCATGGTGGGGACAGAAATTGCTGACCCTGGAACCCCTGAAGATATGAAAACTCTGAAACCCCAAAAGCTGGGGCCTGCTTCTGCAGTCCCTTATATTTCTTATCAGACTCTCCACCCCCACCAATGCTTTGTATTTTGCCTGGAGCTATTGATCCACCCCTCTCCCTCCAGGGGTACCACCTGCAACAGTCTTTGGCTTCAGCCCCCTGTCACAGTGAGACTTTGTAGATGGCTGTTTCCCCTCCCCTAGGAGCACAGCTGGAGGGCTGGTCACGCCCTTCCAAGCTGGTTGACAACAGCCAGTGAGGATTTCCCTCTCTGATGCTCCAGGAGTGCAAGCCCCTGTCAAGGCCACTCTAAAAGCTGCAGTGGAAGGGGGAGTTTCTCCTCACCAGAGCATGCTGCCTGAGGGCAGCACCTCCCCGCCAAAAGCACATGCCAGGGCCCCTAAGTCTCCAGCCACAGAACAGGAGTTTACTGCCAGCCTTCCCCAAACCCTGCCTCTAGGCAGCACCCAGGCCACCTGGCAGCAGGCACTGCATGACAGACACACGAATACATGCACAGATGTCTGATATAATCTCAAAAATTGTGAGTCAGTAGTGGAGATAAAAGTAATTTTTCGGGCCTCCCCAGTGGTACAGCAGTTGAGCGCTGGGTTGCGAAGCTGCCCACAGCCTCTGCAGCGCCAGTTAGATCCCCGGCTGCTCCCGGCCACCAGAGAAGGGTCCCACATGGCGCGCAGACCTCTCCTGCCGCCCGCTCCTCCCCTCAGCAGTGCACTTCGGTCCTTCTGCCTGCTCTGCTCCCCGCTCTGGCTCTGGTGAATTCTCTCACCCTCCCATGCTTCTGACTGTACCCAGTGCTTGTATGAATAAATAAATAATAAATAAATAAATAAATAAATAAATAAATAAATAAAATAAATCTTTAAAAAAAAAGAAATTTTTCTTTCAGTAGTAGGATTGTAGCTGATTTTTACTTTTTCTCTTTGTATTTTTCATGTAATACTTTTAAATGAAATTATTTTTACAAAAGCTATTTAACCACTTTAAAAATTCCTAGATTCACTCAAAATATAGGGTACCAAACCTTAGCAGAGTTCCCAACTGAATGTGATTTCTCCTTTGCTCAGAATCACTTAATCATTTGGTTTGTGTCATTCTTGAAAATTTACATTCCATTCTGAATATAATTAGTTTTGGACTTGTCTCTCCTTAAAAGATTACAAGTATCTTGACACCATCTTGTGTAAGTTTCTGATCCTTGTAGCATCTAAAATAAAGCTTTGCTTTAGTGTGTGCTCTATAAATAATGTGTTGCATTCCTAATTTCACTCACCATCAAATTGCACCCGGCATTAATCAGAGTAAACTGCTTTGCCCATATAGTTTGTCAGTAATTATGTGTTACTCATAACCCACACTGAGGCTCAACCTTAGAGAGCTATGTTTTATAATAAATAACTTCAACCTTCCAGACACAGTTAACTGTACTATGGATGGACACTTCACAGAAAGGAAGCCAGTCCAAAGACTGGCCACAGACATGACCAGAAATAAAAATTTGATCAATAGATTATTGATAAGAAAAAAAAATTCAAAATGGCTAATCAACCTATGAAATAGTTCTAAGCTTTATTAATAATCATGAAAAAGAAAATTAAAACAAAAGACATGTATCTTTACCTGGTGGATAGTTAAAAATAAGAAGAGTGACAATGTCCAGTATTGGAAAAAAAAAAAAAAGGGAAATTGTCATTTCCACATACCATGGATGATAATGTAAATTCAGACATTTTTGGAAAGCAGTGTGACTATCTATGTATATTATACTCATCTTTCAGTGTAGTTATTCTGCTCTGGGAGGAAAAAACACTTGCAAAAATACTCTTATGTGTACATCGAGTAACAAATAGTCTACTAGTTATAACATTTATAGGAAAAGTGATAGAAATATTTTCATTACTAGAAGAGTTAAATAAACTATGTTATATCCATATATAGATAAGGACACTGTTATTAAATAAAGTTAATAAAATCAGATCTAATTTTCTCAACATGACCCACAAGCCTATCTAATAGTCTGGCCTCTGTCTCCTCTCAACTCATCTGTTATCTCTCCTCAGTACTTCAGAGTCATGGAAATTTGCATTTGCTAATTCCTCTACTTGTATTATTCATTTTCCATTCTCTTGTCTGGTTTATTTTCTCCAAAATCTCTGCTTAAACGTCACCACACAGATTATCTCTTGACCATCTGAATCTTGATGCCCTCTGGCTCATATTCCTCTTCATTTTCTTCATGGGCTTCACATTATATTAAATATTGACTTGCATATATTTACACTTGTATATATTCCTTCATTAGAGCCAAAATATTTATGGAAAAAGGTTTTATATTTTGGCTATTACCAAATCCACAGTGTCTATTACAATAGTTTGTAATGAATAAGTATATGTTTCATTGATTAATTATTTAAAAATACATGGTAGAATTATATGTTTTATTTATTTATTTTTTTAAAGATTTATTTATTTATGTATACAATAACAGGGGTACAGGTCAGAGGTGAGGGGGTGAAAGGAACTTCCATATTTTACTTTATAAAGGATTCACCAGAGAGAGAGAGAGGAACAGAACAGGCAGATTGACCAAAACACACCGCTGAAGGGAGCAGTGGGCGAGCCAGGAGAGGTCTGCTGCACCATGTGGGTAGCTCCCTGGCAGTGGATCAAACTCATGCTTTAGAGGCTGCAGTTAGCTTCATAGGTTGCATTTTAACCCCTTGCGCCACCAGGCAGGCCCCGAATTATATGTTTCAACGTGGAACAATAGCTAAAATAGTGATGCTTCCAAAAAGTACAAATATGACCGTGTTTATGTAAATAATATGTGTATGTGCATGCATTGTAATAAGTATTTTTGTGTGTATGTATTTGAGACGCAAATGCATGTAAATATGTAGTCAAAGTACTGAAAGTATACACATCGAGTTATTACCTCTACCAGGAGTATTGATGGGAAGCATGGAAAAGGAACTTCCATATTTTACTTTATGTACTTTTATGTTAATATTTTTATGAGAATATATACTTCTCATAAAATTAAAGCAAAAAAGAAAAATCAATAATAATAAATAATGTGTTTAATCTTTAGTCTTGTCATAGGCAATATTCTGAGCACTATAAATGTATTAACTCATTCAGTAAGTCATCAGAACAACCCTAGAAGATTTATTATTATTATTATTATTTTATTTTTATTATTCTCCCCATTAGGAAGAATTCAGTAATTTATTCAAGATTACAGAACCCTTAAATATCAGAAGGAAATAAGGGGGGAAGGAAAGAAGAGGAAGACCAAAAGGGATTAAGGAAGAGTTCATTTATCAAATAATGTGCAGAAGAATAAATGTGGCAAAAGAAAAGTAGTTAAAATCGTTAATACCTATTAGTTTAAAGAGAATAAAAGATGAGGGAAATGTTGAGCTCCTGTCTGTGATGCTTGGCTCTTCAGGAGTTCCCAAGATGACTTGGCAGAGACATGCATGTTTCCTTACAATAACCCTGGGATACACAATAATTTGAATGAGACTCTGTTGCCTAAATTATACAAATTCCATACAAGAATGTATGTTCTTTTGTGGGGAGAAACAGAAAAGGCAGTTTTATTGAAATACACAACTAAGAGAAGGGGCAGGCTAGACAGGAAAGGTCTACTGAGCAGAGTGGGTCCGAGGCTCTATACACACTCCAGGCGTCAGTGATTAGTCAGAGTGACTAGTCTTGGGTGTGTCCTGACTAGTGACCTGATCATCTGCTTAAAGGCCAGGTTCCCATGCAGTGCCTTCAGCTCCTTTTATCCACGCAAGCCTCCCAAACCTGCTTGCTGGGCATGGAGTGAAACTTAGTTTTGAAATTTATTAATGATACCACAAGTTTTTGACCTACAGAAATTGTGGCCTAGTTTGTTTGAGAGAGAAAATAATCAAATAAGTTCAGTATTGGGTGACAAATCACAGACATTTTAGAAATTTTCCAAGGAATCATCAAGTAATCTATATGGTATTTTTGTGTGTTTACTTTTTAACTGTGTACTGAGCCTTTCTTTCTTAGGTTTATTTGATTGGTCAGCTGTTGCTTTTAATCCTGCCATCAGTATAAAATTCAGTGAACTTAAGCTAATTAAATGAAAAAAAAGCAAAGGAACAGTAATATAAAAGAAGATATTAAAAAGCAGATGTGCCTAATGTGAAATAAAATGCTCCCTCCCCCTCAAGTTTTTTTTTTTTTTAATAAATTTTATTGTTATATTCCCCATACAATTGCAGCCCCCCCATTCTGACCCCAATCCCTCCCCTCCCACCCCCGCCCCCCTAAAAGTGTCTCTGGTTCATAGTTTTTTGTTGATTTTGATTTTCACTTTCTTATAGTTATTCATTTTCCTGGTCCCTTATTTAAGTTTTCTAGATTCCTGCTATGAGTGAGACCATCCGGTATTTTTCTTTTTCTTTTTGGCTTATTTCGCTGAGCATGATCCCTTCCAGCGCCATCCATGTTGCTGCAAATTGCATGTGTTTATCTTTTTTGAATGCTGAGTAATATTCCATGGTATATATGGACCACATCTTCTTGATCCAGTCATCTATTTTTGGGCATTTGGGTTGTTTCCAAAGCTTAGCTATTGTAAACAGTGCTGCTATAAACATAGGGGTGCAGGTGTTCTTTGGAATTGATGTTTCTGTGTCCTTTGGGTAAATACCTAGGAGTGGAATTGCTGGATCATATGGAAGCTCTATGTTTAGTAGGTCCAGAAATCTCCACACAGCTTTCCACAGTGGTTGGACCAGTTTGCACTCCCACCAACAGTGCAGAAGAGTTCCTTTTTCTCCACACCCTCGCCAACATTTGTTGTTGCTAGTTTTTTTAATATGTGCCATTCTCACTGGTGTAAGATGGTATCTCATGGTAGTTTTGATTTGCATTTCCCTGATGACAAGTGATGTTGAACATTTTTTCATATGCCTGTTGGCCATTTGCATTTCCTCTTCAGAGAAGTTTCTTTTAAGCTCTTCTGCCCATTTTTTGACTGGATTATTTTCTTTGTTGTTGTTGAGTCTCATCAGCTCTTTGCAGAATTTTGTGATCAGTCCTTTATCATTAGTGTTGGGTGCAAAAATGTTCTCCCAGTTGGTGGGGTTTCTCTTTGTTTTTGTTATTGTCTCTTTTGCTGTGCAAAAGCTCTTTAATTTGATGTAGTCCCAGCTGTTTATCTTTGCCTTCACTATCACTGCTTTGGGTGATGTGTCTGTAAAGATGTCTTTGATGTGCAAATCACGTAGTGTTTCGCCTATATTTCCTTCTATATATTTTATGGTTTCAGGTCTTATGTCTAGTTCTTTAATCCATTTTGAGTTGATTTTTGTGTATGGTGTGAGGTGGTGGTCAAGCTTCATTCTTTTGCATGTAGCGACCCAGTTTTCCCAGCACCATTTATTGAACAAACTTTCTTTGCTCCAATGCATATTCTTTGCTCCTTTGTCAAAGATTAGTTGACCATAAATCTGTGGGTTTATTTCTGGATTTTCTATTCGATTCCATTGGTCTGTATGTCTGTTCTTGTTCCAATACCATGCAGTTTTAATGATTATGGCTTTGTAGTATAGTTTGAAGTCTGGGAGTCTGATGCCTCCATTCCCTTTTTTTTTTCAGGAGAGCTTTGGCTATTCGGGGTTTTTGGTGATTCCATATGAATTTCATCAATAATTGTTCTATTTCTTTGAAGAATGACATTGAAATTTTGATTGGAATAGCATTGAATCTGTACATTGCTTTTGGAAGGATGGCCATTTTAATAATGTTTATTCTTCCAATCCATGAGCAGGGGATGTCTCTCCATTTCTTTGTGTCTTCTTCTATTTCTTTTAACAGTGTTTTATAGATTTCTTTGTATAGGTCCTTTACCTCTTTTGTTAGATTTATTCCCAAATATTTGATTTTTTTTGTTTCAATAACAAAAGGGATGGTCTTTTTGATTTCTTCTTCTTCAGATTTATTGTTTGTGTATAGGAAGGCTACTGACTTTTGCGTGTTGATTTTGTATCCTGCCACTTTACTGAACTGATTGATGAGTTGAATTAGCTTTGGAGTTTTTGGGGTTCTCTATGTATAACATCATATCATCTGCAAATAGTGATAGTTTGACTTCTTCTTTTCCTATTTGGATTCCTTGGATGTCTTTCTCTTGTCTTATTGCCCTGGCTAGGACTTCCAGTATTATATTGAAAAGCAATGGTGAGAGTGGACATCCTTGTCTTGTTCCAGATCTTAATGGAATTGCTTTCAGCTTTTCACCATTGAGAATGATACTGGCTGTTGGCTTGTCATAGATGGCCTTTATGATGTTGAGGTATGTTCCTTGTATCCCAAGAATTTCAAGGGCTTTTATCATGAATGGGTGTTGCACTTTGTCAAAAGCTTTCTCAGCATCTATTGATATTATCATATGGTTTTTATATTTCTTTTTGTTGATGTGTTGGATAACGTTGATTGATTTTCGGATGTTAAACCATCCTTGTGCCCCTGGAATGAATCCAACTTGGTCGTGGTGAATTATCTTATGGATACATTGTTGGATTCTGATAGCTAAAATTTTATTGAGGATTTTTGCATCAGTGTTCATTAAGGAGATTGGCCTGTAGTTTTCCTTTTTTGTGTTGTCCTTGTTCGGTTTTGGTATTAGTGTAATGTTGGCTTCATAAAACGTGTTTGGTATTGTCCCTTCCTTCTCAATTTTTTGGAAGAGTTTGTGAAGGATAGGCACTAATTCGTCTCTGAATGTTTGGTAGAATTCATTTGTAAATCCATCAGGTCCTGGGCTTTTGTTTTTGGGGAGGTTTTTTATTACCATTTCAATTTCGCTAATTGTAATTGGTCTGTTTAGGTGTTCTATTTCTTCTTTATCTAGCTTTGGGTGATTGTAGAGTTGTAGGAATTTGTCCATCTCCTCTAGATTGTTAAACTTGTTTCCATATAACTGTTCATAGTAGTTACTGATTATTCTTTTGATTTCTGCTGTGTCTGTTGTGATTTCTCCTCTTTCATTGATGATCCTGTTTATTTGTGCTTTCTCCCTTTTTTCCTTTGTGAGCCTGGCTAGGGGTTTGTCTATTTTATTGATTTTTTCAAAGAACCAGCTCTTGGTTTCATTGATCTTTTGGATTGTTTTTTTAGTTTCAATTTCATTTATTTCTGCTTTGGTTTTTATTATTTCTTTTCTTCTACTGGTTTTGGGGTTTTTTTGTTGTTCTTTTTCTAGATCTTTGAGCTTCGAGATTAGGTTGTTTCTTTGCGTTCTTTCTTGTTTCTTGATGTGAGCTTCTATTGCTATATATTTTCCTCTTATTACTGCTTTTGCTGCATCCCATACATTTAGGATATTAGTGTCCTCCTTGTCGTTCAATTCAAAAAATTTTTTAATTTCTTCTTTGATCTCCTCATTAGTCCAATGGTCTTCCAGTAGTGTGGTTTTTAATCTCCATGAGGTAGGAAAGTTCCTTGCCTTCTTTTTATGGTTTATTTCTAGTTTGATGCCTTCGTGGTCAGAAAAGATGGTTGATATGATTTCAATCTTGGTGTATCTGTTGATGTTTGTCTTGTGCCCCAGTATGTGATCTATCCTGGAGAATGATCCGTGTGCGCTTGAGAAAAATGTGTACTCCGTTTTTTTGGGGTTTAGTGTTCTATAGATGTCTGTTAAGCCTAATTGCTCTAGGTCCTTATTTAGAGCTTTGGTTTCTTTACTTATTTTTTGTCTTGTTGATCTATCCATTGTTGATAGTGGTGTGTTGAAGTCTCCCACTACGTATGTGTTTTCTCTGATGTCTGTTTTCAGAGAGGACAACAGTTGTCTGATATATTTTGGTGCTCCTTCGTTTGGTGAGTATATGTTAATGAGTGTTATTTCTTCTTGAAGTATTGTCCCCTTGATCATAATGTAGTGACCATTGGGGTCTCTTTTTATCTTTTTGAGTTTGAAATCTGTTTTATCTGATATAAGTATAGCTGTTCCTGCTTTCTTTTTTGGTCCATTTGCTTGTAGGATTGTTTTCCATCCTTTAACTTTGAGCCTATTTTTATCTTTTGTAGCTAAATGTGTTTCCTGGAGACAGCAAAAGGTTGGGTTTTGTTTCTTAATCCAGGCTGCAACTCTGTGTCTCTTTATTGAAGAGTTTAGTCCATTTACATTTAGAGTTAATATTTATATGTTAGCATCTGTATTTGCCATTATGTTTGTCTTTCCTTTGATTTTATTTATTTATTCTTTTAATAACTTTTTTTTTTTTGGCCTTCTTTCATTGTTATTCGTCCCTCTGAGGTTCTGGCTTTAGGACTCCTTGTAGTATTTTTTGGAGTGGGGGTTTAGTTGCAATGAAATTCCGGAGTTTCTGTTTGTCTGGGAAGGTCCATATTCTTTCTTCAAAGAGGAAGGAGAGCTTTTCGGGATAGAGTATTCTTGGTTGGCATCTGTTTTCTTGGAGTCTGTTGACTATGTCCCTCCACTCTCTCCTTGCCCTTAGTGTTTCTTCGGAGAAGTCTGAAGTCAGCCTGATTGGTTTTCCTTTGAATGTTATCTGTTTCTTCCCTCTTGTCAGCTTCATTATTTTTTCCTTGTCCTGGATTCTTGGGAGCTTTACTATTATGTGTCTTGCTGTATTTTTCCTTTCGTCGTGGAAGTTTGGTGTTCTTCTTGCTTCTTGTATATCAATTTTCAGCTCCTTCTTCACATTTGGGAAGTTCTCTTCAATTATCTCTTTGAATATTTTCTCTGTTCCTACATCTCTCTCCTCTCCTTCTGGTATTCCTATAACTCTTATATTTCCTTTCCTCATGGAGTCAGATATTTCCCGAAGTCTTTCCTCGTTCTTTTTCCTTCGTACTTCTCTTTCCTTTTCTGTTTTGGTTCTTTTTATTTCTGTGTCTTCAAGATTACTTATTCGTTCTTCCATTTCATCTATTCTGCTTTCATTGCTTTTCCCAGAATTCTTTAGTTCTTCCATTAATTCTTTGATCTCCTGCATTTCTTTTACTTCCCTCTTTAGGGACTCAATTTCTTTCTTCTGACCATTGTTTTCCCTCTCTAGGGACTCAATTGCATTCTTCTGATCGTTGATTATTTTTCCCTTATCATTGTTTTCCTTTATGACTTCTGTCAGTTTTTTAATCACGGCAATTTTAAATTCTCTTTCTGGAAGGCTCAGAAATTCTTCCAAGTTATTGTCTTTGCAATCTGGGGGCTGGCTTTCTTTTTGTGGTGTGCTTTTTCTCTGGAGAGTTGCTAGGTTGCGTGTGGTTCTTCTCCTCCCTACTGTCTGTTTTCTAATTTGCCGTATGCGTTGGGACACTGTGTTGTTGGGACTGGCCGGCATCTTGGGTGGGCTTCTCTGTTCCCCTCTGGTTCTTCCAGGAGTCATCTGTCAGTTTCAAGCAGTCTTTACTGGAGAAGGTCCCTGTTCTAAAATGCCGATGTGGGGACACACTCCCCTGTGCGCCTGGTCTGCCCCGGTGGTGGGTTCCTGCTCCCCTCTGGGCTTGGACTGCAGGCCAGAGGGGGTCTGGCGTGGGCGAACTTCCCCCGCTCACCTCTGGCTCCTGAGGAAGCCTTCTGCAGGTAGTCTTTACTGAAGAAATGTCCCTGTTCTAAAATGGTGATGTGGGACACACTCCCTGCGCGTCTGGTCTCAGGCACACTCTTCTGCGCGCCTGGACTGCCCCGGCTGTGGGTGCTCGCTCTCCCTGTGGGCTCAGACTACTTGTTCGGAAGGAGCCTGGTGTGGGCTAACTCCCCAGCTGGCCACTAGCTCCTTCAGTAGCCTGTGCTGGGGTCAAGTCGCTAGGTGGCGCCAGAGATCTCTCCTAGAGCACTTGGGGAGCTGATTTTCCACCCCGTGGGACAGGGAGCAGAGCGGGGATGGTAGGGTACACCTCAACGGCTTTGGGGTGCTGTGTCTGCCTTGTGCCCCACCGTCGTGGGGAACCCACGCCCCTAATTTCGTGCCCCGGGTCTCAGTTCCAAAGCCCTCAGTTCCAGGACGCGGGCTGTAGCCCAGATCAGTGGCGCAGGAATGGCGCCTTTTGAATCCCGCTCCCCTGCCTGGGCGCCTTGTTCCTGCTCACTCAGGGAGGGCCTCCAAGGTCTCCCTGCAAGCCTAGGTCGCAGGCGCGGGGACCTGGGCAGCTGCGATCTGGTCCGGATCCGCGCCACTTTCCGCGCAAGCTTACTGGGCGGCCGGGGCTGTGTGCTGGTGCTGGTCTCCTCCTGGGGGGCGGGGCTCTCTTTAATGGCGCCTGGAGCTCACCTCCGCGGCGGATCCTGCAGGGTTCTCCACAGCTCCCGTTCACGGGGTGTGGTGGCTGAAATAGTTCCTTTCCACTCACAGTCCCACTTGCTGTGTCCGTTTTTCTTGTTGGCCGTTTTGGTTTGTTGTTTCCCTCCTCTCTGCCGGTCGGAGAGTGCTGACTTTGTGGGCGGGGGAGGGGAGCAGGGTTCTGCGCTTCCCTCCCTTCTGGTCCTCTTTTATGGCAACTTTCTTCTTCGGGCAGTTTGCTGGAGTCGTCCGTTTATCTTCCGTGTCCCAGTTCTCACTGGGACCTGCCGCTTTTCCTCCCTATTAACTTTTTTTAATGGGAGATCTTACTCGCAGCGTCTCCTCGCCGCCATGTTGCTCCGCCCACTCCCCCCCTCAAGTTTTTGCACAACACATCAGTGTAGCATGATAGACTAATTACTTCGTGCACTGTTTTATTTTCTTTAGAGCTTCTCTGTGTGGTAGAGAAATGGGTAAGCATTTAAGATACACATGGTACTAGATCTCCTATCTCCTTACCTAATAAAGTAAATGAATAACTATAAGAAAGTGAAAATCAAAATCAACAAAAAACTATGAACCAGAGACACTCTATGGGGGTGGGAGAGGAGGGATTGGGGTCAAAATAAGGGGGTTGCAACTGTATGGGGAATATAAAAATAAAATTTATTGTTAAAAAAAAAAGTAAATCCTTTATTTCAGTTAAACTAATATGAATTCATACCTATAATCTTGCAATCATGGAAATTTACCATCTTTAAGGTTTCATTTGGAATGTGAGATTCATCATTACAGTCATCGTAATCTTCTAATTAAAAACTGTGTGAATTTTACCCAAAAATGAACCTGGACATATTCGTGTCATCCAGCCTACTGTGTGCAGAAACCACCTGCTTACTAATACTGTCAAGATCACCCTGTGTTTCTTTGTGCTTCGGAGCCATAAGTTTATCAATTATGAATCAGAATTAAATCTAAACATAAATGATTTCAAACATAACAGGTAATGCCTGACTTTCAAAATTCAGTGTTTACCTATAAAAAACTACTTCTAAAGATAGATAAATAAATAAAGTAAACTGAAAAAGCCAAAAATAAGGAAAATTTTTTTCCTCCTGAAAAAGACTGAAAAGTTAAGTCACACTGTTTTATCAAAGAATATTTCCATTTGTACTGAGGTAAAGATGTTATTTGAGTGTCCTTATCACTAGCTATGCTTTCTATGCTGTGAACTATTGAAACATGAATGTAACACTAATTCTTTGTGACAACTAGACTATAAATAAAATACGATACTTAGCAAATGACATTTATTTTTTATCTGTTTTTTCATTAAATATTACTGGCTATTTGTAGGTACTACAAGAGAATATAGCAAGTTTTGCGAAACAGCTTTAACCTATCATTTCCCTAATGCAACCTGCATCATTTGAAACTCTCTTTGTGTAATGACACAAATACTTAATTGAAAGTTAACAATTTTAGCCCCGTTTTTATGTGGTTTATATTTTTATTCCTTCTATAAGACCCTAGGTAATGGAAAATATGTGGATGACTTTTTCCCACTGAATTTGTCCATCATTTGGGTTTTATCTAAATAGAAATAAAAATTTATTAAGAAATGAAATGGTCATATAAAGTGATGATTTGTGAAGATCATTCCTCTTAGGGGAAAAAAAGCAAATTTGGCAGTAACACTTAAAAATATTAATTCAGTCCAACCATAATAATAACATTTCTCATTTACTGACTATTTGCTACGTACTGGCCACTTATCAGAATTTATCACCACTGGCCAACTCAGGATTGAGAGCCCATTGGATTTAGCAATAAGCAAGTCATTGCTGTGTTTGCCAAGATCAGTTCAGAAAAATTGGGGTGGAAGCCAGATTTCGGTGGATTAAGAAGGAGTGGGAGAGAAGGAAGTAAAAACAGCTACCATGGAAACAAAATTACTCATAAGTGGAAAATAGAGATACATCAGAAATTGGTTGAAAACATGGACTTTAAGAAGTTTGGTTTCTTTTTTTAACATAGGGGACAACTGAGCATATATATAAATGAAACCTGTAATAGCACTTGGAAGGTAGAAGAAAGAGGCAATCATTCACTGAGCAAAGCAGCTGAGCCATCAGAAGAGGATTTTAGGAGAAAATATGCCTTCTGTGTTCTGATTCTCTAAAATCCTACTGGGCATATATCTTTGGGTATCCTATAAGCACCTCATTCACTTTATTTATACCCCCTGCCCCCTAACTTCTTACTCTGCTTCTGCTTCCTTTCTTAATGAATAGTTCCATTGTCCACCTGCATTCCCAGACCAAGAATCTACAATGATGCTGACTCAGATCTTTTCCTTCTCCTCTCATCCTATTGTCAAGTTCTATTTTTTAAAGTTAGATTACATTTCTCCTGAAGCTCTTTCCCTGAATAGCCAAGGCTAGGTTAGATGTCCTAAAATAACAGTCAGTATCCCATCAGAAAATACAGAAACTTTTCCAGATATCCCAGCAGAGGGAAAATAATACAAGGAATTAATTCCACAGAAGAAGAGAGAATAGAGAAGTTGAGGCAACTGAAAGAACAGTAGCCACAGGCAGTCAACAACCACCTCTACAGTTTGAGGCAAAACTTAAGAGATGGCGTTACCAGAACCAGTGGTGTACTGGTTAATATTTAATATCCAGCTCTCTGGGAAATAACAAAATCTGCTCACCAATTTCTGAGAGCAGAATGTCCCATAATGGGATCACTGTTGCATCATGACTGATTTCAATCTACCCACTTAGTGCTAAATAGAGTTGGGAAGATAAGCACAGATCCAGCGCCTTTGAGTTGGCATAGCAGAAACCAGAAGGTGAGCTTATCAAGCAAATTTTGGAACCATGGAGGAGATGCAGTTATTTGCAAAGATGCTGCCTGAATAGAACAAGGGAACAAATATCTTGGCTTCTCCAATACTGCTACCTTCTATTCAGTGCCTGTCTTTGGCTGAAGCCAGTCAAAATCCAGCTGAGCATGGAAATACAGCCTGAAATTTCAGATCTCCTGAGATATAGAGCAGAGCTGAGAAGGGAAAGGAAAGGAAGAGTTCCAAGAACAAATGAGTAAAAGATTGGCACCCACACCTCAGTGCTTCTGGAACATTTATACCTCCATTTTAACTGGCCTAGAAGCTCTCTGAGGACAGGGACCACCACATAGCCTAGAGTCTGCCATTCAATATGCATCAAACATTTTACATAATAAATGAATGATTTATTGGAAAATATAATGTCATCATTTAATAAAAAGTAAAAAATGGCTTCTTTATATATACGATTGCTGTCAAATCACTACAGTTATTCATATAGTAGAGCTCTAACTTGGTATATATTTAGCATTAAAAGGTACTAAGCTACTTGATTTTTGAAAAAGTCCTATTAGTGCCTGAGCCCTTTGATCCCATTTCATGCAACTTGGTGGAAAATAAAGTCTTTGCTAGACCTAATGACTCCTATAATTTAAAAATTTACAAATTATTGGGCCTCCCTGGTGGCTAAAGGGGTTAAGCACAGAACTATGAAGCTATCCACAGCCTCTGCAGCATGAGCTTGATCGCCAGCCAGGGAACTACCCACATGGTGCAGCAGACCTCTCCTGTCTCGCCCACTGCTCCCCTCAGCAGTGTACTTCAGTCAGTGGGCCTGTTCTGTTCCCCACTCTATCTCTGGTGAGTCCTCTCACACCCTGCACCTCGGGCCTGCACCCCAGTTCTTGTATACATAAATAAATAAATCTTAAAAAAAATTCACAAATTATTTATAAATCTATGTTTGAGTAATTATCACTATATTCTACAAGTTTCCCTTTCTATCTTTCATAGACTCCTCTTCTGGAAACTCCAAAGTCCTTAATTTAAAATCTTCATCTCTACTGCCAGTTCTTGCCGGCATCCACTTGTACGCATAAATAAATAAATCTCTAAAAAGTGGTAAAGACCAGCATTAGCAGTACCACACTACTGCAGTAGGGAAATGAGTCCAGTGTGAACTGAACTCAACTTTGATAGGTACAGAGGTGACTGGACACCTTGAAAGGAGGAATGAGGGAATAGGTGGGGATTGAGTAGATACTCAGCAGAGTCAGAGAAGTGAAAAATTTTAAGAAGTGGGGCACGGGGCTCAGCAAATGCATCTGATTCTCAGCTAGTTTGTTAACTGATGTTCACAGAAGGTAGGCTTTTCATGCCCATTTTGTGAGGCACTGTCTTCAGGTGTGGTTCGTACAAACTGTGAAGTATTTGGGCAGCCTTAAGTTTTCTCAGGTAGGCACTTTAAGGAGGACCAGGGTGGTACTAGGGATGCTTTCTTTTTCTTTTTTTTTTTTAAGATTTATTTATTTATACAAGAACCAGGGTACAGACCAGATGCGCGGGAGGGTGAGAGCCAGAGCCAGAGCGGGGAACAGAACAGGCAGACTGACGAAATACACTGCTGAGGGAAGCAGCGGGCACAGCAGGAGAGGTCTGTGGGCGCCATGTGGGGCCCTCGCTGGTGACCGGGGATCCAACCGGCACTGCAGAGGCTGCAGGCAGCTTCGCAGCCCAGTGCTCAACCACTGCGCCACCAGGGGAGGCCCAACAATCTCAATTCTAAACAATGTCAGGGGGAGAAATTTTCCTCCCTTAAAGTTGTCATAGAGCTAAATTCTAAATTATTGCTCTGACAACTATTATTAAAGGTTAATAGTATATATGTCAGTTTCAAATTAGCACATCTTTATCACTTATCCTTTAATAAATATTGCATTTTTACAAGGCAGTTAATTTGGAGAATTCTCAGTCTTACAGCCAGCTTTTAACACTAGTGGCCTTAGCTATTTCAACTCACTTTGTGAGCCACATGTATCTTTCACTCTATCATTTAAACAATAAATTCAAAATATACAATGACAACAAAATGACTATACCAGTGAAAAGGCAAAACTTGAATTACTTCAATTCTGTGTTCTGTGTGACCACTGAGAGTCTATATTTGTGCTAAGTACATAAAAAAGTGAATGGAATGAGAACTATGAGGTACAATATTCTGCTTGCCAATTACACATTTTAATTCATACATATTAAATAGTATCTTTACAATTAAAATGTGTTGTTTTTTAAATTTGTAATCATTTAAAAACTCAAAAATAAACAAAAGAACAAAACAATCCATCAGTATTATCACTCAGTTGCTTAATTTTTGGTTTTAATAAAATCCACTTTCATCAGAAAATTATTTCTGTAAGCTATTATAATAGAGCTATAGCCAGACGAGTAAAGTTCAAGCTGTTACATAAATATAAAAACAATTAAATGAATAGCTATGTATTTGTCCATTCTGGTACCACATTATCTTTTCATTTTTTTTTTTAAGTCATGTGATATGAAGTTCAGTGAACAAAATTTTTCTTTGTCTTATTTATTTTCTAGCCATATCATCATAAGTTGTTTGTTTCACCTGATGATTATTTCTGAAAGTACTTTTGCCACGTGGGGAAATAGTGTTTATTTTTTTTTTTTTGAAGAATTTTTTTTTTTTTTAAGATTTATTTTTTGATTGATTTATACATACATACATACAAGCACTGGGTACAGTCAGAAGCGCGGGAGGGTGAGAGAATTCACCAGAGCCAGAGCGGGGAGCAGAGCAGGCAGAAGGACCGAAGTACACTGCTGAGGGGAGCAGCGGGCGGCAGGAGAGGTCTGCGCGCCATGTGGGACCCTCCTACGGTGGTCGGGGAGCAGCCGGGGATCGAACCGGCGCTGCAGAGGCTGCGGGCAGCTTCGCAACCCGGCGCTCAACCGCTGCGCCACCGGGGAGGCCCGGGAAATAGTGTTTAAATAAGACATCCCAGTGTTGATTGCTATTGGCACACCCCTGCTGCCCCCCACCCTGACCCTCCCTTTGTCTTCTTTTCAAGCCTCCTGCCTGGGCTTCATTGCTCTTGGGCACCCCTTGAATCTATTTTCCATAAAGCAGTCAGAATGACCTTTTCAGAATATGCAGATCTGATCATACGTATTCCCTTCTCTTTGAATCCTCCCGTTTCTTCAAGATGCTCTTAAATAAAGACAGATCTCCTAAGCAAGGCTGTCCTTACCTCTCGCTCTCGCTCTCGCTCTCGCTCTCTCTTTCTCTCTTTCCACAGAAGTTGGCCTTTTTCTAGTTCTTACTCCCACTTCTGAGTTTCATTCAATTGCAGCTCTTCAAAGATATCTTTCCTGATGTTCCTTGTCTGGATGAAAACCAACAATTACAACCTTGGAGAGCATGTGAACCTCTCCTTCCCATACCTGTCATGGTTGCAATTGTACTGGTATTGTCTATTGATTAATGTTTGTTCTCGTTTGCCCATCAAAATATGTCTGCAATCTGGCACAGTGCCCGCTAGAAGGAAGGAAGGAAGGAAGGGAGAGAAACTGTAGGAATCAAAAAGCTGTTCTGTTGGGCTATAGGGAAATATATATTCTTATATTTTGTAGGTAAGAGGAATCTACAAAGATATAATCCTGATGAGCAGGTATATAGTAATAACTAGCAAAATTACATAAGTCTTTACTCCTGGATCATCCCTCAATAAAATTTTCTTCTAAGAATCTCTTTCAAAGTTGCTCTGGGGACAGGCACATAGGGTGAAAAGTTCAGTGGATTCCATTTTACTCCTCTTTCTGTGTTTTTGGTTATTTGTAAATAACCATAATGAAAAGTTTTTAAAAACATGTATCTGCTGGTGTTTTATTTTTTTTTAAGATTTATTTATTTATGCATACAAGAGTTGGGGTACAGGCCAGAGATGCGAGGGGTGAGAGGACTCACCAGAGACTGAGTGGGAAGCAGATCAGGCACTGCTGAGGGGAGCAGCAGGTGAGACAGGAGAGGTCTGCTGCGCCATGTGGGTAGCTCCCTGAAGGGCTAGGGCTCGAACTCGTGCTGCAGAGGCTGTGGATTGCTTCATAGTGTGGTACTTAACCCCTTGCGCCACCAGGAAGGTCCATGCTGGTGTTTTCTTTTGACCATGGTATTTTTATGTCATTGCTTGCATTTTAACTTTTAATCCTATGTCTATGTTTGTCTTTATTCATAAACAGCAGAAGATAAGATTTTGTTTTGAAATCCATTCAGACACTGCGTTTTCAGCTAGTGAATTCAGGCCATTTACATATAAGGTGACTGTAAAGATATGTGCTCATTGCCATTTTGTTAATTTTATGCTTTTATAGTTTGTCTTGTTCTTTTCATTTACTTTTAATTTTTTAAACTCCAATGTGATTATTTTATTGATTTATTTGTTGAAGTGACATTGGTTAATGTTTTATATATCTTCCTTTTATGTTTTGTCTAGGTTCAATTTTCATTGTCTTATGTGTTGCTTCCTTTGATTGTTATTTGAAGGTTCTGCTGAAGTCAGCATCTGTGGACTTCAGATGTGGCCCATCAAGTGTCTAGTTTCAAGTTCATTTTGATAGGCCATTTTGTTACTTTCCTGCTCCTCCATGTTGTAAAATTTAGGTGTCTTTTACCTCTATATTTGTTATTCTGTTGTTATAATTACCTGTTTGACACTTTTTTCATATGTGACTTCATCATGATAAATTCTTTTCATTTTTTCTTTTCAGGGAATCTCCTTACCCTTCCTTCTGTCTTGAATGTTCATATTTCTGTGTAAAGTATTCTAGGCTGGAGTTGGTTTTCTTTGGGTACTTTAAATATCTCTTGCCAGGGCCTCCCTGGTGGCGCAGGCAGTTGAGCGCTGCACTGTGAGACTGTCCACAGCCTCTGCAGCATAGATTCCATCACAGCTGGCCAAGGAGTTACCCACATGGCAGGGCAGACCTCTTCTGCCTCGCCTGCTGCTCCCCTCAGCAGTGTATTTTGTCAGTCTGCCTGTTCTGTTCCCCACTCTGTCTCTGGTGAATCCTCTCCCTCCTGTGCATCTGGCCTATACCCCAGTTCATGTATGCATGAATAAATAAATCTTAAATAAATATCTCTTGCCATTCCCTTCTTGCCTGTAATGGTTCTGTTGCAAAGTTTGCGGAGAGTCTAATTGGTGTTCCCTTGTACTCTATTTGTCTCCTGATGTTTTTAATATTCTGTCCTTGCCATTGGCTTTCAATAGTTTTATTATAATATGCCTTGGAGTATGTTGTCTGATGTTTTGTTTGGAGCTCTTTAGGATTCTTGCATCAGGACATTTGGTCATTTCCCACACTGAGATGGTCCTCAGCAATTATTTGTTTAAATAAATTTTCAATGTCTTTTTCTTTCTCTTCTCCTTCTTTGACTCCCATGAGATCCCCTACAGATATTATTGTTCTTTTAACTATACCAAAAGGTTCTTACATTATTTTATTCTTTTTATTCTTCTCTGTTATCCTAGTTGTGTGTTTTTTTTAACAATGTGCTTTTGAGCTCATTAATTCTCTCCTTTACTTGTGTTAATCTGCTACTGAGCCCATTTAATGTATTTATTTAATTTAGCTATAGTATTTTTAGATCCAGTAGTTCTAATTGTAAGAGCCTCATGTTTTCTCAGTCTTTATTCTGTTCCTGTTTTATAGCATCTTTTTTTTTTATAAATTTTATTGTTATATTCCCCATACAATTGCAGCCCCCCCATTCTGACCCCAATCCCTCCCCTCCCGCCCCGCCCCCCTAAAAGTGTCTCTGGTTCATAGTTTTTTGTTGATTTTGATTTTCACTTTCTTATATTCATTTTCCTGGTCCCTTATTTAAGTTTTCTAGAATCCTGCTATGAGTGAGATCATCCGGTATTTTTCTTTTTCTTTTTGGCTTATTTTGCTGAGCATGATCCCTTCCAGTGCCATCCATGTTGCTGCAAATTGCATGTGTTTATCTTTTTTGAATGCTGAGTAATATTCCATGGTATATATGTACCACATCTTCTTGATCCAGTCATCTTTTTTTGGGCATTTGGGTTGTTTCCAAAGCTTAGCTATTGTAAACAGTGCTGCTATAAACATAGGGGTGCAGGTGTTCTTTGGAATTGATGTTTCTGTGTCCTTTGGGTAAATACCTAGGAGTGGAATTGCTGGATCATATGGAAGCTCTATGTTTAGTAGGTCCAGAAATCTCCACACAGCTTTCCACAGTGGTTGGACCAGTTTGCACTCCCACCAACAGTGCAGAAGAGTTCCTTTTTCTCCACATCCTCGCCAACATTTGTTGTTGCTAGTTTTTTTAATATGTGCCATTCTCACTGGTGTAAGATGGTATCTCATGGTAGTTTTGATTTGCATTTCCCTGATGACAAGTGATGTTGAACATTTTTTCATATGCCTGTTGGCCATTTGCATTTCCTCTTCAGAGAAGTTTCTTTTTAGCTCTTCTGCCCATTTTTTGACTGGATTATTTTCTTTGTTGTTGTTGAGTCTCATCAGCTCTTTGCAGATTTTTGTGATCAGTCCTTTATCATTAGTGTTGGGTGCAAAAATGTTCTCCCAGTTGGTGGGGTTTCTCTTTGTTTTTGTTATTGTCTCTTTTGCTGTGCAAAAGCTCTTTAATTTGATGTAGTCCCAGCTGTTTATCTTTGCCTTCACTATCACTGCTTTGGGTGATGTGTCTGTAAAGATGTCTTTGATGTGCAAATCACGTAGTGTTTTGCCTATATTTCCTTCTATATATTTTATGGTTTCAGGTCTTATGTCTAGTTCTTTAATCCATTTTGAGTTGATTTTTGTGTATGGTGTGAGGTAGTGGTCAAGCTTCATTCTTTTGCATGTAGCGACCCAGTTTTCCCAGCACCATTTATTGAACAAACTTTCTTTGCTCCAATGCATATTCTTTGCTCCTTTGTCAAAGATTAGTTGACCATAAATCTGTGGGTTTATTTCTGGATTTTCTATTCGATTCCATTGGTCTGTATGTCTGTTCTTGTTCCAATACCATGCAGTTTTGATGATTATGGCTTTGTAGTATAGTTTGAAGTCTGGGAGTCTGATGCCTCCATTCCCTTCTTTTTTTTTCAGGAGAGCTTTGGCTATTCGGGGTTTTTTGTGATTCCATATGAATTTCATCAATAATTGTTCTATTTCTTTGAAGAATGACATTGAAATTTTGATTGGAATAGCATTGAATCTGTACATTGCTTTTGGAAGGATGGCCATTTTAATAATGTTTATTCTTCCAATCCATGAGCAGGGGATGTCTCTCCATTTCTTTGTGTCTTCTTCTATTTCTTTTAACAGTGTTTTATAGTTTTCTTTGTATAGGTCCTTTACCTCTTTTGTTAGATTTATTCCCAAATATTTGATTTTTTTTGTTTCAATAACAAAAGGGATGGTTTTTTTGATTTCTTCTTCTTCAGATTTATTGTTTGTGTATAGGAAGGCTACTGACTTTTGCGTGTTGATTTTGTATCCTGCCACTTTACTGAACTGATTGATGAGTTGAATTAGCTTTTCTGTGGAGTTTTTGGGGTTCTCTATGTATAATATCATATCGTCTGCAAATAGTGATAGTTTGACTTCTTCTTTTCCTATTTGGATTCCTTGGATGTCTTTCTCTTGTCTTATTGCCCTGGGACTTCCAGTATTATATTGAAAAGCAATGGTGAGAGTGGACATCCTTGTCTTGTTCCAGATCTTAATGGAATTGCTTTCAGCTTTTCACCATTGAGAATGATACTGGCTGTTGGCTTGTCATAGATGGCCTTTATGATGTTGAGGTATGTTCCTTGTATCCCAAGAATTTCAAGGGCTTTTATCATGAATGGGTGTTGCACTTTGTCGAAAGCTTTCTCAGCATCTATTGATATTATCATATGGTTTTTATATTTCTTTTTGTTGATGTGTTGGATAACGTTGATTGATTTTCAGATGTTAAACCATCCTTGTGTCCCTGGAATGAATCCTATTTGGTCGTGGTGAATTATCTTATGGATACATTGTTGGATTCTGATAGCTAAAATTTTATTGAGGATTTTTGCATCAGTGTTCATTAAGGAGATTGGCCTGTAGTTTTCCTTTTTTGTGTTGTCCTTGTTCGGTTTTGGTATTAGTGTAATGTTGGCTTCATAAAACGTGTTTGGTATTGTCCCTTCCTTCTCAATTTTTTGGAAGAGTTTGTGAAGGATAGGCACTAATTCGTCTCTGAATGTTTGGTAGAATTCATTTGTAAATCCATCAGGTCCTGGGCTTTTGTTTTTGGGGAGGTTTTTGATTACCATTTCAATTTCACTAATTGTAATTGGTCTGTTTAGGTGTTCTATTTCTTCTTTATCTAGCTTTGGGTGATTGTAGAGTTGTAGGAATTTGTCCATCTCCTCTAGATTGTTAAACTTGTTTCCGTATAACTGTTCATAGCAGTTACTGATTATTCTTTTGATTTCTGCTGTGTCCGTTGTGATTTCTCCTCTTTCATTGATGATCCTGTTTATTTGTGCTTTCTCCCTTTTTTCCTTTGTGAGCCTGGCTAGGGGTTTGTCTATTTTATTGATTTTTTCAAAGAACCAGCTCTTGGTTTCATTGATCTTTTGGATTGTTTTTTTAGTTTCAATTTCATTTATTTCTGCTTTGGTTTTTATTATTTCTTTTCTTCTACTGGTTTTGGGGTTTTTTTGTTGTTTTTTTCTAGATCTTTGAGCTTCGAGATTAGGTTGTTTCTTTGCATTCTTTCTTGTTTCTTGATGTGAGCTTCTATTGCTATATATTTTCCTCTTATTACTGCTTTTGCTGCATCCCATACATTTAGGATATTGGTGTCCTCCTTGTCGTTCAATTCAAAAAATTTTTTAATTTCTTCTTTGATCTCCTCATTAGTCCAATGGTCTTCCAGTAGTGTGGTTTTTAATCTCCATGAGGTAGTAAAGTTCCTTGCCTTCTTTTTATGGTTTATTTCTAGTTTGATGCCTTCATGGTCAGAAAAGATGGTTGATATGATTTCAATCTTGGTGTATCTGTTGATGTTTGTCTTGTGCCCCAGTATGTGATCGATCCTGGAGAATGATCCGTGTGCGCTTGAGAAAAATGTGTACTCCGTTTTTTGGGGGTTTAGTGTTCTATAGATGTCTGTTAAGCCCAATTGCTCTAGGTCCTTATTTAGAGCTTTGGTTTCTTTACTTATTTTTTGTCTTGTTGATCTATCCATTGTTGATAGTGGTGTGTTGAAGTCTCCCACTATGTATGTGTTTTCTCTGATGTCTGTTTTCAGAGAGGACAACAGTTGTCTGATATATTTTGGTGCTCCTTCGTTTGGTGAGTATATGTTAATGAGTGTTATTTCTTCTTGAACTACTGTCCCCTTGATCATAATGTAGTGACCATTGGGGTCTCTTTTTATCTTTTTGAGTTTGAAATCTGTTTTATCTGATATAAGTATAGCTGTTCCTGCTTTCTTTTTTGGTCCATTTGCTTGTAGGATTGTTTTCCATCCTTTAACTTTGAGCCTATTTTTATCTTTTGTAGCTAAATGTGTTTCCTGGAGACAGCGAAAGGTTGGGTTTTGTTTCTTAATCCAGGCTGCAACTCTGTGTCTTTTTATTGAAGAGTTTCGTCCATTTACATTTAGAGTTAATATTGATATGTTAACATCTATATTTGCCATTGTGTTTGTCTTTCCTTTGATTTTATTTATTTATTCTTTTAATAACTTTTTTTTTTTTGGCCTTCTTTCATTGTTATTCGTCCCTCTGAGGTTCTGGCTTTAGGACTCCTTGTAGTATTTTTTGGAGTGGGGGTTTAGTTGCAATGAAATTCCGGAGTTTCTGTTTGTCTGGGAAGGTCCATATTCTTTCTTCAAAGAGGAAGGAGAGCTTTGCGGGATAGAGTATTCTTGGTTGGCATCTGTTTTCTTGGAGTCTGTTGACTATGTCCCTCCACTCTCTCCTTGCCCGTAGTGTTTCTTCGGAGAAGTCTGATGTCAGCCTGATTGGTTTTCCTTTGAATGTTATCTGTTTCTTCCTTCTTGCCAGCTTCATTATTTTTTCCTTGTCCTGGATTCTTGGGAGCTTTACTATTATGTGTCTTGCTGTATTTTTCCTTTCGTCGTGGAAGTTTGGTGTTCTTCTTGCTTCTTGTATATCAATTTTCAGCTCCTTCTTCACATTTGGGAAGTTCTCTTCAATTATCTCTTTGAATATTTTCTCTGTTCCTACATCTCTCTCCTCTCTTTCTGGTATTCCTATAACTCTTATATTTCCTTTCCTCATGGAGTCAGATAGTTCCCGAAGTCTTTTCTCGTTCTTTTTCCTTTGTACTTCTCTTTCCTTTTCTGTTTTGGTTCTTTTTATTTCTGTGTCTTTAAGATTACTTATTCGTTCTTCCATTTCATCTATTCTGCTTTCATTGCTTTTCCCAGAATTCTTTAGTTCTTCCATTAATTCTTTGATCTCCTGCATTTCTTTTACTTCCCTCTTTAGGGACTCAATTTCTTTCTTCTGACCATTGTTTTCCCTCTCTAGGGACTCAATTGCATTCTTCTGATTGTTGATTATTTTTCCCTTATCATTGTTTTCCTTTATGACTTCTGTCAGTTTTTTAATCATGGCAATTTTAAATTCTCTTTCTGGAAGGCTCAGAAATTCTTCCAAGTTATTGTCGTTGCAATCTGGGGGCTGGTTTTCTTTTTGTGGTGTGCTTTTTCTCTGGAGAGTTGCTAGGTTGCGTGTGGTTCTTCTCCTCCCTACTGTCTGTTTTCTAATTTGCCGTATGCGTTGGGACACTGTGTTGTTGGGACTGGCCAGCATCTTGGGTGGGCTTCTCTGCTCCCCTCTGGTTCCTCCAGGAGTCATCTGTCAGTTTCAAGCAGTCTTTACTGGAGAAAGGTCCCTGTTCTAAAATGCCGATGTGGGGACACACTCCCCTGTGCGCCTGGTCTGCCCCGGCGGTGGGTTCCTGCTCCCCCTCTGGGCTTGGACTGCAGGCCAGAGGGGGTCTGGTGTGGGCGAACTTCCCCCGCTCACCTCTGGTTCCTGAGGAAGCCTTCTGCAGGTAGTCTTTACTGAAGAAATGTCCCTGTTCTAAAATGGTGATGTGGGACACACTCCCTGCGCGTCTGGTCTCAGGCACACTCTTCTGCGCGCCTGGACTGCCCCGGCTGTGGGTGCTCGCTCTCCCTGTGGGCTCAGACTACTTGTTCGGAAGGGGCCCGTTGTGGGCTAACTCCCCAGCTGGCCACTGGCTCCTTCAGGAGCCTGTGCTGGCTTCAAGTCGCTAGGTGGCGCCAGAGATCTCTCCTAGAGCCCTTGGGGAGCTGATTTTCCACCCCGTGGGACAGGGAGCAGAGCGGGGATGGTAGGGTACACCTCAACGGCTTTGGGGTGCTGTGTCTGCCTTGTGCCCCACCGTCGTGGGGAACCCACGCCCCTAATTTCGTGTCCCGGGTCTCAGTTCCAAAGCCCTCAGTTCCAGGACGCGGGCTGTAGCCCAGATCAGTGGCGCGGGAATGGCGCCTTTTGAATCCCGCTCCCCTGCCTGGGCGCCTTGTTCCTGCTCACTCAGGGAGGGCCTCCGCGGTCTCCCCGCAAGCCTAGGTCGCAGGCGCGGGGACCTGGGCAGCTGCGATCCGATCTGGATCAGCGCGCCGCTTTCTGCGCAAGCTTACCGGGCGGCCGGGGCTGTGTGCTGGTGCTGGTCTCCTCCTGGGGGGCGGGGCTCTCTTTAATGGCGCCTGGAGCTCACCTCTGCGGCGGATCCTGCAGGGTTCTCCACAGCTCCCGTTCACGGGGTGTGGTGGCTGAAATAGTTCCTTTCCACTCACAGTCCCACTTGCTGCATCCTTTGTTCTTGTTGGCCGTTTTGGTTTGTTGTTTCCCTCCTCTCTGCCGGTCGGAGAGTGCCGACTTTGTGGGCGGGGGAGGGGAGCAGGGTTCTGCGCTTCCCTCCCTTCTGGTCCTCTTTTATGGCAACTTTCTTCTTCGGGCAGTTTGCTGGAGTCGTCCGTTTATCTTCCGTGTCCCAGTTCTCACTGGGACCTGCCGCTTTTCCTCCCTATTAACTTTTTTTAATGGGAGATCTTACTCGCAGCGTCTCCTCGCCGCCATGTTGCTCTGCCCCCTTAGCATCTTTTTTTTTTAATTCAGCAAGATTTGTTATAACTGTTATCTTAAATCCTCTTTTATTTATTTGTAATTCTGCTGGATTGAGTCTTCTTTTGCATATTTTTTTCTTGGCCACAATTTGTGATACTTTCTTCATTTTTAGGTTTTATGGTTTGTAGTAGGATAAACCTTCAGACTGCCCCTTTTGCACCTATTCAAGTAGCCAGAGAACTGGCACCAACTAGGCATAATACATAGAACTAGGGCCATAAGGCACCAAAGGGTTGCTCCAGTGAGCATCAAGGATCCAGGCACCTTACTGTGTTGTGGGTACCAGTGTTGTGTGGTAAGGATTCACAGTGATCTCCCCAGGCCAACCATTTGGCCTAAATAGTCTCATGCCAGCCTCAGCCTCTAGACTATATTTAAATACCAGATGCAGCGCTGAGTCCAGACTGTAGCTCAGAGAGTGCCACAGGCAGGGAGTTTGTCTCTTTGCTTTTCTAGTACAGAGCCTTATTCTGGGGTGTTTGCTCCTGTTGTTAAGATTCAGGTTCTTAAACTCTGTTTAGGCCTTGGTTGTCATCTTGGTTTTGGCACTAGGGGTGGGGAGTAGCAGGTGTTTCAAATATCACAGTCTCATGCTGCAGATTATAACCCATCTATGAGGAAACCCTGGCTCTCCCATCAGTTTAAGGCTCCACTTGGCCTTCTTGGGAGCCTCAAATTCAAGCCACTGAATCATCACTCTGCACTCCTGATCCTGCAATTCTCCAATAGTGTGCCCACTATCTTAGACACCAACTTTGTAGGCCTCTTATTAAGTTCAGTGCTGGGTCTCCAAAGTGCCCCATGTGGATACGTGGTCCTGTGTCAACAACAGTAGGGGTGTTCCCTTTGCCAGTATCCCATCCCTCCTGTGAGTTTAATTGCCCCACCATTGTTGCAAATATAGTTCAGTTACAGTTTTTCCTGCCTTTCTCCACCATACCATCACTCCTGACACATGCTGTAGTCATCTATTTGTCTTTTAGGTGTTACTGACTTTGCTCTGCTATAATTTGTTTTTCAGTTTCTATTCATACTTATACTACTTTAGTGATGTAACACTGGTTACAACACTGTGTATGATTCAGAAGCCAGCCAGTTCATACCTCTTCAAATGTAGGTTACCATGCCCAACATGGAAGTCCCATAGACCCCCACTGTAGTCCATTGTCTGCAGCAATTTAGTTGTGAATATATGGAGGAGGCCAGTTTTCACTGTGCTGTCATCCTATTGAACTCCTTCGAAAAATATATTATGGATGTTAAGCATTCAAATATATATCAACCTATAATAAATAACCAGTTGAAAATGGCTTTCAATGAAGCATGCCTAGATATTTAGCATATTAAATATGCTAATGGGGGTGATAGAAGCATTTCAAATATATAATGTAATATATCACATAATATTATATTATGTCATATGATATAGTATAGCATATTATATATAAATGTATGTATATACACACAGATATATAAGTTTGATCATAAAAAAGAGGGAGAGTGAGCTGGCATACCATATGCTCCATAGGCAGTTATTGCAGCAATAATAGAACAGCCAAGGGCTCATTTTGAAATGCTGATTATTTCTCTATGCCAGACAGAAGTGGGAATCAAAATGATTTACTCTAAGAACTTGACTGTATTACTGTGAAATCGTTTACACACTGTTAAATGATTTGAATACCCACGAAGTCTATAAGTCCCCAAAGCATGTTCCTTTGCATTTCCCCCAGCAAAGCCAGATATTATGTGAAGAAATGAGTTTGGAATTTCTAAGTAGGTAAAATTTCTATTGGCTTCAATCATATGGACTGGTCAAAAGGTTGCTATCTTCTTCTAAATGTTCTTCTCATCTTCATTACTTTCCTGTGGCTTTATACCAAGTACCAGAACTTTGGTGGCTTAAAACGATAAGAGATTTATTTCCCCACAGTTCTTGAAGCCAAAAGTGCTCCCCCATTTTTCTGGAATAATGTAACCTTTAGTTTTTCAGGTGAAAGTAAAAGCATGTTCCAATAATGACTGATGCCAGGTGTTCTACTAGTCAGATGAAAGGGACTCAGAGAGAGGTTACCTTTACTTTAGAAAAAATAAAAGACTATGATATTCCCCTCATGCTTGGAGTAACACAGAACTATACACACACTACATTATTTTCCAAAGTATAAGCATATTTTTCTTCCTTTCCTATTCGGACCTAATATTGCAATCCTGTTACTCAAAAGTCTTTAACAATTCAGCAATTCTGAGCCTGGCATTAAAGATCCCCACGCCCCCACTCCCCACCCCACCCCCACCCTCACACACACACACAAAATCTGATCCAACCCTACCTTTGAAAATTCATTGCCAAATATTAACTTTGATATGTTTTCTAGTCTCATTTCAATGCTTTTTTTTTTTTTAAGGCATGTTTTATTTATTTATTTATTTGTTTGTTTTTTTTTTTTTTTTTTTTTTTATACAAGCACTGGGTACAGTCAGAAGCCCGGGAGGGTGAGAGGAGAATTCACCAGAGCAAGAGCAGGGAGCAGAGCAGGCAGAAGGACCGAAGTACACTGCTGAGGGGAGCAGCGGGCGGCAGGAGAGGTCTGCGCACCACGTGGGACCCTCCTCTGGTGGCCGGGGAGCAGCTGGGGATCGAACTGGCGCCTCAGAGGCCGAGGGCAGCTTCGCAACCCAGCACTCAACCGCTGCGCCACCGGAGAGGCCCGCTTTGTTTTTTGTTAATGACTACATTTCATGGTGCTCACTGGCCTTGAAAGAGTTTTTTTTACCCCATCTTTACACCTCTTCTAATCCTACCCATAATTAAGGTCATTTGAAAATATTACTTTTTATCATAAATCCTTCCAAGATCTTCCCAACCAAATTATTGGAGAACCCTGACCTATTCACATAGATCTCAGAAGACAGATAACATGGTAAATATTTCAGCAAAAAGATTTCATATAGGGGCTGGTTTTAGTGTTTGAGGGCTACTCCACTTAGACCTAAGGGAATGGTTAGGTTTTTAGACTTTATGATCTCAGAGTAGAGACCATTCAAAATTGGACTCTGACCTGTAAGAAAGGGGCAATTTGTGGCCGCCGTTGATATGTATGAAGAGGAGGTATAAACTAGTTTGGGGAGTTTAAAGAAACTGGAGAGTGAAACCAATTGCAACTGTTAAAACCAAGTGTTCCTACTGGGGTGAAAGGTCACTTCGGCAGCAAATTTTCACTGCCAAGGTGATAGCAGTGGGAGTAGCAAACAGGAATAATGAAGTCCGTCCCTCATTCTTCTTGAATTCCCATTACTCTAGTGCTTCTTGGCTGAATCTAACAGGAAAGCAACTGGCAGCTAAGTCTGGGAAATTTATAGTTTGCTATGTCTTATCCCCAGAATGATAAGGCAGATATATAAGGACTTGAAACCAGACAGTGCAGACATTCTGAAAGAATAATAAGGGAAATGCTTTGGGAAAAGCAATTCCTTCAGCACCTTTCAATGTACCATATACAAGTTCATCATGTGGGCAACACATAAGTTGGTCCAAGTCCCAATAGTCACTCTTATCTTTCCATTAAGAAATTTCCTTTTAGGGGCCTCCCTGATGATGCAAGGGGTTAAGACACAACCTATAAAGCTGTCCACGGTCTCTGCAACACGAGTTTGATCCCCTGCCAGCCAGGGAGCAACCCATATGGCGCAGCAGACCTCCCTTGACTCACCTGTTGCCCCCCTCAGTAGTGTACTTCAGTCAGTCTGCCTGTTCTGTTCCCCACTCTGTCTCTGGTGAATCCTCTCAGCCCCCCATCTCTGGCCTACCCCAGTTCTTGTATTCATAAATAAATAAATCTTTACAAAAAAAGAAAAGAAACTTCCTTTAACAATTAGCCAATTCAACTGAGTACCAAGAGAATTCATCTCTAGACACACATACCAAAAACCTTATAATCCACTAATTTCTTCCTATTATGTAATATTCACCCACTACCATTACAAATTTTCACTTTCTTTATTATGGTTTAATCTCTGTCTGTGTGTCATCACTCACTCCTGTCACTCTATATTCAGTTAACTACAAATTTCACAGTGGTCTTTTTCTTCCAACTTTGACAGGTCTTTGTTGAGCAAGCATTGTAAGTTAGGCACTGTGCAAAACAACATGATAGTAACAAATCATTATACTGACCTATATTTTAAATTATACTATCAATGAAATGCTTCCAGTGAATATTTTTGGAATTCATAAACAAGAGGGAGCAATGAGACTAGAGGTATAAGAAAAGAGATAGACATTGACAAAAGAAGCACATTGACTAGACAAAAGATGCAGGGAGAAAAAAGGGAATGCTAGATTGAAGAACAACATTAGGAAAAGCAAGAGGCAAAAAATGATCATGCTGACTTTGTTGGAACTAAGATAGGAATTAACAGATCTCAGAATACATGTAGCAAGCATCAGAAGATGCTTGTTGAAATGGTGCCGATTTGAAAGGTTACAAATAAACAACTGAGTATTCACATCCAAATTATTCTGGAGGTACCAATAAATACAAGTTCATATTTCATATAGTCTAACCATAGCAGATGGATCAATAACCCATTGTTCTGAACATTGTCTCTTTCTCTGTAGTTATAGAGTCAAATTAGCTTCTCTGATGTTCAGACAACTTTGTTGATTTCTGCTTATTTCAATTTGCTTCATTCTTCATTAAAACAGTAAGGTTTTTTTTAATATTTCTTATTAAGTCAGTATTGGTTTACATCGTTATTTCCATAATAGAAGCATACAATCCCCCTTGCAGGCATTTTGCTATAGTGCACTCACCAGCACAGAACGCATCGTCTACCACCATACACATTTGTGCTCCCTTCTTTTTTTAAAAAAAATAATTAATTAATTAATTAATTAATTTATACAAGCACTGGGTACAGTCAGAAGTGCAGGAGGGTGAGAGAATTCACCAGAGCCAGAGTGGGGAGCAGAGCAGGCAGAAGGACCGAAGTACACTGCTGAAGGGAGCAGTGGGCGGCAGGAGGGGTCTGCGCGCCATGTGGGACCCTCCTCTGGTGGCCGGAGAGCAGCCAGGGATCGAACCGGTGCTGCAGAGGCTGCGGGCAGCTTCTCCCTTCCTTTTCCTCCTTCACTGCCTGCCATTCCACAGTCAGATTTCAAGGCTGAGTATTTTAGTTTGGCTTTATCTGACCCTTTGTTTTGTTTTTCTATTTTCCACATATAAATGACACCATAGATATTTGTCTTTCTCCTGGCTGATTTCACTTAGCATTATCCCTTCTAGCTCTATCCATGTTGCAGTGAATGGCAAGAGTTTATGACTTTTGATAGCTGAGTACTATTCCATTGTGTGTATATATAGCTCACACCTTCTTAGTCTACTAATCTGCTCCCAGAGCGGGAGCAGAACAGGCAGACTGACAAAGTACACTTGTAAACTGTTTCCATATCCTGGCTATTATAAACAGTTCTGAAGTGAACATGGGGGTGTGAATTTCCCTTCAAATTAGTGCTTTTAAGTTCTTTGAGTAAATACCAAGAAATGGAATTGCTGAATCATATGGCAGATCCATTTGTTGTCTTCTGAGAAACCACCATACTGTTTTCTATAGGGGTTGGACCACTCTACATTATCACCAAAAGAAATCACTAAGTATTTTTATATCAGCTTTGTTTAAGTCCTATCTTTCTCAATTTGTACCTGATATTTCTTTTTAAAAATAGCGTGATTACTTGAGTGTCAATTAAAATGCTTTTGTCAGCAAGGAAGGGAAGACTCAAAAGATGATTTGAACAAATAAAGAAAAAAACATTGTCTGTATTAAGAAGTAATTTCCATTATCAGCTTTTTCAGGGGCTAATCGACATCATTAAGGTGGGTGTGGGGTGGATCACTCCAAGAAGGACTTGGAATGACTACAGCAGCTCCAGTCTAGAGGAGCAACAGTATCAAAGTGGGAAGACAGAAAGAGGCCACTTCTCCTCCACATGTCTCTCTTTTTTTTTTTTTTAAGATTTATTTATTTATTTTACACAAGCACTGGGTACAGGTCAGAAGCATGGGAGGGTGAGAGAATTCACCAGAGCCAGAGTGGGAGCAGAACAGGCAGACTGACAAAGTACACTGCTGAGGGGAGCAATGGGCGAGGCAGGAGACGTCTGCTGCGCCATGTGGGTATCTCCCTGGCCTGCTGGGAATTGAACCTATGCTGCAGAGGCTGCAGACAGCTTCGCAGCACGGCGCTCAACCGCTGCACCACTGGGGAGGCCCCACGTGTGTCTTTTTAAAAAGAGGAAGACATTTCCAGAAAGTCCCCAGAAAAGACTTCCCCCTCATGTCTATTTGATCAAGATGTCATGTGTCCATTCCCAAACCGAATTCCTTAAAATGAATGAAATTACTAGAATAAATACTATAGATATAAGATTCAATTTTTGGGATACAGGAAAATTTCACTCTCTTTTGATGCCAAACTCCACCCATACTTGTAAGTTAGGGCTCTATTTGCACAAAATAGGGTAGAAGAAGGGTCTAGGATTCCTGTGGAACTGGCAATAACAAATACAATAGTACTGGTCAGTCTTCTCTGGACTTTAATTCCTCCTTACTGCTGAATGTTTCACCCTTTCCCAAATTTGATTTTATTTTCCTCATAGAACATTCAATATATACAAAAAGGTTGCTAATGTATATAAATACAAGTATTGATCTGCTCTCTCATGCTCCTCTATTAACCCCATATATCAGATTTACCCACTGCACCATGAACACTGTATCATCCTTAGCATTTTTCACATCCATGGGTTTATACTAGAAGCTCAACTCCCTCACATGCTTACATGAATCTGTTCCACTCTTTCACATGCCCTTAATAATTCATAACTCCAGCATCATTCTCACACATTTTGCAAAATCTGAGCTTACTATAGACTTATCTACATCACTATATTGATTTCTTTAAATATATCTCTTTTTTCCCTCATTGTAATGTTTGACTATTTGGCCAAATATCACTTTTGCGACTCTTCTAGACTCTTCCGTCCATCTCTCCTTTTAAGTCTATATAAGATTAAAAAGTTTATTTCTCTAATATCCCTTGTCTGTTTTTCAAAAGTTTATCTTATATAGCTGACTATCTTCTTTAATATATCCCTTGGTATCAGATAAAATAAGATGGTCATTGTCTTCCAAAATTCTGCCTATTTCCACAGGACACATAAATAAAAGAAGAAATACACAAACTAAGTTTAAATCTTGACATTTCACTGAATAGATGAAGAAATTACTTAAATTCCCTGATCTGATACCATCCCAAATGGGGATAGAAATATCTGCTTTATAAGTTGTGAGAATTGAATCATGAGGTATGTGTGTTACCTCTCTCTCATTATTTTGCAAACTTCTAAGCAACTGAAAAGTCTAGATGTGAAGTTCTTCAACTTCCATGACAAATTCAACAGGAACTTGAGGTAACTGGCCTTAACAAACTGGGCTGTCATTTCATCTGCCTAGAGCCTCCTCCCTGCTAGCTATCACTGAAACGTACTAGAGTAATTCAAAAAATTTTGGGGTAACCAAGTCCACATTTGCCACATCTCTGTCAGCAGTTTAGATTGGTTCCTTGCAGGCATGGAAACATCTTTGACAATTGCAATAGTTAATTTGCAGTACTTGTTTTTCCCTGTGTCATTCCTGGCTTACAGTTTATTATGCAATTTAGATTGTTTTGTTCCTTTCCAAAGAAGAGAGATCCCTCTAGCGGTTCTATTTTTCAGTAACCAAATGAGAACAGGGAAAGAGAGCCCTTTTAATTTCTCTCTAAGAGCTATGAGAGTTGATGAGCTGGGAGGAGTAATAAGTGAGCTGCGACAATAAGAAACACAAAGAAGCACTCCTGGGTGGCCCTCTGACAATACCTTTCTTTGCTGTGCTGGCAGCTGTCAAAGAATTTTATGGATCTTAAGAGACTTGTTAGATCCTTGCCACTGATTTAGCAGGATCTTTCCAATTATCATTTATGTGTTTGTGATTTATTTCCATTTTCTCATTCCTGATATTTCAGTTGATTTCTTCCTATCTGTATTAATTTTGGAGGACACAATTTCTTTCATATACCTGCTAAGGCCACATACAACATCCCATGCACAATCATACATGGAATTTGTTAAGGACAAAGAGTTATCATTTTTATGCTTGAATCAAAAGGAAGAGTCCAGGGGCCTCCCTGGTGGCACAAGGGGTTAGGTGTCAGCACTATCAAGCTATCAGCAGCCACTGCAGCATGAGTTCAATCTCTGACCGGGAAGCTGACCCACATGGCACAGCAGAGCTCTCCTGTCTTGCCCACTTTTCCCCCTCAGCAGTGTATTTCAGTCAATCTGCTTGTTCTACTTCCCACTTCTTCTCTGGTGAATCCTCTCACCACCACGCCCAATCCCCCACCTCTAGCCTAGACCCCATTTCTTCTATGCAAAAATAAATAAACTTTTAAAGGAAAAAATATAAAAGGAAGAGTCCAGAAAATTCCTGTGCATTTACAGTTTTGAAACATTTATCTCATGGGAATGAGAGAGGTAGGTCATGGAGGTCATTTTTTTCTCCCTTCGGTTCTAATGAGGCAACTGAAAAGATTTTAAAAATCACTCTGTATTGTCAAAATGAATTAAAAGAGAAATACTAGCAACCTGCAATTATTCACATTTTTAAAAAAGGCTGTCTGAAATTTAATTGGATAAAGTCTGACTATATGCCAATAATATTTAACCAATAATTCTACTCCAGACATTTTGCCAAAGTAGTTAATACGTTTGGAACCCACCTTGGAAGGGTCACTGGTTAAGCCTGAGCAGGCATTTCTGTCTGCTGCAACTATACCACCCCTCCAAAGTGGCCAAACAGAAGATACAAAGAATGAATGACAGATAAACATAGACGGATTTGATTCCTGAAGTAACCTGGCAAGTAAAAAAGAAAAATCTCTTATGTTCTTGGCACCTTTGGTAACAGCTGAACATCTATCTGCAAGTGTCCCAGAGATAAAGGGACTGGGCACTGTTCATGCAAATTATTACTTATCTAAAAACTGCAGTCATTGGTTACCAAGCTTTGTTTAGATGCTGTGGCAATAAATCACTTTTGTAAGCTAATATGTTGAAACATATATTGTCCTTCAATATAAGTAATCAACAGTAATAGTGTTTTCTGTTCCACTTCAAACTGCTGGTCCCTAAGAAATTTAGAGAACAAAATGTTAAAATGTCACAGTATATTATGTGTTTCAGCAATTCCCAATTCTCCCTCTTCAGTTCATGTTGAATGAATAAAAAGGCAATCAGTAAATGGAAGAAGTAAAATGCAAAACAAAAAAGTAAACTGGCTAATTCATGAAGCAGGTAATCTGTAATGACATTAGTTTGCAGGATGAATACGAAGTAAGAAGGATCACTATTTGATACACTTCTTCATCAATCTTCTGTATTTTTAGCTACACTACAAATTTATCATATAGCCAGCTTTCATGATTCAAGATTCTTTTTGTAGTACTATACCTAATATATTTGATTCAGCCTTATTATTTTAGTAATCAAATACCAACCTCATCATGAAATTTTTGTGAAATGTTCAAGACCCTGAGAGTCCACAGGGAAAGACTGACACATGATCCTGATGAGATTCATGGCTCTTTCTCATCCTAGAAGAAGAATTGTGATTCTATTATGATGTAACATGCTTCAGTGCTCAAATTCAGTATATATTTATGTAACAAACAAGATCAAGTGTCTATGGTGGATTCCTCTAGTGTCGACTTTGGTGAGTTGGAACCACGTTTCCCAGAATACTCTTTTCTGTGTAATTCCAAGTTAGTGTGGATCAGAGAACATTTGTATGTGATTTAAAAGATGGAGGGAAACAGCAGACTTTTTTTAATATTTGGAAAATCTGTGCAGATTCAGCACTCTCTCAAAACATGCCCATCATTCCCAACTGCAGGCTCTGGGTTGACCCCAGGCTTCCTCTACTCCTGTTCCCACTAGATAGCTCTTTCAGCCTCTCTAGCCCCTAGGAACATGAATGTTTATCTCTATGATAAGGCTTTTGTTAAAAGTTACTCATGCAATTTGCAGCAACATGGATGGAGCTGGAAGGGATCATGCTCAGCGAAATAAGCCAGAAAGATAAAGAAAAATACCGGATGGTCTCACTCATAGCAGGAATTTAGAAAACCTAAGTAAGGGACCAGGAAAAAGACTATAATAACATAAAAATCAAAATCAACAAGCAACTATAAACCAGAGATGCACTGCAGGGGGAGGGAGGGAAGGAAGCATTAGGGTCAAAATAAGGGGGGTGGGAATTGTATGGGGAATATAACCAAAAAGAAAATGCATACATTGTGCAAAAATGAAAAATGATGTAAAAATTATATAAAATAAAATTTAAACAAAAATTTTTAAAAAGTTACTTGCAATATCAAAGTTGGAAATTTAGAAAGGCTGACATATTTTCTGCTCTTTCTTGTGGGTTCCCATCTTATCATCATGGGCTCCAGTTCTCCTTGCTCTTCATCACGTCTGTATTTTTACTTCTTGGATTCCTGCCTTTCTAACTCAAGCCCTAGAACGAGACTTAAAGTGCCACCGACTTTGACAGACTATCTACCCTGCTCCCACAATTACATAAGTCTATTCCCCATAGTAAATGACTTGTTATCTATCCCTCCTGGTAGTTCTGTTTCTCTCTTTGAAGCCTGACTGATGCAGTGCCCACTGTGAATCAGTAGCAAGGGTGAAAAATGAATGTCAATAAAAAATGAAGGGTTGCTATTGTTAAGGTTGCCAAAACAAAATATCACAGACCAAGTGGCTTAGACAACAGAAACTTCTTTTCTTAGAATTCTAGAAGCCAGAAGTACAAGACCAAGGTATCAGCTGGTTTAGTTTGTCTTGAGTTCTCTTTCCCTGCATAGGGATGGCTGCCATCTCACTGAGTCCTCAGTGGTCTGTCCTCTGTGTCTGCATATTTCTGTTGTCTTTTCCTCTCCCTAAAAGAGCAATAATCCTGTTGGATCAGGGTCCTACATTTATGACCTCAGTTAACCTTAGTTGCCTCTTTAAAAGTCCTATCTTCAAATACAGTCATATTGGGGGATACGGTTTCAACATATGAATGGGGAGGGGACAAATAATTCATCCCATAACAGAGGCAAACAACTAAATAAAAAATAGCTAGCTGAATGTGAAATGCTGGGTGCAATTATAGCATTTTTTTATGGAATGTGTAACTGAATTGTGGGATTGTGGGTTCAGGAACAGAATAATTATATATATTATACATATATTATCTATATATATAATGTATCATCCAAACTCTGACACTTCAGAGAATGAAAGTATGCATTAAGTATGCATTAAGAATAATTAATGCGCCTCCCCTGTGGCGCAGCGGTTGAGCGCTGGGTTGGGAAGCTGCCCACAGCCTCTGCAGCGCCGGTTCAATCCCCGCTGCTCCCCGGCCACCTGAGGAGGGTCCCACATGGCGCACAGACCTCTCCTGCCGCCCGCTGCTCCCCTTAGCAGTGTGCTTTGGTCCTTCTGCCTGCTCTGCTCCCCGCTCTGGCTCTGGTGAATTCTCTCACCCTCCCACACTTCTGACTGTACCCAGTGCTTGTATGTATGTATGTATCAATCAATCAATCAATAAATAAATAAATAAATCTTTAAAAAAAAAAAGAATACTTAATAGGCCTCTCTGGTGGCACAGAGGTTGAGCGCTGGGCTGCGAAGCTGCCCACAGCCTCTGCAGTGCCGGTTCAATCCCCAGCCACCGGGCGAGGGTCCCACATGGCACGCAGACCTCTCCTGCCGCCCGCTGCTCCCCTCAGCAGTGTACTTCGGTCCTTCTGCCTGTTCTGTTCCCTGCTCTGGTTCTGGTGATTTCTCTCACCCTCCTGCGCTTCTGACTGTACCCAGTACTTGTTTAAATAAATAAATAAATCTTATAAAAAAAAGAATAATTAATAGACATGAACTGATCTTCATCAGGCATAATTTAGAACAGTCCCAGGAAAACCAGAGGCAGAGTGATGCCCTGTTCAGATGAGACCTTGTGGAGGAAATAACATCTAAGACAGATCCTAAGTCCAATCAAAGAGACTAAGGCGAGTGAGTAGCCAGTGCACTCAGGGCCGTCAAGCAGAAAGAGCACAATGAAAGAAAAACCATAAGCTGAAGAGACAGCAGGGTGTTTGGGGAATTGCAAGAAATTCCACCTGGCTGAAGTTTAGCAAGGGCAAGGGACCAGACAAAAAGCAAGGTAAGCAGGAATCAGAGGTAATAGGACTCTTAAGGAATTTGGACTGGGTTCTGATGTAGGTGGGCCCTTATGAGTTCCAATCACTAGAGTGGCACAATTTGGCTTGTTTTATAAGCTCTCTTGGAAAGACAGCAGACTCTCAGTTCCTCACTCTTTCCCAGGGACAAAAGGATATTGTTTTGAAGACCAAAAAAATTATAGTATTGGGAAACAATAAGAAATTCTATTTATAAATAAGAAATATGGAAGACCTGCCAAAAAAAAAAAAAAAAAAACCAGAAGTCAAACAAGATCAGATAGAAAAAGAGACTACATCTGATGTATGTAGTCATACATACATGTGGAGGGATGAAGGAGCCTAATTCAAAAGATTCCCATTCACCAAAGAGGGGACAATTTGAATATAGATGATAACTAAAATGAATTAAAACACATCAAATAAGTTTCACTCAACAAGTTTACAATGATATTGTAATAAAATTGGTTGCCACTAAAAAGGACCAATAAATCATAAAAACTTAAATAGAATCAAACATTTTTCCTTCTTTTATTATATAAACTATATCAACAGATAACCAATACTGGATGAGGTTACATTTCTTTTATAGAAATACTTCAACTGATAAATGAGGAAGGAATAACTTAATTAGTGCATCACCATTTGAATGGAGGCAGGTATTGACCAACAATAGCTGCTAAAGCCACAAAAAAAAAAAAGTAGATTTTATGCCACCTGATAGAGAACAAAATACTATCTGTGAAGTAATTTTGCTAAAAAAATGTTGAACTTGAATCTAATCAAACCTCCAGAACAATTATTAATGTACAGGAAATTTAAAGTAACATAAGTTAAAATCAGTGAATCGACTTATCTTAAAAAAGAAGTGGAGGAAGAACTATAGATTGGAAGAGTATTCAGAGTCATACCTACTGATCACAATGTATGGACTTTATTTACATCCTGATTCAAGAAATAAGTCATAATCTAAGCTTGTGATATGTGTGCCACCATTGCAAATGTAAATACTGACCAAATACATGATGACTGAATAGTTTGAATTTGCGGAATATAAAAGGAGATAATTCTAGGGAGCGGTTGCATACAGAACTCCAGAGCTTATGGTCGACTGGGGATATCAATTTGCGAGTTGCAATCATCTATGCATGTTTGCTAACACGTGGAAACTGATGAGAGGCTAAGTGGTGTATAAAGCAGAGTTTCTCATCCCTGGCACTATTGAGATTTGAAGGCAGAAAATGGTATGCGTTGTAGGATATTTAGCTGTTTCTCTGGCCTGTACCCAACTAGAGGCCAGTAGCATTTCCCCACCCAGATGTCAATCGCAACCACAACTATCTTCAGATATTGCCCAAAATTGCCCTCAGTTGAGAACCACTGATGCAGAGTGAAAAGAGAAAAGGGTAGAAAATGAATCTTCAAAGAACCATAAAGATGTGTGATTAAATGCAATTCCACCATTACTGTGACCATCTTTCCAGGTCTTAGTTTTCTCATCTATAATATGAAAAATGTCATTGTCAAATTTACAAAGTAGGGGTGGCAATTATTTAATATTGAGAACATTTTATAATGAGAACGTGTGCCTCCCTTTGCAATTACTATTGGTTTCCTTTTCTTTCCCTTCTCTCTCAATGCTCTTAGCCCACAAAACTCAAGATCCACACAACTCTTGAACACCATTTCTCCTTCTCTTGTGATCAAGAAACCTGGAGTTTGATTTTGTAGCTACTGTGCTAACGCAACCCTGCATTGTGAAGCTGCTTAATGATTTCCCAGGAACTAAATGTGAACATTTACTTTTACCTTCTTCCCAACCCATACATGAAGGTACTTTGCAGTAAGAGAAATAAATAAATAAGCTCAAACAGCAAAGATGAAATATTGTTCTCTCTGGAGTCCAAAATCAGAGCCCACGCATATACCTCCCAGTGAGCAATCTCAATTTGACTAAGAATCAACACAGACTCACTGAAGCTTTTAGATCAAAAAACTAAAGGAAAATGTATATTTTCAGTGAATGAAAGAGATTTGACCAGGGGCAATTCACTCTGTTGTAATTGAGACAAATTTCTTTCTTACATTTTGAGAAAAGGACCTGAAGTTCAAGAGTTTTCCTCTGTTTATCCAATGTGATTTCCCCTTAGCAGTCATTATTTTTTTTCCTTTTTTTAAAAGATATATTTATTTATGCATTCAAGAGCTGGGACACAGGCCAGAGATGCGGGGGGTGAGAGGATCCACCAGAGACAGAGTGGGGAACAGAGCAGGATGACTGACTGAAATACACTGCTGAGGGAAACAGCGGGTGAGTCAGGAGAGGTTGGCTGTGGCATGTGGGTTGCTCCCTGGCTGAGAATCGAACTCATGCTGAGAGATAATTCACACACTGAAGAATCCACCCATTTAAAATGTGCAATGTAATGATTTTTAGTGTATTCACAGAATTGTGCGATCACAGCAATTTTAGAACATTTTCATTTCCAAAGGAGAAATCCCATACTTTTTAGCTACCATCTCTCTTTCCTTTAATTCTTCCAACTCTAAGCAACTATTTTGTATTTTGCTAATCTATTTTCTGGTAAATTTGCCTATTTTGAATACCTTATATAAATGGAATCATGTAACATGTAGTCTTCGTATCTGTCTTCTTTCACTTACGAAATTATGAAAAATAGAATGTTTTCAAGTTCATCTACCTTATTGCTTATATCAGAATTTCACCCAGACAGCTTCACATCTGTTTTCTTCTTTTAAGTTTGTAAATTGACCAAGTAACCTATTTGAAATTTGTTTCTATGGGAAAAAGTATTAAATATTGGATGGTTTTACTTATAGGAGGAAGGAATATAGGGCAACCAAACAAGGGATCAGGAAAAAAAATAACAATAATAATAAAAAAATTTTAAAAATTAGCTGACAACTATAAATCAGAGACTTTCTGCAAGTGCAAGAGAGGGGGAGGTAGAGAAATCAAAACATGGGCAAGAAGAGCACAAGGGACTATGGTGATGGTTCATGCATGAATTGGTGGTGGGAATTTTATAAGAACTATGCCTGAAAGGAGAAAGCATACAAGCATGCCTTATGTGAAAATGAACAATGATGTAAATATATATATATAAATTAAAAAATAAAAACATTGTGCTCACTGACAAAAAAAAAAAAAAGAAAGTATTGGTTAAGGTTAAATTCCTAGGAAAATGCATTTTCCTGATCCAAACAGCACCCTGGGGGCATCTGACCAGGGAGACTTGGCCTATCTCATACAGCATCTTCAAGGACATGTACCATCTAACAAGGGATTCCACCAACCCCAGAACTGCAACACTATGTAGAAGGGATTCTTCTGTCTTCATTTAATTTCATTGTAATGGCTCTGGCTACCACCTAACAGGTCTGCGGAAGTCTGTAGGTATCCATGTGATTCTGGAAGGATTTCCATTTCTCTCCTCTCTCCTGCTTGCATCTATTTGAGATATTCATCAACAAGTGTTCAATAATTAGGGAACTTCTTGACTCCAACTGAGTTCTTTGGCTTGAGAATATTCTAGTGGGAAAACTGACCAAGTATAAAAAGTCAATTAAGGTTAACAATTAAAGCAAATAACAAAAGTCCAGGCCATGAGGAATCACAAGTTGTGACCTAAGACCTCACAACCAAGGGTTAGGAGTATAGTAAAATAGAAATAAAAATAAAAAAGATGTTGAGTTCATGAAAATCAAAAATCAGTTGTGAAGTAGAATGCAAAATGGGTCAGAGTACATGGATTAAGGCAGAGAACATAAATACTAGGATGCCTGCAATATGCAGGATTCTAAGTTTCCAAAATTCTGACCCTCGGTATACATGCCTGGCATAATTTTCTCCTGAAGAGTAGATAGAGTGTGATTGTGATGGGACAGCAATCTTGTGATTAGGTTGCAACATATGGCAAAGATGAAGGAATTCTAGTTATAATTAAGGTACTTAATGAGTTGGCTTTAGTAATTTCAAAAGAAATTATCTTTGGTGGGCCTGCCCTGAGCAAGTGAGCCCTTAAGAAACCCATTGCTGTGTGAAGGGCTGTGGAAGTCATCTTCTGGGCTAGGAATTGACATTGGTCCCTGGCCAACAACTCACAAGAAAATGAAGCCCATTTTCTGCCATTATCTGCCAACAACTGAGGGAACTTGGAAATGGGTTTCCCTAGTTGAGCCTCCAGATGAGGATGCAGCCAGCCAAGACCTTGATTCCAGCCACAAGAGACACTGAGTGGGGAGCCCAATGCAACATGCCAGATTCCTGAAACATGGGAACTGTGAGATAATAAATTAATTTTGTAAGCTGCTAAATTTGTGGCAATTTACCGCAATAAAAAACTAGTACACGTGCCTCCCAGGTGGCACAAGGGGTTAGGTCTCAGCACTATGAAGCAATCTGCAGCCACGCAGCATGAGTTCAATCCCCAGCCAGGGAGGTGACCTACATGGTGCAGCAGACCTCTCCTGTCTTGCCTGCTGCTCCCCTCATCAGTGTATTTCAGTAGATCCACCTTTTCTGCTCCCCACTATCTCTGGTGAATCCTTTCACCCCCACCACCACACACACACACCCCCACCTCTGGCCTGCACCCCAGCTCTTATATGCATAATTGAAGCTTAAAAAAAAAAGAAAATTAGTACAGTGCTACAGGCCATAGTATGTGTGTGGGGGCATAATTTCTGTCCTAAAAGGACTTGGTAGCTTTTAAACACTACCAAGACTTAACACATATTCATGTTATTTGTTCTGTATGCTTTTTGTGCACTTATCCATGACTTACATTTTATGTTCTATGTAGCTATTTCCCTATCTATATTGTACACATACTTGCTATAATTAAATTTGATAAATGTTTTCTATTTTTGTTTTCATCTTGATAATGATGCGATGATCTACACAAAGGATTTGCATGTTAATTTGCTTTGTCCTGAAAGGTGGAGTTCTAAACCTCTCAATCTTGCAAGTGTTTTTCTGCTTCCAATTCCAAGTTTCACGTACAAACAGAATAAAAAATGGAAAAAGATTAGAGACTGGCCAGATGAGATTTACCATTCCTAGGGGAGCAGTAAACAGTAACAGAAACCCTGTAGATTGTGTATGTACTCACACAGACCATTTAGACGTGGTGGTGTTGTTTAGTTAGCCCAGAATTACATAGAAGCCTTAATGCAATTTTATTTTGGTGAGTTCACAGTACCAAGTGGTATATATCTGTGTCATCAGATTGCAATGTGAATAAAAAACAATATAAGAAAGACTCACAAGCCTCTGTTTCATTGCAATGCTAGCACCAAAGCTTCCTCATTTCACCTAAAGACAGATGGACAACAAATGTCCTTTTGTTTATTGGTATAGAGCTTATATTGAATGGGATTTATCATGATTTTACATCTAATCCTTCTTCTTAAACTAACTCTAGCTGTTAGCTTTGGCAGACAAGAGAAAGGAAACCAGATGCTTGAACGTTAGAGAAGAGTTCCTCTTTTCAAAAAGTTTTTCTATGACTTTCATTTTTGATACATTCATACATGCCATTCTAAACATGAAAAAGTCTACTCAATATCAATGGATGTGAATTATGAATTGATCTAAATGGCTGATATAGCACCTCCAAATAAAAACAAAATGTGTCAACTGACTGTTTATCAATATAGGTCTATCTGTGCTTGCTACCTTAGAGAATAAAGACAGTGTTAAAATTTCTAAAATACTCTGACAAAAATGTTTTTGGAAGTAGTACATTTTCACTTTAAAATTCCCTTAAAATGCATTCCCTCCTGGTATGGAGCATCCTGCTCAGGGAAGTACTTGCAAAATCTCCAGCTGTTCCTTTTCATTTTCCCCCATCGATTTCACACTATCATCTTAAAAAGGCACAATAGGACTTTTCCAAATAATCACCAGCACATGATGAAATACTTCTCCAGATCTAAGAACTCCAACAAAGAATTGGTAGGGGATTACCATCTCATTTTCAAATAGTGGCCTACTCAGATGCAGCTATAACCATCCTGGAGTTAGAGCAATAATGTCTCGTTGTCACTCTTCAGGGGTCTCCAGTTATCTTAACAACGATCATGAAATTCTAAAAGAAAAAAATTAATTTAAGTTTGCTCTCAAAAAATAGGAGTAAGATGTAGGAGCTGTATGGGAGAAGAGCCCAAAACTCAAAAACTAAGTAAGACATCATAATCACAAAGTTAAAGTCTTTACTGTTCTAAGGAGGGCAGTGCCTTCCAAACTTGGCTGATGCCAAATCTTGTTTTGTCACTACAATAAGATACCATCTTACACCAGTGAGAATGGCACATATCAAAAAAACAAGCAACAGGACCTCCCTGGTGGCGCAGCGGTTGAACGCTGGGTTGCAAAGATGCCCGCAGCCTCTACAGCGCCGGTTCGATCCCCGGCTGCTCCCCGGCCACCAGAGGAGGGTCCCACATGGCCCGCAGACCTCTCCTGCCACCCGCTGTTCCCCTCAGCAGTGTACTTCGGTCCTTCTGCCTGCTCTGCTCCCCGCTCTGGCTCTGGTGAATTCTCTCACCCTCCCGCGCTTCTGACTGTACCCAGTGCTTGTATGTATAAATAAATAAATAAATCTTTAAAAAAAAAAACAAAAAACAAGCAACAACAAATGTTGGCGAGGGTGTGGAGAAAAAGGAACTCTCCTGCACTGCTGGTGGGAGTGCAAACTGGCCCAACCACTATGGAGAGCTGTGTGGAGATTTCTGGACCTACTAAACATAGAGCTTCCATATGATCCAGCAATTCCACTCCTAGGTATTTACACAAAGGACACAGAAACATCAATTCCAAAGAGCACCTGCACCCCTATGTTTATAGCAGCACTATTTACAATAGCTAAGCTTTGGAAACAACCCAAATGCCCAAAAATAGATGACTGGATCAAGAAGATGTGGTACATATACACCATGGAATATTACTCAGCATTCAAAAAAGATAAACTCATACCATTTGCAACAACATGGATGGCACTGGAAGGGATCATGCTCAGCAAAATAAGCCAGAAAGAAAAAGAAAAATACTGGATGGTCTCACTCATAGCAGGAATCTAGAAAACCTAAATAAGGGACCAGGAAAAAGAATAACTATAAGAAAGAAAATATCAAAATCAACAAACAACTATGAACTAGAGACACTTTCTGGGGGGTGGGGAAAGGGGTCAAAATAAGGGGGTTGTAATTGTATGGGGAATATAAAAATAAAATCTAAATTTTAAAAAGTAATGATTAAAAAATCTTGTTTTGTCATCAGTTTAAATGGTTAAAATGTATGTTTAACCATACATTTTGTTAAAAAGTTAAAATGTATGTTAAAATGTAAAAAAGGAAAAAGATTAAAATGTGTGTTCTTAGATCCCAAAGCATAACTTTTAAATCAAAATCTCTGAGGTAGTTTTGAATATCCCTAGTGTTAAAGTAATCTCCAAGGATTTTCAATGCAATTAATCTATAGACCAGAGCATAGGAGATTAAAAATTAGAAAACATCAGTATTTCCTGTTTTTTTGACAGTGTTGATTATGATGTAAAGCTTGATCATCACCTATACTAGTTTAAAATTTAAAAGGTAGATTTCTGGTTTGAATCCTGGCATTTAACTTCTGATTTTCCGAATTCCCAATGGAATGACCAGAAGTTTTAGAAAATTTCTATCAGCTTCTCACCTATATTAATTTATAAGCTGTCTTCAGTGTTATTTCCTTTAATTTATTTTTTTATCCAATGTGTTTCTTGCATGGTATCTTACATTTGACATTTAATAATAATTGTTGCGTAGTCTTTTTTTTTAAATAGTTATTTTTATTTATTTTATTTATTTATACAAGCACTGGGTACAGTCAGAAGCATGGGAGGATGAGAGAATCACCCGAGTCAGAGCAGGCAGAAGGACCAAGGTACACTGCTGAAGGGGGCAGCGGGCGGCAGGAGGGGTCTGCAGGGAACCTGGAACCTCCCTTTTTCCTGGGGACGACCCTGTTACAACTGTCCTGGCACAGAGTATTTTGAATTAAAGTAACTTGTAAAACAGCAAATACAAGAGAAACACTGAGAGTCTTTCTTTTTCTTAAAAGAAAAATATGAAATTCCTATATGAAGGATGTCCACCCTGTATACCAAAAGAAAATAAAATTGTTATCATCAAGGACAAGTTGAGACCTAGAGAATTCTATACAAATAGACCTTGTTGAAATAAATTCCTTCCCTTTTCCTCTCTATAAAACTTAGTGACTTTTCCACAATACCCTCTTTTACTTAACATAAAAGCAAGTAGGTTTCACCATTTGTTTGGATTTTCATGATTTGTGAAGGTCTCGGGTCATATAAAATTTGTACTAAATAAATGTATGTCTTGTTCTCCTGTTGATCTGTCTTACATCAATTGAATTTTCAACCGAATGAACTCTAAGAGAGTAAAAATAAAAGTTTGCCTCTCCTGCCCTTCACACACCTAGATATCAGCATACACTTCTGTTGTTGCAGTCAGTGGTATACAAGCCACCTAATTGTCAGAGTATATACATCATTCCAAACATATGGATCTGTTAGGTTCTTTAAAAGTTACCATACAACATACATATGAAACTGTAAGGGAGCAAAAAAAATCTTCCTCCCCAAAATAAGTCCTTTTGGCAAAAGACTGATTGAATTGGAGAAGCTCTGTAGCCTGTGGAAATTGCTTTTGAAAAAGATATTTACATTTACATGTAAATTTCTGTAAGGGTGTGAATGGGAAGATCTAAGTTCCTTATCTCTTTTCAAGGGAGAAGGCAGAGCTTAATCTGCGTACCTTTTGTTAGCAGTTACTAAATTCCCTTACTGAATTTCTACCTTCTTCCCCCAGCCTTCAGGTCTCAGCTAAGCTACATGTCTAAAGTCACGTGGGGGAGTGGCCCAGTCTCACTGGGTCTCTCTCACATGCACAAAAGGAAATATTTTATTATTACAGCTTCTTTTTCACTTTTTCTCATCAATCTGTCTGGTGCTTCCTTGTTTGTCAGCCTATAAGAACCAAGAGGAGCTTTGTTGGGTTGCACCCTAATACAATCTTTCATATTAATTCACATTAAAATGTGTTTTTTTTAAAGATTTATTTATTTATGCATACAAGAACTGGGGTACAGGCCAGAGGTTGGGGGGTAAGAGGATTCACCAGAGACACAGCGGGGAGCAGAACAGGCAGACTGACTGAAATACACTGCTGAGGGGAGCAGAGGGTGAGACAGGAGAGGTCTGCCGCGCCATGTGTGTTGCTCCCTGGCTGAGAATCGAACTCATGCTGCAGTGGCTGCAGATAGCTTTGTAGGTTGCATCTTAACCCTTGCGCCATCAGGGAGGCCCTAAAATTTTTTTTATTTAAAAACATTCAGCTCCCAAACAAATATACAATTACAATGTTTAATAAAGCATTCATTTGAAGAAAAAAATAATCACTATACTTATAATGTCATTAATATTAACAACAGTTTAAAAATAGAAATAAAAACCTGAAAATACTAGGAACTAGTATCAGTTTGGGGGAGTAATGACATGTTAAATGTAGAAACCTTACATCTTTTATCTTTTGGCTGCTTATGCTTATATTCTATTGCTTTAACACTTCTAAATTTTCATGTCATGTACTTGTTTTTAAGAATCTTTTTTTTCCTCTTAATATCTTTTCCTTGAATTATCAAATTTGCTGAGATACAATAAAGTCCAATTCAAGATTTTTACCTATTATTTCAAACAAATTTTGACATTTTAATTTCCTTATCACTTCATTTACTTAGGTTTGTCGCTTAAAAAGTTTCAGCAAGTTTCATTTAACATTTCTTGTTTTTTTTCTCACTTTCGTTCACTAAATTTGGAGCAATTCAAAAAAGAATTTTGGAAGTTATTGCTTACTGGATGAACTCACTACTCTATCACTGAGTCTCCATCTCTATCACTGCTTATACCAAGGATTGAAAGCTTCCTTATGTAACAAGGTGGTTCCCAGAAAAAGGGGAGGTTCCAGGTTCCCTGCCCCACCCAAGGGAGGGTGGAGCTGAGCAGGGAGGAGAAGAAACTGGCAAGGAGACTGGAGAAAGAAGGAAAAGCAGGACTGAGAGTAAGGAGGATGTCTGGAGGAGGCACATGGAACAGAGACATGTGAAGAAGATGTGCTTGCTTCTTGGTCCTGGACTGGTTGAAACAGATGTGGGTAAGGGACCCATGAGGAGGAAAATATCGAATTACTTCCTTTTCTTCCAATTGGCTTCTGTTTATTACATTATTACATTGCAACTTTATATATGGAATTACTCTTTAAAAGCAAGAATCCTGGGCCTCCCCGGTGGCGCAGCGGTTGAGCACTGGGTTGCGAAGCTCCCCGTGGCCTCTGCAGCGCCAGTTCGATCCCCGGCTGCTCCCCGGCTACCAGAGGAGGGTCCCACATGGCGCACAGACCTCTCCTGCCTCCCGCTGCTCCCCTCAGCAGTGTACTTCGGTCCTCCTGCCTGCTCTGCTCCCCGCTCTGGCTCTGGTGAATTCTCACACCCTCCCGCGCTTCTGACTGTACCCAGTGCATGTATAAACAAACAAACAAATAAATAAATAAAAATACATGAAAAAAATAAAAGCAAGAATCCTGTTTCTATACAAACACTGATTTGTAGCTTTTCTTTCATTTTCTTGATAAGAAAAAGCTCTGTAAGTCTTATATGCTCAATAAACAAGCACTAAGTTTTAAATTCCCTGAGGAAAACTGTGTCTTACTAAGTGATAGTTTCCAAAAGCCTTACAAATACTAGGCAGGCAAGGGTGCCTACATTTAATTGAGAATGTATCATTAGCTCTCTCTCTTTTTTTTAAAGATTTATTTATTTATACAAGAACCAATAACCGGGGTACAGGCCAGATGTGCGGAAGGGTGAGAGGAGTCACCAGAGACAGAGTAGGTACCAGAACAGGCAGACTGACAAAATACACTGCTGAGGGGAGCAGCGGGCGAGACAGGAGAGGTCTGCCTCACCATGTGGGATTCTCGCAGGCTGACCGGGATAGAACCCGTGCTGCAGAGGCTGCAGACAGCTTCACAGTGCAGCGCTCAACCACCTGCGCCACAAGGGAGGCCCTCATTAGCTCTCTTAAGACCAAATATTCTCACAATGTCCATCCACATGGCAAAACTGTGGGTAGAAGAGAAATTCAGACAGATCTCAAATTGCTCATTTGATGTTTTATTTTGGAGATGAAAGGAGAAAATCTAGGAGAAAACTTGCAAAGTTATTTGCCTCTGATAAATAATACGTAGAAAATACAATTGTTAGATTGTGCCCGAGGAGTACACAGGATCCCAAATTGATAAGGGGTGCACACTCTAAAAAAGGGTCCAGTCATCTGAGGCACAAACAAAGCAGACTCTCTTAGTATGAAAATTCTTTAATGGAATTGTTATAGAGCAACCCCGATATTAAACGGGTTCCTGGCTGTGGGTCCTCACCCGCACACTTTAAAGGGACTTATGAATACTCTACTACAGACACACGCAAAAGGGTTAATAAAAGGTTTATTTACAAGAGAAAAGGAAATAAGGAAAATGTACAACTCAGGGAGAAAATAGGGAAATAAAGTCTTTAATGTGTCCTACCCGATCCGACGACCTGGAAACCCAAAGTCACTCTCAGAGCTGGCCGGACGCTCCGAGCTGGCGGAGAGCCAAAAATGGGGGATCCCCAAAGCCCACGTGTCTGCCTTTTGTATCCACCTGGCTGCTTAACCCCACCCTCAGGTCCCAGCCACCTTCCCTTTGGTGGTGATGGGATTTGGAGTTCCCAGTGTCTTTGGCTTTGACCTGGGGTGGGGGTGGAGTCCACAAAGCCTATATGGAATTAGCTTTGGGACATCCTTTTCCCCCTAACAGAATTATTATGCGTCTAGAGAGAAGAGGAGAAAGGATATTCCTAAAAATAATTTCCCAGTAACTTCCCAAATTACCCACCCCCTTGTGGGCAAGTAGGCAACAAAAACGGGTCCCCCTAAAGCAAAGTTGCTGGGCCCCAAAAGCTTGCCATATGAGCAAGACACCTTCTAGCAAGGAACCGCTAGAAACGGGTCAGGCAGTTCCCAGAGAGCTGGGACAGAAGGAGAGATTCAAACTCATAACCACAATACAAATGAAGGGAAGGGCTGCCATTATCTCTGCCAAGGACAAGGAGCAGCCTCCTCTCATGCTTCTCCCCCATGTGTCTCCTTCTAGTCCCTAAGTGAAAATCAGTGCCAGAGAAGCAAGAGACAGTGTCCACCTGCCTTCCATCTTATAGATGTCACCCGGCCACATCTCCATCCCTATTTCCGGAGGCTGCCCCACTCAGAAAGTCCAGTTCATTGCATACTTGTAACCCAAGGCAGCAAGCATGTGATAGGGGAAGGGAAATGGCACCTCACTAAGGTGCATCTGTAACACAATCACAGGAACAATGAACAACATCTTTCCAGGTCTCCCTGGTGGTGCAGAGGGTAAGTCTCAACGCTATGAAGCTATCATCAGCCACTACAGCATGAGTTCGATTCCCAGCCAGGGGTGCTAATCCACATGGCACAGCAGACCTCTCCTGCCTCACCTGCTGCTCCCCTTAGCAGTGTATTTCAGTCAGTCTGCCTGTTCTGCTCCCCACTCTGTCTCTGGTGAGTCCTCTCACCACGCGCACCTTTGGCCTATACCCCAGTTCTTGTATGCATAAATAAATAAAAATAAATCTTTAAAAAAATGAAAATCAAATTTCCTCCAACACAGCACAGAAGGAGAAAAAATAGTAATATAACTTTTGTCAAGAAAGCATTACTTTTAGAAGACTTTTTTTGATGCTCTTGTCATTCCTATTCTAGCAATTCCTAAGATCAAGATATTCTAAAGTAAAAATGGAATGTTTAGGAAACAGACGTATATGACCATATGATTTGTTAACTACTAAAAGATATTTCCCGAAAAAAACAAATTGATGACATTCACACACTCCTTTTCTTTTTGCTGTTGTTGTTAGTTTATCAAATTGTAGTATGTACCAGACTCAGCATTTCCCTCACTTTGTGTTTTTGTTGCAGAGCAGAGGAAATTTTCCTCTACTCCTCTGGGTTTTTTCTCAAGCTTGTTGAGTAATAAAATTAACATCAGACAGGTTAGTAGGAGAAAAAACAAATTTAATTATGTATGTACAGGGAATCATACAGACATGAGGACTCCAAAGACAGTGAGGCAAAATGAGAATATGTACACTGAACTAAGGACTAGGATAAGGGTTTAAGACTTCAGGGAGAGGGAAGATGCCTCAGAGTGTTATAGGACAGGGAGAGGGGCAGCCCAAACCGGCAAACCTGCCTATTCTATGTAGGGTTCTGCCATCCGCTGCATCAACACAAAACATATGAGACTTTAATGGGAAGGAACTTTAATACAATTTGGAAACAATACAGGAAAGGCAAAGAATCTAGTTTCTAAATCAAGCACCCAAAGTTACCCGTCCCCTCGTGGGTAAAACTCCATCCAAATGGGATTGGCCCAGAGCAAGGCCCCAAAGCCTGCCACAAGTCTAAAGTATCTTCCAGTGGGGACCCTCAGAAAAGGGTCAGAAACAACCAGACAAGCCCGGAAGGAAAAGAGCAAAATCAAAATCAAGATAAAAGCTGCCATTGTCACCTCCCCACGGGTCTCACCCACATCTGTGTCACCCAGTCCACGACCAAAAGACAAGCGCAGTTTCTTCACGTGTCTCTAGGCTCCATGCGCCTCCTCCAGGTCTCCTGGCTCCATCCTGCTTCCTTCCTCAGTCTCTTCTGCAGCTTCTCCTCTCCCTGCTCAGCTCCACCCTCCCTTGGGTGGGGCAGGGAACCTCCCCCTTTCCTGGGGACCACCCTGTTACAATAGGACAGGGAGAGAATGATTCATATGACAAAGAGAAGATGCTCTGTCATTAGATATCTACTTGGTCACATAGACACATTTTTCAGATACAAAGATTTTTTTTCCTAGTAATAACCCTAGGTTTGGGTAAGACTCCAAATTTTTGTTCTTTTGGGTAAAGGAGTAGTATAAATTTCTTGCAAACCTGCCATGTCTGTTTAATCTCAGCTCAAAATAATCCACATGTCAAAAGGACATGTCTTGGGAAGGTGTGTCCAGAACATCTTGGGGAAGCCTGTCTTGAATGCCTTAGAGAGATTTAGCCTTCATTTACTTACACCAAACCTAACTTTAATTTCAGATTTAGTTTAAGGGGATAATTACCTTATTTTTTTTTTAAAAAAAGATTTATTTATGTATGCATATAAGATTTGGGGTGCAGGCCAGAGATGCAGGGGGTAAGAGGATTCACCAGAGACAGAGTGGGGAGCAGAATAGACAGATCCACTGAAATACACTGCTGAGGGGAGCAGTGGGTGAGACAGGAGAGGTCTGCTGCGCCATGTGGGTAGCTCCCTGACCAGGGATAGAACTCGAGCTACAGTGGCTGTGGATAGCTTCATAGTGCTGCATTTTAACAAACCCTTGCACCGACAGGGAGACCCTGTGGTTAATTACCTTTGAAGCATGGTTAATTAGTTATAATGTTTATTAAACAGCAAATATGAGTGAATCACTTTGCTACATGCCTTTCATACTCTACCCAATTTAAACAATTTCTCTGAAGCTTTATTCCTATTTGTGTTACTCCACCCTTCTTTTGGGTGGGGCAGGAAACCTGGAACCTCCCCCTTTCCTGGGAACCACCCTGTTACATTTATACTTGAGAAAACTAAATCAGAAGACCCACTAGTCACTTCCATCCCACCCTCAAAAAAATCTGAAGTTGTACATTGGAAGGTTCACCAATGTTCATGATCTTTCCATTGTACCAGACCTGCATCCATGTTGATCCAACACATGTTGTATTGGGGAACAAAAATCTGCCACCTCAAGATTTGTCTTTTAGGCAACAGGTTGATTTCATGGGACTCTGAAGGCTGCTTGGAAGTTGCTTTTGCCATTTATATGTAAATTTCTGTTTGTAGGGCCTCTCAGGGGAAGACCCCCCCCCCATCTTTTTGAAGAAGAAGGCTGATCTAAATCTGCATATCTATTGTTCACTTATCTTTCACATCAAGCTCCCTAACTAAATTTTCTCATTGTTCCTCCAACCACCATTGGCTTAATTACTTTATTTACATTTGCACCTAGAGCCACAGGGGTGAGTTTCTCAGTCATGTTGGGTCTCTCCCATGTATACAGAAAGTATACACGTTACTATTAAACATCTTTTTGGCTTTTTTCTCTCATCCATCTGTCTGATGCTTGTTTTATTATTTGCCAGTCTAGAAATACCCAGAGAAATATTAGAATGATAATTTTTGCACCCTGACAGTGATTTCAAATGGCATCCTCTTTATAAAAAGGTGATTGAACTACGTACATGTTCTTTCCCCCACCCCATCCCCAAGAACTCTAAGGTATGACATCAATTTGCCTTTGTAAGGAAGCAAAATTTGCCACCTCAAAATATGTCTTTTAGGTACAGGATTATTTCACAGGAAGGGGCTCTGAAAGTTAGATGGAGTTTCCTCTCTTATAAGAGTCATTTACTTGTATAAAGGAAAACTGCCATTTGTAAAGATATGCCCTTTGCTGAACTGGATAGATTAAATATCTTTAACTCTTATTAATGGAGAAAGCAGCAACTTAAATCTGCATAACAGTCATACCCTTGTGGCATCTTGCCTTATCACTTCCCAGATCCCTCCTCTTCAAAGATCCTTTGTCTTTTGCTGAAGTTATTTAAGGAGGTAACTTAACTGTTTCAGAGAGTTACTATCTTTTACTGGGTTTCTCCATCTATATAGAAGCGGTATACTCATTTTTAAACTTCTCTGGTTTACATTTTGTTATCATTAAACTTTTCTGTTTCATTTTTCTTTTGTCTATCTGTTTAATGTTAATTTGATTATCTGCCTGTCTGAAACTAACAGGAAAAGGGAAAATCACCCCCTGTCTCCCACACTGTATTCTTTCATCCCCCCAGGTGAACCACCCCAAAAATAATTCAATCAAGAGCAACTTGGTACAGTGAAAATCTCTATGCCAGTGGAGTTCTGGGTTTCATGTCCCTGTGATGATAACTGGCACAGTTACCTTTGCCCAGTTGCTTTTTTTCCTCTTAATCTCTTAGTTCTCTTAGTCTCATATTGCTCATCTGTAAAGAGAAGGTTAACCATCTGGCTAACCATAGGATATTTTAGTTTGCTTTACAATGGTATTTCTAAGAGAGTAAATATATTTTGCAAGTTTCCTTTAAAGTAGCTTTAATCAGTAAATTGCAAAGTAAGGACATTGTCCATAACCTTAAAAAAAGGAGCTTAGTCTCTCAACTACACTCTAATATTATTTGGACTAGGTTCCAAAAAGTCTTCTTTTCAAAGAATGCAATTATTTTTTAAATAAGTTCATTAACATATTTTTGCTCATTATTTGGCTTTTAAAATATGCTGCTCTTACATTGAAATACCTATATCCAAAGCCTACCAAAGAGAGTGAATTCCTTAAGATGTTCCAAGTATAGCAACACTTTAGCTATCAGACAATAATAAATCAGGGATGACAGTTATTGCTGACCATGGTGCATTTCATGGTGAGAATGGTAAAGGCTTAGCAGCTTCCCATTAAATTAATGAGAAACCCCAGCCTTTTTGGCCAGCGGGAGTGAGCAACATAATGGAGATATCTGAACACCTTTCTACCTCCCTGGGAATGAAAGGATGACCAATTCAGTTAAGTGTTTGGCTTTCCACCCAGTTGATCCTCTAGATCAGGCTGTGATTCTATTATTTCCTCGGTTTGGTTTTCACTATCAGCAGCAGCTAAAGAGCCTTTTTGAGGTATTTTAGGTTGTTTATTCCCTTGTTTCCTGAATAAGTTAGAAATAAAAAGCCTGGGAATCACTCCATAACTCTACAACTATCGAATGATGAAACTCTTTTAATTTGGTTTCATAAAATGCGATTTTCATTTTAGGTCTGCTTGCTTTTGCCGTCAGCAACTCTGGTTTGCTATAAGAAAGGAGGATCAATTAGTTACAGATAAATAAGTAAACAAACTAGAATCCAGTTGTGAGTTTTTCTTGAGGCAGAATGCTAAGGTCAAAGGAATATTGGGTTAGAAATCTGGTGGTTGGTACTTCTAACAAGCTGTGCAGCAAGAAGCAACTGATTTCACCTCGGGAGATCCTCAGATGTTTTTCATTGTTCAAAGAATTGTTTTGACAAAGTGATGCCTAAGTTTTTCAGCATTTCAAAATAGGCAGTTTCTTTAGAAGAGAGATGTGGAGAATGTGTCCGTTCAGTTGTTGATACTATTGTTGAAAAATATTCCAGGATTTATAATTCTTGGCAGAGATTCTCTTCTGTAAAGGGGAATAGTATTCTATGCTAGTTTCCTGTTTTCAAACACACCAGTTCTAAACCCATGGAAATTCTGTTTATGTATTGAAAAGTAGTTTTTCCTGTCACTACTACTAGTATTTTTTACTGTGACTTGTATCACCTATTTAGTCAACTTTGATCAACTAATCTTGACAGATTTTTCTTTTACTTACATTAATCTGCAATTTAATTCCCTTAACCCTCAGGAAAAAATCCTTATACATCACTTTGAAAGGGTTATTTTCTTAAACTCATTTTAGACATAGATCATTCTTTGACTGCATTTCCATTTAGTGGATTAATCCTGTGTAGGGCCTCAGCAACAACCTTGCCGGGTTCTCAATGGTGGCCCGAGACTGTGGTGATGGTGCATGGGTGCATTGGTGAAGGAAATTATATGGGGACTGGGCGAGGGGGTGGGGTGTGTGGATTGGGAGGAGGGGAAGCAAATACTGTTTAAAAATGAACAATCAAGGCAGGGCCTCCCCTGGTGGTGCAGGAGGTTGAGGGCCGCGTTGTGAAGCTGTCTACAGCCTCTGCAGCACTCGTTCCATCGTGGCTGGCTGGCGAGGGTGCCACATGGCGCAGCAGACCTCTCCAGTCCTCACCCGCTGCTCCCCTCAGCAGTGTATTTCATCAGTCTGCCTGTTCTGTTCCTCACCGTCTCTGGTAAATCCTCTCACCCTCCCGCACATCTGGCCTATACCCTGTTCTTGTATAAATAAATAAATCTTTAAAAAAAAATGAACAATCATGTGGGAGCAGGAACAAGTCTTTATCATGAGGCAGCAACAGCAGCAGCATCCAGCAGTGGCAACCACCCTGGGCTTCAACTGTAGCACTTGGCCCGAGAGTGGCCAGTGAGTATCCAGAGTGTGGTCAGTGAGACCATCCCCAGGGTATACCTATTAGCTTTTATATGATGCATAGACAAAGCCACACAAAGCCAAGTTTAGACCTATGATGATGCATGCGAACTATACATCAAGGACACATATTAGTTACTGCCCTCTGCACATGTGCACTACATCTCAAGGCTACACAATATCTACTAGGCCACCTGCGGTGTAAGGTCACAGTGAAAAACAGTCTGAGAAACTGAGAAAACTCTGCTTTCCCATGAGCCCTGCATCATCTATATCTTTTCTATTCTTTTTTTTTTTTTAAAGATTTATTTATTTATGAGTACAAGAGCTGGGGTGCAGACCAGAGATGGGGGAAGAGGAATCATGGGGGTGCAGGCCAGAGATGGGAGTGGTGGTGAGAGGATTCACCAGAGACAGAGTGGGGAGCAGAACAGGCAGATCTACTGAAATACACTGCTGAGGGGGAGTGGTTGATGAGACAGGAGAGGTCTGCTGCACCATGTGAGTCACCTTCCTGGCCGGGGATCAAATTCATGCTGCAGTGGATGGAGACAGCTTCATAGTGCTGTGTCTTAATCCCTTGTGCCAGGGAGGCCCTATCTTTTCTAATTCTTAACACTGCCTTGTTTTGTCAACTCAATGCTTATTAGCATCCAAAAGATGGAGGTTTTGAAAAGAACTGAAGATTGATTGATGATAATATGCAGGTTTGGATAACCTTAACATTAATGTAACATTAACATTGACATTGAAGACAAGGCCTCCCCGAAATCTAGATAGGCCTCCCCAGCATGTTGAGATCAGCCTTTCCAAAATGTCCAGAACATGCTTCTCCACGATGTGTCACCTTGGCATGTGGGTTGTCTCAATGAGGTCAGTTGGAATCTTGAGGGCTTCGAGGAAAAACTTTACTCCCTTTACCTAAAACAATGAAAATAACCTAGATTTAGTGTCATCTTCAGAAATAAACTTTCCATCAGAGAAACCCATAGCAAGGGAAGCATGACAACCTGCAAAGTACCTCGTTTTTATAAGTTACCTTCTCAGCATGGATCCCTCTTCCTTTCCTCCTTAAGCACCATGTTCCTATCCCATTCACCCAAACACCTTTGGTGTTTCTTCTTTACTTTAGAATTACTGGTCATATAGCACCTCCATATGTATGAAATTAAATTTGTTCTTTTTCTCCTACTAACCTGTCTGATGTAAATTTGATTGCTTGACTAGTCCAAGAAGAACCCAGGAATAGGGGAAAATTTTCTCTTCACCTCTTCTATATGAAGACACACTGGGGGTGGGGGGTGGTGTGGACTGCTAGATCTATGTGTTCTATAGCTCAAGTCCAAGCAAATGATAAAATTAAAATTTAATATGCAAATTCTTGGTAGGACTCTGTAAAAATCTACAAATGAAAGAAATAGCAACCCTGAGTACTTGCTATTTTCACACACTCTACTTGTATTAGTTTTTTTTTTTATATCACACATTAATCCTAAAAGAGTTATGAGTTCTGACTTACAAAAAGGAAGCAAGATTAAATGATGCTAAATAATGAATAGACAGTCTTTGATAGAAAATAGTAGAATGAGTAATCCAAGTCTGGTCTCTATAGTTCTAAAAATTATGTTCATTTTTCCCCTGTATATGTGCTTCTTTTGCTAAAATCAGTTAGACATTCCCTGTTTCTCTCTTCTTTGTATTCTTCCTTTCTCCATCTTTTAGCTCAAGAGGAAGGTTTTTTATTTAAAATTTTCTCACTTGCCAAGATTCTAAATCTAACAATTCTTTTATTATAAGTTAGAAGTAATATTTATTGAGAGTTATGTGGCCTAAACTCTTTGCAAACATCCTCTTTTTTAAAAATATATTATAAAGGTAGGTAGGTACCATGATAACTGCTTACAGATTTGAAAACAAAGATTTAAGGATATCTAGTAATTTAAAAATAGATATTAAAATAAAATTGTTGGTCATTTTTGGAAAAAAAAAAAATCTATCCCGTACCTAATTATAAAGTTTGTGCTCTGAGTCACTAAAAGAAATCAAAGGCTGGAGAAGAAAATATGTGGTAAAATTTACTTTATTTCAAATAGAGTATATTATTTGCTTCATATTTTAAATTGTTTTCACTGTTGATTTTCATTCTAAAACATCTTTGACTCTTCAAAAAAACTATTTTTTGTGTAACTAGGAAAAACCCAACCCAACACGCTACCACCGTTATTATGATATGTCACTGGCATCTAGTGGCTGTCTACGAAATTACAGCTCAAACGCTTCCTGGCAGGAAGTAGTGTTTAAATAACGAATGCAAATATGTTAATACTAAATGAAATGTTGAAATTGAAGGGAAATGTTACTTATCCTGGACTTGAGTCATCTCAAAATGACTCAATAAACTGACGCTGCATGTATCATGGTGTTGGTGTTAGGGTGGAGGGTAAACGAAATAAACAGGCTTTTTACACCACTAGGCTCTATGACCATCACCTGTGGCCTCGCTGGTGTTAATGCAGAAGGCCCATGTGAGCATGGGAGTGGGGCACATGTGTCTCATTGTGGACACCTGGGGTATGGATGGGCACGCGTGTGCAAGTGTGCACACCTGAGCCTAGAGGCTGGGCTGACAGTTACGGCAGTGGCCGCAGTGAGGAGAGAACAACAGGTGTGACAACAGAAGAGGCAAGACCGTGAGACGGATGTGAGAGAGAACTCCAGAGAGAGCCCAAAGAACTTCAAGATTTGTAGGGAGCTGGGAGGCTCCGTTGCCTGCTGCTTCCTGGCCCCACTTCTCAGCCACACGTGCCTCCTTGCACACCAGCCTCCCTGCCTGGTGTCCCTGTGTACCTGGTTCCCTGAGAACATTAAAGTCTGAAAAATCCACTGTGAGCTCTGGGACTCTTTCTCCATCTGCCTGAATCAATAGTGAGCCTGCAGGCTTACACCACACCAGGTAAGCAGCTGGAGACTTTGGAGAATGGTAGTGGTTCCCCGGCCACCCAACCCACCCACCACTGCCCCGCCCCAGTGCCTGGCCCCAGAAGCTGCTTGTGGGCAATGAAAGTGGCAGTGGGTGACAGGCATTTCACTGTCCGCCACCAGTGGCCCCACAGGCTCAGGCTGCAGGCAGAGGCCAGCAGTGATGGCAGGTGGCAGTGGTTCCCTTGCCACGCTGCTCCGGGGCTTGCAGCCCCGCTGGAACTGCTGAGGCAAAGTTGCCCAGTGCTGGAGGGAGTCAGTAGCTCCGCAGGCCCTGGTTCAGGGCAGCAGGGAGGAGCATGGGGCCCCACTGGGCCCACTCCAGGCTGTGAGCATCTCTAGCTTTGGAGAGTTGGATCCTGGCCTGCTGCTTGTCTGCCTGCAGGCAGCTCCAGGCCCTTGTTGCTGGGACAGCACCATCTTGAGCAAGCAAATTTGGGCGGGGATGGGGGGGGGGTTGGAGGGGGACGACTTCTGGACACTGGGCACTCTCTGGGCTGAGATAGCAGGGAGAAGCATGAGGCCACATTGGGCCAACTCCAGCGCAGCAGCTCCTTGGAGCCAAAGAGAGCAGAGAGGCCTGCAGAGTCCCAGGTTAACGTGGTGGGTTCCCAGCAGAGCCTGCTTTAAAGCAGTTCCAGAGCTGTCACAGGTCTCCTCCTTGCTTTTAGGTCATTAAACCCAGTTCTGTTGAAGGGGTACAGGGTTCCAGGTGCAGAGTGCCTTGGGGGCCCACCAGTCCATGAGCTTGCCCTGAGGTCAGGGCAAGTTGGGCCTTTTATATTCCCTTTTGTATTTGGTGCTTGGATCATAGAATAGACTAATCAGGGTCAAGCCCAGGTCATTATTTAATTATTCAGATTGAAAATGGGAAACAAGCTGATTGGTGGTGAATGGTCTAATCAGGCTTGTATGATGGGAGGCCCTGAAAGAAGGTCTAAGGGCAGGAACCAGCTTGGGGAATTCTGTCCATGGCCTATGAAGAAAGAAGAAGGATCAGCAGCCAACTTCTGATAAAAGAAGCATTCAGTGACTGACCTCCAAAGGAAGAGGAGAGCCTAAGATCTTTGCAAAGACCTGGCCACTGTACCAGCCTCTGATGTCACCCTAAAGGTATACCGTAGACCTTGGACTGGTGTCTCAAAAAGGTGGTGTGCTATTGGTTCATTCTAATAGCTCACTGTAGGGTAAGTGAAAAAGTGTCGGGCTTTTCTGCCCTCCTGCCATTAGGATTGATGATGGATCCTTGGGGTCCTGAATGCATGCCTGATGGTGGGCACCTGGAGTAGGGTGTGGGCATGCGTAAGTGGGTACACCTGGGGATAAGAGACTGGGCTTATAAGGGCGGTGTCACGGGGACGCCAGAAGAACGAACGGAAGAGCAGAGAGAATGTGAGAGAAGGCTGGAGAGCCCAGAAAGAGTGAAGACTTGCTGGAGGCTGGGAGGCCTGCCAGCCTCCTGGCCCCTTGGCACCTCTGCTTGCTGTGTACCTGGTAAGTCCCAATAAAAGCCTGCAAAAGCCACCGAGGGCTCCAGGACTCCCTCCTTTACCTGTCTGCTTGGGTCATAGAAAACTTGCTCCTTGTTCTGCCCCTTATACTCACAAAGAGCTGTTAACATTGGTTTGTCTGATAACCTCCTCCTGGTGACTGGTGGTGAATGGCACTACTGGCCATTGCTGACCAGCACTGTTTCTGGAGCACCTTTGAGAGCTGTCCACTGCTTCTGATCGTCTAGCACTGCCTCCCAGAGCTTTTGTCTCTTTTGCTTTCCAGTCCAGCCTTCAGTGCTATCCAGGTTGGCCTTCAGGCTATAGCTGTGAGTTTCTTCAGGTTTATCTCAGTGGCCCCTTCTGTGAGCACCCCCCCACTGCCATCAGCATTTGGATCCTGGTCCACTGCTTGCTGGTGTGCCACAAGCTCTAGGCCTGGATTGATGGGACAGTGCCATCTTGAATGAGCAATCTTTTGTTTGAGACTTCTGGACACTGGGCTATTTGGGGTGAGATAAATGGCCACTTGTGCCTTTATAAATTGTTTCCCCAATTTGTTAAATGAACCCCACTGTTGTTCCCTGAGTCCAAGTGAGTGTACAACTGAGAACCCATAGACTGTGGCCTGTTTTCTACCTTGGCATGATCCTTTGACCTCTATAGTGCTGTCTAGCACTGTTTCACTTCTTTTAGCCACATACGCAATCAGAAAAGATAATGAAACTTCTAAGTAAATATAAAATGACTCATCCTTTGTACTACAAAAGGCTATTTTAGTTATCACACTAAAGAATTTAGAACAAAATATTACATCTTTGTAATATAATCAAAAACAAAATAATTTTTTTTCATTGTCATTCATATATTTGGCTTTCCTTTATTCTATACTTGACAATCTGTTGAAATGACTTTTCTAATGTGTTGTATATGGAGAATGATTACAGAATGTAGAACAAAAATAACTATCACATGAGTTATCAGGTAATATCAGAAAGAAGTAGATCCAGTTTCTAGAGAAACCATGTAGTTTGTCTTGTGCCATTAGTTTTGGTGGAGTATGATTTTTATGAGATGGGGTTGTTTTCAGAAGTTTGATACACAGTCTCCAGATATAACTAAGAGTAGGCTCTGCTAAGCAACAGAAGGATTTGTAATACATGACAGTTAGTATGTAGGTTTCTAATCTGCTAGTCTCCTTAAAATATCCTAGCATGTCTTCCTGTTGAATTCATTTTCTGATTCTCAATATGTCAGAACAAAAAGTTCTCATTCTTTTCATTTTGGGGGGCACAATTCTTATTTGTATAATTTTAATTAGCACTACTCTGTTCTCTCTGTTCTTTATCCTATTTTTATATGTGGGTTGCTGTGTTAGTTGACTAAGCAAAGTCTGAGGCACCAGATGCTGACTGGAGAAAAGAATGGACTTTATATATCCAAGTATATTTGGTGGTGAAATTTGCCACAGCTGAAATTTACAATACATTGTACTATGCAGGAATTATATCTATAAGATTTTAAATTATTTCAAATATTTATCAAAATTAATGAGAAGAATGACCATGAAAGAAAAAAAAAGGCAAAGATGACCAAATTAGACACAAAATATAATCTCCTATGACAGTTAATTCGATGTGACAGCCTAGAGCTAGATTATAGCGGTCTTTGGTTCAGTCAAGCAAATGTCTAGATGTTGCTGAATGTAGGGTATTTTTTAGGTGTAATTAACATTTGAGTCAAAAGAATTTGAATAAAGAAATTTATCCTCCTCAATGTGTGCGAGACTCATCCAACCAGTTGAAAGCCTTAAGAACATAGACTGAGGGTTCTCAAATGAAAAGGAATGGAATTCTGTCTTCTAACTGCAATAACGAAATTCTACCTGAAGCTCCTATAATTGGACTGAAGATTGCAACATCAACTCTCAGCTTATTGAACTACAAGGATTTAGGATTCTCTAGCTTTCATAGTCATGTAAGGAATTCATTCCTAAAAATAAATCTTTTTCTTTATATATATTTTATTGATTCTCTTTCTCTGGAGAACTCTGACTAATATACTTTCAAAGTTATAGAATGAAGATGCAAAATAAATACTGCAGATTTTGTATAAATATACCATATATATAGCATACCTTCTTAGGGTAATTTTTTTTTAAAGATTTATGTATACAATAGCTGGGGTACAGGCCAGAGGCGCAGGAGGGTGAGAAGAATCACCAGAGACAGAGCGGGGAGCAGAACAGGCAGACTGACCGAAAACACTGCTGAGGGGAGTAGCGGGTGAGACAGGAGAGGTCTGCCGCACCATATGGGTATCTCCCTGGACAGCCGGGAATCGAACCCATGCTGCAGAGGCTGTGGACAGCTTCACAGTGCTGTACTCAACCCACTGTGCCACTGGGGATGCCCATGGGTGATATTTTAATATCTTAAAAAAAAAAGTATATAATAACCACTTAACACAATCCATTTTTCTGGCATAATTGTTTTGGATTTTCCAGGAAGATTATGTTCTTTTGACTCTCCTAGGTTTCTCCTCTCAGTCTTATCCCACCATTGCTTTTACAATAATTCATAAAGAACATTACATTTTATTCTTTTCCTATAGGAGTAAATGAAATAATTATATATCTCATGGCCTTCTGTCTATTTCAGGTCAAAGGTTTTCCTTTTTTTTTTTTTCAATGAAACAGCTATTGCCATTTGTTTTTCAGTTTTGAAAAATATTAAATTGCAATATATTTAAATCTATGAAAGATTCTTTACAACAGTTCCAGAGAAGTAAGGACAAATGTACCCATGGCATAAGTCTTTACATATTTTCTTATATTGTTATTCGCTTTTGTACAATATTTGATTTCTCCCTCATGTTTAGTCACCTTAGTACCATAGTATAAATTTTAAAGCTTTCACAATGGTAACTTTTAGTGGAAGAATCAATCATTTATTGAAAAGGTGAGTTAGGAATGGAGATTTTTAGACGAGAAATAACTAAAGAGTGTACAAAGGTTTTTATATTTCGATTTTCAATTCTCCCAGCTGCGAGCAAGCAGAACAAAGAATATGTGTTTCAGACAACAGAATGGGAGAATTTTTTTTTAAGGATTTTTTTTTCTTTTTTTTTTATAGAGGCATGGTTTTTTATTTATTTATTTATTTGTTTGTTAGTTTGTTTTGTTTATACACGCACTGGGTACAGTCAGAAGCGCGGGAGGGTGAGAGAATTCACCAGAGCCAGAGCAGGGAGCAGAGCAGGCAGAAGGACCGAAGTACACTGCTGAGGGGAGCAGCGGGCGGCAGGAGAGGTCTGCGCGCCATGTGGGACCCTCCTCCGGTGGCCGGGGAGCAGCCGGGAATTGAACTGGTGCCGCAGAGGCTGCGGGCAGCCTCACAACCCAGCGCTCAACCGCTGCACCACCGGGGAGGCCCCAGAATGGGAGAATTTTAAAAGGTAAGATTGTTCCTTAATCTTTTCTCATAAGCTACTAGTGAAACTGAATATAGCGCTGATGGTTGCGATGGAAAATAAACCCAGTGTAGGCAGCTCAGGGGAGGGTAAGGAGGGCCTGGAAAGAGAACAGCTGACAAATGTCCAAAATTACATAATTCATTAAACTTGTAATTTTCAAATGTGCTTCTTTATATAGTCACTTGGAGTGATGATTAACTACCTTAGTTTCTTCAAAACACGCATGAGAACATTTAGCAATGTTATATAAGTGGCAGTGTTCACAGTATGGCAAGGAAGAACTTTATCTTAGCAACTGGTACCACTGCCTAAAAGTGTTTCAGTTTTGTATGAGGACCCTAAAATCTGTTCTTACACATATCCTCCAGATTTTTCCAATATAAATTGGCAACTTGTTGATTCCTTTTCAAGTGTGTGATATCAACCTGGCTTGTAAAGTTGCATTTGTAGTTTATGTTCTTTGTTCTTGTGACATCTAACTGTAGTGGCGTGTCTGTATAAAGGAGGTATGGAGAGGGACTTGCAGATAATGGGGCTTCTTCATGGAAATCATCAAAGAGTATAACATTTAATCAAGTGAGAAAGAACCACAAGACAAAAAAAGGGAATCATTCTGATGTCAGGAGATGCTTAATGGAAAGCAGAAAGTCACCTATGTGTTGTATTCCCAATTCTTGAATTTTGATATTTGAATTCATAATCCCTTTTCTTTAAACCATCGGATTGAGGAAAAACCACCCTTCCTCTTCCCCATGCAGTCTTTAACTCCTGCTACCATATTTTGTGGGCAGCAATGCTGTTTCCCAGAGTCTATTCCTAAGTAAACACAGGATGAATGAATTAGCAGTTTTGTAACTCATGCCATGGATTACTAAATTCCCAACCAAAATACTATAGGGCTTTTATTGACTACATCCAGACCAAACAATCAATTTAATTTCTTCATATTTTCCCAGGGACACTTTGCTTGTGTTGTCCACATTCTTTGTCAATTAGGATGTTGTTTTATAATCAGTAAAAGGAACATATTTTGGCTTGCCTAAGGTATTATAGGCACATAGCTATAGATATAGATACAGATATTTAAAAAACTAGATATTTTTTAAAATATAGATATTAAGGATATCATGTATACACCCAGGCATAGCATATTATACACACAAACACACACATACACACACAGGAAAAAAGGAGCTAACTGTAGTGATAGAAAGCTTATCTTAAAGGGCATCCCAACACATTATCCCTCCCAGATGTGGGTGCTGTTGCTCAGAATGAATTGTTTCTTTCCTTGTGTGCACCACAGAGTAAAGATTCAGAGTCATGTGTGGAAAAATCCAACTGAGGGCATTAAATCATTATTACCCCCAGGCTTCCATGGTCTGTTCTGCTTATTTCCCCCTTTGTTTCAAAAATAAGATAGTGCCTCTCAACAACATTACATACTGTGGGAATTACCTCTAACTAGGATACTAAAGAGCCTCAAAATGCAAATGGGTATTAAAGCTGTAAGAATTGGGGGCTTTTGTAATTTTTTTATGGAGTTTACACTGGTTTACAACACTTTTTTTTTTTTTTTTTAGATTTATTTATTTATGCATACAAGAGCTGGGTACAGTCCAGAGATGTAGGGGGTTGCAAGGATTCACCAGACACAGAATGGGGAACACAACAGGCAGATTGACTGAAGTACACTACTGAGGGGAGCAGCGGGCGAGACAGGAGAGGTCTGCTGCGGCATGTGGGTTGCTCCCTGGCCGGCCCGGGATTGAACTCGTGCTGCAGTGGCTGTGGATTGCTTTATAGAGCGGTGCTTAACCCCTTGCGCCACCAGGGAGGCCCTACAACACTTGTGTATAGTTTAGGGGTACAGGTTCACACCCCCCAAATACATGTTAGCACAACATTCCTACCACTAAATCACTCATAATTCTCTACCATAGTCCATTGGGCCTCCTCTCTTCTTTGCTCCCACCCTCACTATCCCCTTCTGGTAGCCTCAGTTCTATAATCCAATTTCTAGAGTTTGTTTTGGTTTATTCTGTATGTTCCTTTGTTTTGTTTCTCTTTTCTCTATGTTAAAGATGAGTTAAATCATCTGGTATTTGTCTTTCTCTTTCTGACTTATTTCCCCTAGCACAATCACTTCCATTTCCATTGTTGTAAATGATAAAATTTCATCTTTTTTATAGCTGAGAAGTATTTCATTGAGTGTATATATATATTTATATGTATATATATAAAGATGTGGGGGGTGTGTGTGTACATATATATATATAGACACACACACCACATCTTTATCCACTTATTTGTTGTTAGACACTTGGGTTGTTTCCAGAAGTTGACTGTTGTAAATAGTGCTACAATGCACATCTACCCCTTTGAATTAGTGTATTTGCATTCTCTGGGATACCTAGCTTTCGTCATCTTTGTGTCCAGTGTAGTCTCCACATTGACTAAAATGTACACTAACTTGCATATGCCTCTGAGAACTCTGGATGTATTTTGGCCTTCCCTCAACCCCCAACAAGGATCACACACAAGTTTTTTTTTCACTGTAATTGCTCAGCCATCATGAACCAATTAACTTATGTTGATTTGCATGGCAGCAAATCACAATAGCAAAAGACAAGTCTGTTTTGATCATCGCATCATCAATAATATTTATTCACTGGTCTCTGACATGCAACAATTACTTTTCTACTACAGAAGGGCAATCTTAATTAAACTTGTATTTCCTGTTTCCCAGGCTTTTGGAGTAGGAGGAGGGCAGGTTTTCTCCACCATCTATTGCAATGGTTTACATCATCTTAATTTGGTTAGAGTCTTACACCCCCTAAATCCTGATTGTCTGCATTCCAAGCTGTGGGGTGTGGCAAACAGCCCAGTTCATTTAATTCCAGAAACTGCTTGATGAAGTTTGTGAAGTCTGTTTTATTTATACTTTCTCATGCAGTTTGGGAAAATTTTGAGCTCTGTGCTTCAGTTCATGATTTATATTTATTGACTATGTTTGTACGTGATCAAAGTATACTTGTTTACTTAGTTTTGACATTTCCAGACATTCAGTGGTATTACTCAACACAGGTGGACAGACAACCAAGAGAAGTTTGCTCATCTGTTTCCAATAAAGTTGAAGAAACAAATGTTCAAGAAATTAAAGGATAATAACAAATATATACAAAATTCAAACATAATAAATGATTATATAGTGAGTACAAAATGAGTAGTACAGGTAGAAAAAAGAGTGAGAAAGAATTCATTGGTGGTGGTTGCAGAGATAATGAGGAATATCTCCCTCCTCTGCTTAAGAAAAGAAATGGGTTTGGGCCTCCCTTGTGATGAAAGGGGTTAAGATGCAACCTATGAAGCTATCTACAACCACTGCAGCACAAGTTTGATCCCTGGCCAGGGAGCTAACCACATGGTGCGACAGATCTCTCCTGACTCGCATGCCACTCCCCTCAGCAGTGTATTTCAGTCAATCCACCTGTTCTGTTCCCCACTCTGTCTCTGGTGAATCCTCTCATCCCCCCACACCTCTGACCTGTAACCCAGCTCTTGTATGCATAAATAAATACAGCTTTTAAAAAAATTTTTTAAAAAGAGAACTGGTTTTACTTTTGTTCTTATGTGCTCATGTATAAAGCAATCAAAAAAATTGTTTTGATTTGTTCTACCACTAAGTAAACATTTCTCCCTTCATTGACATAGTGGAAGTTGCTTACCTGTGAATTCATTCTGCTATTACCAGACTGCTCAAGTCTAACTTTGAGGAAAGATTTAGCCCCCAAGTTTTGCATGTGTTAGACTTTGTGTTGCCACCCAGATTAAGACATTGGGATTTGAGGAAATCTCTGAATTCCTATATCCAAGTAAAAATGTCCAAGAATGTGACATGGAGCATTGAGACTTCACCCAAAGCCAGAGAGGAATTGTTCTGTTTTCAGAATGCCTCCATCTGAAAGTGAGTAATCCTTATGAAATGGATAATTTATGATTCTAATGCGCTCACAGCTTAAGCAGAACTGCAGAATTACACATAAAGAATTTTTTTAGGGCCTCCCCGGTGCCGCAGCGGTTGAGCGCTGGGTTGCGAAGCTGCCCGCAGCCTCTGCAGCACCGGTTCGATCCCTGGCTGCTCCCCGGCCACGGGAGGAGGGTCCCGCATGGCGCGCAGACCTCTCCTGCCGCCCGCTGCTCCCCTCAGCAGTGTACTTCGGTCCTTCTGCCTGCTCTGCTCCCTGCTCTGGCTCTGGTGAATTCTCTCGCCATCCCGCGATTCTGACTGTACCCAGTGCGTGTATAAATAAATAAATAAATAATCTTTAAAAAAAAAAGAATTTTTTTAAAACAAAACAGTGTCACCTGATCTTCTGGTATGACCTCCTGGGTAGCCTCCTATCACTTTCTGGGGTAGTTTTATAAGAGTAAAAGAATAAACAATGTCCTGTTAGACTGGTTTATGCTCATTCTTCAGCATCTACTTTGTTGTTGATACATACTAATATATGAGGATTCCTAAGTGTCAAGTTCCACTTTAAACATGTTATAGATACAAGGATGTGAAAAGGAAGTGAATTCTTTAAAATATTTTTGTAAACCGTGCATGCCTTCTATGGGGCTGGGAACTACTTTCTTAAATCACAACTTTGCAAAAAATTTCTGTAATCTTACAATACAGTGTTACCTCTATATTTTCCCTTTAAACCATTTTTCTCTTTTTTTAATTTTATTTTATATATTTTTACATTTTTCATTTTATATTTTTCCTTTAAACCATTTTTTAAAAGTGTTAGCTCTATATTTTTCCTTTTAAGTACACTAGAGATTTAAGAGCTACATTTAAGAGCTATCAGGTGAGCTACAAAGTGGAGAAAATTTAAATTCCCCAGAATTTTTGGTGTTATTCCTTAATGAAGAAAGCAGTACAAGAACAACCCATGCTGTTTCCTAATGTCCTTGATTGTAATGGGAAAGGTCACTAAGGGATAGTGTGACCTTTTGAAAGGATAAGAAAGGAGAAGACAGTAAAAACAATGAAGGAAGTATGATTTGTGCTATAATCTTGCCACTCAAATAATTAGGAGCTTCCAGGTACAAATCATAGTGATTTGTATAGACAACCCTAGTACATTACTCCTAAGACATTGCTATGTTCGTTGAAAAATACCCAGTTTTGGAAACTCTGGCTTTTGATGGGGCATGTAAGTATATTAGAAGTTGCCACAAGTAAAAACTAAACAAACTGAAGAATCAACAACTCTTTTTAGATCCCCAAAAGAAGTGAGGTCACAGAACAAACTGCTGACTTTAAATGTGGACAGACCATAGAACCACAGCAGAAACCTCCATGGGAACAAGTGATGAGGAAGGAAGACCTAAGCTGTAATCAACGAGTTGCTAGAGGTTCTGTCAGGACAATTCTGAGAGTTAAAATATCTGAGAGACCTAATCATCGGTGGGTCACTACAATTGTGTAAGTTTTACCTCCAGTAGTTCAGTTTCTCACAGCAAGTATAGGAGAAAAATCCCCTTGTGTTTCCAGCAGAGGGAGCAAAACAGGAACCACCATGAAATAAACCATGTCATTCTTTTCTTCTTAACAGTCTACCTTGGGAAGAAAGTATTTAACCACAACAGAGATGCTACAGTTTTATCTGAGCCTTTCTCGCCTGAGTTGGGAAATAACAAGAAGTTCAGATAGAAGGCAAGTTACTGCCACTCCTGTTCAATATTGTATTAGAAGTCCTAGCTAATGCATTAAGACCCTCAAAAAGAAAAACCATGTAAACTGATTGGGAAGGAAGAAATAAAATTGTATTTTGCTTGCTGCTGAAATGATTATGTAAGGCAAATTAGCCCATTGGAACACTCCTAAAACTAAAAAGCAGTTATAGTGAGGTTACAGAACATAAAATTAGTATACAAAATTGCTTTCCTATATGCCAGACATGAACAAATGGGATTGGAAATGAAAAAAAGGAAAAGGGAGAGAAATTTTTGTAAAATATTTATAGGATCTATATGAGGCTAACTACAAAGCTGATGAAATAAAAAAGAACTAAATCAACAAAAAGGTATTTCATGTTCATATATAGAGAGATTCAATATTGTCAAGATGTCATTATTCCCTACTTGATCTATAGATTCAATGCAATTTCAGTCAAAATTACACAAGCTATTTAGTGGATATTGGCAAAATGATTCTAAAATTTATATGGGAAATGAAAGACCCTGAATAGTCAACTCATTAAAGAGAGCAACAAAGTTGAAGAACAGGTGCTACATTTAAATTGATATAAAGTTTCAATAATCAAGACAATGTAATATTTGTGAAGAATAAATAAACAGAATAGAGAGACCAGAAATAGAATCACATAAATATAGAAAATTGATCTTTGACAAAGGAGCAAAAACAGTACAATAAAGAAAAGATGATTTTTCAGCAAGTCATACTGAAACAGCTGGATATCCACATGCAACAAAAAAATGAATATAGATAACAGACTTTACATACTTCAAAAAATTAAAGTGGATCACAGACCCAAATGTAAAATTCAAATCTTAGCCTCCAAGAAGATGATACAGGAGAAACTCTAAATGATAATGGGTTTAGTGATGACTTTTTGAAACCACACTAAAAGCATGAGCCATGAAAGAAAGAAATGATAAGCCAGATTTCATAAAATTCAATTTCTTCTCTGTAAATACAGTCACAAACTGGCAGAAAATACTTGCAAAAATCATATCTGCAAAAAAATCATAGCATTTTTACCCAAATTATGAAAAGACTTAAAGCCCACCAATAAGAATACAATCAATTTTAAAAATTGGACAAAGACACTAATTTATATATGTCACCAAAGAAGATACATATATGCTCTGTATTATATATTTTTCTCAGAAATTAATTTGAGTGGGATTAGTGCCTGGTAGTAATAACCTTTCAACTATTTAGTAAATGAAATTTTTCCTCTCATAATTAAAATCTTTGCACAGCTTTAACTGCCTATAATACACAGCCCAAATTCTTTAATGAGATGTCTAAGATTTTAAGACATCATAGATCCTCCCCTTTTTATTTTATCACAAGTAACTCTTTTTGGTTTTTAGACTTTAAAAAGTTCTCTTATGTTTCAAGTGTTTTACATGTACTTTTCATTTTCTCTCTTCTTCTCCTTCCTATTCTGTGTTGACCGTTTCTGTTTCTCTTCAGGCCTGTTCTCAATGCAGTCTTCCCTGATGTCTAAAAGTCGAGTTAGTCCCATAAAAATTTCTACCTTGCAATTAGATGATGAATAAGTTGTGCAGCTTTAACACACTAGTAGTGATTATAGTCAACAATACTATATTACATATTTTGAAGTTATTAAGAGACTAGATTTTAAATGTTCTTACTATAAAATAGAAGTTTTAATTATGTGATATAATAGAGATGTTACCTAATGTTATGGTGATAATAATATTGCAATAAATAAATGTATCAGTTCAATACATTTTATACCCTATGACAATGTTATATGTCAATTATGTATCAAAAAATAATCAAATTTTTAAAATTTGTATTATGAAGCTGGTCAGAGGTTCTTTTTCATATGGTAGTTGATATAGTTGTCTCTGCCTTTACATGGCAACTTTGGTGAGCAGAGATCTCTGTCTGTGTGAAGGCCTGGAATAGGTGAAACAAGCAAAAACAATGATATCAGGGAAACTTAGACTAGACTTCTACTTTCCCAGTCTAGTTCTATGACTTTAGTAAAATGAATTAAATTCTCAGTTCAATTTTATTGCTTGCAAATATAAAAAGATAGCTATGTTGGCTGAGTCACAACCTGGTAGATAAATTTCTATTTTTAAAAAGAATGTAGTGAGAGAGCAGTGTGTGTGTGTGTGTGTGTGTGTGTGTGTGTGTGATTATCAGATCTCCAAAAGATTATTTCACTATTTAATGGTGTTTATATTTCATTATCAAAGTGTGTATTCTCATTCAAACCGTATGATAAATGGTGCATGGGCAAGCTCTATTGCAGTCATAGACATAAGCAGTACCTGTAATTCTTTGTGAAAATGAAAAACTGAGACCTTGAAATATACTTAATCTTCTGTAAGAATAGCATTTTGAAATGTTTTCCTTCTATTATCTGACTTACATCACTTGCCTGACTTGAGTTTTAGAATCAGCAGCTCATATTAAAAAAATCCACTATTTTATCAAAGCATTGATGTAAGTAAATACATGAAGAGAGTAACATAGGTAGGAATCTGCAAATCAAAGTGAATATATGAAATTATACTCACACCAAAAGTTAGAATTGTATATCTTACCATGAGCTAAACTTGGGTCTGATTTATAGGAAAAAAACTGATGAAAATTTCATTTTTTCAAAGCTATTTCCTTTCTTCCAAGTCATCCTGCTATATTCATGTTTGTGTCTTTGATTCTTAGGTGGGGAAGTAAGGATAATTGGGGCAAAACTCTAATAAATGAGTAAACTATTACTATCAAAGATTTAAAACTGAGAATGGCACAAAATGTCATGGAATTTCAAAGCTAATCCCCAAGAGAAAATTGTGTCATTGGCCCAAACAGTCTCATGAACAGGCACTGTTGAGCTTGAATTCACTATGTGTAATCACTTTGTTGTAAAGCAATGGCAAATCAGCACACTGTTGAATATTAGGTTTTATAACTTAGATCAAGATATATAATCAATCATTAAATTCTTTACCTTTAAGGATTTGCATTTCCTTCTATTCTATACATAAAGGGGGGAAAAGAATAAAACCAAAACTCCCACTTTAAAACACACCTCCACAAAGTGGAATTTGGTTGTTCACAAAGGGTAAGATTTCTGCCAAATGGATGACAAGCTGTTGTCAAGGCAGAATGGGAGGTTTCTGTGGGAGTAGCAGGGGATGAATGTATTGTGGTTGCATCACATTTTGAGCTCAGATACTCTTTGAGACAGAAACAACCTAAATTTCAAGGATTTTACTAATCCTCCTCAAAAACTCTAGCACTTAATCATATATGTTGAATATTAACACTAAAAGTAAAAATATTAACTTTTTAAAGATAAAAATTTCCCTTTCTACCTTATTATTTTTTAAAGATTTATTTATTTATGCATACACGGTATAGGCCAAATGGGGTGTGTGTGGAGGGGGGGGTTGAGAGGATTCACCAGAGACAGAGTGGGGAACAGGACTGGCAGATTGACTGAAATACACTGCTGAGGGGAGCAGCAGGTGGGAAAGGAGAGGTCTGCTGTGTCATGTGGGTCAGCACCCAGGCCGGGTCATCAAACTCATGCTGCAATAGCTGCAGACAGCTTCATAGTGCTGATGCTTAACCCCTTGCACCACCAAGCAGGCCCCTCTAGTTGATTACTTTATTGGACATATGAAATAACTCAAAATGTCAAAGAAATAAGAACATACTTATAATACAGAAAATGAGTTCTTAAATATCAAGATAACAGGAAAATTGAGAACCATGACGTTCTGAGTATACGGTGACCAGTGGCCAAGATTTGTTGCTTGACCAAATTTTCATCAGGCAGTGGAACCTGGTCCCGTGCTAATCTGTATACATCCTCATAAATCCAGTGTCAGTAAGATCCCTGTGAAGTCAGTTTAGCAAATGTTCCCCATCTTTCATATGTGATCAGCCTCAGCATCTCGTCAGGTTCCTTATCCGTCACTATTTCCCAGGTGATGGCTGATTACCCTGGTCTGTCTTCAGCAAAGATCCTGTCAGGCTGTTTGACTAAAGCCTCCCTTACCCCTGATGTTACCTCTTAGTAATTTTTCATTCACTCACCCCCACTCTGCTCCTTGGCTACTCCTTCCCATTTGTCTATCCTGTATTTGGAATTGAGCCCAGTTCTGCAGTGATAGATGTCTCCCAGTAATAATTCCGAATTAAGTCTGTCTTTACCACTCTATCTGCTCTTTTTTCTTCGACACCAGCAATTGCTGGGTCCTTTTGCATACTTTTATTATTGAATCCTTATAACAAACACTGAATTTTTTTAGTACTCTAATTTCAAGGTTCAAAACGGTGATGTTTTATTGAAGATCAAGTAACAAAGTCAGTGGTGGAAATTTTTTGTGAATTTTAAGTCTTGCTTATTTCAAAAGTTGTGTAATTTCTAATTTTTTCATATTATTTCAAAAATGTCCCCAAATATAGAAAACACAGAAGCAGTTGATTTAAACAGACAATTTTTACAGTATGGGAGATGTAAATAGCTTCTTGTTCTAAGATATCGTAAATTTATCTTAGCATCAACACATTTTGGAAGGAAGCCATCATCATTATACAAGGGAGTTCCCAAAACTGAGACAAAAACAGAACCCTTGAAAATAGAATCTTACGAACCTTTCATTTCATAGTCCCTGGGGAAGTAAATGAAGAATCTTCATTCCACATGGAAGTATTCCCTGCTGACCATCCCTTTGTTGGGAAAGGTCATGCTACATTCCTGAAGCGCGCGAGGTCATTATCAAAGATTGGTTGTGTTCCCATCATACCCATCTTTAAGGAAATAGTGTTCAAATTCAGCTAGCTGGTATTTACAAACTCTTTCTAATGTAGAGCTCCCATCCATTCTTGAACTTACAAAATTGCCTTCAAAGTAACTTTATAGCAATAGCCTATCACTGATTTCTAAGGAAACTCATGTTGATAATAATAATTTATTGTGGGTTAACCTCACAATAGGCAGGTAAGACAATTTAGTAATCATTTTACTTCAGGGCTTAAGATGAGGCATTTTAACTCTAATCTGAAGAGAAAGGTATGCCTTTGGATATGGAAATACGGCACAGCAAAGGGCACACACATGAATATGTATGTTTATTCATACCCATCTTTCTGGTCAATTGGGATCTAGCTTGAGAAATCAAAAGAACCCATTCCAGGAACCTTGTTAACTAGAAATAGTAAGTAAATATCATATTCTAGCTGCTTATTTCCTTAAGCATGTCATATCTATTTCATATTAAAATTGATTTGGTAAGGAACATGAACTGTAATGAGTGTAGAAGAAGAAAAGAATCTTTGTCTATCCTCTTATGTTCTTTGGCTGGACTGAGAATTAGGCTAACATAAAACATTAACAGGAGAAAAGCAGACAAATTTCATTTAATATCTTTGTGTGTACACAGTTGCCTTCATAGGAAAAATGAAGACCTGAAGAAACAATTAAGACTGAGAGCTTATGTAGTTTATTGAACAAAGATTGATAAATTTGTGGAGAAATGACAAAAGAAAAGGGCTTCAGCTTTTTGGTAAGGTAGGCTATAGAAAAGTGACTAGGAAATATATTAGGAAACTAATGGAAAATAAGGGTTATTTAAATAGGGTTGTTTGTACAGATATATTTGAGAATTACCCCCTACTATCCAGTGATAAAAAGGTTTTTCCTGGTACAGGGAGAGTACCTTTCTTTAGGAAAATTTATGACCTGCTTTTTGATAAGCAGGGGAAGGTCAGAGAGCCCTCCTGGTATCAGTTGCTCCTTAAGTGGCTTCAGCTTAAAATAATATGTCAAAGGGCACAGTTGGTGTTGACATTTTTTTGAATCCCTTCACTTCTCTGTATCATCATTAGCAGTAAAGGAACTGTACACTTTTAGCTCTTGGAATCACATTTGTTACACCAATTCTAACAAATGGGATTAGGACAACTGTGTCCTGAAGTCTTGTATCCCAATTTTAACCTGAGGTCACGAATGTAAACCTTGAATAATTGCAGTGTATTTTCTAGTTGGTGGTCAAAGCACACAATTTGCTACATGACAAATACAAAGTATTTCCTTCCTTGGCAGTATTTAATTTTATAAATGCAGGGATTTTATTTCAAGGAAAAGAAATTTGATGGACTGATAAAGCATTTGAGTACTTAATGGAATGCTGTAAGGAAGACATTATTATTAAATGAGTTGTTCACAGAATAGACTATACAACTCCAATATGTGCAGCCAGGAAAATGGCCAAAGTCAGAAGCTACTTGTGTGATACTTGATTTAAATACAGTGTCTTAAAAATCAATGAACCCATCATGCAGAAGACCCGAAGCTCAAAATTAAGATGTCTTGTGGGGTAATTGATTCATATAAAAATGACTGCATTACTGGGAATAATCTACTTGGGAAATTTTTTTTTTAAGACTTATTTATTCATGCATACAAGAACCAGGGTATAGGCAAGATGTGTGGGAGGGTGAGAGGATTCACCAGAGACAGAGTGGGGAACAGAACAGGCAGATCTACTGAAATACACTGCTGAGGGGAGCAGCAGGCGAGACAGGAGAGGTCTGCTGCTCCATGTGGGAATCTCTCCAGCTGGCTGGGATTGAACTGATGCTGCAGAGGCTGTGGACAGCCTCACAGAGCTGCACTCAACCTCTTGCGCCACCAAGGAGGCCCTGCTTTTTTTTTTTTTTTAAGGTTTATTTATTTATACAAGCACTGGGTACAGTCAGAAGTGGGGGAGGGTGAGAGAATTCACCAGAGCCAGAGCAGGGAACATAACAGGCAGACCGACAAGAAATACACTGCTGAGGGGAGCAGCGGGTGGTAGGAGAGGTCTGTGCACCATGTGGGACCCTCGCTGGTGGCCTGGGATCGAACCAGTGCTGCAGAAGCTGCGGGCAGCTTCGCAGCCCAGCACTCAACCGCTGTGCCACTAGGGGAGGCCCAAGGAGGCCCTACTTGGTCACCCTTTAAGGGAACATTTGACTAATAGGAGTTCCCTGCATTAAAAAGGATATTCAAAAATTCTTTTCATAATGCCCTTTAGAAAACAGAGGTATCCCCGCCCCCATCCTTGTACCTCAAATTTCTCCATTTTAATAGAGATCTACTAGATAAAAATTATAAATGAACATTTAACATGCAGTTTTTCTAAGCCTCTGCACCTTCAATTGACCAGGTGAGGGCTGGTGCCAGATACATTCATACACCCTCTGGAGCCAAGGTCAGGCCATGAAAAACAAACTGGGAGGTTGTCTATCACTGACCAAGCATGTCTTGGCACTAAGAGCAGGTATAATTCATCCTCTGAATTGAAGCAGTTTATTTTGGCTGCAGGAAGTCATTTTCAAGATCATATATAATAGATCACCTAGAGTAGGCCAATTTAAATAGAAATTGACACTTCCTGATCATGTAGTGCCTACCACAGTCTCCGCAGGGTGATTGCTATTAAATCAAGTTTGTTTTTGACTTTGTTTAAAGCCTTGAAGTGCACTTCAGACTTCGGTTACAAGTCCCGAAACCTGTACCAGACAGTTTTTATATAAGTTAAACTCAAACAGGTCTTGTGTGTATTCACCATAGTTTTATAGTAAACTTGACCTTAACAATGTCTATGTACCAGCATTCAGAAAATCCTGATACACAGATGAAAGCATGTTTATATGGTCCCTTAACTTTCTCAGAAATCTCATTTTCCTTAAGAGTCATACCTTATCTTTTTATTACATAACTACTTTGTATTCATGTTTTAACTCTTTCTTAAGGATTATATTTCTCAAATACCAACAATATTTGGTCCTCCTTGAAAGCAACTACAATAAAGAGGAAATAAGAAAGACAGAAAAAATAGGAATGAGAAGTTTAGGTAGTAACCTAGAATCATTTGCAGATAAGGGACTGTCTCAACTCACATGTGATAAGCTCACACCTCAGCTAAATGAAAGATGACCACATGTAGGTATATGCATAAAATCTTAACCATTATGAATCTACTTCATGTTCATCTATGTTGGAAAATAAATATTCTTTTTTTCCTTCATTCTGGTGTGAGATCAGTAAAAAAGCATTATTTAAAAGTATTGCTTGTGTACTGTACTACTTATTCAATGTGACTTCCCCCGCCACTGCATGCCCATACAACCACCTTGGAACTGTGTCCTTGACTGCATTCAATCTTAGTATCCATATTTTGCCTATCTCAGTGAATTTAGGACAGCAAGTTAGAACCCCTTTGGAAACAGGAACTCCCGATGCCCCAGAATGAATGTCTGTCTGCCTGCTGATCATTCTCACCACAGCTGTGGCCCTCCAAGATGACAATGATTGATTCAATAATGAGACTATGGAGTAAGGTTTATGAGTCCTTCATTTATCCTATTTCCTTCTCACTTATATATTGCCCCTGGACAGGCACTTCAGCACTCTTGGTCTCACTTAGCTCAGTCATGAATAGACAAAACCATTGTTCTAGATGACCAGGAAGGTCAGCTATGAAAATATTTTATACACTCATAAATGAGAAGTTTTGATTTCATGCAATAGCAAAACACTAGTAGTCTGTGAATAAGAGTAGATATAACACCATTGTTATTTACTCTGAAGAGAAAATATGGGCAGGATTGAATACTAATATTCACTAAAATCTTAGGAAAGGTATTTTTTTTCTGGCAAAGGGCACTTTGTTATCTCCTTATAGTAAACATCAATTCTTATACCTTCTTTTTTTTTTTAAATTACTTCCCTGGCTAGGGATCAAACTCAGGCACTTGAGGTAATAGTGCTGAGACTTAACCCCTAGGCTACCAAGCAGGCCCAATTCTTGGTACTTTCTTATATAACATATCTAGAAACATCCTTCCTGGAATAAATAATTGCTAGAAGTACCCAACCTAAAAAGAAAATGACAGTTTTAAAAGTGATGCTGCCTTCACTTTGGTATAATGTAATGAATCATTCATCTGAGTCAGTGACACACATTGATATGTAAGAAACAAACCCCTAATAAATTATCTTGATTTTATGTCCTCTACTTTCCATATTGAGAAGAAAGTTAATTTCTGTTACTGCTCTTAGGAACCTCAAATTTAATCAATTGGTATATTTTAATTAGAGAGATACCTGATTCACATCTGCTATCTTCTTCCTCTAACTTCCATTTTCCTACTGTTTTTGCATCATCATTGTGCCTTAGCCAGAATCTACAAAGGGTTTGGTGCTCCCATATGTTCATTCATATTTTGTCCAGATGAAAGAACAGGGCATGGTAGAGGAGGCTTTTATTTGTGAACTTACTGTTCTCTCTTGTATAACCAACCTCTTTCAACTGATATCTTTGGGAAGAAAAATATCCTAAGTATACAGGAGAATCCAAGTACATTATGTTCCTTGGAGATCTTATTTGCAAAAAGTTTTTATGGGACTTAGATAAGTGCCTTCAGATAAAATAAGTATAGATTTTCATAGCAGATACATCCCCAAATTTTATGTAAATAATGCCATTTTAAAGATCCCTATTATTTGTTGACCAGAAACCTGAAGTTGATTTATTTAACCTATGATAGGTAACCAGGAATTGGAAGTTTCCAGATGACATTTAGGGGGTTTTTGTCCTCAAATTGAGAGACTCATGTACTTTAAAAGATATTAGATAAACTAGGTTACAAAATGGCAATGTTCCTGAAGTAACCCACTCTTGAGAGTATGCTTCTTTTATATTATACAAAACCCATTTTCCTGTTTTGTATATAGTAAAACAAACAAAAGTTCCTATTGTTTGAATATCTACTGTGTGCCAGATGCTAAATGCTTCTCTCTTTTTACTTTTATAACAGACCAGCAAAGAAGCATTTTTATCCCTGTTATTCTCATATTTTACAGATGAGAAATTTAAAGATCAAAGAAATTAAAGTACTATTTAAGATCTCAGAAATCATAAGGAATCAAGTTGGGACTTGAGCCCATCTGAAATCATATCCTGTATTCCCTGTGCTAGGATTTCTTCCCCATATTATGCTTCCAGTTACTTGACAAAAAATACTGTGTAAAATACCAGTGTTAGCATTTTTTCATAAATCACTTCTTTCAGTAAATATTTATTTGTCAAGTATTGCTGGTCTAACTTCACTCCCCACTTGGACATATGTGGCCAAATGGAAAGAACTCCTTTTCATTTCTTCCCCATTCCCTACTCCCACCTTCTCCTGATATGCTGAAGAGACTCTTGATGGTGGTAAACCAAGCCAAAAATGTAAGCAAGAGTTTCTATAATTAGCTCCACTTACTCATTCTGTGACATTTCCTTGATCCCCAAGATAATTCTGCCCTTTCTGAAGAAGCAAATCCTTCCCCAATGATTTAGTCTTTTAAAATATTTGCATTCCACAAGCTTTATACACACACACACACACACACACACACACAAGCATAACCTATTATATGTTTTGGACAAGATGCCTGTGTCTCCTGTCTGGGAGCATTGGTAAAATTTTTCTGTTGTTAACAGAGTCAAATGAAATATTTCAGGGAGATACAAACACTTGCAAACATACAATGATCTTTCTGGAAGGAGCATGATAATCATGGGAACTGTCATCTGACAGATTTCAAACAAAAAATTCCAAACTAAATCTTTAGTTTTTCTACCTTTCCCCCTGCTCCTGATTCTATGGCAAATTTTCAGCTAATTTTCTGTACTTTGGGTTAAAATTCATCAAAACTATTAGTTAATAGAAGAACAGCAGAATTTTCTGAGAAATTGACATAGTTTCTTTAAAACTCATTGACTGAATTTAACAGGTTAAACTCAGTGATATTTGGGTTGCAAATATGATTAAGAAAGAACTAAAACGTATTTTGAATGGTTTGGGAAGAGTTAAACAAATAATAGTGTATATACTTGATGGAATAGTGTGTACACAATAAAGTTGATGGTTTCAAAGACAGAATTTTGAAGAAATGTTCGATGCTCTGTTAAGATGGAAGGGAGTAGAAGTCACTTATTTGTATAGTAGAATTACTGAACAATTTAAAAAAACAGCAGTATAGGCTAGAAAGTCCTATAATGTGATAAAATAAAACATTTTTTAAATAAGTAATGGAATAATGTGTGATTTTTTTCTTGTTTTTTACATTTATTAACTTTATGAAAATACTAAAAGCAAGGAATTACAGACCTTCTGAAGACATAGGTAAAATGTTCAGCTAGAGGATGGGACAGAAGCACTAATCCTGTATAAGGAGCTATCACAGAAGTATGAAGTGATATTTAAGGAGAGATTGGTCAGGCAAAGAGGAGAGGAAAGGACATTCCTGAATAACAGAAGTACCTGGTGTTTTCAGGAGTGATGGTAGTATGTTCTGTATTTGGCCTAAGGAAATTGTGACTGAAATACCTGAAACATTATTAGATCATAATCAAGGCAAGTTTTTCATAAGTGGATCTTAAATAAGCAAATAGAAATTTACATAATAGCAGAAAGTATTACATGTGGCAGTTCAATGTATGAAATTAATTTCAAGTATTCTTGGCAATTACATTATGCTTCAAAACCTATAATCCCCTAACACTCTTCTACTTAGGATATTGTAAGGGTATCTGCCCTTAGTCTACACAACTTTCAGTCATTATAACAAAAGTAGACTAAACATGAGGATGTAGATACATGAAACCAGGTGACATTCTGTCCTGTAGTCAATTAAGAGACAGTAAAGGTGCTTTATAAGCTCAGAGACATACCCCCACCTATACCGTCAACTCATTTTTGACAAGGTTGTCAAAAATATATGACTGGCAAAGGAGAGTTTCTAACAAATGGTGGTGGAAGAATCAAAAGCCCTCATCTTACACAATATACAAAAGTCAACACATATCAAGACTTAGATGTAAGAAGAGAAAATGTAAAATTCCTAGGAGAGAACAGAGGGGAAAAGACCACAGACCCTGGTCTTGACAATGACTTCTTGAATATGACATAAAAACTATAAGCAAAATAAAGAAATGGAACTACTTAAAACTAAAAATTCTTCTTTATGGCATGAGAAATCAACAGGATGAAAAGGCAATCTTTTGAAAAGTATCTTCAAGCACTTTATCTAATGAGAGATTATTATCCAAAATACATTGAAAAAAAACCACCAAAATTCTGATTTAAAAATTATTAAATGTCTTAAATAGACATTTCTCCAAAGGAGATATTTGAATGGCCAACAAGAATATAAAGAGTTCCTTAATATTATTAAATACCTGTGAGATATAAATATGGAAACAAACTAAATGCCTATCAACAGATGAATGGATTTTTTTTAAAAAGTGGCATATACATGCAATGAAATAAAACTGATTAAAAAGAAGGAAATGCCAAGTTCTAGACATTTGTTGTACCATACAGTGCCTATAATTAACAATAATATATTCTACAGTTAAAAATTTGTTTAAAAGATTACTCTCATATTAAGTTTTCTTAAGAGCCAGCAGATGCTTTTTAGGAGAAATTAATGGCAGGAGCAGATTTATTTCTGTAAGATCATTCTTATAGCTATATGAAGAATGACCTGAATCAGTAGAGAAATTTGAGGTAGGACAGCAGAGAGAGAGGTACAAAATGGTTCCAGGTCAAAAAAATAGAGAGGAGGAGCAGTAATTGTGAAAAATTGCCAAGTTAAGTCTTTTCAGTTAAATCATTCACTAATTCTATGATCTGGGAGAAGTCTCTATCTATTTCTTTAGCTGCAAAGTGAGAGTGATGAGCCATCTTTAAAATGCCATCATGAAAATTAATATATGAGAAAGTGCTTTATTGTTTTTATGCCCTGCAAAACTACAAGGTTATGAAAGTTGAATTGCATTGTTATCATTAGTAATAGGAATATTAATATACTCATAGTGCAGCATCCTAACAAGGCATATATTTGGAGAGCATATATCAAAGACAAGAAAGAAAAACAGGTGAGGATTTCTGTTTATAAGGAGAAAATTTCTAAGAAACAAATTTGGTGCAATAGTTATATGGATGTATTTCATAAAGCACGACTTATAATAATCATCCAAAATCAAGTATGATGATTAACAATTTTCATTTGAAAATATGCAATGGAAAAGAATTACTGGCTTTTATCATCCACTCTTGTGATTCTGGAAAATCACCAGATAACTTGTTTATTTTCAAAAATATGTATTTGATCTGCCTCACACTGTACTAATATAGCTTAAATGTATGAGATGTTTTCTTCTTTTTCAAAGGCTACTTCCTGTTTTTTCTTTAACTTGGTATTTCTTCTTTATAACCATTCGAATAAAAGAAGTGATTTTTTTTTTTGCAAAAAATTTTTTCTCAATCTTAAATAATATTTGGATCCAATTTAAGCCAAAATCCTTTACATATATGCTAAATACAAATAAAACTAAGAATATTTTACACGTATAGCATACGTACAACTATAAAACCAGACAAAATTTCAAGTGCATCCAAGCAAAAAATTTAAATATTCAAATTAATAATTACTGATGGAATTGGATTTAACTAAAGAACTTTGATTAAAATTCTAGATTAGCTCTGTCTTTGTAGTTTTTATATAAATCTAACACTTGCAAGAGTTGCCTGGTCACATAGGTGCATTATTTGAACAGAAGAGTTTGAAAACTTTGCTAGCTCAGAGTAATGCAATTTGCCCATCAAGAACACATCAAATGCCAATCTAACACATGAAAAATGAGTAAACCTTTTGTGTTTAATTCAGGTTTGATCTGGAACTTTGTTGAAATTAACATTCAATGGCTTTCCATTTTATCCATTGCAAAAACTGAAAACAGCAAATTTCTTCTTTGTGTATTTATTGCTCCTACTTTGTGTATTTATTGCTCCTACTGTTGATGAATTATTGCAAGTCAGAATTAGAAGCATTTACATAATGCAGCCATTTGTCTACCACCTGAATGGGGAGCAGATGTGTTCTGATTGACTCAATCTTGTCTATTTCAAGTGCTGTGAAACCTTTACTGTGCAGTCACTTTACCTCTACTTTGTGTAAAACACTGCCATCATCCAAAACTGACTTAGGCATTAATGTGACCGGGTGTTCCATTATCACGTGGGCATCTAGATGATGCAGAATTCACGGCAAGTAATTTGGGACCCTGGAGACCTCATTTGCTGGCCTTAATCTGAGACACTGTGGCTAAAAGTAAATGCCAATTTGTATTTAGTTGTGAGAAAAGAATTCCAAACTATAGTTCCCTTTTACTATGAGATTAAAATTATAGATAAAACAACAGAAAAGCAGAGCAACTGAAATGTGAGTTTCCTTAAGAAAAGAACACAGCTAATTAACCTTGACTTAACTAGAGCAGAAGACAATGGCTGGTGGTCAGACATGCAATTTAGATAATATACAAGAAACTGACATATTATTCTGTTGCTAGGACAACAACCTTTGTGGAGTTAAGGCAGGAAAGAAACTGTAATGAGGTTAATGAAGAGGTTTAAAAACTATACACACCTATATTTTGTTAAATCTCATTGTTTGTTTGGAGCCAAATAGCTTGTTGGTTTGAAGACTGGAAAAAGGAAAACCAAAAAATGCTTACCTTCACCAGAAAATAAGTCAACTTCTGAGACTTATCTCAGAGTTTAGAAAGAATAATGCAGACATGGAGACATGCTCCCTTTAAGAATACAGTGTAGAAATGTTTTATATGCAATTCTACAAATATAGTGGAAACTCTGCTTGGACACCAACAAAGAAAGAATATGTAGCCATCAGAAAACATATTACCCCCAGGGAGAGAAATGTCAAAATGTTTCTTAAAAATTAAAAAAAAAAAAATCTCCGAGACTATTTATCATGAAAAAATGCATACTACAAATAAATATGTAGTCATTATTATCATCAGACAGATTTTATTGTTATACTTAGCTATGTGGTCCATCTTAACTAAAATTTCCAAGTTCACAAATACTCTTTGCTTCTGGAATATCATGACACAACTGTACTATGTCTACAAAATGTTAGAGAACTAGAGGAGAAATACAAGGGAAGATCAACTTGTTGTCTCCTTTTGTCTTTCTCCATAGATGTGCCACCAAAGGTTTAGCATGTTTTTAGTATGTCAAATAAACGCAATAAAATTTTCTAATACCTTTGTTTAAATCTGGTTTACATACCAAAAAAAGTACTCTTTTATTATACAATTCAGTCCCTTTAGTATGTTCACAATGTTATGCAATTGTCACCAGAACCTAGTTCTACAACCTTTCATTGTCCCAATATAAATAATTTCTTAGCTCTTTTGCTTTAGCAATTCTGCATTTCTGGATAAACCCAAGGGACATTGTATTAATTTGGTCAAATCTAAAATGAAGAGAAAAAATAGGTGAAGATTTAGATAATTGGCCAGAGAGTAATAACTAGAAGCAATTGTTTCATTTGCTTTAGAAATATAAAGTTTTCTGAGATGAATCCTTAAATCTTAATTGTCAGTAATGGAAATTCTGGAAAGTAAAGTATGCCAAACACAAAATGTTTTGATTCAAAAATTTTAAAACAATAATAAGCTGTGTTTGTATAGCAAACGTCTACCTTATGTTACACAGATGTTTGTATAGACACCCTTCGAGGATTTGGAATCTTCTAAGGAGGAAGCAGTTACTTAGACTTAATCCTGATCCTTGGCTCTGTTAATACGTAAGACATATTTTCATGTTGTTATAGAGTAGTGGTGTTTTTATAGTGCCTATTATTACAGAATATCTTTATTATCCTTCAAGCTATTGAAGACAGGATGAATGCTGTCTTTAGCATTTATCAAAAGAAAAAAAGATGTGCATTCTCTTTATATAACATAATTCTTACTAAATTCACGTGATTTATTTTCAATTTGCACTGAAGGAGTTGGAAGAAAACTTACTGATCAAATTACTTGGAAACATGGGTCATTATTTTTTTTAAAGATTTATTTATTTATGCATATAAGAGCTGGGGTACAGGCCAGAGATGTCGGAGATGAGAGGATTCACCAGAGACAGAGCGGGGAACAGAACAGGCAGACTGACTGAAATACACTGCTGAGGGGAGCAGCAGGCGAGACAGGAGAGGTCTGCTGTGACATGTGGGTTGCTTTCTGGCCAGCTGGAGATCAAACTCGTGCTACAGAGGCTTCATAGTGAGGTGCTTAACTCTTTGCACCACCAGGGAGGCCCTGGGTCATTATTCTTAACCATGGTCAGTGCGGTATAGGCTTTGGTAATTTCCTCCCAAACATGGCTTAATATGCTTATCAAACCAACAATAAAAATGCTTTTAACCTGTATAGTCACTCAAATTTCCAGATATTACACACTTTTTCTAGTTTTTGAATGTGTCTCTCCAAAAAAAAAAAAAAAAAACAAACACACACACTTAGGAAGCTTTTTTTTTTAAAGATTTATTTATGTATACAAGAACTGGGGTACAGGCCAAAGGTGTGGGGGTTAAGAGGATCCACCAAAGACAGAGTGAGGAACAGAACAGGCAGATTGACTGAAATATACTGCTGAGGGGAGCAGCAGGCGAAACAGGAGAGGTCTGCTGTGCCATGTGGGTTGCTCCCTGGCCGGGGATCAAACTCGTGCTGCAGTGGCTGCAGATTGCTTCATAGGTTGCGTCTTAACCCCTTGCACCACCAGGGAGGCCCAAGAAACTTTTTAAAAGCAGAAAATTACTTGGTTAATCTGTCTTTTGAAACAGAAACTGTGTTTAACAGGCTGTAAACCCACATTGTTAACAAACATCCCATATAATTCCTCATGAAACTGTCTTATCCATTTTTGAGAAAGAACATTTAGGAAACTCAGGAAAAACACAATGTGGTGGGATTCAGGAAGCAGCATGTTCATAGTTAAGGGCTGTGCTGGTTTAGCTCAGGAAATCATTCAAGTGAAGGAACCATGAAGGCGGGCACGTTCTGTGCTTTGTTTTCCATTCTCCCTAACATCACCTACCACGTACAAAAATACTTGATAAATGGAAGAATTTTCTTTATGGGCAGTTCTCAGATTGAACTGGAAATCACCTCAGAAAAAAGTAAGCATGTGAACAATGGAATCCAAATGAATCGTCAGAGATTTCCTATGACAATTTCTCTTCTGATTAGTTTTAAGTCAAGAAAATTCTAGACATTTTGATGAAAAAAACATCCTGATTAGATTCACCTTTTTGAATATCCACTAAATCAAAAGAAAATAGAAATGGAAAACTGAAGACTATAGTAGAAGCTCTTCCTGCACTCTGAAATACCTATTGAAAATCAGCTTTTCTAGAGTGTTTAATAGAATGTCAGGAAACTAGTTTTGAATTCAGTATTTATCTTGTTTGTTGAATTTGAGGGAAAGTTATGCAACACTCACTCACCCAGCAATTGTACCTGTTGACTCTTAATTGTCTCATGCACAGTCTCGGCTGAGTCTGGAGGACATCAGAGGGAAGAGCACAGCTCATTCCTCAGGCAACATGACTGGAATTCTTCCTCAGCTTTAGTGTCCACAGAGAAATGTTATCTTAATCTCAACTGACAAGAGTGTTCTTAAAACAAAACTCAGAGGTAGAAAGCTAGAAGAATGTTTCAGAGAAATTTAAGAAGGATGGAATGAATAGAATCTGCACAGCAATTACATTTAGAAACTGAAACTTGTTACCCACAATTTAGACACAAGATGGAAAAGACAAATTGTTCCTTTCTATTTCAGGATGAAGATTATAATAGATCATAATAGTGGCTTTTCACATTAAATAGTGTTTTTTTTTTTTTCATTTCTGTAAAAATGCATCATGTCAAATAGGAAGGAAAGTCACTTAATCACACTATTAGAAAATATAAATCTATGTTGTGGCGATAATTCATTTATTTTTTTCATCTAGCAGTTACTAACCACCTTTTGTGTCTCTGGTGTTGGTCTAAGCAATGCAAGAGAGAGAGAAAATTATCATGAGTGCTCTAAAAGAAAATCTCACAAGAGATGAATATTTGTAAACAGACAATATAAGCAATTCTGGAAACTAAAATTTGAAACATTTTAAAGCAGTATCATAAAATTCTTTCCATGTAAAATTGGCAATTACTCTTACTGAATTCTTTGTGTGTCATAAGGATATATAACTCGCAGAAGGAGAAAAAAACAGCTCAGTGCTATGGATGGGAGGGTAGTATTGAATTCAAATGTTTCTGTTAATCCAGTCTCCATGAAAAATATTGACTTTTCACATGGTTTCAACATGGTGCTGATAACTGAAATGAGGAAAGGAGATTTTTTTCAGAAGTAACTGACATGAGCGGTCTTGAGTCATAGAACTTCATTTGTTTGTTTTAGATATTTAGTTACCGTTATGGGAAGAAGGATTCATCTTATTTATTAAGAACCCAAGACCCTATTTTTTTGGTCCATCCCTGTCACATACCCTTTTTTCCTCTTTCTCTCCTTCCTCTTTTGTCACTTCTTCTCATTTCTTTTTTGAAAACCTCAAACCTCTAAGGAAAAAAAAAAAAAAAAAAAACAAACTTAACACAGTTACTAGGAGTTGCTCTTTTGTATCCACTCAGCAAGTTCCACAACACTGCAGAGAAAGCAGAGTCACTTGGGCATTCACTGGTGACTGGGGAGGGTGGAGGTGAAGGTTAATATGCTGAAAGATAATTGTAGTGAGCGCAGAAGGGAACATGAGGAATGAGAGGGAACAGAGGAAACAAGTTCTATTAAACATGCTGTTCTCAGCACTTTATCCTTTCTTATAAGATGTGAGGCTTAAAATGATAAATAACAAATGACTGATAATAAAAAACTCTTTTACTTTCATTCTCTGCCATTCTGTCATTACAATGCTATCAGAATCAGGAGCAATTTTAGTCCACTAGCAAAGTGGAAAATAATAATCAAGGAGGACAATGCCAGGTATGGTAAGAAAGAAAAACGCCATAGACTTCAAAGCAATGATCAGGACCCATCGCCTTTCCAGGTTGGGAGGGGGTAGAGGAAGGATATAAACTGCAGCAGATGTGGTCATATAAGCAGAGCACCTAAGAAGTGGCTCCTCATTTTCAACCAGTCAAACTTCAGTGTTGGTGGAATGGAAGGAATGTTTGTTGAAATGCAACATATTAAACTCCACTGAAGTGTTTCTGACAGCATATCTCTCTTTGAGAAACTCCAGGTAAGAGATGAAGTGCAAGTGCCTTGGAACAGAATGTAAAGTCTGGTGGAGCTCTGAAAGAGACCATGTTATTTAACAATCTTGAGGCTCTTCGGGAATATATTGACAGTTCCCAGTAATAAGACGAAGGTGCTGATGGGTAATCTTCTCCCATGTAACTAACCCATAGTATGTTAGTAATGAAAACAAGTTTTAGATTAAATCCTATCTAACATTCACTAAAAAGAGAGCATAAGTGGTCATCTCAACTGTGCTTGTAAGCTTGGGGTACCCAAGGTGTGAAGACATTCTGAAAGTAGGTAAGTCTACCTTCCAGGCTGGGTCAAGCAACCCTCTGGTACATGCAAAGTTACATGCCCCATGGGGCTGCAAACCTGGCCTGTTGCTCCTAATACATTGGTCTAAAGACTTTCGCTGCTGCTAGACATGACACATAATTTTTTTTTTAAGATTTATTTTTATTTATGTATACCAGAACTGAGGTGTAGGCCCGAGGTGCAGAGGGTGAGAGGATTCAGCAGAGACAGAGGTGGGAAGAAAAACAGGCAGATCTACTGATATATACCGCTGAGGGGAGCAGCGGGCAAGACAGGAGAGGTCTGCCGCACCATGTGGGTTAGCTTTCTGGCTGGGGCTAGAACTCATGCCACAGTGGCTGGCAATAGGTTGATAGCACAGAAACTTTAACACCTGCACCACCAGGGAGGCCCATATGCCACATTCTTACACCATTTTCATAAACCCATGTTGATACCTGTTCACTCGTCCTACAGAATCATCATAACTCAAGCACAACTCATTTTACTATTTAAAAATTACTTTTAATATTTTCTTATGCTAATAAAAGACTCTCTGGGGTAGATTTCCACAGTGATATCTGAAGACATTATATTGCTAATTTTGAAGTGTGATTACCTGTGTAGGGTACTTTAGATGTAAAATATGCTCTTAAAACAAGGAACATAGCAAGCATTCAAATGTTAGTTATTAGGCTCATCTTCATCTCTGTTTTAGTATATGGCACATTTAGCTGTTGAATATTTCTCTAATGACTTACTATTTTAAGGGGCAATCTTATAGTGGTATCCCTAATAATTCACTTGTTTAGCTGCTCATGAAATATTTGAATGAATGGATTTTTTTTCCTGCTAAGTTGAAGCTCACTGTAAAATGGAACCAAAGGATGTTTAAACCTTTTGCAGAATCTGAAACAGAGCAGATATAAGCCCTTGTAAGGGATATTTGTAGAATCATAGAGTAGACGTGTTCTCTGCTGGTCTAGCTTGGAGAGAACTGTAATTATTCCCCTAGAAATCTTTATAGCTCTCTTTGTCTTGTACCTCAGGATTGTACAGTTTTTTTAAAAATTACTTCTTCCTGTGAAATGTGTCCCTGTGCCCTTCCTACTGGTTTTCTATTGTTGCTGTAACACATACCACAAATGTAGAAGCTTAAAATGATATAAATCTATTTTCCTACAGTTCTGTAAGTAAACACCTGACATAAAATTTCTATGGGCCAAAATCAATATGTCCACAGTGACACATTTTCTGAGTCTTTAGAAGACACTGTTTCCTTTGCTTTTTTTCAGCTTATATAGGTCTCCCTTGGCTCATAGCTCTTTTCCTCATCTTTAAAGCCAAGAGTGTGGCACTCCAAGGACTCTTTTCAGGGGCCAAATCTGCTTCTCAGACTCTTCTGCCTCCTTCTTTCATTTTTAAAGGACACCTGTGATTATTTTAGGCCCATGCAGATAATCTCCTCCTCTGAAGATCCTTGTTTAGTCATGTCTGAAAATTCTCTTTGCCATTAAATATTCACAAATTCCAAGAGTAAAATATGGACATCTTTTGGGGACCACTTGGGGGAGAACTAAGGGGACTATCATATGCACAATTCCATCATGTAAGCACAATCCTATTAAAAGATCATTTGCAAAGCATTTTGAAAAATTCTGATGCGATATGATTTATAAATATCACTATCTAGGCAATTTACTACAAGTCTGTTGTATGATATTATATGATTTTAAGGACCTGGTCTTTGAGGACAGTAATGACTTACCATTGTGATTTTAGCATTCTTGGATTTGTGAATTTACTGAGATTGGCATAGCAATTCAGAGTTTTAAAAACTGCAAACGTTTGGCGTCTGATTGCTTAATTTAATGAGTCAATAACCTTAAAGAAAGAATTAAAGAATCAAAGTACAATACATAGCATTCTGAATCAGCAAAGGACAATTTAAACATTTGTAAAGGTGCAAAATCTGCACAGTACAAAATTTTGGAAAGAATATGCTGTCCAGGGCAAAATCACTGCAATGTTTCCTGAAACTTTCAGGAAAGTGATTCATAATAACTACTACTGAATGTCATCACCCTGTCTGCACTAATTTTAGAAGTGAGGGCCTTTTAACATTGATATTTCAGTATCAGGCAGTTTAATTTCTTCTTTCTATTTCTTCTCTCTGTTTTCTATGGGGATTTGGTTTTGCCCATCAGATTAGTCTCAATCATGGAATTTAACAGCAAGAGAGATCCTGGAACTATGCTCCTTAAAATTTTTATGGTTCCTTTTAAAATAAAATGTATTCTCCATAGTAAAATTGGAAATCAAACATCTATCAAAGTAGTGGGTGTTTCTTATTACCTTTAAGACCTTAAATTTCTCTTATAAATTGGTTTCCTGTCCTCTTTTCCAATCTCATCTTAATTCTCCATAGTTTTAATAGCAAGGCATACTTGCTGGTTTCACTTGGTTTATTACTTTCCCTAAAAATTGTTTTAATAATTTAAGTGGGCTTGTAAATTTGAGTCTTTCTAATAGTTTCATTTATAAGTGGTCACATTTTTTCTTTCAAGCCCAATTTAATATTTCTATTGCCCACTGGATTAGGTTTGTTTTTTAAATCATGCATCTCTTTCAGTTTGAAAATACCATTGTGTATAATCAGTAGTAGATGAGGCAGCCATAGCAGAACCTGTCTTAACCAGGAAATGCTACTTGGAATGATTATGCAAATAGTTCATTGAAAATTTGTTTGAGCAAAAAGACTTAGGTTGTAAAGTAAGCAGGGACCTTCTAGTATCTGGAAGAAATCAACTCTGAACTTTGAAGTCAAACCCAGGTTTGAATTGACTTTATCACTGACTAACTGTGGCTTGAAGTAAGTTATTTGTTTTTCTGTCCCTTTAGTTTGCTCATGTAGAAAGCACCTTTCCTTCAAGAATGAAGTGAGAAATGTATGAGAGAACATTGGTAATTCTCTATCATAGACCCTAAAGAAAGCACCTAATCAATACTAGCTACTATTACTTTGAATGTTCTACTTTTTACTTAAAAAAATCACATTCTTAAAATATTTTAATTGAATCATGTTATAAACAGATCTTAACACCCATGAGAAATATATAACAGTATAGTTTTTTAATTGTTCAGTATATTTTTAAAAGTTCAGTATAATTTTTTAATTGTTAGACAGACAAGGATTTTTTAAGCACAACCTTTTAGTGACCAAACACGTATTGCAGCTAAGCAGGGCAGGGGGGAGGATGGATTTTTTAAATAAAGTTTCTAGGACAACTTATCATCTATTATATAAAAACAAAACTGATCTACTACCTCATACCAAAAGACAAATATGAAATGGAGCACTGTAAGACTAACAACAAAGCACAAAACGGACATATCAATACATTAATCTATACTAAGTGTGGATGAATGTGCACATGAATAAGGATAAATAACTGCATAAAGAAGTAAGTTAGGGGGCTTCCCCGGTGGCTCAGCGGTTGAGCACTGGGATGCGAAGCTGCCCGCAGCCTCTGCAGCACCGGTTCGATCTCCGGCCATCGGCGAGGGTCCCACATGGCGCGCAGACCTCTCCTGCCATGCTTGCTGCTCCCCTCGGCAGTGTACTTCCTCAGTCTGTCTGTTCTGCTTCCCGCTCTGGCTCTGGGGGATTCTCTCACCCTCAAGCGCTTCTGACTGTGACCTGTGCTTGTATAAATAAAGAAATGTTTAAAAAAAAAGAAAAAAAAAGTTAGGAAGAGCAGACAAGTCTTCCTTACAAAAGAATTCTATGTAACACATGTAGATACTCCTCCGTTAAGGAAGTGGAGCTTATCTCTTGTTTCCAAGGACTAGAATATAGAAAGACAGGGGCTTCAGGTGGACTTACCCAAGTGATTAATGTTAATGTCCCCAGTAAAGTATTGTGAATGTCATATACCCCTTGATACTCTGGACTGAGAAAGACATATCACCTACGTGGTATTTAAAACAAACAAATAAACCCTTTATCCCACTCTAATCATGAGAAAAATATCCAAAAATTTTGGACTCTTGGACATTTTTCAGCACACCTGGCCCTTTTTCCTCAAAACTGTCAAGATCAAGAAAACAAGGAAAGGCAGAAATTATCCCAGACCAGAAGTAACTGGGGAGAAATAACAAATACATGTAATCTCTCGCCCAGTATTAAATCCTGGAACATAAAGGGAAAAAACTAGTAAAATTGAAATAAAATCTCGAGTTTGAATAATAGTGATGAACTAATGTTGGTTTCTTAGCTTTGATATATGTACCATTGTGCTGTAAAATATTAAAATGTATCACTGAGGGAGGGATATATGGGCACTTTCATGCTATTGTTGAAAGCTTTCTGTGAACCTAAAATTATTCCAAAATAAGAAAGCATATTAAAGAGATGATAAGACTTAGAAAATATTAACAAGCATATCTTTTTTTAAAAAAAGATTTATTTATTTATACAAGAACTGGGGTACATGCCAGGGGTTGGGGGGCACAGTGAGAGGATTCACCAGAGACAGAGTGGGGAACAGAACAGGCAGACTGACTGAAATACACTGCTGAGGGGAGCAGCGGGTGAGACAGGAGAGGTCTGCTGTGCCATGTGAGTCACCTCCCTGGCTGGGAATCCACTCTTGCTGCAGTAGCTATGGATAACTTCATAGTGCTGCATCTTAACTCCTTGCACCCCCAAGGATGCCCCTCAAGCATATCTTTATATACTTTAAAATACAGAAAGATTTATTATCTAGGAAAAAAAAGCACAAGAAAATATTCCTAAATTTGACTACATTATATTCTAGAATGTCTCCTTATCAAGACATGTTGCAAAGAAAGTAAAAATATAAATCAAAAACTGGAGAAAAACATTTAAAACAAATTCATTTTAATGACAGCATTCTCTTGTAATGCAAGTTGCAAGAGAACAACTTTAGAAAAATGGGGGAAAAACCTTAAATAGGCACTTCAGAGAAAAGGGAAATCTCAAAGATTAACTGAGTAAGTTAAAGGTAGTTAACATTATTACTGTTCAGGAAAAATTGATAGTGAAACAGCATTTTGTCTTACTGAAAATTTTAAAGATTGAGACTATCAAGTGTTATTAAGGATATGGAACATCCAAACATTTATCCCCTGCAGGTGAGTGTAAGGTTACATTGCCATTTTGGAAATATCTAGAGTTCCAGATGTTTCTATCCTATATATGGCATGGCAATTGCAGTCCTACATTTTTACTCTAGAGAAACTCTTCTATATATAGAACAAGAAATATACTAAAATACTCCCAGTAGCACTGTTTGTAATAACAAAAACCTAGAAGCAACCAAAAATATCCATCGCAACACAATAAAACACATTGCCACCCAGTGATGGAAATAAAATGATAGGAACAAGCAACAAGAAGGATGCATTTCAAGAATATAAAAAGTTGGAAGGAAAAGAAGAAGCTGCAGAAGTCACACAGCATCATTTTGTTACATAATATTAAAACATGCAGAACTAACCTATTTAGTATTTAGGATCACAGGCATGGAAGAAAACTATAAAGAAAAGTAAGAGCACAGTAAGCCAAATTCTGACAGCTATTGCCTCTATAGAGGGTTTAGGAGAATAGCACACAGGGAATTGCAAAATTAATGCAGTGTTCTCCATTTTCAGTGGGATGATGTGTTCATGGGTGTTTGTGTCCTTATAATTTTATATGATATATACCATAAATATTATTTATAGCTACTTAATAAAAATAGTGAAAAAGAGAGAAAAGTGATGAAGAGGGAGGGTGAATGTGGTTCATCACTGCTATGGTCAAACAGACTCATTAAGCCTAGCTACCCCAGCATAAGAAAGGATTCCTTGGTTTGGAACTAAGTCTATTGGTTTAGTAGATGCCACTGCCTCTTTCTATTATTATTATTATTATTACTGCATATAAAAATATTATTACCCCATATCAAAGTTCAATTTAAATTATCTCTGCCTAAAATACAGAGTTGAAACTCCATTGTCTACTCACTCTAGGTTAAATGTGTGTAACATACCTTGCCCCTGGCCTGGCCTGACCTGGCCCATACCTGCTTTGACAGTCACAGTCCTCTATCCTTCCTTCTCTCATTGTCACAACAGACTTTCTAATGTCTCTGTCTAGAGACCTGGGTGCTGCAATGCTAATAAACCATCCTGGCTGAGGATTCATCCCCAGAGCCTGGCCTGCCTTCCCTCCCATCCTAGGACTAGCTTTCTCCTTACTTTTTCCAGACCATTGGGGTGAGGGAAGAATTTCTCAGGCAAATCTACACTATCAACCAGAAACACTTCTTATCTCTTTTCCTGTTCAAGGCAGCTGTCAGGAACCCTAAGTAAGTGGTCCAAGAGAAATGCAGACCTCTCTTGTAAATGAAGGATTCCATGCCTGATTTGAGCAGGTCTTTGTTTACTTAAGATGCCAGAAGAAAATTGTTGAGCAAGTGTAGCAGTCTAGGGACTATGGGGAAGTTCAGATAGAGAATATGATCTGAACGAAGGCAGTGAATGTACCAGAGGTTACATTCAGATAGGACATGACATTAGATTGATTACATTAGATAGGACAGAACACAGAGAGATTAGCCTGGAGCTGTGTTTATCAGTAAATAAAAGACTGTCTAGGGAGAACAATGGAGAAATGAACCATCATCTCCATGAAACAATAGTGGAAAGATTAAAAATGTTAAATCCTGAGCACAAACCACTGTCTACAATGAGCAAGCAGAAAACTGAATATTATGAAAGCTATAAATTATTGTAGCAAAATTATTAATGGAACACCAATGTCTACTTTTGCTACAAAACCAACAAAAAGAATATTGTAATCCAGTCAAACCTTCAGAAATTAATGACTTATCTTATTCATAACTACTATAATTATTAGAAGTATATATAAGTTGGAACATTTTTATGGTTACACATGTACAAAACCTCTTTTTGACAATTCCTAGCTGTTCACGTGTATCCTTCTTGTTCCACAGCAAAGAAAAGTAAAGACTATATTGGCAAACACAGATATGGCTCATAATATTCTTTTGATTAGATATTTTATGAAAAAAAATTTAAGTATATAATTTTAATGTAGTATATGTATTAAGTATATTATACAAATGACAATAAAAATCAGGAGAGAAAGAATAGTGATCTACTTTAGTCAATAACTCATGCCATAGGCAGAGACTTTAAAACAAAACAAAAAAAGAATTCTGATCATCAATAGTTCAGCCACTTTCATTAAGGAGACCAAGATGGCCTTCAAACTAGAGAAGAAAAAAATCAGGTAAATTTATTTTATGACTCTTAGCTAACCATAAAGACAACTCTTCAATGTCAGCAACACATTTTATTTTCCCATGGGATAAACATATTTTTATAACATAATTTGTCATTTTATTGCCAAGGAAAAATATGCAAAAAAATACACCATAATGTTTCTTTATAAGAAACTACATGTGAAAAAAATTTTCAAATATCTATTAAGTAGAATTTAAGATATGGGTGATGTTTTTTCTCTCTTATTTGAAATGTTTATGCATTGCATCTGTTTAGGGTGGATTAGATCAATGTGTGTATCTCCCAAACAAATGTTATTTCCTGTAGGCCAGTACTTGTGTTTGTACTCAGTCTATGCCATATTCCAATGCACATCTTTTATTATCGCTCTCATCACATCGCATGATTCTTAGTTTGTTTTCCTTCTTAAAATGTCAGCACACTGAAAGCAGAAATTGTCATTCTTATCTGGATATCTTTGGTTCTTAGCACAGAGAATAGCACAGAGTAAATGTTCAAAAATACAGGAATAATTGATTTATACAAGTATAATGTGTATTTGTAGGATACCGAACTTCCCTAAAAATCATTAGTTCTGAGTTGAAGTTAGGTAAGTATTACAGATAGTCTTAAAAATGATAGTTTAGAAGTCATAATTATACAAGCTCTGTAGTGAACGCTTGATTCATCTGTTTAAAATATTATGTAAATTTTCTTGTAAATTCACTATGTAAATTATGGAAACCAAAGAAGCCACAAAGCTTCTTTTCTCCATGAAATACAATAAAATTAAATGTCTTTTTTTGTATTTTGGAGAAGGACTATGTAGTGGAAAATTACGAATTTTAACATTTCCATAAAACATAGAATATAGGAGTGTGAATCTTCTCTTCTTCTCAGGCAAACATATTCTGCTCTGGATGTTGCTAAGATACACTCAACTTAAAAGTACAGAAATATGATTTGGCTCTTTAAAAATAGGCTAGGCAACTTTCGTATTTCTGAAAAAATGAGGCTTTAGGGAATAGACACAGTCTCAGTACGATCATTTATTCTAGTCACTTTCTAGACTAATTACATAGTGTTTTGTAAAGATTTTAAATCTTAAATTTTAATATTGAGTTGGATAAAATTATTTACAAGCATTAATCAAATATCTCTGCCTTTTGGCTCTCCACCCTTATTTTATCCAAATTCATTTCAGTGAAAATTCACTTCCACTAGTAGCTACTTTCTGTGCTCTCCCATGCATTCTTTTTGCTGGGGAAAAAAAAAAAAGGTTACACCACACCCCTAACTCGTTTGTTTTGAGGTGAAGGGATGGTGAACATAGATGGGAACCACCACACTGAATTCTTAAATTATGACAAATCGCTTGTAAACAGATCTTTTCTACCCGAGTCAGGTAGAAAACATTATGAACATCTTTAAAAGGTTCAGATTATTCTAGTTGCGAAGTCTGACCTTAGCACCTACCAGTTGTTTTCAGTTGCCAATATTTTCAAGGTGAAATATTACTTCTGTGTTATATTCCTATCACTGACCTTAAAATCTGTTTGTGGATAAGAAATAAACAGTTGATTTTCTTTACAGGAGCCTGGTCATAAATAGAAGGTATAAAAAGAATGTATATATGTATTAATATACAGTATATACATATTTCTATAATACGTATTATATGCACATATGTTATATGCAGAAGAATATACCTATAAAAGTTTGGAAGCTACCTACATCTTTATGTATTTATAGAAGTAAATATATATACATGTATATAATGTTGTAGACTCACTGAATACAGAAATAATAGATACAAATCAAAAATCTTATCATGTACTATCTCCACATCCCTAAATTTGTTTCTATTTTCAGTCCTCATATTCACATTCCCCTTATGTACTTCTACATTACTGTCTCTCTTAATTCTTTGCAAAATTTGATTTCCTTTACATTTCACTTTCATAGAACCTCTTATTTTTCCTGCTACAGAATTCCATCTTTTCTCCCTTCCTTTCTCACTACACAATTTAGCTGAACTTTTTCACTACTGTTTCAATTACTATCTAGCTATATCTATTATTATTACTAATTACTGAAACATTACCTCTCTTTCTAAGATGCTTTCATTCTCTGCAAGTTTGTATGTAAATATATCTTTATACACACACAGAGGCAATATTTTTTCTTCACCTTTCTTTTTTCATGTAGTATTGTATCTTGGAAAATTTTCCATATAGTTCATAAATTGGTTCCTGATTTGTTTTAAACTGTTGCAAGTTATTACACTAAATGTAGTATGTAGTATGGCATTCCATTAAATGTAGAAAAGTAACATATATGGTAACCATGGTGCGAACACTAGGAGAGGAAAAGTAGAAATACACTATTGTAAAGTTTTCATAATATCATGAAGTGCTTTAATACATTTAGTTGAACTATGATATGTTAGAAATTAACCAAACTAGGGTAATAACTTAAGTGTCCTAATATAGACAGGTTTATCAGGAAGATCTTGTATGTATACATAATGGAATACTACTCAGCTATCAAAAAGGACAAACTCTTGCCATGTATATCAACATTGATGGAACTGGAGGGGATAAATAGTAAATGAAATAAGTCAGAAAGAGAAAGACAAATACTGGATGATGTCACTTACAGGTAGAATATGGAGATACTAAACAATGGGTCTGATTATGCTAAGCTAATAACAAACCCTAGAAAGCTGATTGTAGAACCAGAGAGGCAAGAACAAAGTAGGGGGGGCCACAATGAACTATGGGGATAAAATGTGGGTGCTTTGGTGGTGGGTCTGGGTATAGTATCAGTACCTGAAGGGGGAGATCCCATACCTTTAAAATATTAATAATAATATAAACCAATATTAACTCAATAAATAAATGAAAAAAACCACAGAGATGCTGTGATTATTCAAACAGACTTCATTGGAACTTGCCACTGGAACCTGTATATACCTAATTAGTTGGTATAAACAAGAGATGTTTGATTTGGAGAACAATATTCACCTGATTGCCGCAAAGCAAAAGCAATTCCATCGTAGGAATAGAGGCAAACATTAACAGCAGAGACCACTGAACATTTTTGGACAAAAACTTTTCAAGACAAATGGAGACTTTCAGTTTAGAAGAACAGATCTTGACTTTGTTTCCCTTTCTCTTTTCTTAAACAAACTAATAATTATATTTCTTGCTGTCCTTCCTACCGTGCCCAGACTTTTGCTTTCCCTAGTTGTCTTTCTTCATTCTTATACTAAGTTTCAGCACTAAATGTTTTCATCATTTCAATAAAGTTGGTATTTTCCTTTCTATGTCTTTATTTTCATTCAATATTTGCTTGGTTTAAGAAAGGAGAAGCCATACTATTTTTTTTAAAGATTTATTTATTCATACAAGAGCTGGGGTACAGGCCAGAGACACAGGGGGGTGAGAGGATTCACCAGAGACAGAGTGGGGAACAGAACAGGCAGATTTACTGAAATATACTGCTGAGGGGAGTAGCGGTCTGCTTGTGCCATGTGGGCTGCTCCCTGGCCGGCCAGGGATCGAACTCGTGCTACAGAGGCTGCAGATTGCTTCACAGCATGGCGCTCACCTCCCTGCACCACCAGGGAGGCCCAACCATGGTATTTTAAACTTCAAATACCCATTTCTCCTTCATGAATGTCAGTACACAAAACTATTCAATGCCTCTACTAAAAAAGTTTGCATTAATTCAAAGCTATGATATTTAATGTCTTAATGTTTTAATTTTCATAGATTCAGGGCATGATATTTGAAAATGTTTATTAACCTTAGAGACATATCACAGTCTATGTGCAAACAAAGAATAGAAAAACAGTTGATTCTTTGAGTTGTAAAACTTCATTTTATCTTTTTCTCATATCATTGATGAATTGTTCCCATCTTCTATTAATCAAAATAACTGCCAAAATCAGTCCCCAAAATTCAAATATAAAGGTTCAAAGATTTTAAAGAAATAAAATATATTCTCTTTCTGGGATGAGCATCTCAGTACTCACAGGCAGGGCCTGAATGAGGTTGGATCAATCCTACCTTTTCCTGATGTTTTAAAAATCCAAATAGATGATTCTGATGATTTTCATATAGTATATATAGCAATTGTTTTATTACAGCAAATTAGGTTTCTCAGATATCCGGTGAAAGTGGATTCTACAAGAATTTTTTAATATATGACTTATTTTCCTCTTAGGTTCCTGTGAACTTTCTCTCCAAAAATGTCAGTTTTAGAGCTTCCCCAAATGATAAGTTCTTATGTTTCTGATGACCTGATGCTGCCCTGAAAGTGCCCATCACTCAATTGTCATCACTCTTTGCGGATATTATCTCTGTGAAATGTTGTTTCTCTCACTCATGTGATATTAAGACCTTCTCTGACTGCTCCCGTGGGGTAAAATATTCTTTCTCCATCAGTATTCCTGGCATGTGGCAGCACTGGCTCAAAGACTGGTAATCCAACTTTGATCTGAATTATTTGTTAATCACAGTTTTCACCTCCTAAGGACTTGGGTAATAGTCCGAAGGAAAACAAATAGTTCACATGGCACATTGAATATCACCCCATTGTCACGTGCCCACTAAAGAAATAGATATTTGAATTACTTGGTTTTCCTCCTATAGTGTATCTTGAGATATGTGTTTATGAATAAATCTTCCAAAATGCAAATAATCTAAATTGTAGAATCATTTTCATTAACATGTACATGTTACATGTCAGACAACATTCATTGTTCCATTCTTGTTTTCTGCAATAGCAATGACTAGTTGTGTATCAGTGTTTTCCTGTCACTTCAACAGATGTTTTCAGCGGGACAGAGGATCTATTGATATTTATTAAGTGCTTCCCTTTTTTTTTTAAAAGAGTTATTTATTTATGCATCCAAGAGTTGGGATACAGGCCAGAGATGTGGGGGGTGAGAGGATCCACCAGAGACAGAGTAGGGGACAGAAACAGGCAGACTAAAATACACTGCTGAGGGGAGCAGCGGGTGAGACAGGAGAGGTCTGCCTTGCCATGTAGGTTGCTCCCTGGCCGGCTGGGGATTGAACTCGTGCTGCAGAGGCTGTGGATTGCTTCAGAGTGTGGTGCTCAAACCCTTGCGCCACCAGGGAGTCCCCAAGTGCTCCCCCTTGTTGGCCCTGTGCTAACTACTGCACCAATTTCACCTTTACTCATTTATCCTCACAAAAACCCAGTGAAGGAAGTACTATTACTATCCCATTTTGCACATGCAGAATGTCCAAGAAATAAAGGAGCAAAGAAAGAGTAGATAATTTGCCCCACACAGATGTAAGTGGTGGCGCCCCTATGAGACAACCATCAGAGAGCATGTTCAAATCTCACCCTCGTCCCTTGGACTAAACTGCTCCTCATAATGAAACACACACAGCCAGTGATTTCTTCCCCTACCCGGTTCTATTGACTGTGTAAGTTCAAGGTATACAGCATGATGGATTGATTTATATATGGGGTGAGAAGATGACCATAATAGGTTCGGCTAATATCCATCTTCTCTTGTACATGCAGTAAGAAAAGAAAGCCATCACGGGCATTTCTTTCCACAAATCTTTTCCCTTTGCAAAGCATTAGTGGCATCTCTGCCCACCTGAGTCTATGCAGGTGCCTCTCTTTTTCCCTTTCTCCTTTTCCTAATAAACCTTTCCTTTTAAAATGAAAAAAAAAAGGGGGGGATGATGTAGGGGGCTAAAATTCCCTTGGGATAAGAACTTAGGTTTTACTCTCAATACCTTTCCTATGTGTCATATTTATTTGATTTCTCTTTTTTCTGCTTATATATTTTCCCCCAATGTTTGATTTCTTAACCAAACCTATATTGATGAATACTTAGGTTGATCCTACCATTTTCTGTTTATGGGGAACATTATAATGATATGTTTGTACATCATTTTACATGAGAGTTTATAAACAGATATCTAAGAGTAAGTACATTTTATATTTTGATAATTATTGCTAATATGTTCTTCTTAAGGGGTAGCAAGAATATATATTCCTGAGAGCCATATATTAGAGTAAAGCAGTGTATTTTTGCAAGTTTCAAGTTATTTTTGGAGTATATTCACATGTTCTTGCTTTTCTTCTCCCTCAGGTTCCCTCCTACACTAAATGGATACAATTATCTAAGAACTTGGACCACAAATCATTTTGTACAAAAATTCAAAATCTAGCCAAGCTTATGTTTTGGTACTTCTGAAGCATAGGGGAGGGTGAATGTAGTGGCAAGGCTGCAGGTTGGCAAGGCAGGTGGGCCAGGAGGCTGGGGAAGGACCCAGGCCCCCAGCCCCCTGCAAATCTTTATGCTTTCTCTGGGCCCTCCCTGACATTCTCTGGTGGTTTTGCTGCTTCTGTAGTCACGCCATGCATCCTCTGCAGTCATAGACAGCTCTGAGTGACTTTATAGCCCTGGCCTCCAGGCTCACGTGTGCACACTTGTGTGCACACCCATGCTCAAGCTGTCTACCATCAGGCATGTGTGCCCCATGCCAATGCTCCCAAGTGCCCTTCGTGTTAACACGATTGAGGCTGCAGGTGATAGCTACAGAGGCTAGTGGCATTGGTAAAAAATTCACTTACTCTACAATGAAGTTATCTGGATAATTAGATTTCCTTCCCCATTTCAACTGGTATGTCTAGATTTATAGGTGTTAAATGGCAGACTGTGTTATTGTTAGGTTTTCTGGAAATCAGATATTCACTACACATAAAAACCCTCAGAATTGTGAAATGTCTGGAATATATTGAAAGCAAGTTTAATCACACAATGATTTAAGAAAATAAACTTTAAAAAATAGGGGAAACTTGAAAACTGTATCTCAAAGAAAACAATTGGCGGCTAGATCTTTGTGGAACTTTTTAAAATGAAATTTTATTGATTTACAAAACTGCATCAAACTTGGGGGTGCTTATACACCCTTTATGTGTGTATAAGCCTTCCTCACTCATCACAAAAGTTCTCGTGGTATGGCCACAAGCAGGCTGGCACCTCACCCTTCCCTTACCCCTTTGGGGCCCCCTCCTTGGTAACCACTATATTTATTTGTCATAGAGTCTAAGAGTTACTTTTTTGTGACTTGTTAGGTCATTTGCTTTGGTTATTTATATCCCACCTAAGAAAGAAGCCAGCCAGTAATTGTCTTTTGCTTTCTGAATTACTTCATTTAGCATAATCACTACACGTTCCACCCATGTTGCTTGGAGCTATTGATGCCTGGTGATAATAAAAAGCAGACGGACTATGTCAGTTTTATTATTGTTTTTGAAATCTCTCCATGCTCTCCATGACCCCAGTTCTCCCTTTCTGTGTCACTATTATCCTTAACTGAGATAATGAATGTGAAAATGCTGGCACCAGCCTCAACAAGTTATTTTCTAGTGATCACAGTGGTGAGTGTTAATCATTAACAAAGTTTATCCTTTGTAAAGTACATGGAGGCTCTTTTTAAACCATTTTCCAGTAAAACATGTCAAATTAGGATTTCTGTTTGAACTGTTACTGCAAATGATTTTTCATATTTTCCCAGGGATACTGAAACCACGCAAACCTGGGGAATGTCATGGTTCATGGGTCCTGCTCAATCATGCACTCAAATTTGCAAGATACAACTCAGACTCAGACTATAATTACAGAATTTATTCACAAGGGGGGAACTGGGAGAGAGTAATAAAGGAAAGAGTTTCTATGGCCACCTGTCCTACCCCAAATAGTGTTCATAGTGTTCCTAGTCCAAACCAAAAGCTGCTTGTAAATGATAGTATTGTCCCGCCAATGGAGCCTAGAGCTGGTGGCCACTGATAAGTGGTAGATCAAGACCCAACACATGGTGGCGGCTCAAAGTAATCACAGATAGTATCACTGAGGCAGCAGTGCAGCAGCCAGCAGGGGCAGTCTAGAGGTTGGACTGGGCAGTGATGGAGACAACAGCAATAAAAGACAGCTCTAGAGGTGGTGCGGGCACCGGCCAGCAGAAGTGGTCAGCAGGTGATATCAAGGATCAGGCAGTGGTAGCAGCTTTAAGAGGCACCAGGCACAGGCCAATGACACCAGTCAGAGGTGGTGACAGTAGTGTTAGAGGCAGGAGTGGCAGGCACGTGGCAGTGCCTTAGGACCAGGAGGGAAGATCTTCTCAGACAGGAGTCCCGGCGAAGAGTGTTAGGCAAGAGTCTCCATGAATGTCTCTGATTCCATCTGCTGCTTGGGCTTATGTGGCTTTTGGGGTACGTGGTTTTCAAACCTGATTTGCGCATTTTCAAAACCGGTGCAAGTTTAAAAACCCATGAAACCTGACGTGCCCCATGTCTACTGTCTCAAGCCACTTGTGAGAGGCTGAGGAACCAGGTTCCCTCCCCGGCACAGAACGAGAAGCCACAGAGCTCCTTTTACACTACTATGAGATTTTGTTTTTTAACAGCCAAGTAAATGCAAATTCTTAGTTATTAAAATTAACTACATGAAGAAAAGGCTTCCTTCTCAATTTTCACTTGCTATTATTTCAGTATATTGAAGCCATTAGGAGTTCTATTCCAGGACAGGGCTTGTAATTGAGCTGCTGAGTTAAAACTGTTGTTTGTTTCCCCCACTGCATGAGCTGTGAGTAGTGTGATGTATGAGAGGTGTGGTAAATTTCTTAACATCTACAAATCGGCAGAATGGTTATTATAATAATATTGACTTTCATAGTAGAATTGGAAGGATTAAATTACATAATGTGCATAGAGTAGGTCACAAAATATCTGCAATACTGAGTAATGAAGCATTTCATCTTTATCAGTTACTATTATTGCCTTTTTTTTAAAGATTTATTTATTTTTGCGTAGAAGAACTGGGGCTAGAGGTGTGGGGTAGCAGGAGGAGATGATTCAGCAGAGACAAAGTGGGGAGCAGAACAGGTGGGTTTACTGAACTACACTGCTGAGGGGAGCTGAAGTAGTGATAGCACTGAGACTTAACCCCTAGGCCACCAGGGAGGCCCAGTTACTACAATTGTTAACTAATCATAACAATTAGTCCTTTGTCTTTCCCTACTTTCTACCTCTCCCTAAGTTCTATTTTGCTGCACACAAAGAAAGTTAAATTATCAGGACTTTTTTTTTTTTTTCCTTCTCTGCTCTCTCTCTCATTTAAAAAGTCCTCTTGAGGGCCTCCCCGGTGGCGCAGCGGTTGAGCGCTGGCTTGCGAAGCTGCCCGCGGCCTCTGCGGCGCCGGTTCGATCCCCGGCTGCTCCCCGGCCACCGGAGGAGGGTCCCACATGGCGCGCAGACCTCTCCTGCCGCCCGCTGCTCCCCTCAGCAGTGTACTTCGGTCCTTCTGCCTGCTCTGCTCTCCGCTCTGGCTCTGGTGAATTCTCTCACCCTCCCGCGCTTCTGACTGTACCCAGTGCATGTATAAAAAAAAATAAACAAATAAAGAAAGAAAGAAAGAAAACATGCCTCTATAAAAAAAAAAAAAAATAAAAAAATAAAAAGTCCTCTTGAGTTAGCTTCTCAGACAATCCTCTGTCATTGCAAACTAGCAGTATTTTTGTTATGGTGTTGCTCACACACATTGTGTTTGCAATTCTGACCTTCACTTTTCTAGTAGATAGTACTGCTTTGAATACTGAAACATCAACCATTTTGTCAATGGAATCTGACTATTTCTAGATTTAAAATTTGCTATATCTGTATCATTTAATTTAAGGGAAATCTTTAAGTCAAGAAATCAATGTGCTTTAAAAAAAAAAAAAGACAAATCATGAGCAATCTGTGTGTCTGGGCAGCCTAGTACCTGTGTGAATCTCAATAAGCAGCCATACCCTGGAGTGGTCTGGAGTCAGATGCAAGATAAATCCTTTCCAGGTCTAAAGACTTTCAGAATAAATGGAATATAAATATGAACATGGGATTCCATCAAACTCTGCATCATGGGCAATAAAAATAAAAAATATCGCAAACCCAACAGCTTTATTTGGAAAACCAATTATCTCAGCTTGACAACAATAAAATGTTAAAGCCTTTTTTCAAACAAAATGTTGCCCAAAATGTACTTCACATGGTCATCAAATGAAATACTGACTTAAGATGATAGCAGAGGGAAATATTTTGATCAGCTAGAAACAAAACAGTACACCAGAAATCCACTGACTAGCTTAACAGAAAATGTGTTATTAGTAAATAGAAATATTTTCATAAAAATAGGCTTATTATTCAACTGTAGCTTACTTATTCATGTTGGCTAAAATCAGTATTACATTTTCAATATAATTACATTGTCCTCACTCAATATAATATTGACTTTATTTTTAATTAAAATCTTGTAGTCTTACCTGCTTATCATCCATATTAGAGTAACAACATATATTGACTAACTTAAATAGTACTTTGTAAATGTTTTATAAAAGTAAATACCTACCTATCTATAAATTTTTTCATTACTATAGATAAAATGTATTAAATATCTAGTACTTGTGTTTTATTAGTTCTAATAATTCTTAATTACAAAACAAATTAATTAAATGCAAAATTAATCTCAGCATTTCTCAAATAAATTGACCTGCCTCAAGATTCAGGTATTATAGTCATATATGCATGCTGTCCTAGATGTTCAGAAAGAAGGAATTTAAAATCCATCTTCAATTTATCTTCAGACTCAACTTGCCTCACTTCATTTCTGGTTAAGCAGGAAACATGTTAAAAAGATGCCAGGTGAAGTAATGATAATCAGCAGGTTTTTTTTTCTGTACTAATCTTTTTTTCCCTGTTTTTAGAACTCTGCTGTATGATTTTCAATACATTTCACACAAGATCATCCAGGCAAACATAGATGTGTCCTGAATATTCACTTTTCTCTGCACACAAAAGTCAATCAAAAGTCTGGCTTCATTTTTATTTTGGAAATGAAAGTATTTCTAATAAATTGGTGCTAAAGGAAACCAGAAGGCATTCCATAGAATGTTTTTGATATCACCTTGAAGAAATTGTCATACACCATCTGCTGGTTTATTGAGCGTACATAATGGAGATGTTGATGAATTCTCCTTTAATAAATGATACATATTGACATAACCACTAGCCACAGCCTAATGACAAGAAACATGCCAAGGTGCTTTGAAACATATCCAGCTTAAATTATCCAGAGGTCTTTTACATCTGTGAAGCAGCTAATACTTTAAATAATATATTTTGGTTTGTTCTGTGCTTCATTTATACATGCTGGTGTGTCTTTCAATCCATCTCACAAATGGGAAGGTTAATAGTCTTTCTTGTCTTCATTGTCCTTGTGGGCTGTCATCTGAGAATTCTTACCCTGCTAAGACTGTACAAGCTAAAAAAAGGTCAATCCACTTGAAAGTCAACCATAATTTAGACACCAGCCTCTCTGTTTTATTGCTTGGATTTACTAACATGAATGAGGGTAAAGTGGGGGTGTAAGGTAAAGAAAATGTCAGGCTTTTCTGCCCTTCCGCCATCAGGATAAATGATGGATTCTTATCCTGAATGCATGCCTGATGGCGGGCACCTGGAATAGGGTGTGGGCATAGGTAGATGGGATTCAGCTGAGCTAAGACTGTGCTTTTTAAGGGCGGCGTCACGGGGGGATGCCAGCAGCAGGAGTAGCAGCACCAGCAGCAGCACCAGCAGCAGCACCAGCAGCAGAAGCCGAAGCAGAAGCCGAGAAGCAGCAGAACGAACGCTAGAGAGCCCAGATAGAGTGAAGACTTGCTGGGGGCTGGGAGGCCTGCCAGCCTCCCAGCCGCCCAGCCAGCACCCCTGCCTGCCATATGCCTGGTGAACCCCAATAAAAGACCTGCAAAAAACCACTGAGGACTCTGACTCCTCCTTTACCCAGTCTGCATGGGATCAGAAAACCTGCAATGTGGTCCAGTCCTGCCCTTACAGGGGGTTACAGTTTAAAAATGTGAGAATTAGTCCATAAGTCATTAAAATCAAACTCTTTAGTAACTCCCAAACACGTTCTTAAGTGGCACTGGTATTAACAGCACTCATTAGCAGAAATTAAAAACAACTTGTTAAGCATAAAAAGGTTTGTAGTCCAAGTGTGGATGATGAAGCAGGCGAGAGATTGCAGATATAATTAATAAATAACTAATTAAAACATAAACGAAGGTGACTTATGAATCATGTGGGAAAATAACTCTACTGCTTAATTATGGATACATAAGCTTAAAGATTCAAAAGAAAATACAAACATGTACACAATATCGGATCACTGGCATTTTGGTGTGGCATTGTAATCAGCAGTATTAATTCAGATCAGTTCAGTTCAGAAATTGGACATCACTCTAGGTACTTTAAGCAGGAAAGAAATTAGAACCAAAAATTATATAAAATCCTGGGGAGAACAGGAGGTAAGGATTGAAGGCAGAACCTTCAGATCTGACCTCTGGCAGAATCAAGAAGGCAGGAATCATGAATCACTAATGAAACTTCTGAGTTACAAAAAAAAAAAAAAAAAATACGACTGATGGTTGCTGTGCTCCAAGGAATAAAGTCCACGGCCATGCAACTCCCTCAGCTGCAAGACTAGCGCTGGAACGCTGGCCCCTGAGACCAGCTGCCTCCTGTAAGCATTTCCCTACTGACATCTTTAACTCCACTTCCTTAGCATGCCTGTTAGCAGAACACAGCACAAAGCAAGCAGATGTCTTCAGCTCACTCCCACCCTCTTCAGATCTGGCATCTATGTTGGGGGAACTTATTTAAATACAGATGCATCGATGGAAGAGAACATGGATACTGTGATTATGGCCACCTAGCCTCTGCAATGCAGAGAAACTCACTAAAAGAAAGTGGGTGTGGATATTTTTGCCAATTAAACTATATTTAGTATATTTACAAAGTATTTTTATTGCATAGTGACATATGTGGTGGTGCCATCCTCTTTGAACAAAGGAGGAAATTTATAGTTTGAAGTTGTACCACGTTTAAAATTACAGATGGAATAAGATCTTGATAAACATGTGTGGATAACCCAGGTTTGCTTGTCAAATTCTCCCCATTAATACCACATTGCTTCGGCTGGTTTGTGAAGTAAAACCATATTCTCTGTCTTGATTATCAAATATCTGTGAAAGATTCATTTAGCTAAAACCTAAGAGAAAAGACCTTCCAGTGAAAAATAACACACACATTTACAATAAATTTGAAGAAACTGCACTGAAGTTAAATAACAAAATATATTTATTGGATCAAAGTTTGCTCAATGCAATAGTTGTATATAAAAAATCCTGATATGTGGAAAATGGTCACTATTTAATAGTTTCTAATGATAGGTAAAAATTATGAAACACTGGAAAGTATTAGCTCAACTTAGAAAAATATATACGAAGGCTACATCAAAATTAAGTAAATTTCTCTGGATAGTGGTGGGATGAGTGTCTCATTTATTTCTTTTAGATTTTTCTCCCTTTTCCAACCTTATATTTTAAATTTAAAAAGCTGGAAGACAAAACAACACTTTTTTTAAAATTTAATTTAATTTTATATATTTTTTACATCATTTTTCATTTTCATACAATGTATGCATTTTCATCTTGGTTATAGTCCCCATACAATTCCCACCCCCCCCTTGTTTTGATCCTGCTCCCTTCTCTCCCCCCTGTAGTATGTCTCTGGTTTATAGTTGCTTATTGATTTTGATTTTTACTTTATTATAATTAGTCTTTTTCCTGGTCCCTTATTTAGGTTTTCTAAATTCCTGCTATGAGTGAGACCATCTGGAATTTTTTTTTTCTTTCTGGCTTATTTCGCTGAGCTTGATCCCTTCCATCTCCATCCATGTTGTTGCAAATGGTATGAGTGTATCTTTTTTGATTGCTGAGTAATATTCCATTGTGTATATGTACCACATCTTCTTAATACAGTCATCTATTTGGGGGCATTTGGGCAAAACAACACTTCTAACACTCTAAAAGCACTAACAATTCATATATAGCAAAGGAAGAAAAAACAATGGCACATGGGTAAAGTAATCAAAATAAAATAGTCTCATTTTCACCCCCCCTCCTCACCCCACCCCCAATGTGTTTTTGGAATCTTGTTGCTTCTAAGCGAGGTTTTCTTTCATTTGACAGAAGTCTATTAATTTTTTTACAGGCCACTTCTTCAATTCCAAGTGTTACCTAGCTAAGTATAGGTTTCTTAGTTTTCTCATCACTTTGAATATATCATGTCAGTCCCTTGCGGTAAAATTTCTGCTCAGAAATATGCTAATAGTCTTATGGGATTTTCTTCATGTGTGACTACTGTTTTTCTAGCTGCTTTTAAGATTTTCTCTTTAATTTTTGCTATTTTAATTATAATGTGTCTTGGTGTGCACCTACTTGGGTTTATTTTATTTGGAACACTAAGATTCTTGCATCTGGGTGTCTCCTGCCTCCCCAGCTTGGATAATTTCTCAGCTATTATTTCTTCAAATGGGTTTTCTGCTCCCTTCTCTCTTAATTCTCCTAGAACACCTATGATGCAAATGTTTCTTTTGATGCTATCCCATAGTCTCTTATTTTTCTTATTCTCTTTTCTTTCTCATTTGGTCTTTTCAGATTTTTATTTTTATCTTTGGCCTCACTGATTCTACTCTGTTTAGCCCTTCCATTGTATTTTTTAACTCAACTACTATATTCCTTATCTCTGTAAATTCTGTTTGGAGCTTTTTTATATATGTTATATATGTGTTTTATATATATTATATATACTATATATAGTTTTATATATATTATATATATATTTCTTCTTGTACTTCTCATTTCTTCATCCACTGCTCTTCTAATTTCAGTAAACATCATTAAACTGCTTCTCTGAATTAATATGGTTAATTCTGTTATACTAAGAATTTTTCCCAGGGTTATGCCTTGACCCATTGGCTAGGGTGAATCTACCGCCTCCTTGTCTATTTGATGCTCTGTGATTATTTCTATGGAAAAAGTTAGATTGCTATCCTGGTGTGATGGTCTTGCATTAGAATTGCAGATGGCAGGTATTGACCTGCTGTATTGGGCTTAGATGCTGTGTTCTCTGTTGTTGTGTTGGTTGAAACTTCATCACTAATCAGGATGTCTGGAGTTCAAGAGCCAGAAAGGGGTGAATGTCCAAGAACCCAGTCTACAAGATGAGGTCTGAAGAGTTGAAGTGTATAGAGGCTACTGTAGTAGACTTCCAAGAACATAAATCCCCCTTGGTGCTGCAGCCACTTAAGCCAAGGGAGGGATCTGCAATCACTGTCTGGTTGGGGGAGGTTGGGGCAAAGTCCACTGGTGGTGTTCTTCCAGAAACCCCAAGCTACAACTGACCATTCAGCTGCAGCCTAGTGCTGATTTCAGCATTTTTGCTGGCATTGCCTGAGCAGCATGGCCCCAGGGCTGTGGGCTTGAGTCACAGGCAGACACCATGCTAAGTTTCAGACTGCAGAGTGGGTAGGCTGCCCAGATATCTACCAATTTCTGATAGGAGTGGGGCTGGTGCTTTTAGGGACCACTGAGTGAGTTGCCAGCCATCCCAGGTCTATCAGCTTAATTCCTGCCCAGCAGTTAGTGTTCTTTATGATGCACATCACTTGCCAGTCTGCAGAGAGTAGGAAGCCCAGGCAGGGGAGGGACAGTTGTCTCTCCTCTGCCGCAATATCATTTCTTGTGAGACAATTTCTCAGGCTTTCTGTCCTGTGTCTCACTTCCTTGTGAAGATTATGATCATCAATTCCTTAGTTCCCTTCCAAGAGCAGTTGGAACTATTCATGCAGAAAAAGGATTTCAGGCTATGGCTAGTCACCCATCTTAGATCACATATGGAAAGTAAGCTTTTTTTTTTTTTTAAGATTTATTTATTTATGTATGCAAGAGCTGGGGTGCAAGCCAGAGATGTGGGGGGTGAGAGGATTCACCAGGAACAGTGGGGAGCAGAACAGGTGGATCTACAGAACAGGTGGATCTACTGAAATACACTGCTGAGGAGAGCTGCAGGTGAGACAGGAGAGGTCTGCTGTGCTATGTGGGTAGCTCTCTGGCCAGGGATCGAACTTCTACTGCAGTAGCTGTGGATAGCTTTATAGTGCGATGCCTTAACCCTTTGCGCCACCAGGAGGCCCTGGCAGAGGCCTAAATTTCAGTTTCTCCAAGTTGTTAAATGTGTAGTTCATAGTGAGAAGGAAAAACAAAAAATTTTTCAACTCTTCCCATATTTTTAAGGAAAATATTAAGAATATTAGAGATTCTGGGTAGACAGGGGAGAGGTAGATTATGTTTTAAATTAATTTATTTTCTTTTTAATAAAAATTTTTTATTTTAAAATATTTTTATAAGCACATGCTTTGATAATTAATAAAACTAAAACTATACATCAGCAATAGTTAGCATTGTTTTCTTAGTGCCATGTCTGATTATCTTGAGTAACTTACTTATTATTGTCTTAACTTAATTGTTAAATAATCATTCAAGCAGTTTTTAAATCTTAGTATTTTGTCTTATTCAACATAGCCTCTCAATGAATTTCACTTTTCCTTTAAATTGCCACTTTAATAAGAAAATGACTATTATGTAAGACTCATAGTAATTTTAAAAATAAGAATTTGCCTATCCCAATCTACTATAAAGTAGAAAATAATCTTCAGGCAAGTCAATTCACTTAATTAGAAGAAAATGATGATAGGAGATACAAAACCTGGAATCTAGTGCCTGTAATTTCTTATTTAGTCTACATAATAATTTCCTGCTTAATTTAGAGGTTATGTGAGACTAAAGTAATAGAATATATAGAAATGAGCTTTCAAATTATAAAATTGTGTGTATGTGTATAGGTATGATTGAGTTTCTTATTTTAATTTAAAGAATTATTTGTAACACCAACATTTTAACACAGATCATAATCTATATTTCAACTAATGGGATGAATAAACAAATAGAAAGGTTTTCTATTTCCGAAAGGTGCTACATAATGGAGTAATTTTAAAAATATCTAATGGGAATGGAAAGTCTAATTCAGTTTCTTTTTGCTCCATTCCCAAACCATTAAAATTTAGTCTATAAAATTTTTTAAAGGACCTCAAAATAACTCTAAAGAGTAATCAGTATTGCTAAATTTGAAAATGATTGACAAGATTAGCTACTCAAAAAGGTTTTGATTATTTTTAATTTAGCTGTCTGGGTAAGATTACATAATAAAGTATATATGATTTTGAAATATTTAAAATTGTTAGTAGTGAGTCTTTTTTCAGAAATTTGATGTTGTAAAGCATTCAAAGATGAATTACTGACTTCTTTGCCATTTTAATTTTTAAAGTTGTTGATAATTGTGTAACTGTACAAGTGGACTTTAAAATAATTATTATTGAATTAACATGTCTCTAAATTTCCAGTGGATATGATTTATGTATGATCTAGTTACAAGGGGCCATTATATGTTTCTCCCTCTAGCTTTAAATATTATTATTGAAATAAAACCTTAAATGCTAAATTTCTGTATTTAATGAAAGTAAAATTATATATATATTTGAAACAGATTATCTTAAACTTAGAAATGTATAACTTTATTTTTTATGCCAATAGACTAGAATGAGGTTCTAACATTTTTCTTTATGGGACCTTGAGAAACTATAACACACACACACACACACACACACACACACACACGAAGCTCTTGTTCAAATAAACAATTTTTAAAACCTGTCAACTTAACTGTGAATTACTACACCAATCAGATAAAATTAGTCAGTCATTTATTTCCTTCATGAGTATACTGAAATTAATAATGTTATCCCTCAAATGCCCTTTCAGACTTTACCTCCACACCCTATTATTGACACCCTGGTACTGAATTGAAACTCCACTTTAAGGAGTTAAAATATCTTGAAGAAATTAAGATTGGAATACTATACATAAATGCAAATATGTATGTTCATGGATAATTTATAGTTTCCTGCGTCAAATGTTGATGGAAAGCATTTGAGAATAGAGGTGGATTGAGCAGGGATAATATTTCAAGGGGACTGCATGGGGATTAGCTGCTACTGTTCTGGAATCTCCGGTCTGTGGAATGTTAGACTGCTAGAGTTCTTAACTCAGATATTCTAGCTCAACAAATTTCATGTTTATCATTGTCACTTCAATAGCCTAAGACATTCCTATAGCATGCCATTTTCATTTATGTTTCCTAATTGCTCACTTCCCCCCACCCCAAATATATTCTGATCTGAAGCTCAGCAGTCTCCTCTCTGACTTTTGTATTCAGATATGGATATTAGTCCAAGCATTCTTAGTAGATGATTTGTAATCTCCATTACTACCATTACAGCATTGAAAACCTAGATGGGTGCAGAAGGCACACCCATGGTGTCACACTGTAGTCAACACTGTATCATGCTCATGTGGCTCATTCATTTTGCTTAACCTCTAAGACTTATTTTTTGCTCTCTCTCTCCCCATCCAGTTGTCCTGTATAGTTAGAGAAAGCAAGCAGATTTGGTTATTTTCCCAAATAAATAGTATATGGTTAACCTATAAAATCATATCAAGACCTACCTAGAAAATATAGGTATTCATTTATTCATGATTTGGGGGAAATGTTGTATTCTCCTAGAATCACAAATTTTTTAATTGTAAGAATGCTGCTCCTTCTTGGTAATAACCAAGAAATACAAAGGGATTGGGACACAGACATGCACATGTGAATTTGAATTAGATGGAGAGAGTGGGTGGATGTGTGCAAAGAATTCAGTTTTAGTAAAACATAAAAGCAAAGATATATGCCTCGATGGAGCTCACTAAGCAGTTTCCTTACTCACATGGTTTTTGTTTCCATTCATTTACATTCTGCTGCTTTAAAGACCCTTTTATGGGGCCTCCCCAGTGGCGCAGCAATTGAGCACTGGGCTGCGAAACTGCCCGCAGCCTCTGCAGCACCAGTTCAATCCCCGGCCACCACCGGGTGAGGGTCCCACATGGTGCGCAGACCTCTCCTGCTGCCCCCTGCTCCCCTCAGCAGTGTACTTCAGTCCTTCTGCCTGTTCTGCTCCCTGCTCTGGCTCTGGTGAATTCTCTCACCCTCCAGCACTTCTGACTATACCCAGTGCTTATATAAATAAATAAATAAATCTTAAAAAAAATAAAATAAAATAAAGACCTTTTATGGGGTCTGGATACACCAGGAACAGTGAAATGCGGGAGGTAAGGGAAAAGGGAGTAGAGGACACAATTTTGAGGATTTTGAAGAGAGGCTGAAAGACTCAAGTTTTTTCTGTCACTGGCAAAGTCAGAGGGAACTCCTGCAGTGAGTTGAGTAACTGGTGATTTCATTTCAAAGGCAGCCATAACACAGCTCTTTCCAAAGAAGTAATACGTAACTGTTTATATAAAGGACAGAATTGCCCAACTGCAATCCTCAGAGAGTTACTCTACCTGTTTGTGTGATGGTTGCCAAAGTATTTTGGGACATCTCCCATTATTTTCTATTACCATGAAAGGGGTAGCATTCTTGTTGAGGTTTTGGGGGAAGTTGCTTGACGCCTCCCTCCCCACACCTTTTAAAAGACAGAAAAAACAATATTTGTATCAACATTGTGGAAGAGTTGTCAAAAGTATAAGACATTACTGAAGTCAAACATGAGCCTGAAATTGCAATTTTATTTGCTTATTAACAGTGTGAATTTTTTATTGAGAAAGCCAGAATATACCAACTTAAAAATGTTAGTGCTTTGATCAAAGGATGGTATAAAAATATTTAACAAATGGTACAGCACGGACCAGTTAGAGCAACCAGTTTAAAAGCACAAAAAGGACCCTATAAGATTTGGGGGATCAGAGGAAGGACTGGGGTGACCATCAATATGTACTTTATTACTTTAACAGTCTGCACAGATTAACAATGTATATTCTATTCAATTTCAGCCAACCTTGATATAATTTAACTATTGATCATTTAACTATTCATATAATTTAACTACTATGTTCTGGCTAGCAAATTACTTTGTCACAGTGGCACATAATTTTGCATCATTACTATACACCTATTTTATTATACTTCAATCATTTAGCAAGTTAACATTGGCTAGTTATAGTTTATTTACCAGAAACTTTGATTCCTATGGAAATAATGTCAAAACAAATTCTGTTGCTTTTCACAAAATTTCTGAGAGTTTGGTTACTATATGAGTCAAGGGTAATAATGTGTGAAATAATGAAATAGTTCAACAAATGTCCTTCAGTGTTTAGCTAAAAGCAAATTCCACAGCAGGGGTCTGCACCAAAATTTACCAATAAAGGACAAAGGTCAAAATAAAGTTTAAACTTGTAAAGAATATTGGTAGTAAAAGTTCCATTTCTTAGCTTACTTTACATATGTCTTATTCTGCATATGTAAAATGCTTAGATATGCTTTCTCAGGTTCAATTAGGTGTGGGTTTTATGTGATTAATCCAGCTAATTTACTGTTCAACACAGTGAGTGCTGCCCACCCTTGTTCGGCTTTATTGATAAAACAAAAGAAACAGTGAGAGATTCAATCAAGGACTCAAGCAAGGAGTGTTTATTGTTAATCATGCAATAGGAGAGGGAGGTAATTGCCCAGAGCTACACTTGACCTGAGACCAGAGGGGTTCCTGTTTTTATGGGGTTGATCACCAGGGCAGGGAGGATATGTTTCTCACTGGTGATTGGATGGTCAGGGTTTTGTGATTTTCCTATTCATCTGTGACTCAACTACAGAAAGGTAACAAACAAGGACCAGGTTCCAGAGGCCCTGTAACATGATCATGTTAAAAAAAATATATCTATCCATTTACTAAATAACAGTGTCAGGTAACAAGTACATAAATAACTATAAAAGCTGTATAATTTTTAATACGAACAGAATCTTTTTGAAATCAAGCTTTGAATTTCACACATTGTTGTATTAAATACTATTTTGACCTTAACAACATGCATAAAATTGTGGCTGAAAGTTTTATGCCTACTTCAGCATTTTTTTGTGATTTAAATTTTAAAAGATAAAAATAGAAATAATGCTGAATTGTTTTTGAGAACTTTAAGAAGAAACCAAAGTAAAATAGAAAAAGAGATAGCAAATGTACTAAAAGTCAGAACAAAACTCTTCCTCATCTAAGACAGAAATAGTACTCTGAACAAAGCAAAGATCATGTGAAAAAGATCGCCTTGCCATGGGGTGGGTTGGTGTGAAAGAATATGATATCACTGGGGTTTACTTACAGTGAGCATTAATATCTGTTGGAATAGCTGGCTTACGAATGACAGCATATCCTCTTCAATGTGGTTTAAAAATTAAAGGGAATGTATTGGCTTGTGTAACTAAAAATCCCAAAAGTAAACCGTGTAGGAGAGACTTGAATTACCATATCAGTACTTCCCAAGGTATGACCTCTTTGTGTTTCCAAACTGCCTTCTGCAGAGCTGGTTTCATTCTAGAGATGACTCTCCTTGTATCACCATGATAACATCAAGCAGTTCCCTGGGATGCAAGCTTCCTCATTTGTACTAAGGCGGAAAGTATGTTTATTGTCAGTGTCTCAGGATTAACTCTCTTTCCACTGACTGATGCCTCATGTGTACTTCCTGAACCACATCTTGTACCTAGGGGTGTGGAATCAACTGATTGGAGAGCCTAGATCACATACTCTATACCAAGAACTTTTCTTTACCTTTCGTAGAACCATATGCTACCAAACGGATTATCTTCACCACTCATCAACATCACACACACACACACACACACACACTATATATATATATATATATATATATATATATATATATATAAAATATTGGGACTGGGTGGTGATTAGTCATCCGACAAATAGCAGAGATATGCAAGAATATTGGGGGAAAATATAAACCTTCATGCCATGATGGAAAGTTTTTCCCAATCATGTCTTTGATATACTCATGTTATTGTGAGTGCTGCTTATAGGGGGTACATAGAAAAAAAAATCCTAGAGAACATAGAAAATTCAGCAATGACATTCACTTCATTTGTGTCATAATAAAATTTATCACTCTCTTTTTAGTCATTGCCAATTCAAGAGTTTCATTGTTGGCTATTAAATATTAAATCTGAATATGATGAGGGTGTTAATTATGCTTATAATGGAATGTTGAATAATTACAAAAGAACAAAGTAACATTTAATTAATAAATGTTCTGCCAAGACAACACATTTCTGCACTGGTTATAGTTGTTGATATAAATAAGCTGATTTCCTTTACTTATAGTCCTGCCAACAAAAATACAATTATGAGGAAAAATGACAGTTGAGGACTTTTATTTGGATAAAAGTTGTAGGAAGGCCTAAAGACTTTTAAATAGACTGCACTTTAATTTTTTTTTAATATGAATTTATAGTAAAGCTGACAATAAAAAAATTGTTATCACTCTTACTTGAAAGGAGTTAGTGAGATTAATTTGAGAAATAGAAGAAAACATTTGGAAGTAGAATTTAGAGTGAAAGTTGAGGACAAAATATTTTTCTTTCTTTTGTATACAAATTTAAAATCAAATAAATAGGAACATGAAAACCTAGATAGTGAATAATAACTATCTTCTCAGTTTATTTAACAGACTGAGAGATAACTTATAAGAACAGTTGTAGATTTCTTTAGCATATTAGTAGTAACATTAAATAGATTTTAATTAATGAGATTCTGTTGGCTTTTTTCTGTTCACAAATGACTAAGAACAAGTTTTACAAAATTAATAACATTTCCTGCAGAAAATCTAAGTCACAACCTGGCTTGTGATTGACCATTTCACTTGGTCAAAGATTTAAAGGTTGTCACTACATTTGGGGAAAACACAACAGTTCCAAAGACATACACGTTATATCTTTGAGATCTAGTAGTAACCATGTTTCATTAAACACAAAACAAACTGTTAAATGCTTTCGGTGGTATTGATTCTCATCTGGTTGTATATATGTGTTTGCGAAAAGACTTAATTTTACAAAACATTTTTATATGAAACCAAGTTTAAAAATGTAGGTACTCCTGTCATTGAAAGTACATCAGCCTATATATTGCACTGTGTCGTATTCATCAATATTGAAGGACATTTATCAATTCTGGGATTATTGAAATATATGTGATATCAAAATGCTTTAAAATAACACATGGTCATTTAAAAAGCTCAAATAGTGCTAAAGTATATACACTAAAAGATGTCTTCCTTTACAGTTGCTTGCAAACTCTTTTCCAGTTCAAACAGCTTAACCTCCAGTCACTACCTCTCCTGTTCTCCTCCCAACTCCTTGAGTGAACTATACGCCTAGAATCTAGCACTTTCCTTTGGTGACCGAATCCTTCAGTCCTGCCTTTTATATGGCTGGTAGTGATGGAGGACTAGGGCAGAAGTAAGGGTAGCTGCAGCTCTGACTGCCAGATTATATATTTGTCTCCCTGCCCTCGTCCAACACCATTTGGAAGCTTGCTACCAGATGAAGACATAAGGCTGAGGTGTTTGCAAGAGAACTATGAGGCGCCCTTACTTGCCCATATATAACTTTCCACATCTCTAAAGTTGTATAACATACCTAAGGAAACTTGGAGAAGGTTGAATTTCATGTCTACTGGTATGAGTGATAAGGAATGCTGTACAGAATTTTCCTTAAAAGAAGAAATGTTTATATCATGGGGGGGAAGTGATGTATGTTTAAAAGTCATTCAGGAAGGAATTGAATAATTACGCCAAAAAGGAATCTCAAAATAATTTATTAGTTCAAGACAACTTGTCCTTAAAGAAAAAATCCTGGGCAGGGAGAGGGTGAGTGAGTGTGAGGGAGACCATAACATTTCATTTTATTATTTTCTCATCAGCAGAATAGTATAAAATTAGTATTTATTTCTTTTTTTAAGATTTATTTCTTTTTTAATAAGAAAAAAGAATAATTAATCTTTTTTAATAAATAAGATTTAATAAATCTTATTTATTTTTTAAAGATTTATTTCTTTTTTAAAAGATTTATTTATGCATACAAGAACTGGGGTGCAAGCCAGAGTTGTGGGCGGGGGGATGGTGTGGTGAGAGAATTCACCAGAGACAGAGTGGGGAACAGAACAGGCAGACTGACTGAAATACACTGCTGAGGGGAGCAGTGGGCGAGACAGGAGAGGTCTGCTGCGCCACATGGGTAGCTCCCTGCCCGGGGATCGAACTTGTGCTTCAGAGGCTATGGAAGACTTCATAGTGCTGTGCTTAACCCCTTGCGGCACCATGGAGGCCTAAATTAGTAATTATTCCTAAGGGTTACTCACTTATAAATTTATGTATATATCTCTTTTTACTCTGTAGCATTCAAATCTGTATGCAGTGCCATATTATGAAAGTAATTTTGTCTGGAACATAAATGAAGACTTTCAACAATTATTTTTCCAACTGGATATGAGAAGGAGAAAGTAAATTCAATATTAATTAGTTGATTCAGGTCTTATACATGTAGGTACCTAAGGGAGGGGGATGTGGCTTTGTTTCCTTGGACTTTCTTAACAAATTACCACAAATTGGATACTTTAGGACAATGGAAATTTGTTCTCTCTCAGTCTTGAGATAGGAAGCCTGAAATCAAGGTAAGACCCTGGCCCTTGTGAGGCCTCTAGAAACAAACTCTTCCTTGTCTCTTCTAGATTCTGGCAAACCCATATAATCCTTGGTTTATGGCAGCCTAATTCCAATCTCTGCCTCTGTCCTCACATAACCATCTTCCTCGTGTGTCTCTTTTCCCCTTCTTACAAGGACACCAGTCATTCATTTTCATTTTCCTGATTTTAATAATTACGTATCCTTGTTCTAAGAAAATAAACCTGATATTTTTTTTTAAAGATTTATTTATTTATACAAGCACTGAGTACAGTCAGAAGCATGGGAGGGTGAGAGAATTCACCAAAGCCAGAGAGGGGAACAGAACAGGCAGACCAACGAAGTACACTGCTGAGGGGAGCAGCAGGCGGCAGGAGAGGTCTGCGTGCCATGTAGGACCCTCCCCCAGTGGCCGGGGATCAAACTGGTGATGCAGAGGCTGCGGGCAGCTTCGCAAACCAGCGCTCAACCGCTGCGCCACCGGGGAGGCCCTAAACCTGGTATTTAGGGGTGAACCAGCAAGCTGACATGCTCTCAAATGTTTTGGAGAAAGTTGATAGATATGAATTGATAAAATAAATAGGACCAAATATAAACAGTTAATCTGAGTCAGTAATATACTACAGTTATTTGTATCATTCTTATAACTTTTCACTCTTTGAAATTAAACCAATAGATTCCAAAATGTTTAAGACTTGTTTATTATAATATTGATAATTTATGTTCTTTGAAAATGGATTTTTTTGCACTGAAAACATTATTTCTGTAAGTCCTCTTTTAGAGTCTTAGTTCAATGTGGCCTCCCAGTTAAATTCTTTGAGGAACTTGGGAGCTCTTTTCCCCACATTTAAATTTTCATTTGATATTTTGACTACTATGAAACCTATGATTTTCAGGTTTCAAATTGCTGCAAATCACAAAGCAGCACAAAATTAATTGAAAGTGTGCAGAATTAGGGAACTAGGCTAACCTAAAGGTAGGAGTTCTATTCTTATATATGTAAATTAACCCAGTTTTACTCAAACAAATACTATCACTCTTAATGCTCATGAACTATTTTCAACACTACCAACCATTTTTAATTAAAATCAGCACTGCATATGTTGGGGTTTAATATAGAAAAGAGAGCAAGACTCCTCCAAAAGGTAATTATGATATAGATACACTTAGGAATATTTTTAGTTATAAGAACAACAGAAAGTGAAGAGCCCTTATTATTCCACCCACTTACTTCATTAAAAACTCCTTTTATATGTAGTAAAACTCAGAAAACAATGGGGAGAAATAATTCATTCTTTAAAATATTAGTTTCAGTGTTCATTCCTGGTTCTGATGTGGAAAATGCAAAACAAATTTTATTTGTTCTGTTTTGTTAATTAAAGCACTCTGTATCTGTAAGCTACACATTTTGAAAATGACTCTCTCAGAAACCAAAAAGTAACAAAGGTTAAAGTGGAAATATTTTCAGGAATGTAGAATTTGTTATTTAAAGAGGAAGAGTACAAATTTTAACATAAGATATTTTGAAAATGCATAGATCATATTATTTGAAACTGTATGGCTATGGTTTTAAATATAAATGACATTTCTTATATATAAAAACAGTTATTTCATGCACAATTACACTTCAGTGGAAAGTACAATTTGAAAATTACCACCTCTTGACTGTATCTTAACAGAGTATTTCTCTAAAACTAAGACAGAAGTCACCTGTTTTTAATGTCTATGTTTTCATTCTTTTAAAAATAATATATATATACATCTAGGTGTGTATATATAAGTGTGTGTATGTGTGTGTGTGTAAAATTCTGTTTGGTAGGTTTAGGGAAAACATCAAAATGCTTTGTGTTCAAACCTAACTACCATGGATATGTTACTGCTTTGGGTTATGAAGTGTGTAGATATTATTTTTCTTTAAGCCTTTACATAATGCAGATTCTCATCATTGCTGAATTTGCAAACACTTATTTGAGAAGAGGAGGTGGCAAACCGCTAAGTCTTTCTTACTCATTGCACTTGAATATTTTTATCCATCTTAGTATTTAAAATATTTTTTCCATCTTAGTATTTAAAACATAAAGGCCACATTGGGCTTTGTCCTAGAAACAACACGAGTCAGATTCTAACTATGCTCTGACTGCACATTCTCCATTGTAATTGCAGATTTTGACACAAATGAAAACTGCACCAACCTCTCTCAGGTCACCTGAGAACTGCACATGAAATAGGGGCTACGCACTAGGTTCAGCTGCCCAAGGAGAGGACGAAGCTAGGTCCCGTCCATATTCCCAACAGCTGTACCTGGTGATGACAGTATCTGGTGATGATCAATGGACCAATGAACAGATATCTAGGTGAGAATTGATCAGCCTAACATTATTATTGGTTATCAATGAATTAAAAAGATTTATTCTAAAGTTTCATTTCCATGCCTATCATTTTTCTGTCCCTGATTCTAACATTAGCTATCTAATCAACCCATTAAAAAGTAAATTTGCATTCATTATTTTATCAAACTTTCTCAAATGCTTTCTCCTGTGCTAGGCAATAAAGGTCTGGGGGGAGAAGGTATAGACATAAACGCTGTCTTCATGGAACACGTGGTCATCTAGGAAGACAGAAGGTGATCAGAAAGTCACCCAAGTATATAATTATGAACTGTGATAAGTACATTGAAAGAACTAGTGAGAGTGTGTAGCAAGGACACGTGATTTAGTCCAAGGAGCCAAAGAAGACTTTGACAAGATGAGACTTCTGAATTAAGACTGGAAAAACAATTTGGAATTAAATAAAGTAGGGAGTTGGGAAGAGTTATGTGAATGGGGAGAAAAGAGTTACGTGAGCACATGTCTGAATGGGGAGAGAGAATAGAATGCTGAAAGAATATCAGTGTGGGTGCAAATGAAGCAATGAAGGAGAGCGAATGGCACAAGATGGGACTGGAGAGCAAGGCAGGAGACAGACCTTGGGGGTTGGGTCTTACAGTCATAGTTAAAAGAGCACTGATAATTTCAGTATAGAGAACAGCATCAGATTTGCTGCATTGTTGTCTTGCCGCATGTGGGTGTGGAAACTAACCAAATGCAGGACTTCTGTTGGCAATGACAATAGTGGGAAAGGAAGCTAGTTAATAGTATCTGAACTCTTGATCCTAGCTTTTCCTGGTTCACAGATGAACAAACTCTCATAATAAGCTAGTGGAAACCTATTTTGAAACATATGCTTGATGAACACACTCAGGGAACACAGAGTTTGACATGATTACAGAACACAGAGTTTGTTGTGATTACATGTCACTGAAATAAAATTGGTTCAACGACGTCATCAGCAATTACAAGTGAAATGTATAACCTTAGAGCTTGTCATAAAATGATTTCAATTGCAAATAAAAATTTAAAAAAATTTTCTCTTTGCTACATAAATAGCCAGTATTTATTTTGACATGTTCTTTAAAGAAGTGTAAAACACAAGCATTAGATTATATGCTCCTCAAGTGTCCCTGTGACTTTGCTACTTGAAATGTGGCCCAGGCACCGGCAGCATCAGCATTATCTAATAGTGTATTAAAATGTCAGAACTTCAGAATTTCAGGTACTACCCAGACTCTTAGAATTAGAATCTGTATTTTAATAAGGTCTTGATTTGTTTGCACATTAAAATTTGAGAAAGATTACTTTAGAACTTTATTTAAGTCCAGTGTAGGAAGCTCTATTTGAATAATTGAAATATTTTTAAGTTGTGTCATGATTTTGTTCAGCTTTATTAAGTGCACTTTACCTGCTCCTTAGATATGTAGCTATTTAGTACTGAGTTATAAGTTAAATTGCGAGAGTTTGCCAAATCAACTTTTGTTTTAAAGATTTATTTACTTATTTATACAAGAACTGGGGTACAGGCCAGAGGTGCTGGAGGGTGAGAGGATTCACCAGAGACAGAGCAGGGAACAGAACAGGCAGACTGAAACACACTGCTGAGCGGAGCAGCAGGCGAGACAGGAGAGGTCTGTTGCGCCATGTGAGTTAACTCCTTGGCTGGCTGGGATTGAACTAGTGCTGCAGAGGCTGTGGATAGCTTCACAGTGCTGTGGTTAACCCCTTGTGCCACCAGGGAGGCCTCAAATCAATGTTTAAAAAAATTCCTGTTCTTCAAACTTTTCTCCTTCCTTTCCTTTAATAGACACATTATTTATACATCTGCATACAAAATGTATGATGTAGTGGACACAAGCATATTTTAATGTTTTCTTGCAAGAGGAATCAGCCTAGTTCTAAAACCTTTTAACAGTGTATTTGTGGTAGAAATGATAAGAGGACTTGAGCGTGGAAGGACTCTTTTCCATTCATGTTAAGGTTAGATGGCTGTTTTATAAAGGAAGGTAGTTATTGTTCTTTTAATTTTGCAAAGGAATGTCTCAGACATTAGACTAGGGTACATTTTGAGTAAAGCAGAGTTAAGATCTTTCTTATTGATATTGTATACAAATACAAAACCATTGAGTTCTATCCCTGAAACTAGTATAATATATGTCAATTATACTTTATCAAAAAAAAAAAAAGACATTTCACATCCAAATGAATTTAGGTTTGTTATCTTGGTTCTTGTGTTAGGGTTCTATTGCAGTTGTAACAAATGATTAAAAATTCAATTACTTAATGCAACGTATATTTATTGTCTTATAGTTCTGCACTTTAGAATCCAATGGGGTTTAGGAGAATAAAGTCAAGACATCAGGTGGCCTAAAAACCTTTCTGGAAGCACAAGGGGAGAATATATTTTCTCATCTTTTCCAGCTTCTAGAGCTCAGTAGCTTTTCTTGCTTGTGGCCCTTCCCATTTGCAAAGGCAACAGTGGACAATGGGGACATTTCTTACCTGTGACATTGTTCCTCCCTGTTCCCTTGTAAAGACCCTTTGATTACCTTGGATCTACCTGGATAATCCAAGATAATCTTTTTATTTTAAGGCCAGCTGATTAGCAGCCTTAATTCCATCTGTTACCTTAATTCCCTGTTGCCTTGTACCATAGTGTATCTACAGGTTCTAAATTGGAAGATTAGGACATGGACATTGTAAGGGGACCATTTTTCTGCCATCCACAGTGTTTGGAGGGTGGTACCACCACATGGGAGGCAAGTGGAGAAGGAATTCCAGGGAGAAAAGGAGAGGGCAGCATCTTTGAGGATTGCAGTCTATGTACTCATGAGAAAGACACCCAATGAGAGCTTCCCAATAGTGGGCATTGACTGCCAATGAGACTTAAATTGATTTTTATCATAGTTTTTATTATCTCACTTTGTATTGATTCCCATTCTGCACATCTCTGCATTAAGCCATAACAGTTAATGAAAAATATGTTATCTAGTGTGACTCTTTGGGATGAGGAAAGAGGGTGGGTGAAGCTATGTTTACAGAGCCTGGGGTAAAGACAGACTTAGAATAGTTGCAAGGTGAAGGTGAATGGAAAGGCTAGGCAGTCAACCCCAGAGCAGAAATTCACAGCAGGAAAAGGCAGGGAATTCACATGTATACCCACACCCCACCATTCAATGTTCAGAGGTGCTATGTCTGTGACAATTCGTTTCAACTAATCAGATGTGATTATTGATTTAACAAATACAATAAATGTCTGCCTATGGATTGGGCTCTGAGGATCAAAGGCAAATAAGATAAACATCTATCTTCAAAGTGCTTGCATTCTAAAGGAGAAGTTTAACAAATGTCTATTATGGGATCAAATACACTCAGATCAATGCACCAGGAGCATCTCAGAGCATGAGGACAAACTTCCAAAGCAAACTGCACATGTCAAGAAAGGACTTCCAGAAACAATGTTTAAGCTGTGTATGGATGCATGACTAGGAGAATATGTGTACATCAAGGGAGAACATTGTGCTTTTCAGAAAGAGCAAATACGGACATGCACAAATGTGTAGTCCCAATAGAGATACTACACACATACTCTAATTTTATTTTTGTCACCCATTTATGCTTTCTCACTTCTATCACAATGTATGGTTCCTCTTCCTTTAAAAATGAATCCTATCTGATCCAATCCACTCCTGCCACCTAGGTTCTCTCTGTTGGATGTTTTATTCTTTATTTCTACTTGAGTCTTCAATCTTTCTAGACACTTATTTTCTGAACTTAAAGAAACTCTTTAATGTCTTTCATGTATAATAATTTTGTAATTTCTCTCATCCCTTCATCTCCAGTCTGCTACTGCCTCCTCTCTCCTTCCTTCCCTCCATACTTCTCAACAGAATGCTGTTAGATTTTTCTATTTTTTTAAGGATTTATTTATGCCTACAAGAACTGGGGTACATGCCAGAGGTGTGAGGGGTAAGAGAATTCACCAGAGACAGAGCAGGGAAGAGAACAGGCAGACTGACTGAAATACACTGCTGAGGGGAGCAGCGGGTGAGTCAAGAGAGGTCTGCTGTGCCATGTGGTAGTTCCCTGGCCGGGGATTGAACTCATGCTGCAGTGGCTGCAGATTGCTTTATAGGTTGTATCTTAATCCCTTGCGCCACCAGTGAGGTCCCAGATTTTTCTATTTGTTAACATCTAATTTAATTCCAGCTTTTTGCTTTTCTAACTTTCATATGATATCTGAAAACCTGCCTAAAATTACTTTCCCAAAGCTACCAATTTTTTGTTGTTGGAATGCTTTTTCAGTCATTAACTTTCTCAACTCTGACAACATGTCTGACTTCCTTTTAGGAGCACTATTGCCTCTCTCCATGAATGGCTAGATGCTGATCTCCCTCCTCTGTGATCAAGCCTGCATCTTATTTTCACCTTCCCCTTACTCCACTTCTCCAACAAGAATCAATGTTCTAGTGTTCATTCATATACTTTTAAAAAAAAAAAGCTTATTCAAATGAGATTCTGGTTAAATAATATTTGAAGTGTAGCTTAGAATTCACTCTAGTAGGATTCAACCTGTAAAAGTTTGCTTCAAATATACAAATGTTTGAGAGGACTGACATAATTAGAGTGGAGTCTAGAAAGATTATAAGTTGTTATAAGGAATGGAATATGAGAAACATGATGGCTTAAACTTGTCCCCAGCCACATCTTGCCTCACATTGCTGTTATGGATGTATTGTTCAGTTGTCAAATATGGCACTTGATTTGAAAAATTTTGTTCAAGAGTATGGGAACAAGGCAGTGCAGTAAAGAGGTGAGGGCAGGAAATAATTGAAGCTATGACATTCACTTTGAACTAATCAAAAGTAACCAGTTAACAATATTTAAATTCAATTTTTATTTTATGATTTTTTAAACATCATGCCTTATATGCTGCTACTTTAAAGTTATCTGCTTCTACTTTGATCCGTTCTGGTATTAAGGATCAGTTGTCAAACATTGGAAATAAAAGCTCTTATTTACAGCCTTGGCTCCTACGACTCCAGTATTTAACGTCATTTCAGTGTTCAATTTCAGTCCAGCTGTTCATGTTTGCACATTTAGGTACTTGCTTCCAAATATTCATGACACTGAGCTATTGAAGGTCAAGTTACTAGTAACTGAACTTTTCTTTTTTCTTCATTGCACTGTAATAAGAATAGTGTAGTTTTTTTCTTAAGATTATTAACTCTTTCTTCTCTCATTGACTGAAATTAGTATAGTACATGTTCAAATTGAACTCAGATTTCACATGTGTTGATATAGAGGCTGCTGTGAAGAGACGGCCCTTATCTTCAAGGTATGATCTCCCTAAAATTGTGATTTTAAAATTACCTTGGAAGCTTTTTTTGAAAGTCTGTTATCAGTGCTTGTTTGAAGTGGGGCCTGTTTACAAAGCAACCCAGGCATTGATAATAGCTTTTAAAATCTACCCAGATAATTTTAATGTGAATCAAAATCAGATGTACTAAACTATTATTAAACTAAGAAAAATATTATACAGATAGATTTGGAAGTGACAGATAAGGTCATACACACACACACACACACACACACACACACACACTCAAGAGATTTCAGAGGACAAGGGGTTCATATCCAATGGAGAAATCAGCAGCAAATGTTTCTGAGCTTAAAGGGATATGAAGAATTTGGAGAGGACAAACTGACTGAGTGGAGATGCGTATCTGGCAGGGGACATCATGACTTAAGGAAGGCAAAGAAATTCATTTAACACAAAACTTTTTAAGTGATATGGAGAAGAGATAGACCCAGAATAGAATTGTGGAAAATAATATGACAAGGAGGAATAAGGTTCAAATTGAAAGACCTTAAAAACTTGAATTTCTATGGGGACTACACCTGAGAAAAGAAAGCAAACATTTTAAGAAAATGAAAAATGATGTAAACTATATATACATAAAAAATAGAATACATGCAATATTAAATATACAAAAAATAAAAAAATAAAAGGATAACAAAAATAAGCAAAGCAAAAATAACCCTTGAATTTCATAGTGCTGTCATTTTAAGTTTTTTCTCATAAAGGTTTTTGCATTATTAAATATTCAGAAATTTAAATCCATGACCCTGTTACCCAGTTTAATAATTAAATATTTTTTTTAAGATTTATTTATTTGTTTATTTGTTTATTCATACAAGCACTGGGTACAGTCAGAAGAGAGTGGGGAACAGAACAGGCAGACCGATGAAATGCACTGCTGAGGGGAGCAGCGGGTGCAGCAGGAGAGGTCTGTCGCACCATGTGGGACCCTCGCCAGTGGCCGGGGTTGAACCGGTGCTGCAGAGGCTGCGGGCAGCTTCACAGCCCAGTGCTCAACCACTGCGCCACCAGGGGAGGCCCTTAATAATTAAATATTAATAGAGAAGGAACCCAACAAGATGCCTAGTGGAGGATTATTGGGGTGCTATTGGTGGCAGAGGATGAAATATTACATGTGTAGAGATTTGAAACTATAACCCTGGAGCAGATACAAAGATATGAATCTACTTTTTCTTAATAGATATAATTTGGAGGGGGGAAAAACTATTAATGCAGATGAAATCCCCATGCTCTCTTTTCTGATCAGAACTACCCTGCCTTCTTCTGAGGCAATTATCATTTTGACTTTAGAGTTTATTATTTTCATGCATTTCTTAATACTTAGATGCATAGGTGCTGACATTCCTAAATAAATATGGCACAATGAAAAATATTTGGGGAAGTCAAACCCAACTATAATATACAGGATTTTCTTGTGTTGGCTGGGAGTGATTGAACAAGCATAGGAAATTGGACATAGAGAAAAAAGATGGATATTAAGGAATGGAAATGAAATCTTAATGCTTTAAATATAGAGAATGAGGAAGCAGAGATGAGTTGAACAAAGATAGTCAGTGGGCTTTGGTTCTGAGAAATTAGAATTAGAATGTGGTGCTGACAGACTCCATGAATCATTAAGAACTGCTTTCACGGAGTGTGGATGTTGTTTGTGGAATTTGACCCTGTCGACCACGACCACCTCACCCCTGGTCCCCCCACATTTTTGAAGCACTCTCCTCCCTGGCCTTCTGTCTAACTCTCTTGTGACTTTGTTTTCACCCTTCCTATTTTTCCTTCTCAGTCCCCCTGATGACCTTCATTTTGTGTCTACCTTCTCTTACAACTCACTTTCCTGTATAGATTCATTCATTTCCAGGACCTTAACACAAATACTAATGACTCTCAAATCTGTATGGTTAACATATATGTCTCCTTAGCTCTAGCTCTGGATTTCTTATTGTCTCTGGTTATCCAGCTCCACAGGCACTTTCAACTTGTCCAAAATCAATTTTATTATCCCCCAATTCCGCTTCTGCTTTATTCATGCCCTGTATGACTTATTCCCTCTCCCCTTACTTTTGATCTATGCAGATGGGCCCAAGATCTTCTACCTTCTTATTTAAGCTAGAAAACAAGGAGCCTCCTACTGCTTCCTGAATATCAACTGTGCCCACCAGCTGTGCCCACCATGTCTTAACACCCCCTGCTTGCCTCGTCCTCCCTCCTCAAGTCTTTCCACTGCCCTAATCTCTAGTTATTTCTCTGTTTCCTGGCCTAATTTAATAGTCCGTAAATTTATCTTCCCCATCTATAGTTTTGTCCAAATTCTCTCTGTCTCAAGAACTTTTTGTTACCTTTTACAGAGGCTTTCCTTCCCCCTTCTTTTATTTTGAGCCCTAATTAGAATTCTATAGAGTTGACTCAAAGACAGTCAATGATACCAAGTCACTTGTGATTTATCTCTAGTAGACAATAAATTTTCAACAGCCCAGATTATTACTTATTTACTCTTAAACCAGTGCCTGCCTAATGTAAATATCCTTTGAATCTTTTTTTTTATTGTGATTACATTGGTTTACAACATTGTTTATGATTTAGAGATATAGTATCTCCCCTTTGGGTGTTGTTATCACACCACAACGTCACCAAAGCACTCATAGACCTGAACCACAGCCCATTGTTCTACTGAATCCTTTAATGAATATCTATTGAATGGTTATTTCCAAATGTATATATTTTTTGAATATTTTATTTATTTTAAATAAAAACAGATGTTAATGAAAGAAAATCATGACATTGTACAGTCCTCGTTAAGGTATAACTGTACTAGAAAAGAGTTACTATGTTGTGGATGCTTTTCTTTGACTCTTATATTCTATTTTTAAAGTACCTTGCATAAGGATACAAAATCAACACACAAAAATCAGTGAAATAAGCCAGAAGGAAAAAGAAAAATACTGGATGGTTTCACTTATAGCAGGAATATAGGGGAACCAAATAAGACATCAGTGTAAAAAAATAATTACAGTACAAAACACAATAAAGCAAAACAGACAATTATAAATCAAGAGATACTGCAGGGAAGGAGGAGGGAGAGGGATCAGAGGGAGGGAGGTAGGAGCACCAGGGACTGAGGTGATGTGTATGGGTGCACTGGTGAAGGAAATTCTATGGGGATTACACCTGAGGGGGTGGGGAGAAGCAAATATTGCTTGAAAATGAACAATGATGTAAAAAAAAAATTAAAAAATTAAAAAAATAAAGTGTCTTGCATAAGCATACAACAAAATAGATCAGTTAGAACTTGTATCAATCGTGCAGTACAGAGTGAAAGTGTTATTTTTTCAAATAGTCTGAGAAAGCTCTCTAAAGTATAACAGAAAAGAACTGGGATGAATCTCAATGTTTACAAAAATTTCCTAAAAGTCTCTGTTTTGTTGACAAATAGAATTGTTCTTATTTATGAGCAATTCCATATTCCCCAGCTACAGTGTTTGCTTATTAAGAAAATAAATTTATTCCCCTACTTTCAGAGTGTTTGCAATATTGGGGTATATGTTTATATATGTATACATAATGTGTATGTGTACATATAAGTATAAATGCTTATATATGTACATGTGTGTATAGATATGTGTGTATATATCTATAATATATATGTATGAAACCTACATGATATTTAACTGGTTCTAGAATTGTCATTAATTATCATTTCTAATGTGCTACCAAAACAGAATGTCAATATTTTCTCCGTGTTACAAACATCAATTTAAACACAAAATAGGGCCTCCCCGGTGGCGCAGTGGGTTGATCACAGCGCTGTGAAGCTGTCCGCAGCCTCTGCAAGGCAGGTTTGATTCCTGGCTGGCCAGGGAGATTCCCACATGGCGAGGCAGACCTCTCTTGTCACGCCCGCTCTGCTCCTCCCCTCAGCAGTGCTTTCAGTTTGTCTGCCTGTTCTGCTCCCTATTCTGTCTCTGGTGAATCAGCTCACCCTCCCGTGGCTCTGACCTGTACCCCAGTTTGTATATAAAAATAAATCTTAAAAAAAAAACACGAAATAATTATAAGCTATCAGAAAGCTATATATGTATATACATATATGTGTGTGTGTGTGTGTATATATATAGAGAGAGAGATAAACTTCCATCTGAAAATTAGAGCTTATATTTGGCTTATATTTGTGTTTATCAATAAAATGGAATACCTGACAGCACAAGAATTTTATGAAAAATTGTCATTATATTTTAAAAAATAAGAATAGCCTGAGTTAGGGTAATAAATGAATGCAGAACAGACTACTTACATTCTGGAATTAGCACAGACTTGAATTAAAACTTTGAGAACATTAAAGTTCTTTTTGAATTGCACTGAGAAATTCTATTTCTAGTCCTGTGATTTATTCATATTCATTCCATGACTCACATTTATGATTAACTTTGGGGCACTGTTTGATATTCATCTAGATATAAAGTAAAGAGAAAAAAATATGTTTATCCCCTTAAAAGTAGAATTAGTAAAAGCAAAAAATTAAGATGTGAAAAAGTGAGCAACTAATAGAATGATATTTATCCAAAATATGAAAGAAAACTAACTTTTAAATCACCACAAACTATAGGCAGAATATATTATTTTCAAATGCCAACCTTATGTTTAGGAAAGATCAAAATATAAAAAATAAAACCAAAAAGCCAAAAAGCTGGAAAAAAATCTTTTCACCTCAAAGAGAGAGAGAGAGTAATTCCCAACTATGCACATTTTACTTCCATGCCACAAGGAATTGTACTATTAAGTTTTTATTTACTTGGGTTGGGAAATAAGAATATGTTAAATTCCCTAGATTCTTGGTTATCAATATACTGTACATCTGTCTTGTTTCTGCCTTTGAATATTTCCCTGAATGCAACTCCTTTTGTTATTCAGTTTTCTTTTTCTCAGTTGTTCCCAAAGAGAATATCAATATTGAAACTCAGAAACCAATTCCAGTTTGTTGTAGCACAGGTCTAGTTGAGAGAGGTTTTCTGTTTAATATTTTAACACATTAATAAATATTTAAGCAGCAAAATACTCATGCCAGGTAAATTCTAACTAAAGTAAAATGGAAATAGTTTACAGTTCCCATGTTACTAACTATAAATTGGGGATTCCCAGATGAGGCTTTTTGATGTGATTGTGTGCATGTGTGTAATTATTTTTAGTCTGTTCAATGTAATTTCCAGTTTAATTCTGATGTAAGTTGGAAAGGCAATAAAACTGCTCGGAAGATTAAAATGACTCTTCTTAAATTTTTGTTTAGCTATAAGCTTTGGACAAGATAGAAATTTCAAGAGAGAAGTAAAATCCCTTTCAAATCTAAGTTCTTTGCCATTGGTATATGAGTGTGCTTTTATTTCTCTTTTGCTTGTCTCTGGTAATAGGTTATTATCTTGTCATTAGATTAGAGTCTTTAGACTATAAATATTTTTTTAACAAAATGCTGTGCAAATCTGCTAGCTGTCTGCATGACAAATATCAGAGGTGCAAATAAAAAGAAGAATAGATTTTCATGAGATATAGTTATTTCCTAGATCCTTTGGGACAAAGATCCAATTGTACTAGCTAGTCCTATAAGAACTCTGTATTCTAAATGGCCAAAAGCAAATAAAATTGCAAACATAGATTGGCAGGTAAGTCAGAGTTAGGACTTGAGGATAAAGAGAATTTGAATTAGACAGCTCTTTTGAAATCAGTGTGGTTGTAGCACAGAAATGCCCCCATAGAATATTGGCAGTCTAGAGTACATTGGGGATTTTGACCAGTGTCTTCTTTTTTTCTGGTTTCTGTATACTTAGATATGCATTGGAAATATTTCAGAAGATAAAAAAGAAACTACAAGAATAATTACCCCCACAAAGGAAAACAAGGAAATTGGCTGCAATAAATGTTGTTACTTACAGATGAGATGAAAAACTAAAAATTTTGGTTTAAGTGCATTTATTATCTGCTAAAATAAAACCTATACAGGTGCTAGAGGCCCAGTCTTACTGAATCAGAACATCTGCGGTCTGACTAAGGTTATAGCTCATATAGCTATAACTCTCCTTGAGCACTTGCTGACTTCTCTCAAGATATGGTCACATGAGAATATAACTTTTATTCTCCAAACTAAAAAATCATGTGCAGTAGGGTGGGGGAATCTTATACTTCCTTTTAATGAAGATAATGGACATATATAACTGCAATCTTTCTATTACCTTGTAACAACAAAGATCATTTTTTATTTCTACCTTTTATCCATGGTTCTGAAATTCAAAAGAACCAACAGAGTAGGGGCCATCAGTCTAAGGTAGATTTGTCACATTCAAGATGTACACTAAATTCTCATTTGGCAAAATTTTCATACTTTTGAAATTCCAATGAAACTCGTGTGCGTGTGTGTGTGTGTGTGTGTGTCTTTTGGAAGTTAATCTAATATGTTATGTCAAAAAGAGTTAGCATTGTATCACTTACTCTTTCAAGATGGAAAAAATTAATTTGAGCATTGAGTAAAAGCCTTTAATATAAGAATGCAAGTCATCTTCATCTGTTATTGATCTTCAGACAAAGATCTTCATAAGTGAATGCTTCATGAGTGCCATAATGTGACTTTTAAAAAACTGTATTATTTTTATTGAGGTGAATAATGTTGGTAAATGAAGCAGTACTGTTATATCTGTTACTCTCTTAAACCAACATATGCCAGAACTAAAACACCAAAGTAGGAGTCAGAAGAACAGCTATCCTTCTTTCATATTATTCAATAAAAATTTACTAAGGTATTATGGTAGCTACAAATTTTCACACAATTGTATACTTGCTGTGTGATGTCGGCAATTCTCTCAACCATTCTGAGCCTAGTTTCCATATTTGCAGAATGGATCTAGAATATGCCCTACCTTGTCTCATATCGTGGTTAGTGAGAGTCAAAGGTGATGCACTACATTTTCAAGTAATCTGTATATAGTAACACACATAAATAAATATAAAACTATTATATTTATTATAATATGTATAATAGAGTGATACTATATTAGTTCAGTAAAATTATATTTACTAGATAGTACTAAGTTTATCTTTCAAAGCCAAGTCCTAACTTCCACAATTTCATGACTACCAAAATATTATAATAATTTATAGTAGTATCATACATTTGAATAATGTGAATTGTCCTTTCCTGTTTTCAGGGTACTTCCAAATAATTCATCCTTAATCTTTGTTTTTTTTTAAGATTTATTTATTTATTTATGCATAAGAACTGGGATGTAGGCAAGAGGTGTGGGGGGATGAGAGGATTCACCAGAGACAGAGTGGGATGCAGAAGAGGCAGATTTTCTGAACTACACTGATGAGGGGAGCAGCGGGCAAGACAGGAGAGGTCTGCTGCGCCATATGTGGGTTAGTTCCCTAGCCGGGGATGGAACTCAGGTCATGGCAGTGAAAACACTGAGACTAACCCTACGCCACCAGGTAGGCCCTCATCCTTGATCTTTTAACAGCAAGGTGAAACCACCTTCTCTGCTTTATTTTGTCATCCATACATTTCCAGTGCTTTATTTTTCTACAAGGTATATGATCATTTCCAAAGCTGGAGTTAAACCATCTTTTGGATGGTGCTTGGATAAAGAAGAAATTTTGATTCAATCTACTTCTACTTCAATTTTCCATAGGATCACAATAGTGATCCTGAGAGACATAAAGAGCTATCAGATCAGTTTTATTTCCAGTTCTTGCAAAATGTCTGATGACAGGATAAGTCTACAGTGGTGGTTCTCAACATTTTTTGATCCTAGGACTGCTTTCCATTGTTAAAAATTGAGGATGCCAACAAGATTTTATATCTGTAAGTTATATCTATCACTGTATTGTATTAGAAATTAAAGCTGAGAAATTTCAAAAATATTTACTATTTCCTTAAAAACCAAATAGGTCATTATATTTTAATGTAAATATTACTTCTATTTAAAACAGCCATATCTTCCAGTATGAAAAAGAAGAGTGAGAAAAATTATACTGTTATACACTTTTGCAGCTCTCTACTGTCTGTTTAACAGATGACAGTGGAATTTTCTAACCTGCTTCTGCTATCTGTCTGTTACAATATATTGTTTTCAGTTGAAGTATATGAGGAAAAATCTCATCTCACACCAACATATAATTGGAAAAAGCAGCATCTTGCCCATGCAGGTGTTTTGAGAACCTCTAAGAATAATCCATCAGCCACATTTAGAAAATTGCTGGTCTAAATAACAAACCCTAGAAATCTGATAGTAGAATTGAGCTTATCAAAAGGGCCTCCCTTGTGGTGCAAGGGCTTAAGACACAGCACTATGAAGCTATCTGCAGCCACTGTTTGATCCTGTCTGGGGAGGTGACCCACAGGGTGCAGCAGACCTCTCCTGACTTACCCGCTGCTCCCCTCAGCAGTGTACTTCAGTCAATCTGCCTGTTCTGTTCCCCACTCTGTCTCTGGTGAATCCTCTCAACCCTGGCACCTCTGGCCTGTACCCCAGTTCTTGTATGCATAAATAAATAAATCTTTAAAAAAATAAAGAAGGGGAGGGGAAGAGGAAAGGGCAAAGCTCAGAGGGAGCAAAATGTGCTACACAGGAAAACAATGGGTGTCCTGGTGCTGGGTGGGGTGTGGTAACATACCCCTGAGGGGTGTGATCCTGTACTTCTCAAATATACAGTGTTGTAGCCAATGTTATCTCAATTAGGAAGAGGAGTAGGAAAAGAAAAAGAGGAAGCGATGAAAAGGAGGAGGAGTGGAGGAAGAAAAAAAGGAAAACTGTGGGTCTACAATGTAGGGGGTTTCAGTGCAGAAGTGCTGAAGTCCAACAGATATCCTACCTGGGTTAAAATGATTTGATATGTTTTGGTGTGTGTCCTTGGGTACACTAATTAAACAATGAGTCACAGTTTCCTTTTCTGTGAAAAAAGCATAACAATTCCAACTTCATGGGATTATTAAAGACAAAATTGCTTGAAGGGTAAAGGTCTTGGCCCACAGTAAGTGTATAGAAACTTGTATTGGGCCCTAAAAAAAAATCACAGCCCCTTTCACCTCCTCCCTAGCCCCCCAAAAGGAAGGTAGAACTCACTTTGCAGTAGGGCCAGTCTTATAGGGGAGGTTCTGAGATTGAAATCAGTAGGATTTCAATACACTATTCTATTTTTCATTTACACAGGATTTATTACCAGTCATTATTCCCATTATCATTATGGATGTTTATAATATGATTGCCCAAAATAAAGACTATGATAGATTTGAACAGAATTTTTTAAAAAGATTTATTTATTTATGCATACAAGAGCTGGGGTACAGGCCAGAGATGCGGGGGATGAGAAGATTCACCAGAGACAGAGTGGGGAACAGAATAGGCAGACTAACTGAAATACACCGCTGAGGGGAGCAGCTGGTAAGTCAGGAGAGGTCTGCTACGCCATCTGGGTATCTCCCTGGTGGGGATTGAACTCATGATGCAGTGACTGTGGATAGCTTCATAGGTTGTGCCACCAGGGAGGCCCGGAACAGAAATATTTAATTAACCTCCACATAGAAAAAAATTCATGCATTGTTACTGATGATAAGAAGAACAAGAGAGTATGTTGAGATAATAGCAGATTATTCTATCTATCTATGCACATACACACATTATTTTATGAGAAAAATTATTTTGAAAGCCCTGAAAGGCCTTCTGAAAGTCTAGAAAGTAGCAAAGGAAATTTTTTAAAAAGTTGCATATAAATTCATTTTAATTACTCTTATGAGCATACACTCAATATAAACATCATTTTGCAGAATACAATAAAAAGTAGAACTTGTGCCTAATATTTAAATTGTTTTCCTTTTTTTTCTAGTTGCTACTGGCATCCTTTGCCCCAAAATAAATTTCTGATTTAAAGACATTGACATTTAAAGACATTGACACCCGTTTTTTACTATCTATGTAAGAACACAAATAATCATCCAGGGTCTGAAACTGGAGGCAAAGTGACTGCCTAGGACTAAACAAGTTCTTTTGTACATGATTTGATGTATTGAGCTATTATAGAAATGTCAATGGGACAGTCCCAAATCATCACATTTTGTAAACTGACCTCACTTAGCTCTGCTTTTTGTGTTTTCCTAGATTCAGAATTATTCAAGAGCAACTGACTAATTGTCCTCTGCATTCATCTAATGGTTATTTCTCAAATTACAGGTCACAAGAAAGCCCTAATTACAGTAGTAGCACACACCTTGCTACAACTATTTCTGCTTTCTTTGTGCCTAACAATGTTCGAGTATTTTACATGTGTTTAATTGTTTAATCATCAAAATAATCCTATATTATTATTCTCATTTTACAGATGACAGACTGACCCATAGAATATACCTCAGTAACGCTTATGTCAGAAAAACAGAATACTCTAAATATTCAAGTCAAGGGATACTTAATTAAAACAACTGGTTTTACAGGTAATGAAAGAGTTGAAAGGTCAGATGAGGACAGTGAGTTAATTTAGAGTTTGACAATAGCAAGAAATAATTATGACTCTTAGTTTGGAGGAAGGATGGAAGAGGGCAAAATTTCCAGAGTCAGGAATCTTCCTTACCAGGGGGATCATGTGAAACAGTGTAGGCCAGTCTGATGTGAGCTGGAACCATCACAGAGATAGAGCTCAAGGTGATGACATCCAAGAGGAGAGGGAAAAAGACAAAAAGAAATATCCTCTCTCTCATCTTTCAAAACCCCACCTATGCCTCTCATTGGCCAAATCCATTCTGAAGCCGATGACTTATGATCATGGGACATGCAAGGGTAGTCTTCCCTGGATTGAGAGCCAAGTAATAGAAGTCAAGGAGTGTACCTGACCACATAGGCAAGAATTATACAGAAGTTCAGATAACTAGCCCTAAATCACCAAGCAAGCATTCCCCAACTTTGGGTTATTTTTTGGAATTTGTATATATGTAGCTTTCTCTGTTAATAGGATGATTTCAGGGATATGTTCCTACTATTATAGAAAGAGAAGAAAGCTAAGAAATAAGAAAGGGTTTGGGGTTCTAAGTCATCTTCAGGGTCAAAGATGCCTTTGTGAATGTTCAAGGCAAAAGGAACAAGTGATTCTATACAAAGTAATGCAACAGTTAAGCAATTTTTAAATCATATCCTGAGGATGTCTAATTCTAATACTCACTCATATTAGGGCTGATTGACAGCAGGAGAAATGACACTGGAACATGCTTTTGAAAAAAATTAGGGAATCTGGCAATGGGTCTTCTAATTTATTTCAAATTCTCAAATTTGCATTCTCTAATTATTAATTCCAATTGTAAGCTTTCTAAAAAAAGAATCTCTATAAGGAAGCTTGAAATTTTCTTCTCAGAGTCTACAAAACAAGTTTTTTTTTTAATTTTAATTTTTTTTTAGTAAATAGGGAACCATCAGGAATGGTAAAAGTGGGCAAGCATTACTACCCTATAAAGATCTTCATTTGATAATTATCTGGTGTTAGTAAGATATATATTTTTTGTGGGACTAAAAAATTTTACTCAGAGAAATATTTATTGCCAAATTCTTGAAACTAAACTTTAGTATCTTTGTGTGTGTGTGTGTGTGTGTGTGTATACTAGAATTTTAAGTTGAATTTAAAACCATTTAAGTTCAAATGTTGTAAAAGGGATAGATTAAAAAAATCCATAACAATAGAGAAACATCAAGTTGCTATGTTGGAAAGAACTTTGGTCTATAACTGAGATAAAATGAGCTCTACTATGTTATCTTTGACAAGTTACCCTCTTTGGGTCTCAGTATTCTCATAAAAATTGTGCATTTCATCAGGACTGTTGCATTGTTCCTAAAACTCTGGGTTCCCAAAGATTTTACAACTTTTTAAAGATCTTTTGACAAAAACATAAGCTAGCAATAAAAACTTGTCAGTTGTCAAAATCAAATGAGCAAATAAATACGAAGATTGAAGGAAAAAAAATGAAACGTCAGCAAAACATATTTAATAAGGTGCATGATTGCAAAGTGCAGAGATTTATCACAAAGTCTTGAGTAACTATGATTCATGATTATAAAATAAAAGCCAGATGTTTCAGTTATCGTTCACCAAACTTGCTTTTCTGGTCAGTGGATTTAAAACTACACACGGATTCGAATGAGCCTATTGTGTATATGACAATATGCAAGTATCATTCCGCCCCTTCATTCCCCAACACCCTCATCTCTTATTCCTGGATTATTTTAAGAAACTCAAGGTAATGTGTGATGCTATAGATTGCCTCCTGATTGTTAACTGTTCCGTACAATCTCATTTTTAGGCAAGTATTCCATGCATGGTAGTTTCTAATAATTGTTTGGCAACAGAGATGTTACAGTTAAGTATCAGGGAAGCAGGGATACTTTGACGCTGTTTGCTGCATAGGTCATATTTCATTTACTTACATTGTCTTCTAGAAATAAATCTCCTTTCTACCAAGCCTAGCAGTGACTGGCACATGTTTGAATGAACAAAGAGGGGAAATGTCAATACGCATCTATGTAATGATTAAGGACTAAAGCACATGGCAGGATAAGAACTTCCGACAGCCCTTTTCTTAAATCACACTTGACTGTTCCCTTCGGACAACTTTATTACTTGTGAAATTCCTAGAAAGTCGAGGGGAGCGCGCTTGACAGAGACAGGCGCCAGAGTTCGGAACCAGCGTCATTTTGGGACACGGACAGGGCCTGGACGGAAACGTTAGTTTCGGAGATGCTCGGAAAGTGGGCGCTGGGACAAGCCCCGGGAGCAGATAGGCGCGCTGCCCCCCGGCCCCGCCGCGCCTGGACTCTGGGCTCCGCGAGTCCGCGACCGGCTTCGCGCCTCCGGCCTCCGGGGTGGCTCATAGGCCCCGCCCGCCGGCGCGCCCTCGCCCCAGCCGGGGACCGCCGGGCCCGGGGCGGGGGCGGGGCTCCGCGGAGGCCACGCCCCCAGCCCAGCCCAGCCCTGCCCCGCCCCGCCCCGCCCCGCCTGGACTCGGGGCTCTGCGAGCCCGCGACGGGCTTCGCGCCTTCGGCCTCCGGGGTGGCTCATAGGCCCCGCCCGCCGGCGCGCCCTCGCCTCACCCGGGGACCGCCGGGGCCGGGGCCGGGGGCGGGGCTCTGTGGAGGCCCCGCCCGCCGCCCCGCCCCGCCCCGCCCCGCCGCCCCGCGGGTCACAATGTAGGGTTAGGACGGCCGGCGGGCGGGGCCCGGCGGGGGCGGAGCCGCCGGGCGGGGGCCGTGACGGCGGTTGGGGACGGGGAGGGGCGGAGGAGGAGTCGCGGCGGGAGGAGGACAGCGCCATTTCGGCCGGCCGCTCCCTCCGTCCCCTCTCCCTTCCCCGCAGTGGCCCGCGGGCGGCCGGCGAAGGAGCGCGCGCGCGACGCCGCCCGACCCGCTCGCGCCCTCCCGCCCGCCCATGGCCCGGGCCGCGGCGGCCGAGCCCCGCTGAGGCGGCCGCGCGTTGCCGTGGGGCCGCCGCCGCCGTGGCCCGCGCCGCCCGCGCCCGCGCCCGCCCGCCTGCCCGCGCCGCCCGAGCGCGGCGGCCGCCATCGCCCGCGCGCCTCGCTGGCGGGGGCGCCGTCCTCCCCCGCAGCCCGCGCCGCCCCCTGGGGCTCGGCGGAGCGCGGCCGCCAGGGCCGGCGGAGGCGCGAGGACCCGGACGCCGGCGCCCGAGTCGCCGCCGGCGCCGCGGGGGCCATGACCGTGGAGCAGAACGTGCTGCAGCAGAGCGCGGCGCAGAAGGTGAGGCGGCCCGCGCCCCCCGCGCCCCCGCGCCCCCGCCCCGCGCCCCTCGCCCGGGGGCCGCGGGCTGTAGTTAGTTAGCGGGTTGCGATCCGCTTCCTCTGGCCGAGTGTCTTCAGGTGCCCGGCGGTGCCCGGGGTGGGGAGCGACGCTCACATGCCGGCGCTTCTCCTCGGCATCCTCGTTCAACTTTCTCCTTCGCGTCCTGGCTTTGAAAGAGTCGCCCGTTGTCACCCCTTCTGAGCACGTTTTGCGTTTGGGGGGTAGGCGCGTGCGAGGCCTGCTGGGTTGCAGAAGGGGCTCCGCCGCACGCCCACAGCTGGCCTGGGGCAGGTGCCCAGGTGAGCTCTGTGGAAGGTGTGGAATTGCTGGGTTCCTGGTGCTGTTTCTGCTTCTTTTTTCAGGAAATAGAAACTGCCGCCCCGAGGAAGGAAACCTCCCTGGCCACGTTTATTCTAGGAATCTTTGTCCCCTAAGTTTGACCTTGTTCCATCCTTTACCCTTTACTCTTGCCTCAGTCACTTTCGGAGGGTGGCTCGTAAGCAGACACGGCTCCGATCACCCCCGCAGGTTGGTGAAACTTTAGATCTTGCATCGTGCATAGTGGGAGATGCGTCTTTTATTCTGGACTCTGATTTCAGAATCTCAAGTGCAGTATCATGGCTTGATGGCTGGAGAGTGTTGACTATGACTTAGGTTTTTCGTGGTTTTTTTTTTTTTTTTTTTTTTTTTGGTCATTTACGTGAAAAGCATTTTGGGCCAAAGGAAAACATTGCGGTGGTCGTGCTCGTGTGGAATTATGGGGTAAGCAGCATCCAGAGCTGTTATTTGGTCTATCTGGATGAAGTAATGAATGCCCCGCCCTATCGTAGCTTGGCTGTAGTTGTAGACTACCTACCTGGTCTTGATTCTGGAATGTGGGCTGTGGTCTTAAGTGTCCTAGGTATATCCTCACAACCTGCTGAATTTTGTTTTTTGAGATTATTTTTAGAATTTTATCATACAACTTGAGGGGAACTGAAGATGCTCAGAAATTTTGGAAAGCAAGGATAGTGCATCATTTATTTTAGGCACTTTGGGAAAGTTGTGTTTGGAACACTGGTGTGTTAACTTACTGGTGACTTTTAGAAAGTTATTACAGATTGCAGTTTATTTTTTTGCAGTGAAATAATTTTAGATTTCATAATGAGCGTTTAAAACAGTTTGTCTCCTAATTCCCTCTATTCTTTTTTGAATACCTGCAACATCGAGTTTTTGATATGGAGTATGTGATAAAGTGTTAATACTTAAGAGAGGGTTATCATAGTCATGTGTATGTATGCTAAGCAGTATTTAATAGGTTTGGTGTCGTGTGTGTTTGCAGTTCTCTTCGGTGTTGAATATAAAGCCTGTCTGTTTGAAAGTGGAAAAAATGGCTGGTATTTTTCACATTTCAAATTTAAAGAAAGGCAACAAGTTTGTGTGCTTTTTAAAATTGATTTTTGACTGAAGTACTTCTTTAGTGTAGAATCAGATAATGCAGATCTGCCTAGTTTATAAAGTGTAAGCTCAGAAATCAAATTACTGTCAGTGATCGTGGCAGTCAAGTCCAAATTCCTAGTTTCATCTTCAAATTCCCTAGTTTAATAACGCCCACTCCCCTCATTATATAAAGGGGGTAGTTGTATCCAAAATATTACCATTATGATGCTTTTCGTGTGTGTGTGTGTGTGTGTGTGTGTGTGTGTGTGTGTGTGTGTCAGATCATTTCCCTAATATTGAGGAAAGTTTTTAAGGACTATAATGCATTTTTACTTCAATGTTATTTATGTGCCTTTAAAGGAAATTAAAATTTTTTTTTCCATATTACTGTACTATTACTTTTTTTTTTACCTATATTAGGACTATTGGAAAAATTTGTATGTGAGTACAAATACTTTGAACCGTCTACTTGAAACAAATTGATAGATTTAAATCTACCCAAGTGAGTAAGTAGGAAGTAGTTTTGAAACTACTGACTAGGAAGTGAACGTCATATTTCTGTAGAAACAAAAGTGAAACTCAGTTTTCACTTAGAAAATTTATGAATTATCAGTAAAATTAGAGACGTCTAGTGTATATCTCATAAACACTATTTTAGCCTTTTTTGTGCTTTCCTTAAAAATAGTGTGTGTATGCCCATGTCTAATACCAATTTTGAATAAACTATTTTCTGACAATTGAAAGTCTCCCTCCCCCCCAAGAGTGTCTGATTGCTATTAATCCTGTTTTTTAAAAGCAGTGCACCACAAAATTTTCATAGGTTTTGTTTTTTGTTTACCTACAAAGTAGCTTGTCACAGTATAAGGCAGCAGGCTATCTTCTTCTCTCATGAGGTCTTTTCTTGATTGGTCATGTTTGGCAGGGAGTTACAAGAAGTAGTAAAACTGTGGAGAGGGGGCCTCCCTGGTGGCGCAAGGGGTTAAGTACCACACTATGAAGCAATCTGCAGCCTCTGCAGAGTTCCATCCCTGGCCGGTCAGGGATCAACCCACATGGCGAGGCAGACCTCTCCTGTCTCTCCCACTGCTCCCCTCAGCAGTGTACTTCAGTCAGTCTGCCTGTTCTGTTCCCCACTCTGTCTCTGGTGAATCCTCTCACCTCCCCCCCCCACCTACATCTCTGGCCTGTACCCCAGCTCTTTTATGCTTAAATAAATAAATCTTAAAAAAAAAAAAAACCAGCTGTGGAGAGAGTTACTGTTCTGAGGTTTAGAAGATCCAAGTGAGGTGGAATTGGCAGCGGATTAGCTACAGTTAAATCCTCCCTAATTGTGGTCTTCAACCTGTATCTTTAACCTTTGTTCTTTGTTATCCTACCTATGTGTAGGATCCTTAGATCTCTGACATTTGGTACATAAGTGCAGGTTCCAAATGAGGATTCTTTAAGGCAGCATCAGAAAGCTTCCTCCCAAGGACCAAATTAATAGATTGAAGTGAGCTACATGCTGTTTACATTAAATGCATCCCTCTAAGTTGAATAAAATAAAAAGTTCCTAAAGGCTGGTGCTTTACCTCTTTTGTTTTCCCTGAGACTTGTAACGGTCCCTTGCACCTAGTAGGTTTCAGTAAATATTTGATGACTGAAATGAGTGAACATTTTGCTAAAAGGATTGCTAGTTCAGTAGTTATGTTAATTCCCTGTCAAGATTTAATATTATTGAGAAACAAGACTGCAAACCAGACAGCTGTTGGAAAGCAGGTAGTGTCATGAAAAAAGACTTTTTAGATATAGGTTGGAACTAAATCATCTTTCTATGATGTTTGGCAAATGACTAAATGCCTCTGAATTTTCTGTTAAAACCTTAAAGTTCATATGCTTCGACATGAACAACTGTATTAGGTCCAAGTGATTAGCGAACTAAACATGAATTTATTCTGGACAGGAGGATAACAATAAGAGTGGAGGCAGAAGTAATCTTACAGATCTACAGTCAGCTTTCACTTAATTTCTATGGTGGGGGTTTAGGTGGGAAGGATATCACAGATTAGTCAAATTAAGAGTTAAAACCAAATTTAAAAAGTGATACACGGGGCCTTGGTGGTGGTGGTGGTGCAAGGTTTAAGAAGCAATCTATGAAGCTGTCTGCCTCTGCAGCACGAGTTCGATTCCCGGCCAGCCAGGAAGAACCCACATGGCGCAGCAGACCTCTCCTGACTGGGCTGCTGCTCCCCTCAGCAGTGTACTTTGGTCAATATACCTGTTCTGTTCCCCACTGTCTCTGGTGAATCCTCTCACCCCTCACTCCTCTGGTCTGTACCCCAGCTCTTGTATGCATAAATAAATAAACTTTAAAAAAAATGATACTGACTATATTTTGGGACAGTATTTTAGTTAAAACAATGTAGCATTTTTCTAGTTTAGGTTCATCTAAAGTTACAAAAACACAATATCATATTCCAAGTGACAACATATAAGCTACTGTAAACATTGTATAAAATACTTTATCTTAATTTTTTTATTGAGATTTAATTGACAAAACATTCTTTATTACTAAGTAGCTTATGATAGGATAAGATTTGGGTTGGGCAGAGATAGGGATCCAGCTACAGATTCCCCTTTTCCACCTAATTTTGATGAATATACGAACATTGTATCTGGCCTTCTTAATGAAGTCTCATGAGTTGTGATAAACACTTGGTTGATTTTCTTCAATAGTCTATGTGTCTAGTCCTTATCATTTGCAAGTAATTATTCCAACCACTTTATTGCCAATTGATATTTCTTTTTTCACTCTGTTTTCTTTAGCTAAGATTACAGAATAATGCTAGAATGAATGTTAGTGTCGATAATATATTGTTTCATTAAAATGTGGACATTTCATTGTAGTCCTAAAATGTGAAAGTCATATTTCAGTTGACTCTTCATCAAATGTCTTTTTTTAATAAACTGATATGATACTTTATGTTTTAATAATACAATAATAAAAATAATTAGATAACATGATGCAGTTACTAGGTACTGTGTTTAGGAATTTTGCTAAGTTTGATGCACCCATCGTGATTTTTTTTTTAAACATTTATTTTATTTATTTATGCATACAAGAGCTAGGGTGTAGGCCAGAGGTGCAGGGACTCACCAGAGACAGAGTGGGGACCAGAACAGGCGGATTGACTGAAATACACTGCTGAGGGGAGCAGTGGGTGAGATAGGAAAGGTCTGCTTCGCCCTGTGGGTCAGTTCCCTGGTCTGGATTGAAATAGTGCTGCAGTGGATAGCTTCCTAGTGCTGAGACTTAATCCCTTGCACCACCAGGGAGGGCTGCGAGTATAATTATTTTAAATTTTGTGATATGTTTTACTTCTTTAGAGAAAAACCACTAACATATTAGCTTGTATAACTAACACAGGCAAACTTTATTAACACATTAGTTCCCAAAACAGGGAACTGTTCTTTAAAATCAGCAATAAAGGGCCCCCCTGGAGGCACAAGGGGTTAAGCACCACACTCTGAAGCAATCCACAGTCTATGCAGCACATGTTCGATCCCTGGCCAGCCAGGGAGCAACCCACATGGTGCAGCAGACCTCTCCTGACTTACCCGCTGCTCCCCTCAGCAGTGTGTTTCAGTCAGTCTGCCTGTTCTGTTCCCCATTCTGTCCCTGGTGAATCCTTTCACTGCCTGCAACTCTGGCCTATACCCCAGCTCTTGATTGTGTAAATAAATAAATCTTAAAAAAAAACAAAATCAGCAATAAAATAACAGTACCCACTATTCTTACTTCCAATTAACATTTAATAGAGGTTTCACCAAATACAACAAGAAAAAAATGAAATTAACAGGCGCCAAAATTAGAAATGACACTGTCATGATTATATCATGACTTTTTTACATAGAAAATACAGAATTATCACTGTAAAAGTGTTAAAATAGAAAATATAGGAAATAGCTGGCTTGTGTAAAAATTCAATTACATTTGTGCATACCAGTAAGAAATAACAATTTTTTTAAAACAACACATATAATGTTTTCAGAAATTGTCATTTAGGATTAACAATGTATAAGAATTCCACTGTAAAACTATAACATAAATACCATTCCGTATCCCCCCTACTGCCTGGTCTAGGTAACTGCCGATCTGATTTCTATCACTATAGATCAGTTTTAGCTTTTCACATAAATGCAATCATAACATTCTTACTTTTTGCATCTCACATTTTTTGCACAGTGAAATGTTTGCGAGATTGAGCCATGTTGCATATATCAATACTTTATTGCCTAATAATATTTTGTTATATAACTATCCTAAAATATGTGTAAACATGTTCCTACCTATTGTGAACTTCTTTGTAGTTTCTAATATGAAAAAGGTTGCTATATGCACATATATCAGCTTGTCTTTCACTAGACATGTTTGCAAATCTCTTGGGCAAAATACATAGGATTGGAATTGTAAGAAATTGTTAAATGGTTATGCAAAGTGGTGGTTACATTGCACAATCCCAGTGGAATGTGTGAGAGTTCTAGGTGGTCTGCATTTTTATCCTCACTTGGTATTGACAGTTTTTATTTTTGGCCATTTTAGTGAGTATGTGTGTAGTGCATGTATATTATTAACTTGTTTTTTACCTAATGATTAGTGGTTTTTAATGTCCATTTATGTGCTCATTAGTCAGCTTTTGAATAGTTTATAAATAATTGTTTCTCATGTATTACCTAGCTTTACATTCTTGCAAGATCAATAGGAAAAGTAACTGCATACTCTCAAGTCTGAAAAGGCAAAACAAAGATGTTGTCTCTTGTGGTAGAACATTTTAGGGAGAAGTGCTTATACGCTCATAAAATAAAGTGAAATTACACAGTTTTCCCTTTTATTGTTTTTAAACTAACACCTGATTAGAAGACTTTACTTTTGAAAAATGAAAATCCTTTTCTCCTTGCCTCAGATTAACATTTATCTATTGAATAATAAATTGCACACACAAGATAAATATTTATTACTAACACTTTATTGTACAGGATACAAAAATACTTGCACAGTTTAGAGTTTGGTTGGTTTCGAAGTTCAGAAATAAGTTGGAGAGCCAGTGGCAAGGATGGGGTGGACTGTGAGAAGGGAAGCAACTGTGCAGAGAAAGAGTCTCCTTAAGGTTTTTGGTCCTTCTAAAGACAGGAAAGAGGACACTGCTTTGGACTAGGAAAAAATAATATGTATTTGTTGGGTTTTGTTAGTGCTGTTCAGTCTGAAAGTCGGTGGGATTGAGAGTAACACTATGCCTGAGGTGGAGAGTGACTGCAGAGCCAAAAGCTCGGTGGTGCTTAATGAAGCCAGAGAGATGTTGGGAAGGAGAGAAGGACCAGGAATGAAGAATCTTTAGTGGCCAGGACCGTTGCTATGGTAACAGTGATGCGGAAACCAACTGTATACTCATATATGCGTAAGTTTGTGTCATAATTCATGCCGGAATACATGCAGAATCAAATGTATGATTTCTTTTAGGTGGAGCTCAGAAGCAAGTTCAGGCTGGAGTTGTGGCGCTTGCTGTGCCCTTCACAGAGGCCCCTGAGCTGGCCTGGGTGATTCAGCAGGAAGATTCTCCATAAGGTCTTAGTGAAAGACTTTAAAGGTAGATCAGGGCTAAGGAAGGGGATTGAAAGGAAACTGAAGGCAGCCCTCAGGTTTAAAATTTCCAGTTTTTGAAGGAAAGTGCTTTCTGTACAGGCCTCTTGGACCAGTGGATACTCTTCGTGCCACCGAATAGGTTCCTAGTCTCACCCTACAGATTTCCTGGTTCCTTCCCCATTGGGACTCAGATTTCATTCAGTGTAAGACTGCAAAATTAAAAGAATTGACAATATTTCCATCTTTGCTGGTGACATCAGAAAGATGGTACTGACTTACCTGAGCATGTGCGATTGTGGCTGGAGCGGTGAATGCAGCATATGAGTAATATTCTAATGTGTCTGTATACCATTTCTTCTAATCACTTATCCATCCTTGAGCACTTAGGTTGTGTGCCTATTTTCCCCCACGCCCAATACCATACTGTTTGATTATTGTAGCTTTGTAGTATAGTGTGAAGTCAGGGAATGTGCACTCTCTGTTGACCTTTTTTTCCCTTAGGATTGTCTTTGCATGTTCTATTTGGTTCCATAGAAATTTAGGAGTTTTTATTGTATACCTGTGAAGAATGCCATTGGAATCTTTGTAGGGATTGTATTGAATCTGTACATCGCTTTAGGTAAAATGGCCATTTTGATAATGATTCTTCAGATCTTTGAGCATAGAATGTCCTTCCATTACTTTGTCTCTTCAATTTCTATCAGTAGTATCTTGTTTAGTGTACAGATCCTTCACTTGGTTAATTTTATTCCTAAGTATTTAATTCTTTTTGCTGTGCTTGTAAGTGGTATTGTTTTCATCATTTTTCCTCCTATTAAGATGAACATAAGCTTTTTATATTTCACTTTGTTCATTTGATCAAATCACATAGATGGATTTGTGTGTGTTGAAGCATCCTTGCATCCTGGAGTAAATTCCACTTGGTTGTGGTGTATCATCTTTTTAATATATGTTTGAATGTGTTTGCTAAGCTTTCATCAGAGATGTTGTTTGGTAGTTTTTGTTTTTGCTTTAGTTTTATCTTTGTCTCATTTTGGTGTCTGCGTTATGTTGGACTCATGAAAGGAGTTAGGAAGCTTCCTTTTTTTATGTTTTGAAAAAGTTTGAAGAGGATAGATATTAGATCTTTGAATGTTTGGTAGAATTCAAATTAATTAATTTTTTATATATTACAGACAATTGAGAATTTTTCTGTGAAATTTCTTCTCTTGTCTGATATTTCTTTTGAGTTGTTTCCTCTTTTTCTTTTTTATTTGAAGAAGTTCCTTATTGTCTAAATACTATTTTTCCCTCCTTACATAATTTGTAAATATCTTTCCTATTTTCAGTATATCTTTTTACTCATTTTCTGGTGTTTTATGAATAGAAACTCAATTTAGTTTCATTTATTTAGTTTGCTTTTATTATTTGACTATGCACACCATGTTTTATCAAGATATCTTTTATTACCATCTATCTTATTTTACTTACAGTATTTAAATTTTATTCAACTTGGTTTTGAATTTTGCATATTGCTTGAGTAGATTCCAAATTCATTTTTCCCATCTGGAGCCACTTTATTGAAAGGTTCTTCCTCCCCATTATTATTCTGATGACAGTATTTTTAATCTTTGAATTGGGAACTTCCTAAAGGAAAACAGGTTTCAGAGACTCACCTTCAAAGTTTAGTATTTTCATCATAGTTTTATTGATGTTTACATAAGTATACAATAGGCTTACTTTTTTTTTGTATAGTTCATATATAATAAAACCAAAATCAGTAACCAAAACTATGAAAATAGTACCATCAAAATAACAGGTTTAACTTAATTTGATGGATGCTGGTGTTTTACAGAAGCTAACTTCATACTTGCAACTTCATCCAAGGAAATGAATATATGTCTATTAGGTTATTCTTGTGTTAAGTTATTATTAAAGTTTGGGAGTAAATTTCATTGCCTTTGTCATCTACATTATATTTGTATTGTGGTACTCAGGCGATGACTAACCTTTGTCTTATGATAGTGTTTTCAGCCTTTTGTTGTAGTTGTAGATGTGCTTCCAGTCTTTTGATAATAATTTAAAACTTTTTTTTTGCTGTAACTCAGTAAATACAATGTAATTATTGTAATGTCTCTCAAGCAGAATATTGAAGTGATTGTATGATTTAGTGTAAATACACTTGATGTGAATAAAAGGCAATAATCATAGCTTACTTTTAAGTTACTGCCAAATATTATTTATTAGAACATATGCACATTTGCCTTGTGAACTTGTGTTAGTGCCTGGGCAGTCAGGAGGGTGAGATACTGCTGTGCAGTGTGATAACTGCCTTTGTAGATAACACGACATTATTATTATACTGAGGGAATAATTGTGTTGTAATTATTTCTACCTCTCATAGGGTGGTTGTACTTTGTTAAGCTGAGGGTTTTAAACCTTTGCAAGTGTGCTGCCAAAATTTTTAGTATTTGAAAGCATATTACAATAATAAAAAGAATTTGAGAATTATTGGGTAAATAGACAGTAACAAGTAGGCCTAGCTGTTGGGCAAGTTTTCTGTGAGCTTGCCTGCTTTTGCTATATGAACTTTCAGTACATTTATTGAAACTGTTTACATTTGGAGTGTACAGTGTGGTAAAATTTCACTGCTAACACAATATATTCAACAGTGGGAGTTTTCCCAGTTTTGTTTTTGATTTTCTGCTTCTTGTAAGTGCTATCTTAAGAGAGAATGCTTTAGTCACATATGTTCATTATTACCTAGTTTTGTATATTTAAAATAAGTTCAATTTTGTACCCTCATAATCTCTAGTTTCAGGTTTTTAAATTGCCTGTTGTGCATTTCTTAACTATTTTGTTGTCTTTCTGGTATATAAATGGGTTTATTGCAGGGTTCTCGATTCTCTTCCACTGATGTGTGTCTTTTTTTATTTTGATACCATACTATTTTGATTACTGTAACTTTGGCTGTATAGTTTGAAGACTGGTAGTGTTATACCTTTGGGGTTTTTTTAATTTAATTTTATTTTTTTGGCCAGAATTGCTTTGGCTATGTAGGTCTTTTGTAGTTCCATAAAAGTTTAAGGAGTGTTTACTCTATTTTTTGAAGAATGTCATTGAAACTTTGTTAGGAATTGCATTGAATCAATGTATTGTTTTGGGAAAGATTGCCACTTTAACAACATTAACTCTTAGAATTCATGAGCAGGAAATATCTTGCCATTGCTTTCTTTTAACAAAGTGTTATAGTTTGTGTTATACAGTAGTTTCCCCTTTTGGTAAGTGTATTCTTTGGATTTTAATTTGGGGGGATTTTTTTTTTTAATTCTTCCAGTTTGTTGTTTGCATGTAGGAACACTACAGTAAATTTTTCATATTGATTCTGTAGCTTTCCACTGGACTGTATTGATTAGTGTCTCTAATAGTTTTTTAGTGGAATCTTTATGGTTTTCTATATATATTATAATAATGCAAATAGTTGATAGTGTTACTATTTCTTTTCCAATGTGGATTTTATTTACTGTCTTTTCCTCTAAGTGCTCAGCACATCATAATTGTAGGATTCAGATAGTTATATGATTAATTTTCCCTTCCTAATTTTTTCTGAGATTTATTCTCTCAAATTGTGTGGCATTGTATCATTAATATGTTGTTAGCATACAAAAATTGCTTTTAAGGAAGTTGCCTCATTCAGTAAGGATTAATTCGGACACAGAAACCACATAATTGAACAGGAAAGTTTAACATAAAGAAATTAACAGATGATTGGTTCCTAAAGCATAAAGGTAACTATAAAGAGTAAAGGTAATTGTAAGATTGGGAAATGTCCTCCCCAGAAGAAATGAAGATTCATTTCTTGTTGGAGAGGCTATAATTGAAGCCCACTGGATAGTGGGACAGTTTGCTGAGGTGCCTCAGCCTGGGACAATTCTACAGATAGTCATTTTATGAACCCAGGAAAGAAAGTGGCATCGAGCATTTGCTATATTAAACCTAACATTATATCAGATTGCGTTTCTAATAGAGTGAATTACATATGTAATTAGTATGACTAAAAACTATTTGCTTTAAGAAATTGTGACACATAATTGGACAAAATATGTACTAGGAATCAGATTACTACCATGAAATCAAATACATGTTTAAATTACAGAGGTCACAGTTCAAGGAACTGACTTGATGATTCATAAGTTTTGGTTACCACCCACATCTTTTCCTAGATATAGGCAATCTAATTTATAAACATACTGTTCGAAAAGATTTTGCAAATTGGATCTTGGAATTCACAGTGCATGCATGTTCCCATAGAAAAAGCATGTTTGTGGTGCTGCGTTCTTATTTGGCCTGGACATGTATTTAAGTCTGTATGAACCTGGCTTATAGAGCTGTGTGGCAATATTTTTTGGGAAAATTGTATTGAGAGTTTTACTTGTGGTGTATTTCTTTTTATCTACCAGTTAATAAGGATGGGAAGTTCTTTTGGTATGGACATCATGCAGATGTTATATTGGCTGAAGGTTTGGTAGATATGAATATGAACTATAAGGTGAGGAAGGATGGAAACAAACATTTGTTGAGGACCAAATATACCTATTTTTCTTTGCTACTTCTTATAAAATATCTCCTTTTTTACTTTATTTCTTTTTCCCCTCCCCCTACCTTTTCTTGAATTAAATGAATGTTTAATACTGTAGCTTTGAAATTCTGTTAAAAGGTAGGAAAATACTTTAATCTAGACTTCCGGCATTTCTAAACCTAAATATAAACAGTGAGAAATATAAAAAGATGCTCTCAGATTTTTATCAATGGATACATTTTCCTTTTAAAAGTATGTGATTATTTTAATCTTTAAGTGCTGTTAACCCCAAAAAAGACAAAGCCTTGACTCTGTGGCCATAAGAAATACAGTATATTCAAACCATTCATGGTATCACTGTATAGATTATTTGCAGTTGGGAATTTCAAAATTTTTTAACTATATGCTTACTTTCAGCAGGATTGATGTGACCACAACTAGGAAATTAAGCTTTTTGTGAATTTCTGTGTAGTGTATAGAAAGTTGGTCAGTGTTTTTTGGCTCTCATCTCCAACAAAATTAGTTAGTTCTTTTTTGTGGATATTTTCTAGCCCTATGATGTAACTTACTCCAGATCACCTCTGAAAATCTAGTTAGTATTTATTGAGTGACTACCATGTGCTGGACACTGTGCTAAGTACCAGCAATACAGTGGTGAGAGAAATAGTCTGTATTCTCTTGGGCATTACAGTCTGGTGATTAGCTCTAGTACATTATAATCTGTGGTGAGTGCCAGGAGAATCCCTAATCTTAACAGAAGGCAACCAAATATACAAAGATCTTTCAGTTAGGAAGTGGATTGATAATTTGTAGACCATAAATGAAAACTAGAGAGAAGAAGAAACGGGAAAAGTAGTGCAAGGTGAACCTAGAGATATCTGTGGCATGTACAGGGTTTTTTAAACCATGATAGGGATTGTCGTATAGGAAAATTTCTCAGAGAATTCATGGAATATCAAACTTGAAGGGAAATGAAAGGTCACATTGCCCTCTGTGTGTGTGTGTGTGTGTGTATGTGTATCTGGTTAGAGGCAGGTATAGGGTTTGCAGAGAGCTATGGATGTATGTACTTGAAATTATCTGCCAATGAAATTTGGGGTTTTCCTGTATTGGTAAGATATAACTTGAAGCGTGGCATTTTAGTGTTATCAGGTATATACAGAAGGTATTTGCAAAAATAGATGTGTTTTAGTTGTACACTTTTTTAAAAAAAGACTTTGTTTATGCATATAAGAATTGGGGTGTGGGCCATAGAGGTACGGGGGTGAGAGGATTCACCAAAGAAAGAGTGGGGAGCAGAGCAGACAGATCTACTGAAATACACTTTTGAGGGGAGCAGCGGGTGAGATAGGAGAGGTCTCCTGCACCATGTGGGTTAGCTCCCTGGCCAGGTATTGAACTCATGGTGTTTGCTTGATAGCACTGAGACTTTAACCCCTGTGCCATAAGGAGGCCCTTAGTTGTACACTTTAAAGACAGTAGTATAAATTAATTCTTCCTTTGATGGGTAACTTTGAAATGCTTTCTACTCAGTGCCTGTCAGTGCCTTAGTGCATGTGATTTTGAACTTTAAGGAAGGCCTTGAGATTTTCTACCTAATTTTCTCCCCTCTCCCTTTTACTAGAAAATGTGTGTTTTTTTTTTTTTATAGTGGGTTTTAAAGAGTTGTCTTATTTTCACTCTGCAAGTGGAAACCTTTGACTTTCTTACCCTTTTACTGAATCAAATTTTATGTTTGAAAATTCAGTAAAAGGGCCCAATGAATAACTTACAGATCATTCACCCCTTAACACAAAAAGCTTTTCTGCCTTGTCAGAAAAACTTGTAACACACAAAGTCTTGTCAGCAGGGTTCCAGTTTTCTTGTACTATAATCTAAGTAATTTATGTCAACATAGTAGCTGATTTTTGCCCTAATTCTATTATTCACAGTATCTTTAATCTCCAGTATCAGATATCATAGAGAAAATGTTGGAAAAGGCGTAGGCTTCATATTTTGAAAAAATTGTTTTCATTCCTGTCTCTGTACTTGTTAATCTTAGGATGTCTCTGTTACATATAAATTAATGAGAGTAACTTTTTAGGGTGTTGTGTGTGTGTGCACACACATATGTATGCACAAATGTGGGTATATGTGTATTTAAATAAAATGATAAACTGGAAACCATAGAACTTGGCATACATCAAGAGCATAAAAAATGCTTATATCCTTTGCTTGACTTAAGTCAGTGATTCTTTTTTTTTTTTCTTCTTTTTTGGCATCTTGAAGAAGTTATACCAGTGTTTAATATGCTGTCATCTTTACTGAAACAGATTTTGAAATGACCCAACATCTGATAGGGTCAGTTGGTGATGGAAAGAATTTCTGTGAAACCCTTCGATAATTTATATTGAAATTACCAATTTCTTCTCCCTCAAGTATATAGTCCTATATTTTAAACAAAGTAGGCACTTAAGGATATCTTTGTGCAATAAAAATAACATTGAGGAGGGAATCAGAAGGCTTATATATAGAGTTGGCTTATTTGTGCATTGATTTTTGTGGTATTTGCAGACCACTGAATCTCTTTGGGAATTGTATTTTGTCCTTCTCGGTTCGTCAGTATCCATTAGTATAAATAAGTTGTACCCACCTCCTTGTACTTTAGTAGGTAAGAAATCCATACTAGGAAGACCTCAGAACTCAGAAAAGGAGCTCCTAGAGATGGAAGTAGATCGGATGTACCTTTGATATGAAATTGCCGGTCAAGGACAGCATGTACAGTACATTGTTAGTGGAAGATCAGGGTGCATGTATCACAGACCAGACACTTGTTGAATACAAACCTTAAAAAGAGTCCAGGGTCCTAATCATAACAAGAAATAGCAACAAAAAAGTGAAATCAAGAAATGAAGGCACAGACTTTTAAAGACCGGAAGAGCACAGCTGGAAGATGCTAATAACACACGGGAGATTTTTCAAATGAGGTGACATCTCTGCCGTAAACAGGATTTTTTTCATCACTCACTTATTTGGACTCTTTAATTTGCTTGTTAACTTGCTAAGGAAATTCTTTTACCTTTTCTTCTTCCTACTTAGTCCTCTGTCCCCACCTCAATCCTTTTTTCTTCATTGTTTTATTTTCATTCAAAATTAATGAGATTATAAACCATGTTAGAGAGATGTCTAGCTGTCTTTACAGATATTTAGCTGTCTTTACAGAAAATTATTAAGTAACAAACACACCGTAATAATTCCAAAGATGTTGATATTTTTCCATAAAACATTCAGTGTTCTTATTGTACTTTGTTATCAGTCAACTTTGACCTAACACACCTCTCCAGAAGTTAGTGGTATGCCAAAATATTATCGCAGATTTTCAGGTTGGCTGGGTGACTCTTTTTCACATGAATCTTAGTGTTTCAGGGCAAGTGGCTACCTAGTACTTGTTCTGATGTAAGCTTCAGAAATTTAAGAGAGCAAACCCAACCATGCAAACACATTTTCGAGTCATCTTGCATCTTGTCTGCTCTATGCCATTACTGAAAGCATGTCACATAGTCAAGCCTATCATTAACACAGCAAGGAAATACGTCTTGTGGGGGGTGGGGGGGAGTCAAAAGTGGCAAAGGATATGAATAACAAAGATGGGAGAGAATTTGAAATCTAATACCTACTCTGTAATCTTTTCTGGGTTTTGTATCCCTGTCTACATTTTTACCTTGTACTCATTAAATATTCATATACTATTTTGTATTCTTCCACTTTAGCTTAATATATTTTAAAGATAACTTCTATATGGGTCATATAATCATTATTTAAAAATAAACAGCTGTTTGCTTAGCTCAGACTATACTTCTAGGATCATCTGTATCAAAGTCATTTGAGATATTTATTAAAATTGCAGGTCTTTTAGCATTAACCTAGACACCCTGGAATTCACACACTCCAAGAGTAGAACCTGTAATCTTAATTATTAACAAACTCATAAGGTCATTCTTGGGTACATTAAAAGAATCCCTGTTTTGGAGGGACATTTGATTTGTTCCTATTTTCCCAGCATTATAAATAACAACCAACAACATTTGTAAAAGTGACTGATTTCTTTGGAGGCAGTCAACAGTCTTTTCCTGACCCCTGATTGAATAATTTGAGGAATTTAATAGTCTCTATAAAGAATTGAGTTGGGTGTGCTGGTAGTGGTGAGATTTACAAGTAGACTTATAAAACCTTTTAAGTATTTTATGTTCTGACATTTAGATAAGCAGAATTTCTGTAAATTTTTTTATGTATCTGTAGTTTGTAATGTAGGCTATTATATAACTTAGTCATGGTTCCACTGCTAGTTATTAATAGTTTTCTAAATGAAAGTAGAAATGTTGACAGATTTTTTTTTTTTTTAAAGATTTATTTATTTTTCCATACAAGAAGAGGGGTACAGGCCAGAGGTGCAAGGGGTGAGAGGATTCACCAGAGACAGGGGAACAGAACAGGCAGATCAACTGAAATACACTGCTAAGAGGAGTAGTGGGTGAGTCAGGAGAGGTCTGCTGCGCCACGTGGGTAGCTCCCTGGTCGGGGATCAAACTTGTGCTTCAGTGGCTGTGGTAAGCTTCATAGGTTGCGTCTTAACCTCTTGCGCCACCAGGGAGGCCCTGTTGACAGATTTAAAGGGAATCTTGTTTTGTTTAACCCTGTATGTTTGGCAACTCAATTCTTTTACTCAACTATTTTGAATCTTCTTGGCATTGTTTATGATTGTTTATGTGCTTTATTGTTAGATAGCCATGGTTGTCTCAACTTCTTAATAAGATTTTTATGGAAATGAAAATTCATTGATGGCCTGGGAGAGTGCCAGTGCCCCTCAGTATGCATTCTTTCCCTTTTCTCTACTAACAGAACCCTGATTTCTTCAGAGTGGCCTTTTGTTGAAAAATACATTTCCCAATCTCCTTTGTAGTGATGAGTGTCCATATGATTTTGTTTTGCTCAATGAGAAATGACTAGATGGAGCTTGTTAAAGAAGCAGCATTGTTTAGCAGACATATTTTGTCTTTGCCATTTCTTAAGCCCACCTAGAACTTGGTCAGGATACTGGAGGAGGCATGGCGTGACAAACTTTTGATAAATGTCACACATAAGAATACTCAATGGAAAGAGAGCAGGACTTTAAATCCTTGTTATCACGTTGTGCATGGGGAGCGGGAGTGTCCATACAGGTCTGGGCTGTCCACCTCTAGTCTCATGTTAGATTAAAAAAAAAGACCGCAGTATGTTAAAGCTACCGTTTAGTTGGGATTCTGTTATGTGGAGCTGAGTATAAATTTTAATTTATACATGTAGTTTCTGTAAAAGGTATTTATATTAGGTTGTCTCAAACTTAACTTTTAAATTGTTTTTATGATTTTCTCATTTCATTTTGTAATTTGTTTAGGAGCCTTTTCCTCTGGATGTATATACACCTTTAAGTTGTCGTGCGTGTTTTGAAATGCACATATTACAGTTCTGACATAAAATCTGTATGCAGAATCTTAAAACTTTCTTTTGAAGTGCATTCAAATTTAAAGTTGCAAGATTCTGTACAAAGAAATTGCATAACAAGTTATTGAGAGAAAGTGCAATTTTTTTTTTTTACTTCTTAAATGCATGGTGTATTTTCTAAGACAAAAGATATTCTCTCATGTAACTACCATACAGTTATCAAATTTAGGAAATTAATATAGCATCATAATGTCAATAATACATATTTGTACTTACTCAGTTGTCCCAATAATATCTTTAGTATGAAATTCAATCTGGCCTTTGCTTTTCATGTCATATCGGTCCCCTTTAATCTGAAAACTCATCCTTTGTCTTTAATGATACAGATATTTGAAGATAACAAAGTAATAATAATAATTATTAATAATAATTATTATTTTACAAATTGTCCCTCAATTTGGATTTATCTGATGTTTCCTTTATATTAGATTCAAGTTTTGCATTTTTTCACAGGAATAGCACAGCTGATGTTATCTTGGTGTGTCATAGCAAAAGGCATACATACCATTAATACTAAGTTTACACCATTCTTTACAGGTGGTGTCTGTTAGGTTTCTTCATTTTATATAATAGAGTTGCTCTTTTCCCTTTTAATTTGTTGCAAGAGGGTTTGGAACTGAGCAACTATCTTGTTCATCAAACTTTTACCCAATAGTTTTAAAATAAGTTAATGATTTTTTTTTTTTTTTTGGTGGGACCTTTGCCGATGGCCGGGGAATGAACTGGCGCTGCTGAGGTTGTGGGCAGCCTCGTAGCCCAGCACTTAACCGCTGCGCCACCAGGGGAGGCCCATAAGTTAATGATTCTTGACTAAATTATTACTGACATCAATGTCAAACATTTTCAAAAAAGATTTCAGAGGACCCTATTTTTTTCTAGTGACAAGGTTTTATTTTTTTAAATATATCATCAAACTCTGTTTCATGGTTCTGTCTTACAGTTTTTGGGAAGTTGTTCTATGGTTCTTAATAAGGGAAGTTTAGTGTAGTAGGGAAGAATCAAGATATAGGCCAGAGGCACAGGGGCGAAAGACTTCACCAGAGCCAGAATGGAGAATAGAAAAAGCACAATTTATTGGAACATACTGCTCATAGAAGCAGCAGGCAAGACTTGAGAGGTTGTCTGCCTTGAGAGAGGGTCAGGAGGCTCTATTTAAGCTCCAGGCATTATGGATTGGTTAGGATGAATAGTCTTCCAAGTGTTCTGCCTAATGACCTGAGGCAGCATAATGGATCAGAGCATCAGCTTAATGGCCTGGTTCCCGTGGCAGTCTCATCCACTCAAGTCTCCCATTCAAGTCTCCCAAACTTGCCTGCTTGGCAAGAAGTGGAGGCTTAGTTTTTAATTTTTGTAATAATACCACGACATTTAGGGAAGGGGTTATAGTGGAATCCTCTTTCCACTTCTTTTTCTCCCCAAAAGATTATAATAGCTTCTATACACTGATTGGATATAAATTAGTCTGAATCAGGGAGCAAGAAATAAGCAGTTCTATTAGAATTTCTCTATGACAGATTGAAGAATAGGATAATCTTTTTTCCTTGAATAGATGTTGGGATCCCCATGGTATAATATACCCACCTAGTGCATGTCTTGCCAAAAGCTTGTTTCTTTTAAAAGTCTCAGGTTCCTGGATGCTAACTGATCCTAGGGACGAGAAGAGATTACAGAGCTACCTGATATTCTCAGTCGGTAGTCCCATCCTCTAGTTAGAGTAGCTCAGTGTATACCTGTTTTCGGGGGTTAGCTCTTTGCAAATCACTCCTTTTCTTGTTGGGAGGAATAAATGAAGGAGTGAAGAATGAGCCAGAAATTGTTAATTCAGTGAGACTTTTTGGATACCTGAGAATGCATTAAGGGTTTCCCCAAAGTATGGTTCATTCTTCCTAAAAGAGTGAAATTGGTTCAGTCGCTCTAAAGTTCTATTTTTTCCTTTTACTGTTTTCTGTTACTTTTTTTCTTTATCCTAAGGGCATTAATTTTCTTGTCCTTGCATATATTCACATTTCAGAATGTAATGATTTTTTTTCTCCTTTTTAGCACCAGCAGACATTTTTGAATCAACTAAGAGAAATTACTGGGATTAATGACACTCAAATACTACAGCAAGCCTTGAAGGTATGTCCTCTGTTTTATGATATGCAGTTTGTCTTTCCCCCTCACTTTTACTGACTACTGTATTTGAAAGTTTAGTTTTCAGTTGTACCATGTGGTGGTAGTAGTAGAGTTAGACGAAAAGAACCTCTATAAAGTAGCACCTCACCTAGCATACTGCAATTTCTAACATGTTAGATTCGGCAACTTAAGTTCCAGGATACCTTGAAGTGACAGATAACCTCTCTTCTTATGAAACGCTTTATACAAAGTGGAGGGATGCGGTTCTGATTGCTAGTGGATGGTGTTATTCTGGAGCCATGATTTTAGAATTTACATAAAATGAAGGGTTGAAGGGTGGGGTGAGGTTGAGAAAGGAAGAAGAGGTAAGAGTAGAAAAGAAATAGAGGGTCAAAAGCTTACATATTTCCCCCCTCCCCCCCAGTAGAAAATTTAATTTGGCTAATATTCAAGTAATTACACCTGAAGTACATTCAACAATGTGTGTAGTATGTGCAGCATATAAAGTACATCATTTTGTTTACATCTTATAATGTACCCTCATTTACAGACAGAGGCACCCAGATGTCAAATCACGTGGAATGGACATTGAAAAAGATAAAGTGAATGAAGGGTGTTCAAGAAATAGAACTGCATTTAAACTAAAAGTTAACAATGCAGCATCTTTATCACTGTAGGCATATACACACAGCTTCAGTTCTTTGAAACTTGGTCTGTGAGAGAAAATGACGTAGTTTTTGAATCTGAGCCAGAAGTTCATTTGTTTCAAGAAATAATTTATCTTTTAGATAATTGTAATCATAATTATGATAATGGTAACGATAAATAACTAACACTTATTAAGCACTTATTGATACTGTTTTTTAAGTATTTTATATGACTAATTTATGCTCATAAAAAGTGTATGAGGTAGGTAAAATTTTTATTTCCTTTTTTAAGATCAAGAAACAAACTAAAGTGACTTGATCACCATCATACTACTCTTATGTGAAGTAACTGGAAGTAGAAACCAAGCAGTTGGAGCACCACACTTAATTATTGATTTTACTAGAAACTTTCAGCTCCTTTTTTTTTCATTAGGAAAATGGCAAAATAGTTCTGTTTAGAGCATTAGTGCAGTTTGCGAAGTCATTGTATTTGAAGAGGAAGCAAAAGTGGAATGCCTTAATTTTTGAGTATGACATTTTTTAGATTGCCATTCCTTTTGATAACTAAATCATTCCATGTCTATTTTCAGAAAGTGCCTTTCTCATTCTTTATCACTGAGTGTGAGGCTACACTCATTACTTTGTCAGAACAAATTTGGGGAACTCACTTTTTTTTAACTTGGGGAACATATAATGCTAAACATAAAGAATTAATCAAATTATTTTTGTCCACATTTCTTTTGAGGTAAGTTATGTGACCATAGCTTGCTTTCTTTTTTTTTTAAAGATTTATTTATTTATTTATACAAGCACTGGGTACAGTCAGAAGTGCGGGAGGGTGAGAGAATTCACCAGAGCCAGAGCGGGGAACAGAACAGGCAGACTGATGAAACACACTGCTGAGGGGAGCAGCGGGTGAGACAGGAGAGGTCTGCGTGCCATGTGGGACCCTCACTGGTGGCCAGGGATCAAACCCGTGTTGCAGAGGCTGCGGGCAGTTCGCCACCCAGCGCTCAACCGCCCTGCCACCAGGGGAAGCCCTACCATAGCTTTCTTTAACTTTCTTTTCAGTTACTGGCAGCTAGGGGGATGGGGAGAGTGGGGACAGTGTACTTAAACCTTAACTGTTGCTTAGTATAAATTTGTGAGACAGTCGGAGTTGCTTTTCCTAGTAGTATACTGACAAGGAATCTTCTTTTGAGAATCACAATGTCATTGATGAATTTCAGCATTTGTATTTTATTTTGAGAATTTATTTTTAGCTTTCCAAAGTATGTGACCTTCAAATTATCTAAATCCTTTTTGGATTCAGTTTATTACTGTTATATGAAGTAGTAGATGAAAAGCACTTAGCATATTTCTGGGCATGTAATAAATGCTCCATAAATGTTAGTCATTATTATTGCAAATTATTTTGCTTATCTAATAGAATATGTGTATCTTCTATGTTTTATTTATTTTATTTTTTTAAAGATTTTGATTATTCATGCATACGAGAAGTGGGGGCAGGCCAGATGCGTGGGAGGGTGAGAGGATTCACCAGAGACAGAGCAGGGAACAGAACAGGTAGACTGACAAAATACACTGGTGAGGGGCGAGACAGAGTCTGCTGTGCCATGTGGGATTCTTGCCGGCCAGCTGGGATTGAACCTGCACTGCAGAGGCTGCTGACAGCTTCACAGTGCTGCGCTCAACTGTCTGTGCCACCATGGGAGGCCCCTGTATATCTATGTTTTAGATAATCATAAGAACCTGATTTTGGTAGTGACAGATAGCAAAGTTTAAAGCAGTACAAATAGCTCTCTTGCTTTTTTCTCTCCTCACTGGCTGTTAGAATTGTAGTTAGGGTGTGGTAGGGACTTCATTCTGCCAGTTGCTCAGGCTTCAAATCTTGGAATCATCCTGATCTTCCCCCTCCTGTCAGCCCCCACATTTAATATGATAGCACATAATGTTAAATTCTCTGCTTCTGCCCTTTCTCTCCTGTAGTTATGCTTAACATACAACCAGACCGAACCTTTTCAAATGTAACTTATAATCATGTCATTTCTGTCCAAAACCTTCCATTGGCTTCTTATTATATATTCTGCGTATGGTAACATTCTTAGGGACTCCAAAGTTTTATATGTTCTGGTTTTCAATTACAAATATAGCTTAATCATTTTTTTTATTTAATGGAAAATAGCGTTGCATTTCAATATTATGTAAGTTTTAATTATGCATCATTGAAAATCAACATGTGTATATGCTACATTAAAGTCATCATTAAAAATCCAATCCTATCCTTCATGATATAATTATCCTTTTTGTACACCCGTTTACCCCATTGCCTTTCTTCCTTCCCTTCTAGAAAGCACTAATTGTTCTTATTGTCTGAAAGTTTATTTTTGTTTTATTTAGTACATCTGTTTTATTTATTTTCTCTGTACCACATAAATGAAATCATACCCTGTTTATCTTCCTCTGTCTGGCTTATTTCTCTAAGTATATTACCATGTCAGTCCATACAATTTGTTGCAAAGGGCAGATGTCATTTTTTTTTTTTTTCTTTTTTCTCTGATAAGTGAGTAGTGTTCCGTTGTGTATATGTACCATGTCTTCATCAGTCAGTGGGTACTTAGGGTGTTTCTAGTTCTTAGCTATTGTAAATAATGCTGCAATGAATATGGGGATGCAAATATCTGTTCAAATTAATGTTTTATTATTTTTGGATAAATATGCATAGTGGGATAACTGTCTTGTATGGAATTTCTATTTTTAATTTTTCAAGCAGTCTCTATAATGATTGTACCATTTTACATCCCCACTGCGGTATACAAGACTTCCCTTCTATCCATATCCTCTCTAGCTCTTGTTTGTTTTCTTTTAGGTACTAGCCAGTCCTACAGATGTCAGCTGATACCTTATTTGCATTTCCTTAATAATAAGGAATTATTTTCATTATTATTTTATTATTATGGAATTGCAAATAATAATAATAAAATAAAAATGCAAATAATAATAATAATAAAATGCAAATAATAATAATAATGACAATTTTTTTATGTCTGTTGGCCATCTGTCTGTCTTCTTTGGAGAACTGTATTTTGTTTATATCCTCTGCCCATTTTTAATTTTTTTTTATTGTTGAGTTTTGAGTTCTATGTATATTTTGAATATTAACTCTTCAGACACATGATATGCAGATCTCTTCTCTTATTCAGTAGGAAGTTTTTCGGTTTTTTTTTTTTTTTTTTTGATGCAAGTTTCTCTTGCTACAAGGAAACCTTATAGTTTGATGTAGTACCATTTGTTTAATTTTGCTTTTTGTTTCCATTGTAATTAGAGTCCAATCCCCAAACATATCTCTAAGGCTGATGTCAAGGAACATATCCCATATATTTTTTTCTATGTATTTATGTTTTCAGGACTAACATCAAGTTTTTAATTCATTTTAAATTAATTTTTATGTCTAGTGTGAGCTAGTGGTCTAATTTCATTCTTTTACATGTGACTGCCCAGTTTTGCAAGCACCATTTGTTAAAGTCTTTCCTTGCTTCATTGTAAGCTCTTGACCCCTTCATTGTAAGTTAGTTGTGCATATATGTGAGGTTTTATTTCTGGACTGTCAGTTCTGAATATCTTCATTATCAATAAAGATATCTGGATTATCTGAATTGTTTCAATTTGTTGTATAGAGCCTATGTTATTTTTATTGTTAAGTGAACAGAGCTTATACTGCAGTAATTAGGCAAGTTTTTCTCATTATTTTGATGTTTTAAAATTTCTTAGTTTTCTGTCCTCTCCTTTCTTCTAAATTAACTTTAGAATAATTTTGTCCTTGATGAGAAATATATGAAATTTATGTATTTGGATAGAATTGTCATCTTAACAGCGTTGAGTATTTCTGTCTGAGAGTTGTGTGTGACTCTCCATGTTTTCAAGTTTCAGAACATTTTGCTAACATTTCTTCCTACCAATCTTTGACATTTACTTGTGAAGTTTGCCTCTAGGTGTATATTCAGAATCCGTATTAAGGGAATATCATATAGTTATTGTTTGCAGGAATACTGTTTCAAGTGTTCGTTTTGCACTCTTTCATATGGCTGGTTCAATGAAAAGTTTTTTAGTTCTCAATATTTTATAAGTATAAATTCATGGTTGATTTTTGTTAACCAGTTATGAAAGTCTGAGAAATTAAAATTATAGATTGATTTTTATATTAGTGGTTCTAACTACTGATTTTTGGTTGATTTTTATATCATTAGTTTTAACTAGTAGGAAAAGGAATTACTGTGGATATATTATACTTTGTTTACAGTGGATTTATGATATAAAATTAGAATCACAGAATAATTCCCAATCTGAAAATGATTTTTGTTGTTATGTATTAGTTGTTGTGGAGAAAATTATTAAGTCATGTGAGAATGTATAAAGTCATGCCAAAATATTTGATTTTCCATTCTTGATTTATTTGAAGGATAGTAATGGAAATTTGGAATTAGCAGTAGCTTTCCTTACTGCAAAAAATGCCAAGACACCTCAGCAGGAGGAGACAACTTACTACCAGACAGCACTTCCTGGCAATGATAGATATATCAGTGTGGGAAGTCAAGCAGATACAAGTAAGTTTTCTTCTTTTCCTTAATATTTTAATAAGAATGTAATGAAAAACTTTCTTTCGGAAGTATGTTGATTTTGTTTAAGCAGAGGTGAAGTACATAAAAAGCTCTACTTTAACCTTATTTCATTTTAGTGTAGCTGAAAGGAGCATATGTTTTTATATATTTTTATATATAATTAATAATATATAATTTTTTCCAGTTCAGGAGTAAAGTCATATATCCTTTCATGGAGCATTCCATATACAATCAATTGATTTGAAATATGAAACAGTCACAGGTATCATTTGTTAAAGAAACAAAAGTATTTTGAACTTTATATAGTTGTTTTATGGATTTTAAGTTTTGGTAGAAACCTTAGTATTATTTTTGATAATTACTTTTTGGTTTACCATTTCACAGAATTTTCCCTCACCTCAGTCCCCTTCTTCCTGGGAAGGTTTATTACCATGTAACAAAATCCTTCTCCTCCAAGAAAAGAAACAGATACAAGTATTAAACACGTACATACCTATGGAAAATTTACATGGGACTATAATTTTTTTTCATGATAAGAATGTTTTTTGTTATGTAGTATGACTTTTTCAAAACATGCTTAGTTACCTCCATGTCTCATTATGGTTAAATGATTATTATATACAATTCAGATATTTATCATGCATTATGGTTTTGAGAAGTTTGATCACTAATTTCTATTTGAATTGAGTTTCTGATTTTATTTAAGACCTTCTAAAAGTTAGGAAGCAACCGAAATAACCCATTTACGTAGATTTTACAGCAATTGATTGGCACTAAACACACATGTTGATAAATATTTTGAAGTGTAATCTTAATATTTTGTCCAGCAAATGATTTTAAGTCAGCCAAAGCAGGAATATTCCTATCTCACATATGTAATAGGTAATAGGAGAAATTTTATACATGTAAAACAGACCCAGTTGCTCATGTCCTAGTTCAAGACATGAGTGCTTGGCCCCTGTCTATTATCACTCTTTTTCTTCTGTGATAAAAATAAAGAATGTCTTCAAGTTCTTATCCACCCAGGGGTCTTTTATTTCTCTGGCTTTTCATTTCCTGTTCCTTTTCTCTGGAAATTTTTCTTGTCTTCCCCCCTTACTAGTTTTGAAATACTTAGCTCCGGCTGCTTGCTCTAGAATGTTCATTTGGTTTTTTTTGTTTTTGTTTTGTTTTTTGTTTTAAAGATTTATTTATTTATTTATACAAGCACTGGGTACAGTCAGAAGTGCGGGAGGGTGAGAGAATTCACCAGAGCCAGAGCGGGGAGCAGAACAGGCAGAAGGACTGAAGTACACTGCTGAGGGGAGCAGCGGGCAGCAGGAGAGGTCTGCGCGCCATGTGGGACCCTCACCCGGCGGCTGGGGATCAGACTGGCGCTGCAGAGGCTGAGGGCAGCCTTGCAACTCAGTGCTCAACCGCTGCACCCCCGGGGAGGCCCACTGTTTTTTTTTTTTAAAGATTTATTTATGCATACAAGAGCTGGTGTACAGACCAGAGGTGTCGTGGGTGAGAGGATTCACCAGAGACAGAATGGGGAACAGAACAGGCAGATTGACTGAAGTACACTGCTGAGGGGAGCAGTGGGTGAGTCAGGAGAGGTCTGCTGTGCCATGTGGGTTGCTCCCTAGCCGGCAAGGGGATCGAACTCGTGCTGCAGTGGCTGTGGACTGCTTCATAGGTTGCGTCTTAACTCCTTGTGCCACCAGGGAGGCCCTGCTCTAGAATATTTTACCTGGCCTCCAGTTTGGCCAATTGCTTCTCTAGCATTCAGAGCCTACTACTGTCCTAATGAGTATTCTGTTACTTTAGTTGCTTTTGCTTTTCTGGCTCAACAGATTGGAAGCTTAACAAGGCAAGGGATCATTGCTGCCATCATACTAGAATGCCATAGTTTCTCAGGAAGTGTTTATTGAATTATGTTTGATAATATGTCTTAAAAACCTGTTTCAAAACCAATGAAAGGGAAGAAGTTTGAGAAGCTTGTTGCAAAAAGGTGGGAAAAAGAGAAGTAATGTAAATACAGGAAGACTTGGTATGTGAAAATATCACCTCCTGTCTTTCAAGGTTCTGAGACTTGATGGGGAAGTAAGAATAGTTAGGTGGACAAAGAAAAAATGATTTTGACTGAAAGAAGCTAATTAAATTGAAGGATATTGGAAATTGACTAAACATGGTTTTAGTGTTCTCGGTAAAAGGATAAAAAGATTTTAGAAAGCTGAATACAGGTGGCAGAGTCTGAGCAAGCAATACAGGTATGCAGGGGAGAATTAGAATTGTAAGACTGTCATAAACAGAAGAAGATACCTTATTAGCTGTGGGAAAATATGCTTAAACCAGATGTTAACATCTTTTCAAAACTTTAGACAAGGAGTCGTGAAAATACTATGGACAAAAAAGACTTGAATAAGTGTTTTTAAGGAAAAGGCAACCTGATTTCAGAGGATGTGTCCCATTTGTTCATAATTTAAAAAAAAATATGGGGTGTGTGTAGTTCTTGAAAAATACTATGTAATTTCATATTCCACTTGAAAGAAGTGGTAGAGAAATGGAATTTGTGGTTTCATCTCAATTGAATGTCTGTCATTGTACAAATCACTTGCCGTTATAGTATCTTTATATATAAAATGTTCTATCCTTCTAACAAGGATGCAAATTGGGATAGAATTGGTTTGAGGTTATTGAGGAAAAACTGTTGTAGTAATTTAATATGCTGAATGTGTTGTAATAATATCAAACTGGGAAAAAGTAGTTGCTGTGGCAACAATAATTCTTTTCTAATCAAAACATATTTTATAAATTTCTAAGAATATGTATCGCTGCCTTTAGGAAGTAGTCTTAACTCAGCATTTACATTGAATAGTTTCACAGCAGCATTGCATGGTGAAAAACTGAGAAAGTAAGATGTCATGCTTTTTGCAGACATTAAGAGAAATACTCTCTTTAACCATGCTGTTATTTCTGAAAATAAAGGAACTCCTTTGTGTATTTTTAATTCTTATATGGTAAAAGGAGTGGTAAAAAGTTTGTGGGAAGGAAAGATAGAAATTAAATGCAAATGAAAAAATATTGAAATGCAAGTCATTTGTAGAAACACTGCACAGGTGCTTGAAGGAGTGGGAGATACTGGAGTGCTCAAACTGTGAGGAAGTCTTCCAAGGATTGTTCTAGATATAAAACCATTTTTGTGCATTTTTTTGATTTTATGTGAAATAGATTGTTATTTGAAAATTGATCATTGTTAAACTTAATTCTTTGAATATGGCAGAGGTTACTTATTTTCAGTTAACTTTTCTTAGTTTTCTTTTTTATTAAGTATAAAGTTTGTTACAACCAGAGTAAAGCATTAAAAAACCTTGCTGATATTAAGTGTATCATTATCTATTTATAAGGATAGGTATCCACCTATATCTTGGAATAAGAGTCTCTTTTAATGCTGAATTCATAGGCTTCTTTATTCATAGTAGGCAAAATATAGCTGTTTCTGTTTTTTATTAAAGATTTATTTATTTATGCATACAAACAGTGGGTATGAGAGAATTCACCAGAGCCAGAGCGGGGAGCAGAACAGGCAGAAGGACCGAAGTACATTGCTGAGGGGAGCAGTGGGTGCGGCAGGAGAAGTCTGAGTGCTATGTGGGACCCTTGCCGGCAGCGGGGGATTGAACCAGTGCTGCAGAGGCTGCAGACAGTTTCGCAGCCTAGTGCTCAACCGCTGCGCCACCGGAGAGGTCCAAAATATAGCTGTTTCATTGAAGCGTCTCTTTCAGAAGAAATAAGATACATATATAGTGTTGACTAGAAAAAATTAGTTTGAAAATTTCATTCTATGGTGGTAGACGTTTAGTGCCTTGGAAATGAGTGTGGTCCTGTACGCTATACAATGTTGTTACCATTGTTACCTCAATAAAAGAGAAAAAGAAAAAAAGAAAGAAAAACTGAAACCCTTAAAGCACACCCTCCAAAAAATATATTCCATAGACATCATTCATATATGGGACTTATAAGGAAATTTTCACTCATGCGTACCTAGGTATATAAGAAGACAAAATTATTATGCCTCTTGATTTGAAGACTGTATTTGTCAGTCTTCATTTAATATTGAAAAATTAATTATATTTTGAATAATTAGTATTACAATGCTAGGCCTTTTAAGTACGTTTTTTCATATTTCAGAGAGAAGGGAAAAAATTCAAAGATACCTTAAATTCTGAATATTAAGGAATTAGGAAGTAATATATATGTATACTTTTGTCTATGTATTGCTTGCTTTGGTAATAATCCTGATTATAATAGTCTGTTGAATTCTGGGAAGAGGCCCAAGTCACTTGTATTATTAGCAAAAATTTTAGGCATCTTTTTTTCATTTTTAGAATCTCCTCTCCAAATTGGATATTGTGGATTATCAAATGAATGCTTCCTACTTGCAGCCTAAATTTAAAACATAATTATATTGGAGTTTTGCAATAAAAAATACCCATACATATGGGACTAGGGAGCATTGCAAGATATATAGATAAACTTTATAATCTGAGGGGAGATTCTGTAAAGTTTCTGCAAACCCTTGATACATAACCATGACCATACAAGGCATTTACCCAATGTGAAATTGATAGTAATATTCTTTCTTCTGTGATCATTAAATTCTTTTGAACTTTTTCAAAACAGGAAAAAAACAATATATGCCCACCAGAACAAGATGTGCTACAATTGAGCAATCAAAGTATGGATCAAAAGATAAGAGGGATTTGGGTAGGTAAATTTAACCCAGAAAGTAATGGCACATACTGACTTACATTTTAGAGAAATTGATATAGAATGAGTGTAAAGCACATTAGAGTGAGTGTTAAGTGGTACACCCAAATGTTGAGGTCTGTGCTAGAACTCTGGTCTTGATTATTTTACTCGGCCTGCATAAAAATGATTTAAAGCACAAGTGATAAAGACAAGTCGAGTGTTCTCAGCTTTACTTAGGATAAATCATTATGTTAAGCAGTTTAGGGCCTTATTACTTGAATACCGATCATTTCCTATTCCCAATACTGTTAAACAAGTAACTGCAGATTAAAAAAAAAAGTTAATGCAGTGATGATTAAATTTTTTTTTTTTTGGTAGAAATTTCTCAAACATAAAGTACTTGGATGATTACTCAAAAATCAAGTTTAAGTTTAAAACTAGGATGCCATTTAAAAATAAGATGCCATCCTGGTGTGAAAGATATTTAGCTGATAGGGTAAAATCTATTAGGCATACATTATGTAAAATGATTTGTATAGCTATGAATTTTCATTTGTTTTAGAGGTGAGTGGTAAGCTATGGGCCTTTATACTTAATATAGAATGTCATAATGCAGGTTGGAAATGCATAATGCATAGTATAATTAATGACAGGATTCAGGAATGTCTCCTTTACTGTTTACTTTCCTTGCCATGCTGCCTTTATAATTTTATTTATTTTTAAAGATTTATTTATTTATGCATACAAGAACTGAGGTGTAGTCCAGGGGTGGGGGGAAGTAAGAGGATTCACCAGAAACAGATTGGGGAGCAGAATAGATAGGTAGATCTACTGAAAGACACTGCTGAGGGGGGCAGCAGGCAAGACAGGAGGGGTCTGCTGTGCCATGTGGGTCAGTTCCCTGGCCACGGTGGAACTCAGTGGCTGGTGATAGTTTGAGAGTGCTGAGACTTTAACCCTTGTGCCACCAGAGAGGCCCTGCCTTTATAATTTTAGCAGTTATTATTAAAAACAGCAGCTATTATTAAAAAGCAGTTAAAATTAAAGAGACCATATAGAGCTGAGCTGTTTAATATGGTTACCAATTTGTCAACATAAATGTAAACTAAGTATTACTAAAACTTGCGGCCTCCTGGTGGTACAGCAGGTTGAGCACAGCACTGTGAAGCTGTCCACAGCCTCTGCAGCATGGGTTCTATTCCTGGCCGGCCAGGGAGATTCCCACATGACGCAGCAGACCTCTCCTATCTCGCCCACTGCTCCCCTCAGCAGTGTTTTCATTAATCAGCCTGTTCTGTTCCCCGCTCTGTCTCTGGTGAATCCTCTCACCCTCCCGAGCCTCTGGCCTGTACCCCAGCTGTTGTATAAATAAACAAATAAATATTTAAAATTAGAAAAAAAATTCAGTTTTTTTAAGGGTAGTTCTTTCTAATCTCCCAAAACAACCATGTAGTTTGTCAGTTTTTATGTGCATACTTTATCGTTTAGTTGCCCCTGCTCTGTTTCATACTTTTCTTATAACCCCTTCCTCAGATTTTATAAATTGCTATCATGACTCAGGACTCAGGGAAACCCTTAGACTTCCAGATCTTTTTATTATAAAGGTAATGCTAAAGGATTCACAGGTTACTAAAAGGTAACCTGATGAAGACAAGGTAAATAAGACAAGGTATAGAAGGGTCTTAAGTGTGCAACAGCTTTTGTCTTTAATTGAAATTGGGCTGAGTCATTCACCCTAGTGAACATAGTATAGATTTGTTCACCAGAAGCTCTGTGAACCCCATACTTTATGTATTTTTACAGTGACTTCATAACATAGACATGATTGATTTTTTTTTGTGTGTGTGTTTTTATTGATTTTTTTATTGTGGTACATTGGTTTACATTGTAGTTTGTATTTTGGAAGCTTAGATCCCCACGCTCCACCCCCATCACCCTGTCCAATGCGGTTACCATAGCACTCCCACCACCAAAGCACATATAGTCTATCACCAGAGTCCACTGTGCTCCCTCCCCACTATGTAGTCACCCCTCCCCCTTCCCCTGATTGTCTCACCTCTGAATGTCTCAGTTCTATAGTCTGCTTTCAAGGAATAGTTTTTGAGTTTGGCCGTTATCTTACCCTTTGTCTGATTTCTCTGTATTCCACATATAAGTGACACCATCCAGTATTTATCATTCTGTGACTTTTTTTTCATTTAGCATAATCTCTTCCAGCTCCATTCATGTTGCTGCATATGGAATTAGTTCATGTTTTTTGATTGCTGAGTAGCATTCCATTGTGTATATAAACCACATCTTGGTCCACTCTTCTGTCTTTGGGCATTTTGGTGTCTCTGTAGTTTGGTTATTGTAAATAGCACTTCAGTGAACATGGGAGTGCAGCTTTCCCTTCAAATTAGTGTATTCATATTCTTTAGACAGATACTTTGGAATGGAATTGCTAGATCATATGGTATATCCATTTTTGATATTTTGAGAAACTTCCATACTACTGTCCATATAGGGTGGCCAGTATATATCCCCAACAGCAGTTTAAAAGAGTTCTTTTTTCCCACATCCATATCAACACTCGTTTTGGTCTTTTTGATATGGGCCATTCTCACCAGAGTGAGGTGGTGTTTCATTGTGGTTTTGATTTACAAAATTTTCCTAATGGTAAGTGTTGATGAGTGTTTTTTCTTGTGCCTGTTGGCTATTTGTATATCTTCTTTGTGAATTGCATTTTTAGCTCTTCTGTCCATTTTTGGTTGTTTTCCTTTTGTTGAGTTGTGTGAGTTCTTTGTGTATCTTTGCTATCAGCCATATAAGATGTATGGTGTGCGTATATTTTGTCCACTTTAGTAGAGTGTCTTTTTGTCTTGCTTATGTTTTCTTCACCTGCACAGAATCTCTTTAGGTTAATGTAGCCCCAGTTATTTTTGTTTTCTTTGTTATTGGATGTGTATCTGCAAAGACATTACTGAAGCTTATTCATGAAGTGTTTTGCCTATGTTTTTATCTGTGTGTTTTATGGTTCAGGTTTTATATACAAGTGTTTTATGCATTTTGAGTTGATTTTTGTGTATGGTGTGAGGTATTGAGCTGGTGTCATTCTTCTGCATGTGGTTATCTAGTTTTCCCAGTCCCATTTATTGAAGAGACTTTCCTTGCTCCAGTGTATTTCTTGGCTCCTTTGTTCTTTATTAACTGTTCACATAGATATGGGTTTATTTCTTTTTTTTTTAATTAATAAATTTTATTTTTATATTCCCCATACAATTGCAATCCCCCCATTCTGACCCCAATCCCTCATCCCTCCCCTGATATGGGTTTATTTCTGAGGTCTTAATTTTTTTCTTTTTTTCTTTTTTTCCTACTTTTAATTTTTTTCTTTTTTTTTTTTTTTCCTACTTTATACAGGCTGTGTATTTATCATAGCTTTACTGCTTGGTATATATTTTATATATCATTTACAACATGTTAGTGTTATTTCAGGTTTTTTTTTTAAATAAATAAATTTTATTTTTATATTCCCCATACAATTGCAACCCCCTTATTTTGACCCCAATCCCTCCCCTCCCTGCCCCCCACCCTCCATAGAGTATCTCTGGTTCATAGTTTTTTGTTGATTTTGATTTTCACTTTCTTATAGTTATTCATTTTCCTGGTCCCTTATTTAAGTTTTCTAGATTCCTGCTATGAGTGAGACCATCCGGTATTTTTCTTTTTCTTTCTGGCTTATTTCACTGAGCATGATCCCTTCCAGCACCATCCATGTTGCTGCAAATTGCATGTGTTTATCTTTTTTAAATGCTGGGTAATATTCCATGGTGTATATGTACCACATCTTCTTGATCCAGTCATCTATTTTTGGGCATTTGGGTTGTTTCCAAAGCTTAGCTATTGTAAACAGTGCTGCTATAAACATAGGGGTGCAGGTGCTCTTTGGAATGGATGTTTCTGTGTCCTTTGGGTAAATACCTAGGAGTGGAATTGCTGGATCGTATGGAAACTCTATGTTTAGTAGGTCCAGAAATCTCCACACAGCTCTCCATAGTGGTTGGACCAGTTTGCACTCCCACCAACAGTGCAGAAGAGTTCCTTTTTCTCCACACCCTTGCCAACATTTGTTGTTGCTAGTTTTTTTAATATGTGCCATTCTCACTGGTGTGAGATGGTATCTCATGGTAGTTTTGATTTGCATTTCCCTGATTACAAGTGATGTTGAACATTTTTTCATATGCCTGTTGGCCATTTGCATTTCCTCTTCAGAGAAGTTTCTTTTTAGCTCTTCTGCCCATTTTTTGACTGGATTATTTTCTTTGTTTTTGTTGAGTCTCATCAGCTCTTTTCAGATTTTTGTGATCAGTAATGTGACTGGTTTTGGTCTAATACTATGCTGTTTTAATTATTATGACTATATAGTATAGTTTGAAGCCAGAAGTGTAATACTATAATTTTTCTTCTTTTTTGTCAGTATTTTTTCATCTTTTTGGAGTCTTTTGTGATTCCAAGTGAATTTTGGTAATGTTTGTACTATTCAAAGAATGTCATTGAAATTTTGATAGGGATTGCATTGAATTGGTATGCTGCTTTGGGTGAGATGGCCATTTGACTTGATTCCTCAGTCCATAAGCAGGGAATAGCTTTCCATTTTTTTTATATCTTCTGTTTCTTTTAACAGCATCTTAGTTTTCTTTATACAAGTCCTTTAGCTCCTTTCTTAATTCTACTGCTAGGTATTTAAATTATTTCTTTGGTGTGGTTGCATATAGGATTGTTTTCTAAATTTCTTCCTTTCCCAGCTCATTGTTTGTATATAGAAAGGCAACTGATTTTTGTGTATTGACTTGCCACTTAACTGATTTCAGTTAGTTTTTCCGTGGAGTCTAGGCTTCTCTATGTGTAATACCAGGTTGTTAGACAATAATGATAGTTTTACATCTTTATTTTCAGTTTTGATTCCTTTTATATCCTTTTCTGGCCTAATTGCTCTAGCTATGGCTTCCAATACCATGTTGAATATCAGTGGTGAGAGATGGTCCAGATGATCCACCATCTTGTCTTACACTACATCTTAGTGGAAAAGCCTTCAGTTTTCACCATTGAGATTTATGTTAGCAGTAGGTTTGTGATATGTGGCTTTTAATACGTTAAGTTTCATTTATCCCAAGTTTTTTGAGGATTTTCTTTATAGTGGATGTTGAATCTTATCAGATGATTTCTCAGCAGCTATAATATGATCATGTAGTCTTTATCTTTTGTTGGTGTGGTGAATTACATTGATTTTTGAATGTTGAACCATCCTGTATACCTGGTGTAAATCCCACTTGGTCATGATGTATAATTCTTTAATGTAGTGTTGGCTTTGGTTTGCTAATATTTTATTGAGGATATTTGCATCTGTGTTCATTAGGGAAATTAGTCTGTTTTCTTTTTTTGTGTGTTGTCTTTGTTGTTTTTGGTATTGGAGTAATGTTGACTTCATAAAATGTTTGAAAATATTTTCTTTCTCAGTTTTTTAGAAGAGCTTGAGGTGGATATGTATTAGTTCAAGTTGGAAGGTTGGGTGGAACTCACTTGTGAAGGCATCTGGTCCTGAGCTTTTGGTTTTTGGGAGAGTTTTTATTACTGTTTCAATTTCCTTGCTTGTGATTGTTCTGTTCAGGATGATTTCTGTTTCTTCCCTATTCAATCTTGGATGGTTGTACAAGTCTAAGAATTTTTCTAGCTCTTCTCGGTTTTTGGACTTACTAAAATATAAATGATCATAGCAGTCACCTGAATTCTCTGAATCTCTGCATTATTTGTAGTTACTTTTCTTTCATTTCCAATCCTATTATGAGTTTCCTCCCTTATTTACTTGGTGAGCCTAACTATCGCTTTATCTCTTGCTATTTATTTTTTTAAAGGATAGCTTTTGTTTTCATTAATATTTTGGAATGTCCTTTGATTTCTGTTTCATTTATTTATGTTCTAATTTTCAGTTTTTTATTCTGGCTTTAGGTTTTGTTTGTCTTGTTCTAGTTCCTTGATGTGGAATTATTTTAGCTATTTATTGTTTCTTGATGTGGGCTTGTATTGCTACATACTTTGTTCTTAACACTGCTTTTACTGTGTTCCATAAGTTCTGGAAGGTTGTGTCCTCATTGTCACTTGTCTGAAGTCATTTTTTTATTGTTAACCCAGTAATCTTTGAGTAGTGTGTTTCTCATTGTTCATGTATTGAAAGTTTTAAGATTTTTTTTTTTTGCCTATGCATTCAAGAACTGGGATGTAGGCCAGAGATGTGGAGGATGAGAGGATTCACAGAGACAGAATGGAGAGGAGAACAGGTGGATCTACTGAAATACACTGCCGAGGGGAACAGCGGGTGAGACAGGAGAGGTCTGTTGGGCCATGTGGGTTAGCTCCTGGCCAGGAATCGAACTTGCACTGCCGTGGCTGGCGATAGCTTGATAGTGCTGAGACTTTACCCTGTGCTACCAGGGAGGCAGGCCCATGTATTGAAAGTGTTACCTGCTTTCATTTTGCGGTTGATCTCTAGAATGATACCTTTATGGTCATAAAGATATTTGGTGTGATATCGAACTTCATGAAATTGTTGATGCTTGCCTTGTTACCCAAAACATGATCAGTCTTGAGTTTGACCATGTGTGCTTGATATGAATATGTATTAAACTTTTTTTAGTTCCCTATAAGTTTCTATTAGATCCACATAGTGTGATTCTTTAAGTTTATTGTGTGCTAATTATTTTCTGTCTGCTTTTTCTGCCCATTCATTAAAGTGGAGGGTTGAAGTCTTCTACTACAGATGTGCTTTTTCCAATGTCTGATTTCAGTTGATAGTAATTGCCTAGTATTTTGGTGCTCCTTTGTTTGGTGATTATACATTAATGAGTCTTGTGTCTTCATGGTTTCTTGTTCCCGTATTATATAGTGCCTATCCCTTTCTCTTCTTACCTTTTATCTGGAAATCTATTTTTTTTTTAAAGATTTATTTATTTATGCATACAAGAGCTGGGGTACAGGCCAGAGATGCAGGGGCCGTGGTGGTGGTGGTGAGAGGATTCACCAGAGACAGAGCAGGGAACAGAACAGGCAGACTGACTGAAATAGACTTCTGAGGGGAGCAGCGGGCAAGACAGGAGAGGTCTGCTGCACTATGTGGGTTGCTCCCTGGCCAGCCAGGGATCAAACTCGTGCTGCAGAGGCTGCTGATTGCTTCATAGTGCCGTTCTTAACCCCTTGCGCCACCAGGGAGGCCCTGGAAATTTATTTTGTCTGAGACAGGTATGTCTGTGCCTGCCTTCCTTTGGGTCCCATTTGCTTGTAGGTTTGTTTTCCACCCCTTTACTCTGAGTTTATGTCTATCTTTGGAGCTTAGATGCCTTTCCTGGAGACGACAAAGTTTAGATTCTGTTTCCTGTTCCAGCCACATACTCAGTGCCTTTTTATTGGAGAGTTCAGCCATTTACATGAGTGATGATTGATACATGAAAATCTGTTGCTGCTGTTCTGTCCTTAATTTTTGTGGTTCTACTCCTTTTCCAGTGCTGTGTATATATTCCTCTCATCAGTTTAGATATGAGAGTTCCTTTCAGTATTTATTATAGGGAAGTCTAGTGTATGCAGATAACTTCGGGTCCTCTGTCTGAGAATACCTTTATTTCTCCCTCATGTATAAGGAAGAGCCTTATAGGATAGAGTATTATTGACTGGCAATTTTTATCTTTTAGTATTTGGATCATGCCATTCCATTTTTTCTTTGCCCACAGTATTTCTTCAGAGAAGTCTGATGTTAGCCCAATTGGTTATCTGCTTCTTCTCCCTTGCCAGCTTCAGTATTCATTTTTTGTCTTAACTCTTGCAAATTTTGACAACTATATGTCTTGGTGTAGGACTTAATTTGTTAAGGTACCCCAGGGTTCTCTTAGCTTTCTGAATTTTCCTTTATTATTTCTTTAAATAGGTTTTCTGTGCCCTTCTCTCTTTTTGATCGCTGGTATACCCATTATTTTTGTGTTACCTTTCTTTACGGAGTTGGAAAATTCTGTCTTCATTTTTTTTTTTTTTTTTTTTACTTTTTCTCTTCCCTTTTCCATCTGATTCTTTTTTCATTCACATTTTCAGGTACACTGATTCATTCTTCTAGTTGGTCTATTCTGCTTGCACAGCTTTCTTCTGAAATTTTCTTCTCTATTACTCTTTTTATATCCTGAATTGCCATTGTTTTCTTATTTAAAGCTTCAATTTCATCTTTTATTTGTTGATTTTATTCCTTAGTACAGTCATTTTTTTTTTTTTTCTGAATTTTCTTCCATTTCTTTGAATTTCTTTTTCATAGCATTTTGAATTCTGTTTCTGATAGGAAGAATAGATCTTCCATTTTTTGGTGTGTGTTTGGGTTCTGAGGAGTTGTTCTGTGGTGTAGCATTTCCTTGTGCACTCATGTTTTCATTTCTAGTAATTTCTGTCTGCCCCACTTTTTTTGGTTTGTTTGTTTTTGAGGCCCCATAGATATGATGGGACTTCTGCAGAGCATGGCTTCTCATACCCTTTGGGCTAGTACCTGGTCTTACGGGGACTGCTTCCTTGGGGAATTTGGCTGCTCCTTGGTGCTCATTAGTGGTGGCTTCTGTGCTGGGTGTGGTACTTCCCACCCACACTGGGTGGGGGGCGGTCTCACCAGGGCCCGAGTGCTTCTACCACCTTGCCATGATCAATTATTAACTCTAGCCCCTCTTTCCTCCTTGAATGATGTGAGGTGGAACTCAAAGTTCTAATCATGCCTTAGTCTTTCTCATGACCAGTGCCCATCTTAAAGCTAGCCAGGATCCTACACAGATGATCTCATTGGAACAAAAAATGTGCCTGTCATCCAGGAAATTTCAAATGATTTGGGAACTCTGTGTCAGGAACCAGATTCAGAGAATAAATGGTGCTCCTATCAACCTTATCATTTACCCCTTCTTTGTAAGGAATGTTTACCCATTTATGATTTTATAACACCATGCATTGTTAATTTGTAAAATATTTATTTAAAAAAGTTGGAAGGTTATTCTGCATTATAAAATAGACTGAAATTATTAATATCACTTGATTTTCCCCAAAATACCTTTCAGTGTTGGAAAGATATCAAGCTCATAATGATGGAAACAAAGTTTTCAAAGTTGCTTTTGCTTGAAAATTCCATGTTAATCACAGCACTTGTGAATACTCTCATTTGTTATTTTGCAAGTGACAGATATACTTTAATTTTTGAGAAAATGGCTGCCAAAGATTCAAGTCTGCACAGTTTGTCATTTTCTTTTTTTTAAGTAAAAATAGTGTTACAGGGGAAAAAAACAGTTTATATTGCATTTCAAGCATTGTACTAGTGTTTTTATTTTCTTTAGCAACAGTGAATTTTGGATATACAGGACTAACTCGTGTTTAGTGTTTTGTTACATCAAACTAAAAGAACAAAAGAACATGTAAGTCAGTGTTGAGATTTAATTAAATTCATCTTTTCCTTATGAATAACTTAAGAGAATCTCTTTTTTTTCTCTTTTTTTGAATAGTGAATGTGCATATACAATCCATTATTCACACAACTTGGAGCTATTACTTGATTTGTGTTAAGATACAGCAGTTTTGTGTGCAGTTTTATGTGCATCACCAGTGAAAATGTGACCACAGTAAAAAAGGCAAATAATATCTTAATATTATTTGAGAAATTTTTTATTTAAGGAACCTTTCCCCTCATAGGGTCATGGGGATCTGAAGGTTCCATGGTCCACACTTGAAGAACTGCTAATATAGAGGAAAGATTTAATAGAAGACTTATATTTGAAGTTTCTCCACTATTTTTATTCTTGTGATGTTAGATGTCCTTTCTCACAACTTCAGTTATTTCATTTATGAAATTAGGTTTAAAACGTGTTGCTTGGTTTTTTGCTTTTGTGTTGATAGAGTTACAATTAATAAATTATGAAAACCTCTAATTTTAAGTTGTTGCTATTTGTAAATGAGTTTCTGCTCTGGTCAGTTTGGTTTACTTGTCAGTTAGGAATCAGTAAACTTGATGATTTCAAAGAAGAAATTTAGTGTTGGAGCTTAAGTTCTTAAAAAATAACTGCAAGGACTGGAAGAAGGATCTTTAACTCAGCATTCTGAAATGACTCCCAAAGTCTTGCAGGACTGGCCAGTTAAGAAAACTACTTTCTCTGTAACAATCCGAAAGGTAGTGAAACAGGAGGCTCCATGTGGGATTACTGAGCTCAAGAGCATACCTGTTTTGCTGCAATCTTTGCACAAGCGGTTAGGATTAAGTAACTGCCTCTGACCTATGCCTGGACATTGGAGTACCGATTCTAGTTGCCATTTCTACTCTATCTTTTGACATTCCTGCAATTGAAAATTGGACACTGGAATGCTACTGTGGAAGTGTTGTAGAGCAACCCCGATACAAAACGGGGTGCCTGACTGTGGGTCCTCACCCGCGCGCTTAAAAGGACTTATCAATGCTCTACTGCAGGCACACGTGAAAGGTTAATAAAAGGTTTATTTACAAGGGAAGGGGAAATGAGGAAATATACAGCTCTGGGAGAAAAGCGGGAGACAAAGTTTTAAATGAGTCCTACCCGATCCGCCGATCTGGAACCCCAAAATGGCGCTCTGAGAGCTGGCCGCCAGCCAGGAGCGGTGAAGCCGGGAGGCGAGCGATCGCGAGCCAGAGAGAGCCCTAGGCCCACGTGTTTGTTTTTTTATATCCAACCTGGCTGCCCAACTCCACCCTCAGGTCCCAGCCACCCTCCCCTTGGTGGTGATGGGATTTGTCTTCCCCAATGTCCTGATGGTTTTAGTCTGGAGTGGGGGTGGAGTCCACAAAGCCTGTATGGGATTAACTCAGGACATCACTTCCCCCTAACAGAAGAACCCATGTCCATTTAATCATGTTGAAGAATCTGTCCAAAGCAGCAAGATTATGCCTTTTCCTTCATGTCTGCCTTACAGATTTCATCTTAGTGTCATGTGGCACAAAGGAAGCTTAGACACCAGGGCTAACAAGAAGCATGTTTAATTGCACCGGTGCTGACTCAGCGGATTCTCATCCAAAGGCTGAGCCCCATCTGTAGAAAGTCAGGGGCTTATATACACTTAATGGTTCTGGGTGGGTTTGTATTGGCAGCTATGACATGGACGGATATGATATGGCTACACACCAACAGGTGAGTTATATAGTTGACTACCAAGGAGTGAGTAAAAGGTCAATAGTCATGGGACACCCCCGCCCCCAGGTCTCTTCTGCCTCGTGGCAGTACGTGGTCTAACATGAAGCAAGATTCATACCAGGGGCTAAGTTGCTTACCAGGAACTGTGCAAAAGGTCATTACTAAGACGACACCCCCCCCCCCCCCCCGCCCCCGCTGCTTATCTCAGGTCACTATGCTTCATTAGTACATTCAGCTGGTGTAACTTAAACTTTACTCAGAACTTTTTAACTGCTAGTGAATTGGGAAAATAGGTTAGTTGGTTTGTTTTAATCTTTTCAGCCTTTGTAGTGAAAAAAAACTATGCTACTTACATGAGAAAATGAAGCATGAGGGCTAGTTCCTGTTTTTCTTCTTTTTGTTTCAAATTATTTTGTTTTTGTTATTTTCTTGTACTCATCCAAGTTTTTGTCATTACTTGATGATCAAGGTAGCTTAACTTTTGTGAGGCCATTCTATGCTGTTCCAGTCCTAAGTTCATCAGTATTAAAACTGGACTGGATGATTACACCCAGGTTCCACCCATCTATAGCTGGACTTGGATATTATAGATGGACTTGGATTTTGTATGTAAGATTTAGGAAGCTCTTGACCTGTTGATCTTTGCAGGCATGTTCCATCATTTCAGTTACCTTGCTGATAGCACATGCTAGTAACATATACTTTCTCAACATAGTTTCATCTATACAAAGTAACAGATGTTGGTTTATATTGTTGTTTAAATGAAAATCAGGGCCTCCCCGGTGGCGCAGCGGTTGAGCGCCCTATTGCGAAGCTGCCCGAAGCCTCCGCGGCACTGGTTCAATCCCCAGCTGCTCCCCGGCCACCGGAGAAGGTTCCCACATGGCGTGCAGACCTCTCCTGCAGCCCGCTGCTCCCCTCAGCAGTGTACTTCGGTCCTTCTGCCTGCTCTGCTCCCCGCTCTGGCTCTGGTGAATTCTCTCACCCTCCCGTGCTTCCGACTGTACCCAGTGCTTGTATAAATAAATAAATAAATCTTTAATAAATAAATAAATGAATGAATGAAAATCAGAGTAATGTTGGCATCTTCCAGGTTAAGGAAATTGACCAATATATATTAGGAAAGTAGATTAAAAAATGGTCTTACAGAAGGTGGTAATCATTGCAGCCTATTTGGAAAAAAAAAGTAACATCAAGACTATTCTTTCCTTTGATGACTGGTTATGTCATTTGTATATTTGCTGCCATCTCCCATAGCATTCCACATTAAAATTCAACACTGTTGGGGCCTCCCTGGTGGCACAGGCGGTTGAGCGTGGCGCTGTGAAGCTGTCCACAGCCTTTGCAGTGCCTATTCGATCTCCGCCGGCTTCAGAGCAACCTACATGGTGCAGCAGCCCTCTCCTGTCTTGTCCGCTGCTCCCCTCAGCAGTATATTTTGTTAGTCTGCCTGTTCTGTACCCCACTCTGTCTCTGGTGAATCCTCTCACTCTCCCACACATCTGGGCTGTACCCGGGTTCTTGTATAAATAAAAAATAAATCTTTTAAAAAAATTTCACCATTGTTTAACAATTTGGCACAGACTTTTAAAAATAAAAGTATATACAAAAAATAATCTCTACAGGTGCTTATGTCTAGGTAGTAGTATGGATAAACTGGAGTGCGTATTTGAGTTAACATAAATGTAAATGGTTATGTTGATTTTGTGGTTTGTTGTAGAGAAACATTTTAATTTTTTTTTGCTATTAGGTCAGAGACTTAGTGAATATTGAGATTACTCTGCAATAAAAAATATTTATGCACTTATTGCTTTTTAGGTATACTTTATAGAGAAGAACATTAAGTTTTTGACTATAACCAATTTATACAGAATTAAGTTGGTGTTGACTTTGCTTTGAAATTCTCCATAATAAGAATTACCATCAATTTTGTTTGGCTTTTAATTTTGAGAAAATTTTGCTTTTCAGATGTGATTGATCTCACTGGAGACGATAAAGATGATCTTCAGAGAGCAATTGCCTTGAGTTTGGCGGAATCAAGCAGAGCATTCAGGGAGACTGGAATAACTGATGAGGAGCAAGCCATTAGCAGGTAAAAACATAATTTGTATAAAATATGTATATGCACTGTTGATAATAGCAAAAATAATTGGCTTTAATCTCAAGAGACTTTAACATATATTCTAAATAATTAATATGCTTAAATATTTTTTGTAATTTTCTGTATTCTAGTTCTGATTGCATTTGAAACTTTGAGTTTTAGAATTTTGGAGTGATATTATGGAGCATTACATTTAGGTGTATATTTTAATATTTGTTTTTTCTCTCCTTAACCCCTTTTGAATACCTTGTCCAATTTAGTTTTTTCATCATTTATAGAGCAGTCAGTAAACTCTTTCTAAAAATGACTAATAGCAAATATATATAGCTTTGTTGGCTCTATGGTTTCTGTTACAGTTAATCAATTCTGGTGGTGATGTGCAAATGTAGGCTTAGATAATACATAATTCAATGAGGATGTCTGTGCTTTAATAAATCTTGATTTTAAAAAATAGGTTGCTAACTGGATTTGACCTGTGGACCACATTTTGCTAGCCTCTGATATATGATACAGTAGTATGTTTATAGGACTTTTTTTTTTTTTAAGAAATAGGCAAGGTTCCATGATGTGTGTTAGAAAGCATTTTTTGATTTATTCACTGAAACTTGTTAGTTTGAAACAACTTGATCCATCAAGGATCAAATAAATAAATTTGTTTTAATCACTAAATAATGTTGATTCCAACTGTAATTTTATAAATAGCTCTTTGGAGGCAGTGGTAACTATCTTACTGAAGATGAAATTTATCTTTTAAGAGGCTAAGTGCTTTTCCAAGGGTGCATAGCTAAGATGGTCTTATGACTTCAGATTTCTTCTTATTGTAATGCAGTTTAGTAGCGAATATCCCCAAGGCACAATAGCAACAGTGTATTTCTTCCCGAGTAATCTTCAGATTACTGTATAAAAGGAGATGTCTCAAAATGCTATGTTTAGCAAAGGCACATAATTTTTCTTAGTAATACCTTTTAATGTCTTTAAATGTTACTTTGGAAATTATAAAAGGTCATATTTATATTAAGATGGAAAAAATTAAAATCCATTGTCCTCTTTAGTTGTGACTAATATCATTTAATGCTAGTAATTTTAAATGAAAATCTAAAGTACATTGACTATCTTTAGACATTTTAATAAAGCTTACTTTGTGAAGAATTTGGAGAAATTACAAAATTAAGTTTTTTCCTTTAAAAAAGGAAATATTGCACTTTGTGAAATATTTTAAACATGAAATTTATTAGTTCATTTCATAATTAAGAGGAAAGGTGATTTGTTATGCCATTCGTTATGCAAAAAAGTCATAAAATAGAATGTACACTATGATTCAAGTATTATTTTAAAAAGTACTTGTGTATTTTTGTTTTATGATTTTATATTAGTGTGCAAATTGGAAAAAATTATATGCTTTCATAGCATAGTCTCAGTAGTTTTATATTGTATGTTTTCTAATTAAAATAACACATTGCTTAGATAATAAAAAGTAAAAAAATAAGTTAAATGTTCAAGCATTTAAGGCCATTCCTACTCTGATATACAATTCAATGTATACGTTTTGTATTATTTTAGATACTCCTATTTAGGTGTTATAAATCTTTAAGTTAATTTGTGACAAGAATTCTAAGACTAATGCCAGTTGCCTCTAGATGGTAGGGGCCATTGAATACCTTGGCTATCAGCACATTTTTTGAGAGACTTTTATAATAAAACGTGTACCATGTTAGATTACAGGTGGTCTGGTAAAGTTGAAAATATGAAACAAATCAGTGTCATGTTCCACAGTGATGTAATCAGAGTTGGCTGATTAGACTGGAACAGCAACACTATATTTTGTAGAAATTCAGAAGTTTTCTGCAACTAATAACTATAGGACCTATTACTTGTCATTATGGTATATATGATCTGCTCTTGTTAGCATTATTAAGAAGTGTTTGTGTCTTACTAATTCTTTGTGTCTTACTAATTCTTTGTTACAATTAGTAGTTTGAAAATATATAATGGTAGAGCTTTACCCACTAGAAAATTCAGAATTAAAGGGGCTTCTTTATTAGTTTAATCGGTTTATACTTTCAAAATAAGCTGTCGAACCTCTTTTTAAATTGTTATTGTGCATATCCACCAGTGCTAGTCAGTTGGTGGATGCCTTTTTCTATCTCTTATATGGACTGCTGCTGCTCATTGTTCTTTCCTCTTTGTGGTACTGTCAGTTATTTTCCCAGAACTCATTGCTTTTTTTTAGTTCATTCATCTCTAATTATGAAGCTAGATAAGATTCTTCATGTATACTTCTAAATATGCGTATGCATTACAAAAGGATAATTCTCAAATGAAAATACTCCCATTTAAAAAAATCAATAAAAAATTAAATATACCATCTTATACATGTATTTTGCATTACATTTACCTTTTGTATACTATGCATTATCTTCAGTTTTTGAATATAAGCTGCTTAGTTGCCTTGTGAAATTTAATTTCAGTTATACTAAATTGTACAACTGAACAGTTGAGGGTCTTTCAGTTTGATTCCTTTACTTTTTATTGCTCCGTATGTTCCTGGAAATTTGCTATCTGCTAGGTGTGGTATGTTTCAGATAAATTCTGGTTTTCTTCTGCCTCAATTCGTTTAACTAAATAACTCAAGAAATTCTTGGGCCTCCCCTGGTGGTGCAGCGGTTGAGCACTGGGTTGCGAAGCTGCCCGCAGCCTCTGCAGCGCCGGTTCAATCCCGGCCACTGGAGGAGGGTCCCACATGGCGCGCAGACCTCTCCTGCCTCCCCCTGCTCCCCTCAGCAGTGTACTTCATCTGCTTGCTCTGCTTCCCGCTCTGCCTCTGGTGAATTCTCCCACCCTCCCGTGCTTCTGACTGTACCCAGTGCTTGTATAAATAAATAAAAATAAATCTTAAAAAAAAAAAGAATTTATCTCCCTTTAAAAAAAAAGAAAAGAAATTCTGGTTCCTTTTAGTGGCAAATAACTTAAGAGATTGCATGTGAGAGAATCATTTTGGGGCAAAGAGTACTGCTACCAATGTTGGGTCATTCTTGAAAGTAAAAGGTATAAACATTTATTGTCATTTTTATTCTTTCTATGTTTAAAAAATTGTGGGTTTTTTTGATATTTACATTTTAATAGATGTATTGCTGTTACATGATTTTTTAAAAATATGTTTTCTTTCATTCTCAAATAAAGACTTTATCCTTTATTTCCATACCATATTTAGTAATAATAGTTTGGAATCATCTTACACTTTATCTAATGTCATGTTGTAAACAGTGCTGTTAATTGATGAAAATAATTTACTTTTTCTCTATTAAAACCATGGGTCATTATTTCGACATTAATTTAGTAGGGAAAATTCTTAGGATAAAGATAATATAGCATGAATGAGATTTTCTCAAGACTACAAAAAATTGGAAATAGTCGTGCTGTGGCTATTTTAAGGCAAAAAGAGTTAAGATGTCTAAGTACTGTGCAAACTTATTTAGATAGTGAGTAGCACTTGTTTCTAGCAGGCAAAATGCTGTTAGTTTTTGCATGGGAAGTGGGGTTTTCCATCATATTGTTGCACACTTAAGAGCAAGAAAAACATTGGTAAAGTGACATTACTCTTGCCATCTTTAGATAGGTATCAGATACTCTGTAGGTGAGTTTATTTTGATGAGGTTTATCTTTTATTTTGACACATAGAGATATATATTATTGGGTTTCTGCCTAGGCAAACTTTTGTGTGAAGAAGTAAACATACATGTCTTCTACTACTTTATTTAGATGTCGTGGAATCAGATCTCTAGAACAGAAGGAAATATAGAATTGACTTAACTTTTTTTTATAGAAAATGAAATAAATGGTCTAAGTACAGTTCAGTTTTTAATGTTTTCTTAATGATAAAAAATGTTGTAAGAACTAGTTACTGTATTATATTGTACATAAGTATTTTAATTCAGAAAACTTACCTGAAGCACTTGTAAGTGCTTTATCACTGGTGCTAAACCTAATTTGTTGAATTATCACTTAACATCTGTTACATAACTCTCAGTGCTTGAAGTTTCTTTTTTCCTCTGAGATAAAGATAGTACCCCCTTTTTAGCATTGCCACTGCTGTATTCTTCCCCTTTCATTGTCCAGAGATTAAGTAGTTAAAATCCTTAGTTTTATAGTATTCTGTGTTCTAGGATACAGCTTAATTTTTTTTTCCTCCATTTCCTAAGAGTTCTTGAAGCCAGCATAGCAGAAAATAAAGCATGTTTGAAGAGGACACCTACAGAAGTCTGGAGGGATTCCAGAAACCCTTATGATAGAAAAAGGCAGGACAAAGCTCCTGTGGGGCTAAAGAATGTTGGCAATACTTGCTGGTTTAGTGCTGTTATTCAGGTAAGAATCTTCATGCAGATCTTGTTTGGTGTAGGCATCATAGTAATGTAAAGTGGGTTTGGTGGTGTTTGTTTTAAGTTGTGTACTCTAAATGTCAGTGCAGGCAAGGTCAAAACCTTGCCTTTCTATCTACCTATGCCTTTCTATCTAATCTGCTTGTTTGGGGATTGCTTTCCTCCTCCATCTCTACTCTTCACTCCCAATATGGAGTTTTGACAGTAGAGCTCTACCTATGCCTTTCATATATTTGGGGTTTTTTTGTTTGTTTGTTTGTTTTTTTTTTTTATTTATCTATTTATCTATCTATTTATTTATTTATTAAGATTTATTTATTTATTTATACAAGCACTGGGTACAGTCAGAAGCGTGGGAGGGTGAGAGAATTCACCAGAGCCAGAGCTGGGAGCAGAGCAGGCAGAAGGACCAAAGTACACTCTTGAGGGGAGCAGCGGGCGGTAGGAGAGGTCTGCGTGCCATGTGGGACCCTCCTCCTGTGGCCGGGGAGCAGCCGGGGATCAAGCCGGTGCTGTAGAGGCTGCGGGCAGCTTCGCAACCCAGCGCTCAACTGCTGCGCCACCGGGGAGACCTGCCTTTCATATATTTGAAATTAATTTTTCCTCTCCCCCTACTGTTAGGAGTTTTTGGCAGGATGGAAAAATAATTTATATTTATTTTTCTGCAAATTTAGGGAAGAATGTGTCCAAGAGATGAACCAGAACTGTTGTGTATTAAATCAGATTTTTTTATATATATTGAAAAATGTTATTCATATAAATTTATTTTTTTAAAGATTTATTTTTATTTATACATATGAGAACTGGGGTGTAGGGCAGAGGTGCGGGGAGTGAGAGGATTCACCAGAGACAGAGTGGGGAGCAAAACAGGCGGATCTCCCTAAATACACTGCTGAGGGGGGCAGCAGGCGAGACAGGAGAGTTCTGCTGCATCATGTAGGTCAGCTCCCAGGCCAGTGATCTAACTCATGCTGCAGTGGCTGGTGATAGCTTGATAGCATTGAGACTTTACCTGTGCCACCTGGGAGGCCCAGAATTACATTTATTTTAATACTATTTTTTATATGAGGAGGAATTTTATTTGAGATGGTTAAAAAATGACAGTTTTCAATGTGTGTATAAGAATGATGTAAAGAATACATATTGAAATGTTTTTAACATCCCTATTCTAAAATAAGAAATGCTTGTTATGCACAGGTATCCATCGTCTCAATTTGGACTACTTTTCTTTCTTTTTTTCACTTTTAGTGAAATGACTATTACTTTAAATACTTAACATCCTCAAGTAGACATTGATATTGTTCCCTTTCAGGTTGCAAAAATATAAATAAAATAATTTATGAATAATATGCTCTTAGATTTTACTATTCTTCAGGAAAATTAATATTTTGTGTTTATTTTCCTAATACAGTAGGATTCTAATTTAGTGTTCTCAATGAGAACTTTTTAAATCATTGGGCAAGTGTATCATTTCTTTTTCAATTTATCTCTTTCTATTGTAGCTTTCCAAATCTCTCTGACAGTATAAATTTTCATATGATATTGAAGCAACTAGCTGATTATTTAGCTCATTTTTGACAAGTTCTTTGTGTTCTCTAGGTTATTAATTTGTAATTTTAACTTTTTTATATTTTAGTGTTACAGTTTTTAACCCTCCCCCATTTTTTTGCCTCTTGTATACCATGTGCTATGGTATACTCTGTATAGTATTATTTTTTCCAGGTTGTTAAAATGTTGAATACCTGGATTAACATTAATCTGTAATAATACCTTTGAGCCTAATCTTGATTATGCATTAATTGTTCACATACATGCAAAGACTATCTAAAATTTTACTTTCTACCTTAGAGTCTCTTATATCTTCTTAATAAACTGCCCATGTATAATTGTAAGTATTGTTAGTAATCCAGCACAGTATGTCAAAATAAAAGGAATTTGACATTTTCTTAGGGAAAAATACATCTTCTTGTGGTAATTGGAAAAATGCTGCAGAAAAATAGTTGTCAAAAATAAATCTCTAAGCCCAATCATATTTTTATAATTCTGTTCATAGAATTTCCCTTAAGGTTTTGTCTTAAATGTTTGCTCTTTTTCAGTCATTATTCAACCTTTTGGAATTTAGAAGATTAGTTCTGAATTATAAACCTCCTTCCAATGCTCAAGATTTACCCCGAAACCAAAAGGTAAAATTATAAAAGATTTTTAAGAGTATGTATGTTCTTCATATTCTTTTATCTATGCTTGCCTTTTGGGTGTTTGCCTCATCAGATCTCATGTTTTATCAGATTTGTCAACCATTGATGTTAATTGCTACAGTAAGTTCCTGTTCTTTGTCAGTATATTGCAAAAAGGATTTTTTCCCTTCACTTGTATGTCAGTAATATGCCAGTGTTTTATTAGTATTATTATTATTTTAAACAAATGTTTAAGATTTGTTTATTTATTTATACAAGCACTGGGTACAGTCAGAAGCACAGGAGGGTGAGAGAATTCACCAGAGCTAGAGCAGGAAACAGAACAGTCAGACTGACGAAGTACACTGCTGAGGGGAGCAGCGGGCGAGTCAGGAGAGGTCTGCGCGCCATGTGGGACCCTCGCCAGCGGCTGGGGATAGAACCGGGGCTGCTGAGGCTGCAGGCAGCCTCGCAGGGGAGGCCCAATATGCTAGTGTTTTAATGTCACTTAATAATTGTATTTTTTTCTTCTTTTGAACTGTCGAATTTCATAGGTTATAATAGATAGTAGGCTTTCCTCAATGGTCTCAAAAATTGTGTGAAAATCAAAAAAACTTTTAAATTGTTTCTATATATGAGCCCTTTAAAAAAGTAGTTTTACAGTGTTCTCACAGTACAAATCTATGACTTCTGTTTTGTAATTTAATATTCTTAGGCAGACTAATTTGACAGCACAGACATCAGGGCCAGATTGCCTGGGTTCTGGTTGTGGACCCAGAACAGGTTACTTGATCTGTCTCTCATTTTCTTTATCTGAAAAAGAAGTAATGGCAGGTATTTCATAGAGTTTCTATAAAAATTAAGTGAGATAAAATATATCAAGTGCCTGCAAGTGCCTGGTACATAGTAAGTACCAGCATCATCTATTGTTAGAGTTTATATAGCTTATATTCAGTTTTTAAAAAGCAGATATGATTTGCATGCAGAAATTTATACTTAATAGAAACATAGTACAGATTTGATATGTTTTTATATAATGATCTTGTCATAAAGAATTTATAACCCTAAAGAATACTGGTCACAAAGACAAAGAAATTAAAGTTTTAGATTTTCAGCTCATTTATGAAAAATCTAAAACTTACAGAATGCTAAGGTATCAGCCTTCACCACTTTGTGAAACACTGGATTGGAGTTCTTAATCTGTGTTAGAAAAAAACAAGAAAAAGAAAGAAATATAGAAGTTGGAAAGAATGAAATAAAACTTTTGTGTATATGACTTGTCTAAGTAGAAAACCTTAAGTACTGTACAAGGA